>NC_085048.1:37540377-38167043 GCF_963662255.1 Cinclus cinclus | reverse complement strand
AATATGGCATCTTTCTAAAGTAGATGGAAACTTCTTGAAAAATACAGAAATACTACTTTTGTGAAGACATTTTTTACTGCAACCCATTTTGAAACTGGATTCAAACCTAACACTGAATGAAGCCTAAAAAATAATGAAACAATAAAAAAATGTATCTTGTTTTCTATGGTATCAAAGGGAGCTGATTCTAAAGTGGAGAAAAATTTGAAGTCCTTCCTGCTCTTAAATAAATTGGAATAGATCTGTTACTTGCAAATGAGGAACACCAGAGGAAGAAATGAACAAGATAAATACAAGCAACAATTTTTAAATGGCAACATGCTTTATGAAGCTCAGAATTTTTCAAGTCTCCCTACACACACTCTTCCACAAGACAGTATCCTTTGCATGATAGCGGGTGGAAGAAAAAAGATTAGCCTATACATGCCATACTGAAGTGGATCTGAAAGAAAGGTTTATAGGCAGATTTTGTGATTAGGGTTGTTCCTACTATTTGTAGACCAGAGGGCTGATTGAATAATTTCCTTTGTTCAGTTTGAACGTTTTACTGTCACTTGATGAAATGATTTGGGGTAAAGAGATTGGAATAGATTTTATTACATATGTCTGCATGCATTAAAATCATAATACATCTGGAAATTTTGACCAAATTCTACGTATACTCTAAGAAGTAGTTTATAGTTTTGTTTCTTGTCCAAATAAATCCATTTACATTGCTTGTGTATATCTTTAAATTATGTTCCTTTCAAAAACAACCTCATTGATGTCCATACCAGCAACTGGAAATCAATCACATTTTAAAATTTTGGGATTAATCAAGAACAAATAATAACTAGAAAGTAGACTCTAAAATTTGGTCAAGTAAGAGACATTACAAAATGAACAAAAAGCTATCTATTTCTATTTTCCTCCCCTATCACTGAAATGTTTTTTAATTCCATTCTTCATGAAGAATTTAACATCTCCTGCAGCTATAACAAAGAAATGGTGGAAAGACTGGGATTAAGATCTCAGTTCTTTAAGCAGCAAGAGGGCCCCCGCTAAATTGAAGGCACACAGAACACTGAAAACTAGGGACTCCATTTGTTCCCCTGAACTTCTGAAGAGTTTCTCTTTACTACATGCTGATATAGCACATAATTCCAGTTAAGAGAGGATTTTCACCCTGGCACAACAAAGACACAACTCTTAGGTTTTGGTTAATTTATGTGAAGTGGCTGTATGCACTAGGCGAACTTACAGCATGAATTCCAGCACAGAAAAATGTCACCAAGTTGTGTTTGTGATGATATATTCTTTAAAATGATGGATGTGTCACTTAAGATGTTTGAAATAGATAAGGATATTTTAGAACAAATTAAGTTGTGTTCATAAGTATGTCCTAAATTAATCATGTGGATGGAAATATCTCAAATTCTTAGTTAGGTAAATTAGCAGAACTAAAGAAATTAGTAGTGTTATAATAGTCAGTAAGTTCCTTGACCTTTTTTATCCAAAATAAAAGGATATTTTTGGCTATTAAGAATTTTAAATTTACGGTGCCTATCTAGGTTATTCTTTTAATTTCCTTATTTCACAAGTGCGAAAAGAAAGATTGCCTAGGCGATTATTAAGGTTTTCCATAAAGGAAATGACAGCCAGGAATCTAAGTCCTATTT
Source organism: Cinclus cinclus (assembly GCF_963662255.1). NCBI lineage: Eukaryota > Metazoa > Chordata > Aves > Passeriformes > Cinclidae > Cinclus > Cinclus cinclus. The sequence continues at coordinate 38,165,385 of NC_085048.1, read as the reverse complement.
AAAGTGAGAAAGAGCTAGAAAGCCAAACTTCTCTTTCACAATGAAAATTACCTTTGCATGACTTACATGAAATCATGGGGGAAGTTGTGAAAGAATCTGCTGAATAAACTACTTGTTTTCCCTCACATTCTTTAACTCAGCTGCAAGAAAATCCCTTATATATCTTTGCAATAGAATGGGATATTGTCTCACAAGCTCTATGTAGGTTTATTTTAGTTCAGTATGATGTTGACTGTAAGCTATTATTGACTAGAAAAGAGGAATGGCAACATTTGTTACGCAAAGATGCTTCACATATATCATAAATTTAAGTATTGAAGGCTAGTGTTTTGCACATTTTTTGGTGCCATTACTTGAAATATATTTTTGTCCATTATATTGGCAAAGAAAAAAAATGTATCATGCCATATTTTGATATCTGATAAATATATGACAGAAAACCTGAGTCCTCCTTGTACAGCAATTACTTTTTTACATCCTTACCTGTGTGTCAAGAGGATGTGGATATCTCAGCTATAACCTCTCCTAACCTCTCCACCTTCATGCTTAGCATTTTTGCACAATATAATCTTTTGAAAGGTGAAATGTTTGACATCCCTCACAGAAAATGCTGCACTTATTTTGACAGAGCTATATCTAGCATGTTTTCTTTACTAGGCAAACTGTCTGGAAAGGAAAATGGAAGTAACAACACAGTGGCTTTTGTGTTTGTTGCTATGGCTAAACTGCATAGCAACAAGACTTAGGACACTTGCCTGTATTCAGGAAAAAAGTGAAAATTTAGCCTTCTGTATCAAGTGTGCAATGCATGCACACAGAGAAAAACCTCATATCAAAATAGTGACCTCACATCTTATCCATACTTTTCAACAAGATAGTTGGACCTTAACTTTCCAGAAGGTTAATGAAACAAAGGTGAATCAAATATGTCTTGTCACAAAGAAATGTTTCTTTATATAAATTAAGAAATTATTTTAAAAAGGAGAAAGAAGATGAAGAAACATAAGAAAAGAGGCTGGTGGTATGATACAGAAATAGGAGAAATAAAGCAAAGGACAACCTTCTACAAACAGACCAGATTTTCTTTGTGCATTGTTCAAGAGATGAGCCTTTCCAGAGAGTTTCACAGTATATAGGAATGATCAGAATGTATTCTGCTGTAGAGTTTATCTGTTTTTCTATTCCATATTACTTCTTATGGTTTACTTCTAATTTGAGAAGAGCAAGGGCAGAAGGGTTATTTGTGGGGTTTTGAGTTTCTTTTTCTTCTAAACCTTTATGTGCAGGCTTTTAAAAAACTTAGTGTTCTACATTCTGAATAAAAATCTTAGCTTCTATAACATGTTTAATCAGAACAGCTATAGAACTAATGGTTGGAAGCAAAACAGTAAAGACTAAAGTGATTTTCAATTCTTTTTCTTTACTACTTAAAAAGATGAAACTAAGTTGACTAAGTTGTATTTCATATCCCAAATTTAACATGTTAGTATCTCGAGTTTTCCTAAGACAGCTTTTCTTTTGCAGATCCAATCTCAGGATATCTGGACTGCAGACTATAATTAAACATTGCTTGAGCATTTTGCTGTTATATTTGAGCTATTCTATTACATTTTGCTTTACCTCTGTGGCATATTTTTGTTCTCAAATGTCTCAATCATTGTAACAAAAGCAAGAGTTTAGCTTCCAAGGTTGATTTTGTACTTTAAGGATATCTCCACCTCCTCCTTGATTATATACTTAGCTACTTTTGCTTGACTGAAACTGTTATATAGAATATAAGCTATTGTACTCATAGACATATGTAAATGGAAACAAGGAAAAAAATAACCCATGCTGAGGGACATGTATATTTCCAAAAGACTGAGCAGGAGGTATGTAGACAAATCCTATTATTGGGTAATGAGATTTGTGCGCGTACCCGGACACTATTATGAAAATGTAGCTCTTTTTCAAAACAAAGTGAAAGAAGGGGGCAATCTTTTCAGCTGAGGTCAAATTCTGCTTCCAGTAAGGATGTAATAAGTTCCAATAAAATCAACCTTATTAGTGTTAAAAGTAGCTGAAAGAAATAAGCAGTCTTTACATTCACAGAAATTTCAGATGACTTTGAGCCTGATCATGGTCTCATTGAAAGTAGCAGGAATTTTGCCAATGACATGTAGCAACAAGCTTATTAATTACTAATCTGCTAAAGCTCTCTTAGTGTCAAAAAGTTTGCATTCCTTACAATAGTCTTCTATGAAGTAAAGCAATTCATGTAAAATCAGGAATGTTATGAATAAAAGATTCAACTGTTTCATCAGTGATGGACTTGGAAGTAAATTCTGCCATGCATTTTTAAGTCATGAGTAAAGATCTTGACAGTCATTTTAAAGTTTGACTTTTAATATACAATAAATGTTGTATATCTACTCCATGTCTGCTGCTACTGGACAACATAAAGTTATGTTCCCAAAGTTCTTTTTTTTTAATAATCACGCTGTCTAAGACTACACTTTTCCATAAAGGAAAATAGTAACTCTTATAGTAATAAAAAGATTCTTCCAGAAATGCTATTTCAGGAAAACGTGCAATATGATAAAATGCATAAATCTAAGAGCACTGAGTGTCTGTATATTTGGAGACAACTACATACAAAAGATAAAAATTGAAGAGAGCTTTAGATAGTTCTGGTAGCCTTTGTGCTTTACCAGCTCATATTCTGAAAAATACTTTATAAATAAAATATGCCTTTGCTTTGTTTAATATTCGTGGTAACCCAGAACCAGGAAACCCATTTAACAGAAGATGGATAACTCACGAAAATTAAGTAGTAATCTACTATTTTTAATTTTACAACTAGGCAGCTGTTAAATGTTTCATACATGAAAGAATAAGGTCTCCATATATCCTAATTCCCTTTTTACATCAGTGTTCCTTTTTTCCACTGGGAGAGGATCACTCACTCCTCTCACAACTTCAGTAGTTGCAACTTCAGAAGCTGTAGTGAATACAATGCTGACAGTGGAGGTGGAATTTTCACTGTCATGTCCAAAGTTATTCAGCAGAAAGTTTTCATGTTCTGAGATCACACTATTATTTGCAAACACAGTGTGTGTCTGCTATATGTTGTCTCTAAGATGTGTGTCAAAACAGTACCTGCTCAAGTCAGTGGGTGATCAATTTTAAGGATTGTTTTTAATCCAGGTGATGGTCCTATTTACAGATTCTTTCAGCTGAATATATTGTTGAATAGCTGTTAAAAGTTGGATGGAAAGTAAAAAAATACTTGGTAGTACAAATGGAACAAATAAGTAGATTGATGATTATCATCACTACTTATATGAACTGGACATACAATTGTAACTACATAAACTAATACCTCCAATTTTTAAACTGATCATGAATGCATGCTTATATCAGATCCCACTTCCTTTTTCAACTACCATGATAGATTTCAGAAGAAAGTAATAAAGAAAAATGACAGAGGAATGAATTTTATGTTTGATAACTCAGTGTCTCCCTCTCTCACCATCTGGCTTTTCAAACAAATGTGTACATCTGCAAATTGTGTAAGAAAGGGTTCGGCTGTGAAAATGTAACTAAATTCTTCTCTCAGTGGCTGTGGTTTCCTCTCACGGGCGCAGGAGGAGGAGCCTTAGATGAAATGTGTGTCTCCACCCATATTTTGCTGGCATGTGTTATGCAGTATGTGTATTATTTTATTTATCCCTTTTCACTGAAACTGCCATCCAGATGAGGCAATCTCCTGATTGTTTTTCTGTGTGCATTTATGGGCTCATGCATGTATTTTGAGCGAGTATGACTCTGAACATGAAGGAAAACAGCTGGAAGAGCTGTGAAAAAAAATTTGAGCGATGAGAACTCTTGTCAGCTCCAGCGTGACCTTATTTCTGATCTGGTCTTCACTGCTGTGAGTGAAACTGAATTTTTTCCTGTGTGAGATTTACACCCATGTAAAACTATTTGAGACAAGTTCAGAATAAAACTTCCTCTCTCTAAGAAAAACAGTGATAGCACAAAATAATTATTTAAAATTAAGGTATTGGGGAAACATTGCTTCCATGCAGACAGGGATTATATACTAAAATTATGTGACAGGAACAGAGTCCCACTGTTGTCATGGAGACTGAAAAATAATTGTTAACAACTTCTAAAAACAAAAATCTATAATGTTTAGAATTATTCCCATCCTCTTCCTTGCAAGTACCAATGTGCAATTCTGTGATGTTTATTTTAGACCCTGATGAAATAAACAACAATAAATAACACTTATTGGTTCTAAATAGATACTTTTGTTTTCCCAGAACCAAATCTAACTATAAATAATTGAAACAAGAACCTACGTAGGTTTGTAAATGCATACATAGCCAGCAGGCTAGGAGAAAATTTGCAAAAATTTCTGCAAAATCAAAAAAAATTTACAGAATTCAGCAGCTACATTACATGGGGGAAGCCACAAGAAAGAATCTGGTCTAGTGCTCCTTACACAGGGTTTGAGGGGATTTGAAGGACTTGGAAAGAAAATTGCAGCAGACATTTTACTGCAGGAGGGGGATACCCAGAATACACAGGGCAAAACTCTTCCCTCCAATTCATCTTGCAAATGCCAGCTCCTTAGCTGCAACAATTTTGAATCATAGCATGGAGCTGTCACCTGCCTTGTGAGTTCTGTGACATGCTTCAGCAGAGGTCACTCTTTTCTTTCAAGTCACAGCTAGACAAGACAGTTTCTATTCTCCTTTCCCTCATATGTAAAGAGATTAGTGAGTGTTCACCTAGGAATAAATGCTCAACTTATTTAATAAAATATGTAAATGATATCAAGGTCAACTAGAAGAAGAGCACGTGTTTGCAGGTTTAAGGTGAACATGTGGTGATGTGGGAAACCAGGATTTACTCTCTCTACTAAGACATGCTAGCCGATAACTCTTCACGGTAAAATGGGTAATCCCAGACCCTTTTTGGGAAAATATTTCAGCTATGAAATAAGTGCTACATATAGCTATACTTTTTGCTAAATTATGCTGTCATGCTATCACAGATCTCAGGTAAAATGAGTTTTCATAAATCTCCTAACTTATTCTTGCCCAGAAAGAAAGTGATATTTCTGCATTTCTCCAACAGAATTCCCTAAGAATATTTAAAAGTCTTATGGGTAGTAAGCCATCACCTACTGTGAAAAGGGTTGTGCACAGACCCCCTGCTAACTCAGTAGACAATTCACTTCATAAAGTATTTAAGAAAAAAATACGGGTGTATTAGTGATTAAAGACTTTTGATGCACTAATAGTCATGCAGAATAAGATTGCAGCTTTGCTATAAGGTTTTTTTATTGTCACGAACAAAGTTTCCAAACTAACTCTAAATACTTTAGTTTTCTTTATTTTATATGCTGACAATAAATGCAAATACATTATAAAATTATTTTATTGTAAAAGAAATTTTAAATGAAAGAAAATGGAAAATACAAACCAGAGAGTAATGAATGCTTGAAACCAAGCCAAACACAAGACTTTGAATGATTGTATTGGCTGCTTGTGATTACTGAAAATTTAGCAGCACATCCAAATAAGATCAACATTCTTGATTCAGTAGAGGCCTTTTTCGATGTGTCAACTGGTATATTATTACTGGTTAGTGGTTTAAACTAAACTTAAATTGTTATGTATTGTGTTTCAAAGCTGAGACTTTGACTTCCTTTGGAAAAGGTGTTTTTTAAGGTTACAGGTATTGTTATCGCAGCAGAAGGTCACTTGAAATCTCTTCTTTGGTCTAAATGATGCTTAAAATCAATAGTAGTTCCTGAAGAGTTTCCCAGCCTTTTTAGTTTGGTGGATAAACAGAAGCCTCATTCAAAACAATTGAATTTTCAGGCTCAAAGTCACCTTTCAAAAAGAGGGAGACATAGGATTTTGTTTCTGTTAATTTCATTTTGCAATCATGTTGTGATTTATTTATATCACCTCAGCAACAGCTGCTGGAAGGATGCCCCAGGACCAAAGAATATAGTCTTCCTGTTCAAAACTGATCACTTTAAAAAGTAGGCTAACATTTAGCTCATATAGATATATGCTGTTATGCAAATATCTGGGTTCAGTGAAACATTAAATAATGAGACAAAGTCACAGCAGTACTTGTGAAATGAATGGAGCCAGGCTTGCCTTTTTCAGCAAAATATTTTGCCTGAGGCTTTTTAGCATCCAAAGTGTAAAGAGCCAGCATGCTATCATTCTGCCTGAACTGTACAGTTATGCTATGGAACAAAAGATCTTTTTCATTAGCAAGTAGCCCATTGAAAAAAGAAGCACTGGATCTTTTTAGCTATTAATGGGGGAAAAAATTAGCATAACATTAAGTACACAATTGGGAAAATCCCGAAATTAAAATTCTTCACTCGATGTTGGTTCAGCCACACTTTGTACAATTTGCATCTTATTCTAAAGCATGGGGGTCTGATTTTCCCAAATTCATGTTTACAAATTTAAGTGATTAATTTCAACTCAATTTGTATTTCAGTAATTGTGCATACAAATCACAGTTTTGTCTGTAAATGACCACCTATTCAATTTTAGAGGGTTAAAAATTGGTTTAATTAGAACTGAATTATTGCCTGTAGGTAGCCTTTATATGTTGGTAGACCCAAATACAGCATCTTCCTGATGCAGGAGAACTTCTATGCCCAGTCATGTAAGAAGATGTTTAAATAGTTCTTAAATTTTATTGGGTCAAATGCATGCTCAAATTTTCATTAGATGAGGAATATTTATCTGAATTTGAATTGCATACATAACTGCAGACTTATTTCATGTGCCAATTATTTTGTTATTTAGAACCTACAGTGCAATAGCAGGGAATTTACAATTAGAGAAAGGAGATTACTGAAAATGAACCATTCCATGTCTTTAAGTGTAGTCCTGCTGATCCAATTGAAATGGATAAGATTTACAAGACTGGCACCCTAGAGCATAAGGTCTTATGATTTATCAAAAAAATTCCCACTTATAAGCAAATATTCCTGTTGGTCAGTTTATTTGTGCACAAGACTCCATTACGGATGACAGACCACTAGCAGGAAAAAAAAAAACCAACTTCTTCATTCATTTCTATGGAAGCTGGTTAAGGTCCAGGGGAAAAAAAAAATATTTTGACACATTTGAGGAAAGCTAAAAGAACAGAACATGAGGTAAACAGATTTCAGATCAGTTTCTGCTAGCAAAATTTCAGAAGTAAAAGGCAGAATCTCCTGCTAGTTACACCTATGTAACAGTGACTTCACTGGCATTTCACAGTTAACAGAACACAGAATTAGATACAGCCTGACACTTTTCACTTAACACATCCCAATACCTTTGCCTTTCTGAACTTATCCTGTTTGCTAAAAAGGTGAAATAGAGCCATGCAATGTTTCTATTGCCTTTTGCAGTGGTATAAAGGAGTCAAGCAATGCAGATAGAAAAACAGCAACAGCTGGAGTGTTTGTTACCTGTGAAAACTATAATTTATAGGGGTGCTATAATCTCAAGTAACCTCTGAAAACAAATCCTCTGCCTTATCATATTTGCCTTATTTTTCCCTCTCTCTATTTTTTATAATTCAATTTTGTAATTATTTTGCCTATGTCATGAGAACATTTAGAGGTCACTTTGTTTGAAAGATGTTATGTGTACAAAACATTTACATTGTATTGCAAATATATAACAAGCCATCTATACATGTGACTCAATTTTCTATAACTATGAAAGCTGGTAAACCTAGCTGGAATTAAAGCTATAACAGATGAAAGCTGTCAGACACAGAAGCAGTCTTGACTGCTGGTTTATTCCATTTTCTTCATCACTACATGAAATTGGTTTCTCTTGTCCTCCAGAATAGGCAAAAGTTTTTCATCTTTTATCCTGATTCCTCTTGACTTACTCCAGCAGTTCAAATTTTCTCTCTGCTGCTCAATAAAGTTAATAGGTTTTTTATAGGTGTAGAAGGATCAGAATTTGCTCCATTTGTTCCAATCATGCTGTGAAAATACTAATGTGTTTACATAAAAGCAGAAGTCTGAAAACACAGTAAATCAACCACATGCTGTTTCAGTGTCAAAAGCAAAAATTACAGAAAATGTCATTAAATCATTGCAAAAATGGTAAATTAAATCTAAGCTATAAATGATCAACAAATTTAAAGTGTTTTGAGTACAGTTGACAATGTTTGTTTTATGTCTCAGTAAATGTCAAAATTTAGACATAAATCTTAATGTTTAAACAAGATTTCAATTTGTTGGGGGTTTCTACAAGTAAATATGTTTTCTTCCTTTCTCAGGCTATAATGCAGTCAGTGTTTCATTTTCAGCAGGGCATTCAGATATTCAGACAGTTTCATTACCTTTTGATAGCTCTAAAACTTTAGGGTTCAAGGATGTGTGAGTCAAAGTGGAAAAATTCATATTTTTCATGTTACACCTATAATGAAATAAAATATTTTCAGCAAAGCCATTAGCCTTTTAGCACTAAATGGCATGCTGTTGTAGACTGGTACATTGTATCTGGGGAAAAGAAACACATAAAGAAAGAATATGCAATCTCCTAGCTGTAGAATGGGAAGATTATTAAATTACTAAATTATTTTTAAGTTTGCACATTACAGAGAGATTGATTGACTGCTGTAAGCAGATTGCTCATTTGACTTTTCCAACAGCAAGTCCAAAAGGCTAACTGGCTGGTTGTAAACTTTGCAGGAAAAGGTTTCATTTTCCTATGAGGAAATATGAGTATGCAATACTATGAAAAACTTTTAAAATTCCTCAAAGGATGTGACCTTTATACCACAAATCACACACAAATGTTAATGATACTGAAGATATTTAAAACTGTTTTTTAAAGATTCATGCAGGTATTCATTACTTTATAGGAGTAATATCTACTTTTAATTGAATTTTTCATTCAATTAAATTTTACAGTGTAGGATTGATAGGAAAGCACAAGGAACAACTGAGAATTTTAATGCTAAATTCCTAATAGTAATATGGACATTGCCATAATCAGGGCTCCCAATTTAAAGTACCTGAGGCAGTTACATAAAGAAGACTTTGAAGACATCTGTTGAATCATTCTTGTAATTCTAGGCTAGAATGGAAGTGACAAGCATGAAATTTATAAAATTTGGTCATATTGAAGAAGAGAAAGCCATTCCTAAAAATCTACTGAAGGATCAGTACTGAGTTTATATCTAGTATCCCATTAACCTACCAAAACATGATCTATAGCACCTTTCCATACTTAGCTTATTTTAGGGGAGACATTTATATCTACTGCCACCACATGAGTCAGGACCACTGCTGTACAGTAATTTGAAGGAGGCTATTCTTCCTCCTTTCTGCTCAGTTTTTTTTAAAAAAATTATTTTTAAACAAGAAAGAGAAAATTACTACAGTCTTATAAATTTTACTTTCCAGAGAGACCTAAACATGCTGAGACTGATACAGATCCAGGATCATATGGTATGTGTAATAAGATAAGCACAGAATCAGAGAACCATTTAGGTTGGAAAAGATCTCTAAGATTATCATGTCCAGCCTTTGACTGATCACCACCTTGCCAACTAAATCATAGCACTAAGTGACATGCCCAGACTTCTCTTGAACACCTCAAGGGATGGTGACTGCAGTATGGCTAAACCACCTCCCTGAGCAGTCCAGTCCTTAACAATGCTTAACAACCCTTTCAGAGAAGAAATTCTGCCTCACGTGTAATCTAAGCTTCCTCCTGTGCAACTTGACTTTTTGTACTCTTGTCTTGTCGCTGGTTTCCTGGGAAAAAGAAGCCAACCTCCACCTTGCTACAATCTCCCTTCATGCAATAAGGCTCTCACTGAGCCTTCTTTTCTATGGGCTAAACAACCCATCTGCTTCATCTGCTCCTCATATGATTTACTCTCCAGACCCTTCACCAGCTCCGTTGCCCTTCTCTGGACATGCTCTGGCACCCCTATTTCCTTCTTGTTGTGAGGGGCCCAGAACTGGCCACAGCATCTGAGGGTGTGCCTGCACCAGTGTTAAGGGCAGGGGGACAATCACCGCCCTGCTCCTCCTGGCCATCCTATTCTTGTTAGAAACTGGGATGCCAATGGCCTTCTTGGCCACCTGGGCACATGCTGGCTCATGTTATGCTGGCTGTTGGCAAGCACCTCCAGGTCCTTCTCCAATGGGCATCTTTGTAGCCACTCCTTCCACACTCTGTAGCACATCATGGGGTTATTGTGACCCTGGCACTTGGTCTTGTTGAAACTTATGCTATTGTTCTTGGCCCATGGATCCATCCTGTCCAGATGCCTCCAGTAGATCAACACTCTCAACCAAATGTTTTGTAATTCCAGAGTGTATACTTCATCCTCTCATCCAGATCAATAAAGATATTAAACAGGGCTGGCCCCAATAGTGAGCCCTGGGGGGCAGCACTAGTTATTGAATGCCAAGTGGATGCAATATTATTCTTGAATTACAAACAAAATGCCAATGGCCTGTGTGAAATCCATAGCCTGAAGAAGGGATGGGGTCTGTGTCATTCTTGACATGGTATATATGTTATTTTTCACATAGAATGATGAAAAGGAAATAAAGAACTAAAGGAATTCTTGCATACTCAGAAAAAAAAAAAGAAACAAAAAAAACTAAAACAAAACAAAACAAAAACCTACTTAGAACCTAGAAAATGAAGAATAGGGAAGAAGGGAAAGTACCACATTATCACCTCTGAATGTTTTCAAACTATATTCAGCTCAGCAACTGCTATTACAAACCATGTCTTGCTTCTCTATATTTTATAATCTTTTATGGGTTTCTCTTCCATAAATTTATTATCTTAAATCATGCAAATCTTATCGTAAGAATCCTGTCAAGTGATATATATCAGATATAGGGTTGTTTTGGGTTTTTTCCAGTATAACTTTTGTTAACATTTTTCTAGTGTATGAAATACATAGCAATCAAGATCTCAAAAATCTTATTCTGTTCTGTGTCTAAACTAGTTAGGTAGTGTCCATCAATGTTTCCACGTGCTAGTTGTTTATTATGAACATCACTGAAAAGTTTTAAGTGGTCACTGGAATAGTTTTTGCCTAAGCTATCACTTTCTCAAGCATTCTGTGAATATGAACAAAGAGCCTGGAGACTGCAGAAACTTTTGTTAATAGCCAGACTAAGAAACAGATTTAATATTATGAATGTGGATTGTGCTATGTCTATTAGACTCTTTCTCAGAGAACAATCTGCAGCATGTCTAATTCACTGATATAAATGTAGACGCAGGCCATCAGTGGGGACTGAAATGCTTCTACGAGTGAATTCATAGATGCTTTATAGAAAAAAGTGCATGACTTTTCAGGGAATGAAAAATATTCAATTAATTTTCAGCATCTTATTAAAATGCAATGGAAATACTGTTAATATGGATAATGTGGACAGAAAAGAATTACAAAATGCTCACATGACTGTCAATGTGAAAAAAAAACAAACTGATGATGGGAAGATATATTTTGTAAAGCATGTTGCTGTTTATTCAATTAACAACTTCTGGCAGTGAATTGTCATCTCACTTGGGTGCCTAATGGGCAGCTCAGTTTAGAAGGCACTGCTTTTAGACACATTTTTAAAATGTTTTCTCAGCTGGAGTGTGTTTGTGCTATTGATCCTCTGTCTAGGAAAATTCAAGAAGAGAGCAATGGAAACCAGGTTTCTATTTCTATAAACACTGATAAACCCCAAACTTTCCTTTCAAAACTACAGAGTAACAAGTATTTCTACCAAACAGGTATAGTTTATACTGTCAATTTTGAAATCCCCATGATAAGCCCAGAAAGTGTTTAGACTTTGCAGTATCCTGTGGAGAAACACTAAGTGTTGTTAGCTGCGGCAAAATTACCTGTGTGTAAGTGCTGACTTGATATAAACAAGAAATGGCCTAAGAACCACTTGACAAAAGGAGATGGTCTGGCAGTGGCTTTCCTACTACAGCTCAGTAAGGTGTAAAATGAGACATAGGAGCAGTTCCACTGTGCACAGCAAGATACAAAAGAATAAGACAAAGAAACAAATAAAATCTCCCTCTAACAAAACTGAAGCAGAAATTTTCCTAAGGTGGAGGGTAGTTGCGTGAGCTGAGACCTGGAGATTTCTGTGCCCTCACTCCAACAAGCAGCACAAGATTTCAAGTACCAACAAATAAACCGCTGACAAATAAATGTATCAATTTATTTTCTATTGCTACCTTTCCCTGGCATCTTTATAAATAGTCTAATAAAAGAAAATAAATATTATATATATGATTAGCCTTGCCCCAGCCTCTTAAGGAACGAAACCAAACCAATTTTACCACCAGAGGCTTCCTAAGCTGTGATATTCATAAGGTGGTATGAGGAACATGGGAAGTATATACGAATAACTGTCTTTCCTTCAAAAGTATATTATCTGTGAAAAGTTTAATTCAAAATTTGTTTTGAAGTAACTAATGTTTATTGCATTCCCTTTGCTGATGAAACAAGACTGACTTCCAAGGAAATCAGCAGTAGTCAACATGACTTTACAAAGAAGTGAAAGTGTTAGAAATTTTTTTTTCTGATAAAATAATAGGCCTAGATTCTTAGACATTTCATGGGCCCTTTATAGAAGAAAAAGCTCATAATCCAGTAATTACTTTTCTATGTTCTATCACCAAGTTCATTATATGCATCCTATGTTGAATGCTAAGCATCATAGTTTTCTTCTGGGAAGAGAAGACCACATGGATTGTTGATAGAATGTGGAAGTCCCCTAACTGCAAACTTGAGGAGTTACAGCTGAGTACTTTATGGATATAAAGCCCTTAAAAACAGGGGGAAAAAAAAAGCAAACCAATGAAATAAAATCCAAAAACAAACCCCCACCCCCCACCCCAAAAAAAAGAAACCAAACCAAACATAAGAACAAAGAACTACCACGGGAATTACTTAGTGCAAAGGTTTTATTTTGCACACACTTCACGGATGTGAATTTAAACATTTAAAAACACTAACTGTCAGTCATATATGAACCTCAGTTCACTAACAAATTTAAAAATTTGCTCACAACAGCAGAAAGCCACATCTTTCTCTTCTGAGCTCTTGAAATATGATAGCTGTACCCAAGGTTTATCTGAAAAACTGTGCATACACAACACATTTAATGCAAACTGGTGATTAATTAAGAGAAGACTGAAAGATAGAACATATATATGCAAAAGACTAGTAGCTTCAGCTCAAAATATATTCTGAAGGGCAAATGGAAATAGTCAAGTTTTATTTAACTTCCTAAAACATTTGTGACTTGGAAGTACTGATTTATCTAACTATGAGCCCTTCAAGTTAGAATATATAGCCCATGTGCAGAGGCTGTGGTCTAGCTTCATCTGGTCATTTTAGATGCCTAGGTCAGTTGCAAAACTTGGAAAATTAACCTCAAGTCTTATTCTGTTCTTAATGGGGAGAGAGAGAAAGAGGGTTTTCCAAAATGTGGCTCAGCCATACTGAGGTCTGAATCATAAAAATGAGAATGTAACACCTTTTTTAGTCCACCAGGTCTGTAGATTTATCACCATCAACAATCAGTGAAACCTGCAAAATCATACACAGATACTGTGAATGCTTCAAGTAAAGTAAGGTGAATATCTCATTACAGCTTGTGTTTGCAAAATGCTAATCGATAAAAATGACACAGTAGAAGACTGCATGACTCTGAATTCACATGAAGATTTGATGTGTGACAGAAAACTGACAATAAAATGCAGCTGTCTACCTTGCCTGATGTTTCAGCCTGGGGTGACATTCACAGCTGTTGAGCTGTGACCTAGGTCACAGAGGGTACATAAAAACCATGTACCAGACTTAAAAGTCTCAAAAAGATTTTTATGTAGGATTCAAGTGATGACCCTATTCAGGTATTGGCTAGAACATCAGAAGTATTTTGAAATATTCCGGAACTGCTTTGCTTGTTTCTACCAAGTGACAGCCAAGACTCCCTTCCTTGCTGTGCTCCATGGATGAAGGCTGAGCCAGAGGACAGTAAAGAGCTGCCCATACAGCTGTTCCTTTGTGTGCCTCTGTCAGCATAAGAAACACTTCAGAGACAGCCAAGCTCTGTTCCAGTTATTACTGTTTATCTTAGACCTTAAAATGAAATATTTTTGACTTGGTTGATATCAGAAAGTTGTATTTGAATGCCTTGTCAAAACTTGTCTTCCCTGCTTTATGCTATCTTTCAATGCAGTTGAAGATAAACGATTTTTACAGTGTCCTGGCTTGTCTTGTACTTGATTTTGTCATGTTGACTGCATGGTGCTCTTTCTGAAGCAAATGCACAATGAGCTGTGTCTTGCTGTATGTGTCTGATGTTGAAAAGCAAAGTCAGACAAAGTATACCCTTTGAATGGGCATCGACTGCTGAGCTGCTAGTGAGCACAGACAAGTCAGCCTTGTCAGAAAGTTTTGCAGGACAGAAAACCACCAGTGAGGGAGGAGGATATAAACACGTATAACTTTGCTACCAGGAGAGATTCACAAGAGATTCAAATCAGTATAAATTTACTTAGACAGCAGTATCTTCCAATTACAATATGACATTCAAAAACATCAATGCATTGCTATGTTTAAAAATGTACATGTATCTGTGTTTAATACCGAAGAGATGTCCGTATGGTTCAAAAGTAAAATCATGCCTTTTATATGTCTTTAATCAGAGATATTTTGGGGAAAAAATACAGCATAGAAAGGGTAATCTTGTCTTCTGTTTTTTTGCCCTATAGCTCCTAGGAACATGGAATATGAAAATCAAAGTGACTATATGAAATGTCATTCATGTACAATGGTTCAATTGTTATTTAAATTATCTTTTCAGAGCTACTACCCTGCTTCTGCCTATCAAGGGAACTGTGGGGAAGAAAGCTTTCTACCATAGCTGTTAATTTTGCCCCCATATAGGATTTTGATTGTAAAAGCTAAATCTGGATATGATATTGTGCAAGGAGAATATTTTTAATATACGGGTGGAAGCAATATTCATTGAAAATAATTATGGAAGAAAAATCAAAGATAACAAGCCTTGTGAATTTTGAACTGATAATGTTATGTTCTACAAACCTCCTTGGCTCACCTTTTAGACTGACATTAGAAAATCTGTTTATTAGCCTTAATTTTTATGATGTTTGATCACAAGTGTGGTAATTCTCAATTTTTTTTCCTTGCTGAAACATTATCAGAGCCCTTGGGAGTTCTAAACTTTTTGCTTATCTCCGACAGCAATTCTTCTACCAAATAAGCTTCAAAACAAATTTACTCCTCTTTGAAGTACAAAACTGCAGTGTTGAGGTCATTTGCATTTACCCATTAAGCTATAGTATTTGTTTATTTTTTTAATCAAAATGACAACCATTAATGACAAAAAACATCTTGAGTCTTTCTTTCTCTTTCTGCCTGGCATAAAACTCATAGAATGATAATAAGGAATCACCTCAGACCAGCACAGATGAAAATGAGTTCTGCCCACTACTGTATCTGAGCAGCTAGACATTTCCAGACTGCTTTGATGGCTCTTACTTTCTAAAAGGCTTTATCTGAGCTTCCATATTCTCAACCACATTGAACTGTGTTATTAAAAAGTAGTTAAAGTTCTCTTTCTAAAGTGATTAATCTCACCCCAGCTAATCGCCTCATCCACACTCGGCTTCTAAGGCATAACAGAAGCTATTTTTTCATTGGACTTCAGTTGATTAGATAGTCTGTTTAAAGCTAGTTAAGCTGTGTTTCAATTGTGGTGTGGAGATCACCTCTGAGTGCTGAAATCCCATTGTATCTTCTGGGGGTGTGGGGCCATGGGGTTGTTTCCCCCCCTCTTTTTTTTTTTTTTTAATCCGTTGAGCTAAAGAAGAGACCAGTCCCAGCTGGATGTAAGAGCACATCCTTAGAAATCCTTTCCCTCAGGCTAATGCATTTACTTACTTGCTTTCTTTCTCCTCCTTCCTTCCCATGACATTCACAAATAAAGCTGTTCTGCTATTTGGGGGAAAGTTCCCTCCCCTCTCCTCCCCCTACTTTTTGCTTTGATTATAAGTTCAGAGCCAAAAATGTTGGGAGCAGAAACCCACACAAATAATTAACATTTGTCAACAAGAACTATTGTGCTGCTGGGTGCAAAGCAAAATTGCATTTGCTGCTGAAAAAATTAAGTATGTCCTGAGGAATGGTGAAATTAGTGGTGTTTCAAATGAGACTGAAATAATGATTTATTTTTTTTTTTAGTGAATAAATAAATAATACTAATAAGTAACTGTATAAACAGGTGATTTGAATACCATGTTGAAATATTTTTAGTTCTGATGAGAAGTGGATTAGGGAATAATGAAGAGAAGTAAAAGTATATAATTCAGAAAATCTGAATATTTTGCATCCTACCTGTGTTAACACATATTACCTCAAATATGTATTGCATCACAGCTTCAAATACCAGAGAAAACTAAGAGGTCTTTGAAAGGTTAGTGAAACTATTTTTAAATACAAAAGGAAATATGAGACGATTAGCACATGATCCTTTTATATATTCAACACATCAGCCTTGAGCTGAAAGATGCTACTTTCAAGCACGCAAGTAATTCTATTGACTCCAGCACGATTATGTCTGGGTTTAAAGATGGCCATGTGCTTCATTGCTTTGCTGGATTGGGGCCATCCTGCTCACTGTCTTGCTTTGCTTTGTCCTTGTTCTTCCTCAAAGAGTAAAGCTCTTCCTCAAATAGTAAAACTCATAGCAAGAGAAAACACCATTAATTTCTATAGGCTAATGCATCTAGCAGGAAGAGGCAGAATAGATGTAGAAAGAGCAAAGAGGGAGAAGATAAATCTGATTTATTTTTTAACTAGAACGGCAAAGAAAAATGGGGACATGAAAAGCAATAGGTGCAATATATTTGTTTTGCAATGCATGTTAAAATCTTTGTCAACATTAATTAAAATGGGCTTCGATAGAAACTCTGTCTCATTGAAAGATTGAAAGAGGATGAAAGAGCATAAACAAAGGATAACGTCAGCAATATATCCAGATGGGAAGAGGTGTGCAGCACGGTGCTACAGGGATCTGTATTAAGTAAGGGATTAATATCTTCACTAACCCAGGAGAGAAGTAAATAGCATTAATTACATTCACAGATAATACTAAAGAGATGCTTTGAGGACAGGGAAGTAATACAAGGAGACTTAATTATCTTAGAACCAGCATCAGAAAATACCTGAATGCTCACATAATGCCTGACACATCAGGTCACTGATCTTGACTGCAGCCCCTCAGAAGTAATGTAATAAATTAAAAGGTGAATTTTTATAGAAATTAACAAGAGTAAAATGTACATTTTTGATTATGTTTAAATGTAAGAATAAGGTACAATGTTGAAATTTCCTTCCAAGACACAGCAGGCATGTCTCATTTGTGACTGCTCCCCCATTTCCCAGGTGCCCAGTCATAATGGCTCAGCAAATGAAACTGAACAATAATGAGGATGATGATTCATTTAGCATGGAGGTGACATTGAGGTTAAGTCAGTTCCCACCCTGTTTCAAAAGTGCTTCCATAGAGAAAAAAGATTGGTCATTGCCATAGGAGACTCTCTTCTAATGTGAAGAGAAGGCCCGATATTCAGACTTTTTAGATAAGTCTGCTACTTCTCTGGGGCCCAGGTTAAAGTCATGATGAGACATCTTCCCATGCTAGTGGAGCCCTCAGTTTGCCCTCCATTACTGGGTTATCAAGTGGTCAGAAATGAAGCTGCAAGTCCAAGGGTAATCAAAAAGGAATTCAGGGCCTTGGGTTAACTAGTTAAGGGATCAGGGCACTCTATCCTCTAGTTGCAGTGAATGATGTGGGAAGAAAGAGGAAGAACCACCAGTTCAATCTCTGGCTCGAAGTGCCCTGGTGGCCAAGAAGGCCAATGGCATCCTGGCCTGGATCAGTAAGAGTGTAGCCAGCTGGACCAGGGAAGGGATTTTCCTCTTGTACCTTGTCTGATGAGGCCATACCTCTAGTCCTGTGTCTTGTTTCGGGCCCCTCATTTCAAGAAAGACATTGTGGTGCTGAAGCATGTCCAGAGAGGGGCAATGGAATCTGGAGCACAAGTAGCTGAGGGAGCTGCATTTGTTCAGTTTGGAGAAGAGGACCTTGAAGGGACGCTTACCACTTTCACACTCTCTACAATTGCATGAAAAGAGATTGTAGCCAGGTGGGGTTCAGTCTCAGTGTTTCTTCCTAGGTAAAAATCAAGAGAAAAAGTGGAAATGGACTCAAGTTGCTTCAGGGGAGGTTTAGCTAGGATATTAGGAAAAAAATTGTCACAAAGAGTGTTGTCAAGCACTTGAACAAGCTGCCCAGAGGAGTGTGGGTTCACCATTGCTAGAGGCACTTAAAAGATATGTATGTATGGATTAGTGGGAGATTTGAAAGTGCTGGGTTTACTGTTGTATTAATAATCTTAGAAGTCTTTTACCAAACTGTGTTTCTATCATACCTTGATTCTGAAAGATAAAAAAATATCACAGGCATTCTACAGAGGCGGTAAATTAGACAGTAGCAGTTCTGAAAACAACTGTGTGTGTAAGAGAGTTGTTTACACTTTTTCCAGTGTGGTATGAAAAAGTCAACTGATTTTTAAGGCATGCTTGCAAAATCCATTAAATCTTGCAGCAGAAAAATAAAAGCACTGTGGTATATGATTGAAATGTAACAGTGTTTAGAAAATTGCACACAATACTAAGAAAGACATTACAAAGAAGATATTAAGATATAGACAGGAGAGTGCTCAGAGAAAAGATACAATCATTTCAAAGTGACTGGAAGTCACAATTATGCCTCTATGGTAATTTTTCTTGAATTAAAGAATTTATTCATATTGTTTTTAAGCATTTGTATACTGTGCATTAAAGCATGGTATAAATATTTGAAAACATATATATATATAAAATTCCCAAGTATTTATGATGGAGTACAAGAAGGTACAGTAGAAAGCACAATTTAGATATCACTGTTTTGATTTAGAAGTTTTGTATTCAGACAAGAAAGTCATAAAAATATTTTTATAAAAAAGACTCCTTTCCTACAATTTCATTTGGGTATGTTCAGAAATTATTAATTAAGGTGATTCATTTGGTTTATATATACATCCAATAATTTCAATATGCAATTATTTTTCATGTTACAGGCTGCCATGTATGCTTTATGTCAGTTTCAGTTCCTTATTAATTTCTTGTGCTTTTTCAAAAATAATTTATATGTTTTATAGCTCTTAACTGTTTAAAAAATTTGGAAGGACCAATTTGGATTGCTTCACCATGTAAATTTATACAGGCAGTACAAAAATGATAAAAGCCAAGTAAGGTCTAACAACTGAAGGAAAATCTCCTGAATTTCCTAGGAGGAAATACATTTGTATTGAATGAGTTCAATAAATTTTAGTGTTAAATGGAATTCAGATGAACATTTCCATGTCTTGAGCACTAAAACTAGAAATTAATAGCCCACTACTGATATCCCAATATGATAAGTCACAAATTGCAAGAAATATAGGCATCAATAGTTTTTTTCCATGTCTAATTTGTAAGACTGATGTTATTGTCAATATACTCTGAGCAAGTGGGGTTAGGGGATATTTGAACCATATGTGAGCTATCACCTCACTCCCCCACAGACTGGTGAAGTGCTTTGCTGAACCAAAACTTGATGCTCGCAGCCTTGTCAACCTGCAGGGTAAGAGCCCTGGGAGGATAAGGATCCTTCTGAACTCAGGCAACTGCTGAATTTTTAAGGAAGTGACTGCTAGACAGAGGGATTTGAAATCTGGATTTGTTTCATTAATATTGTAGCTGACAATAATTTTTGCTATGCTACTATTCTATAGTCCAAATTTCTTTGAATAGACTACTTTTAATAGTTCTGTCAGTTTGATGCCCCCTTCATTTTTTTTTTAATATAAGAAAGCCAGAGTAAAGGAAGACTGAAGTTCAAATTTTTTTGAGCACCTGGATTTAAAAAATATTTTCTTTATTTTTATTTGGGTTTCATTTTATTTTAATGATTTTAATTTTCATTATTTTTATTTTTATTTAAAGCAGTCCTCGAATAAAAGCATTATGTTTGATAGATAGCTTAAATCTTGTTATTTTAAATCAACAGCTTAAAAACAGGTCAAAATATAGGTACAATTCAACTGGCTACCTGGCTTCATAAAAGACAGTGCTGATGGCACCTCTCTGACTCATATAATGCCTATGATCATTGTTTATGGGAGATCAGCCACTTCTGGGAAACACAATAACTATACATCTATTTTGCAGCTTTATGGCTCACCAAATTTTCAGAGCAGCATGATGATGCCAATAAAGATGTCCAAAAATTCTTTTTGCAGTAGGTCTGTATGATCTTGTATAGACACCAAGATCAGACGAGCTGCTCAAGGCAGAAACAACTGTAGAGGCAGAAGCAGGATTAGGAGACAACACTGAAACCTAATATGTATGGACTTACTTGGCCACCTAGAAGTCTCTCCTGTCATAATAATTGCTTACAAAACCTATATTGCTGTTCCTATACCAAGATGAGGGTTTTGAACACAAAACCAAAGTCAAAGCTGTTTTTATGTCTTCTGCCTAATATTGGAGAGATTCCAAAGTGCCATTCTATATCTAATTTCAATAGTGGGGTATAATTCCACAGAATCATTCTGTGGTATTCAGTGTCCAACAGCATCAACTCTTTAATGGGATATTTCCAATGAAATGCAGCAATATTAAATATAAAAATGTGCTTTTATTCATTTTATGCAAAACACAAAATCAGTTTGTCTTTGCAGAAGTGCAATTTATGATGTGAGTTACAAACACAATAGCAAACTTATTTCTGTTTAATTAAATATCTGGATGATCTGGGTCACTGAAGGTGATAATTAATTCAAGTCACTAATATGTCAACAGTCATTAAGGCAGAAAGGAGGTTCACTCTCCTTGAAATTACATCAACTTTTGGAGATATGCATTATTCAGACATTTTTTAAAAACTATACCTTGGTCTTTTTATTTACAGGTAAGACATTATCATTTCTGAGCTGATACAAAATAAAACATAGGAAGAGATGGCAACACTCTGCACAGTTGGCAATTGAATTCCATGGACCTCATAGGAGCTTTTCTTTGGCACTAAGGAAACACTTTAGGAAGGGCAGAACTGAGCTTCAAAGAGACCTTAGAAACCCAGTAAAATTATTTTTAATGGGCTCTCCAAAAACTGTGCTTTGCAAATTCTCATGTAGATGGTTGTCCTGCTTCCTCCATACTGATTCAGATCAAGCCTTTTCTTGTCTGTGCAGATTGTTTGTTTTTAGAAATCTTTTTTTCAATAGCACTGAAATAAATTGCTGGCATGACATTTATATCTCTCCTACTGCTTTAATCTTCCTATTACTCTCTTGAAATAGAGCAAGGAAGGGGGAAGGTGCCCTCAAATTAATGTGTTTTTCAATGCTCCTTTTTATAATGTTTATTTGGCCATAAACTTTGTATTAGGAATGATTTTTTTTCTACTTGATGATAATTTCAACATATTTTTTAATCTTTTTGGCCTAATTTTTGCAGTGAGTTTACTGCTCATGAAAATTCCTGAGTTAATCACTTAGAGAGTGAATTACACTAATTCACTCACAGACTCCAGCAAGCTGTAGTGTAGTACAGAATATTCAAGTCATTAGCAATCCCCTGTCCCCTTCTCCATCCTCTTTAATTAAGTGATTCCTCTCAAAAGATAATACAGATTGAGGTTATCCAGTGTTTTTCCAGCAGCTGTGATTGTGGAAACCATTCACAATGGGAGCTCTCTGAAAACTCCAATGTGATATGGTTGTGAGGGAGCAGGGGAAGAGGGGGATACATGTTACAGTCCTGCCACCAGAAATTATTTACACATATCCCTGAACTATTCTGTACCTCCTAATGTCTATCAATTTCCTCCATGGAAGTGAAGGGATAAGAGAGAGAGAAGAAAGGGCAAAAGAAAGGTAAACTAATTGATTGAGCAGTAGGTTTCTAGAAAGCTTAGGAAGGGCTCACACTGATAGGTGACATGACATCAAGATCTGCTGTGATGTATTAAACATCTTACAGGCTTTCCTCTCAGCATCGTTGTAACTGTGAAAGGTGGCCAATAATTTAAAGTAAACAGTCTCCTCTACCTTGGGAAATTGTATTTGTCTGGCACAGTACCAGCCACTAAAAATGCAGTGAGACTTTCAGGAAGGAAATGGAACAGGTTTGCACGCAGGTGGGTATGAGTCTTGTCCCTTGCACCTGCTACACCTCAGCCACTTTTTACCTCTATGGTCCAAATCAAAGGAAAATCCTTTGAGATGGTTTTTTGCAGCTATACAGTTACGTTATGCTTTTCTCTGCTTTGCAAGAGGGAAAATGGAGGACAAAATGTATGTGTTTCCATGTACTTTAACTAGTACAAGAAACAAAAGAACCTCCAAAATTAAATATATTACCTGATAATTGAACATGTAGTAATCTAACCCTTTATTCAGAGTTGTATATTAAGACTACAGGGAGAATCCTCTTTGTCAGATATAGAAAAGTACTGAGGAGTTTTCTCTTTTCACTGCAAAAGTTCAGTAATTAACAAAGAACTGTCAATGAATACTAAATCAATATAGCCAAAGTATGGTTTTGTGTATGAGAATCTCTTTCACTGAAACAGTTTTTTTATGAGAATGCCCCCTCAAAGATTCAATGTAGAATACTACATTAAAATGTGTTTCTACACAGCAAAATATTAACAAGTTGTACATTGTATTTTACAGTTTCATTATAGCTATTATAGGTACACATTTTTAACTTATATTTTAGTTTTTCATATACCTAGCCCCATTCAAATTATAGATGTCAAAATATGATTAAGAGAGGCATTTTTTTCCCCAAACATTTTCATGCTGAGCACAGCAGTTAAAGTAATTGCTTCTCTCTCTGAGAAGAAACATGTGGGTTCTTAAATTCTAAAGTAATAGACACCTTCTTCAGACTGAAATAATATGGCTTTCCCCAGGAGGGAAAATTGCTGTGCCATGGAGAAGGTTAATCTCCTCTGAAAGCTGTTCCAGTTTGGAATTCTGAGAGTTTTCATGGATAAAATTCTCCTTGAAAATCAATATAGGACAGGGAGGAGATGACAGTGTGCAGAATGCCCTTCACCTTTCAGCAGTGGCCTTTGCAGCAAATTCTGCTGTGGTTTGCATCTTTCCCGTGCAGGTATCTCTGAGTATGTGAACATTCAAACTCATTTATGCAATTGCTCATGCAGAATGTTTCGGATGCATGTAAGGGCCCGAGCACCCACCCCAGGAAAGGTTTTTGTCTTGCTAAGTTGTGCCTGTGACAACAAGATGTAGCTCATGAGCTGGGCTTCCAGTGCCATCTTTGAAATAACTGTATTGCATTCAAGTCTGGAGGTATGGAGCTTGGTGTGTATTCAGAGCATAGACAGGTGACTAAACGTGCACAGTTCTCCAGAGCTAGGAGTAGAACGTAGATTTAACCTCAATTTGACCATGCCCCAGGCATCTTAAAAGAGGCTATAGAAAGAAACATGATCTTGCTTAGAACCTTCAGGACCAGCCCTGCCTCAGGAGATTCATGTATATATATATGTATGTATATATATGATTGGTTTTTTAACCAGCAACCAAACGAGAAACAATGTCTTATCTGGAAATGTTACTGAAAGAAACAAAAAATAATTGACAACCCCATTTTGATTGGTGATTTGACTTCAGTGGTTCCTGGGCTAATACATACAAGCCATACAACATCATTATCTCTTAAATACATTGGAGGAGTGCAGACTGCTCTGAAAAAAAACCAAACCAAAGCAAACCAAACCAAAGCAAACCAAACCAAACCAAAGCAAAGCAAACCAAAAAAACCCACAAGAGAACTTTAGTACACCTTTAACAATTACAATGAATGACAATGAGGTAGTATATATTGGAGAAGCTAAATGGAAAACAGAATAAATACTAATTTCAGTGGTAGCTATATGAAAGCTATATTTAGCTACAAGTCTTTTTCTTGACATCCTGACAAAGTAAATTATACTGGCCGACATGTACCTATAGGAGAGTGGAGACGAGGGAAAGAGAAGACATTTTTTAAAACAGGATTTAACATAATTATTTATTTACTTGTCATTTGTGAAAATTTGTTTATAATTGATTACCTGTTTGCATCATCATTCAGACACTGTTTTGTTGCCTGTTTTGAGACACTTTTGTTCTTTTTTGCAGAATTGAGAACATTGCAATATTTTTAGTTACTTTAGAGAAGTTCAGCAAATTAAGTGCTACTCAATATGGGAGTGTAGTTCATGCATTTCTTGTGGTTTAAAAAGTAGACAGCAATTTTTGGCACATGTTTGCATCATTATAAAAGAATTGAGCAAAGCAAGATTAATGCAAATTATGCATTATTGTGCTCAGAGGCATCTACTTCTAACAGTGTTCAGTGTAATGAAGGGTGAATGTTGTGCATGATTAAACTAGTCATATACAAACAATAGCTCAAATAAACAAAGCATAAATTTAGAATGTGATTTTCTTCCCCCACACCCTCTGAGTCCACCCAGTGAAAAGAACATGAGGAAATGAAGAGAACAGCAGGTAGGGACAGAACTAAGAATATGTACTTCACTACTGAAAGCAGAGCTATTTGAGAGGAAAATGAACCTAAAATGTTATTTATGGCCCTGTGATAGACCCAGTAATCAAAAATGGGCTTCTATGAAGTTTAGGTTCAACTTGGAGTTGGTTTACTAATTCAGTTTAGCAAACGTTAAGCACAGAGCTGCACGCAGGTTTTATGTATCCTTCTCAGGGTTTCTTGTTTTTGTTTACATGTGTAAGCCAAAGCTGGTTTCCTTTTTTCTATGATTCCTTTACAGCAGACAGAGAAAAATATGAATTCCAGAAGTAAGTTCACATTAATGACCTTAGACACTCCATAGAAGTGCCTCTTTATTTCTGCTGACCACAGAAAGAACATTTGAGGACTCTGTCAGATTGCAACAAATAACATCTCCCAGTTGGAAGGAGGTGAGATTAATCCCTTGGGCTCTGATATCAAGTGAAATCTGCCACATAAATGGCTAAAGAGGTATTATCTGGTATTGGTTCAGACTGGACACATAAACACTAGGGCCAAGGAAGAGCCTCAGTATCAATCTCAAATCTCTGAATTATTCAGTCACAGGGATTTAAAACCCAGAGCTTCCAGCCTTTGGTTTATATACAAACTAGTGAGTATTAAAACGATTTTCTCTGGTCAGAGAACCTTGTAAGGTTGTATCTAAAAGTTAAAACTTTACATGAATTCCAGTGGTATCAGCATCCTTCAAACATGGCACTTCAGTGGTCGTGTCAATAAAGTTTACAAAGTTACTAAATTAGGATTTATTTGGATTAGGTTTTAAAAATTCTATTTTACTTTTGTGAATAGGAAGATTAAGGATTTCTTGATTTTTCTTCTTCTATAATTTAAGTAATAATTTAAGTAATGCTAATTTTAACTTCATTTGTTTCCAGAAATAGAATCTGTTGTTTAATTATGCCTAAGAAATTGTATGTTGAGCAACACCAATGTCAAAGATTTGTTTATTCTGCAATTGCAGAAAAAATATTCTTATTTCCTGCAGCAACACACACCCTTGTTATTTCAATAAGCCTTTCCCTCATTCACTAAATATAAAAAGCTCTGATGCTTTCTTTTGCTCCAAGTGAGGGAGTGAGAGCCCTGCTCTAACGTCCTCGTGTGATTTCACCAGATTGAAGCAGTCAGATAATTTTGGACGTCTTAAAGATAAAATGAGCCGAACCTGAGCTCCAACAGCATTCTCTTTATGGAGGAGTTGCCCTCTATTTATTGCATGTGTTGTTTATATTCATGCCTTAGTTGGATTTAGGAGTTAATCTTAGAAACAAATCTTCCAGTTCTATTTTTTTCTGTACTTGTGCTGTCATTGTAGAGAGGTACTGGAGTGCATGAGCTGGATGCCTTTCTGATGGAACTAAATGAAGATACACACGCCAGGAGCACATGCAAATTCCTACAGCCATTAATGGGCATTCAGACAAGAGCTAATCCTAAATCATTCCATCTCCCCCTACCCTCTCCCCAACCTAAAACACGTACAGAATGCACATTGGGTCCTCAGTGCTGTTTCTCTATGGGGTTTCACTGCAGATCTTCTCTATGTACTGCACAGCCTGCTCTGGCAGACATAACTTCATTCATTTGATGCTTTCTCCCATGCTTGTCTTTTAATGGTACTAATGAATTTTGAAAGAGATGTTTTTCTTGGACAAAATTATTTAGCTCCATTTTCCTCATGCTACACGCTGGGTTTTACGTTTCTTCCTCTTCACACCCTATTTTTTTTTTTAATTCTCTTTCTCATTGAACTAAAATGAAATTCAAAGAAAATAATATGCTTCTTTGTAAACGTAATACTAATACAGATTGGAAATTCTTTCAATAAAAATTATTCTGCATCTTCTTTTCCATTTAATATGTGGCTAGTTTTGAATTATATCCCACTTTGAACTGCCTTTACATAGTTACACATGAATAAATAATCTCCAACAAGGACAACTGAGGTCCTCAAAGCCCAGACTGGTTCAAGACTTTGAAGCTGTATTCCAATAATATTTTTTCCATATGTATTATTTTTTCCATGTGAATTCTAGCAAATAATATATATTGATACATATTATCATCATTGTTCTAATACTCAGGGATAGATAAAATCCTATGAGAAACACCATTTTTTTTAGATTTGGCAAAAGTAAAATTCTTATTTTAATTTGTACTAAGTAATTATTTACTTTATCATCACAGCACAACATTTTATAAAATTGGAGTTGGTTTTCTTTATCCATACACCAATCAATTATTTGCCATCAACGTTCAATGAACTTGATGTATTTTCACTTACAGAAAAGCTTATTTTCTATTCAGAGACTAAATGTACTGCTCCAAAAAGCCCAAAGAGAAATTTTTTAAGCACTTGACTGAGTTTCATGTCATATTTTCACAGACAGAAGTCCTAATTTTCAGTCAATCAAGTATCTAAGAATGTGATGTGTATCCCAGTTCTAAAAGAGATTTGATGTTTTAACTGACCAGCTGCTTTTCCTTGAGAGACGCACAGCTTTAGTTATATATATATATACTATTTTTAATTCAGATTAAGCTCAAGGAGAAAAATATGGAAATCATTAGAAGGCTGACTGTAAGGGAAATTAAGAAAATTGTGTGGAAAGACCTGTAGTATAAGGAAGAGAATAGAGAAAATAAGAATGGCATATTCCCTCAATTTCAAATTTTGAGTGATAAACTGGGCAACAAGGTTATAGTGTAGTATGTCTAAGATGGATGCTTGGAATGACAACTTTTGTTTCTTTTTCGAAACTGGATTGTGTTACCTAAATATTAAAAACCTATGCATTCTGGGACTGGCAGACACAGCCAGGCTCAGTGTTTATATGGCACAGTGCTCTAGTTTAGTCAATAGGCATATTTGTATTAATTAACTCTACAGGGGATTAAGGATTAACCATATCAGTGTTAGAAACTGTGGAGATCCTTGATAGTAGTATTTTAGTTGCTTCTTTTGAAAACAAAAAAATATTTTGTTTACAGGTGACACACGAGCACATTAATAACTGAGTGAACTCTATAATTGAAATATTCCTATAAGCAATATGGAAATATAATGGTCTTAATGATACCAACAGGAAAGAGAGCTGTAATAATTGGGATTGAAATAGAGAATTTAAATAGATTTCTTTATTAAGCCTGATGATTTCTCCTCAGAATATGGCATTCTGAAGACAAAGAAATAAACTATCAGACGTCTTAGTTTTAACAAGACAATACAATGAAAATTTTCAGCATCAGAATCATCATAGAGGTCTTAAGGACAGAAAACACTGGGAGTTATTGATCTTTCAAAAATCTGATACAGCAAATGTTTTCTCTTCAATAGCATACCCAGGAGATGCAGAGTAAACATGTTGAAATAAAAAACAATTATTTCAAATTAAGTACTAAAAAAGAAAGGAAAAACTTTAGGCCAAATGCTCCCTTGACAGATGTTTGACTTCTATTAATTCAGTATAACTGAGTTCAGTTCTTCCAGTTTCTAACAGTCTTTGTCCATATACATTGGAATTCCAACCATAAGACTATTTTCACTAAATGTGATTGTAGCCTGTTCTATCTCCAGACCTTATTTTAAGATAAGAAGAAGACCATTATGTCTATGACCTTCTTTCATATAAAGCCAGAGGATTTCCCTATATCATTATTTCTCTGGACTTAAACCTGTTCTTTGCAGGTAGATTATTTTATTTAGAATATTGTCACTATTATTACTATTATTTATTAGTTCTCTTTCGTAATGTTTAGTCAGTATTAGCTCAGAATGCTGAGTTTGGAAGAATTAAAAATATGTTTTGGAAAATTTTCTTCCTTTGCTTACTATTTATGACTCACACTTTCAAGTTTTTTGAGGCTAAGAATGTTACAGGGAGATCCTGGGCTTGTTTCCCTGCTTAGTTAGCCATATCAGACAGAACAAAGAATTACTTTTTGCCACTAATAAGAAGTAGTGTTAGAGATTCATGTATTTACCACTTCCTACTCAGTTGCTTATTTTTTCTCCTGGACCCATCAGTCCACTGTCTTCTATGCTGTCAGAATTGCAAAGAGCAGTCAGCTTCACCCTGTTACTGCAACCATGTCCTACCAAAATTCTATCATGTATTTGATGCAGCAGATTATTGACTGTAAAATAAAGAGATTATCATGGGGTTGATGCATATGCTAAATTGTTCAGAGTGAAGGAAAACTCCATTTATAGGAAAAACAAAACAAAACAACAAAAAATTCCACCAACCTCCACCCAGCTTCTCAGTTTTTCTTAAGCACAAAGGAATATTAATTTTAGTGGAAATACTGGGCATTGAATAAATATTCCATGTTTCCCCCCCTATATTTGGTGCTTTATATTGCCTTTATCTTTTTGAAGGCAAAGAACAAAAGAATAAAAAATGGTGGCCTTGTTTTATTTCATATGATACATGATTTTTAAAAATATTTTTGTTTAGAGTGTTTGTCTGTGATTTGGACTTTTGAATTCTAAAATTTACTAAATTCCCATGTTTTTCAAGAAGCTGTGGTAGAATCACAGACTTTGATCTCAGCTAAAGCAGTGATTTCATCTTTACAAATAAGTTGTAATGCCCTAAAAAATAATTAGTGTGGGGGAATAGTATGAGCATATGTTCTCTCAATAGTAACAATATAACTTCTGCACTACAACCTTTATTGTCATTAAGTCTTAGGCTAAACAAATTAATTGCTCCATTTCTGTATTTATGTACAGACTGGACATTCTGCAAAGCCTCCTTCTACAAAACCAGTTCTCTTTAATGAGGAAAATTTAAATGCTTGATATGCTTGAAGCCTAATTAGCGTCCCTGAGATTATTAAACCTGATAATTACATTAAATCACTTCATCAAATCAGGAAGCAGATTATTTCTACACTAAGAGTGCTTTCTAGGTTTTTTTATGAGCAGTAAAGTGGCACAGCTTCCCTTTATGTACCTGAAGATAAACAGCAAATGTCCAAAGTAAAAGCATAACAAACCTACATTCAGAAGAAAGAGACAGAATTTTGCTTGTGGAATTGAATCCATGATTAAAGGGAAGAGAGAGAATGGGATTAGAAACATAACAAATTAGGTTTACTGTTTTTTGGAACTTCTGGTTGGTAGAAATTGCTCAACATGTGTAATTGAAATTTGTCATAACCCCCTGCTAATAAGCAGATATTAAGTGGCGTAAAGACAGATACTGTTGGGTTTTTGCACGTTCTAAACTTGACTAGACTCACTTTCATCCATGGTGTGCAGCACTTTCTTAAATCTAATGCTAGAATTAGCAATATCAAAGAAAATCAAAATATCTGATTTCTTATGCTTAAAACACTGTCCATTAAAGTAGCTAGTGTTAGCATAGTTTCTTTAATCTTTCTCTGATCACCTAAAGAAGTGAATATATTTTCTCACATTGCTTTCTCTTCTAAACATATATAAATTAAAATACGGGTTATAAATGAAAACATTCCTTTCTGTTTCTGCTGGTTCTCTGTTTTTCTATGATGGAAGGAAACATTTCTTCATATGTAGTTCAATGACTTGTTGACATGTGATTAATTTGTGTGTGTGTATATCTGAATGCATATCCACAGGTACAGAACTAAAAAAAACCAAAAACAAACAAACAAACAAAAAACCACCCAAAAAACCCCAGAATAAACAGTTTTATGGATATTCTTTCATATGAGAAGGTATTGAACAAGCTGGGATACCACTTTGACTCAGGGGAGGAGTGTGAGGAGGAAGGAGTAGCAGAGAAAATGTGTGATAAATAAAACCATGACCCACATTCCCCCTACCCTGAGCTGATGAGATGAGAAGATAGACAATTCAGGAGTGAAGTTTAGCCCAGGAAAGAGTGGGGTGTTCAAGGTTTAGTTTTATTTCTTATTATCCTATTCTGATTTGAGTAATATATTAGGTAATATACTATTTGACAATATATTAAACTAGTTTGCCCAAGTCAAGTCTGTTTTACCCATGATGGTAGCTGTGAGTGATCTTTCCCTGTCCTTATCTCAATGCCTTTGTTATATTTTCCCCCATCTGTCCAGTGGAGGGATGTGATAGATTGGCTTTGGTGGACACCTGGTATCCAGACAGGGTCAACCCACCATACAGGGAGAGAGCAGTCACTGGCATAAAAGAGAATGTTGAACATGATGAAACTGTGATGGACCACTGGAACAAATTAGACATACAGTGCACACACATTGCAGAACACACTGTGGCAGGATACTGCAGCATGGGTTCAAGAAGGAACTGCACAGCCTCATGAAATACAAGATGTAGGGGGGTAACCTCTTTCCTCAGAAGTCGTATTTCAGCTTTTAAAAAGCTGAGAATTTATACCAGGAAATAATCTCTTGCCCTCTCTCCTTAAGCATTGATGCTACCACTGTCAGAAATAACCTGCTGGCACAGGAAGATCTTTGTTATAACAAAAAAAACACACTCGAAAACAGAAAAAAAGAAATATATTAACAATTTAGGGAAGGTATATAGTTTATATCTAGCCTAATAAATTAAACAGTCCTTGAGACCATTTTGAGATGTTTTGTGCCAACCAGCACAACCTAGCCTTGAAAGAGGGTGGCCATATTCAAACTGTATATTTAGAAATATTCCTGGTTAATGTTAAATGCCAAACAATATCCAGGAATTTTTTTGCAGAGTACCAGTTGGCTCAGGCCAAAGGTATCACTTGTACTGTTCAAACAATTTAATGTCAGGGATAAATGCATGCCATTTTCTAGGAGCTGTTTAATATCCTGCTACAGATATTAATAAATATCTATAACTAGATAAATGTCTTTTACTGCACATACACCACTAAAAGGACAGCAGTGATAAATATAACAAGAATTCCTTTCTTCATTAATATAAAAATATGATTTATATTTTGTAGCATAATACACCTACACAGGAAAGAATTATTGATATAAATAAAAAAAATTGCTGAATAATTTTTATATTTTCTAAACATTTATTTCCCATACTTTCTCATGTTTAGGATAAAGTTCTACCAGCAAAGCAACAGAAAGGAAAGCAAGATCTTTAATAGTAATCTTTGCTTTTGTTTGTGTGTTCTTCTGGAGTTAGACATTACAATACATCAGAACTTGTACACAAAAGTTTAAGTCCCAAAGTTATACCAGTAAAGCACAATATATTTTATTCCACAGAAAATGTGTTATTTGGGCTGTTTCACATGATGTGCTCCAAAACCAAATCTTGTGACAATAACATTACCACAGATAAACCTTGGACAAGGCAAATCCAGGTATGAGCATCATTGTCAGGGTACCTCAAATTTATCATACCCACTGAAACATGGAATAATAAAATAAAACCTAACCCAATTACATGATAATGAAATAGAGTTTCAGTTTTAAAAAAAATGCATTGGCCTTCTCTTTGTATCCTTATCAATCTGCTAATCTAAGAATGGCTAGCTCTACACAGACCAAATAACTCTAATTGCACAATTACAGCATTAGGACTATTCCATTTACCCAGCAAATTGATTGGCTGAAGATACCTAAGTACTTTATTATAATATAGAATTTCATAAGAAACTACAACCAATGTTGATATTCAGGACAGTTGAGAAGAAAATGCAAGGCCAGGGTTTTAGCTAATGTAGATTGGTAGGGATCCACTAACTTTAAATTGGCTTCACTGATTCACCATTTACACTGGCTGAAGCATGCAGCTGTAGTACCAGTTATGTTTTGCATACTCCTTCTTCCGTATAATCACACTTCAGCTCATCATGATGTTTGTGTACCTGTGTCAGAGATGAACCACATTACAGACGCATATTGCTTGCAGGAAAGGCTGTCAATTTGCACAATCCCATTAAAATTACAACTGAATCATTCCAGTAAGCAAACTTAAATATTTAGTTGCTTTATCACGAAGCTTACTGGAATCAATTGAAAAGCAAACATCAAACTTGTGTAATGTTTAAATGTTCAAAATAAAACATGAATGCAGGCTGAAAAAGCTTTGCAGTACAGGAATAGTACTTTAATAGCATGCATCTTCCAAGAATCCATAAACGTTGCAGAACAATATCAAGCAATGTGTTTTGCAACACAGATCATTATTCTGTGTTTTTGAGAGTAGGAGTAGGACCATATTATTTCATGTTTCCTTTTTTCTCGGACTTTAAATTAAACTTCTGTTTGCTAGGGATGATATATTTTGGCCAAAAAACTCTAAAAGTATAAAGGCTAATGTTGCTTTAGTCGGGAAAACATAATTCATTTTGTTCTTTGTAACAGAGTGAAGCAAAATTCAGGAAGACTTTAATAGGAGGTCTTTCTTGTGACATCAGTGCAATACTGGTTGATATTTTGGCAGTTATTGTTCCAGGATTTTGAAAGTCTTCATAGATAATCCTATAATAGGAAATCCAATTACCTAAAACCAGTTGGGTAGTTTTAGATGTCATAGGATACTGTGGTTGGCCTCTAGCTGTCCCTCTTGAGTGGCATCTATCTTCTGAAGGTTTATCTCAAAAGACAATAAAGGTTTATGGATAAGTAACTGAATCACATCTTGGATGTTTACATTCAGATGAGCTGCATTACTCTGCAATGCCATCAGCTAGGTTTTCTTCAGGTACTGACAGCTAGAATGATGTTCAGTTGCTAAAACCTATGCATCTAATACCATTTTAATGACCCTGTGAATATCATATATATATATATATATATATATATATTATTTTTTTTTTACCAAATGAACTGGGCTGGCAGTTATACCACAATAACTGCAGGATATCTATACCTCCTGGAACAAGAAACTAGAAGGAAAGTTTGAACATGAAGATGTTTCAAATATCATTAGATGCCTCTGTTTAAGCAACTAAATCTTACATGCGCATCTGTAGACATGCAAGCCCAGGTATTTCACTCTCAGGAACCCATTCTTCCTGTGTTGAGTACTGTTCCTCATAACAGAAGTGCAACAGGATCAAAAAACAGGGCAAATCTGTTTATGATTGATAAAGTAACTTATGCATTTGTTGAAAGGCCTTTATCCAAGCAAAGGGATATAATTTAAAAAAAAACATTTAATGACCAAGCCCCTAAATCTGTAACATTAGGGTCTCATCTTAATAAAGGTTATGCAAAATGTCTTAACTGAACTAAGTTTTTTCTAATTTCTGCTTTCATGCATGAGCTGTTTAGCTTGCTGAGGTTACAGAATAGTTGTGCAGGATTATACTGGGAAAGTTATTGAGAAAATATTTAAATATTCAGGATCATAATTTTAATAATTACATAAAAGTAATGCTACCACAAGTTTAATACACACTTGGTATATAATATGAGTCTTATCCTACGTGTCCAGGCTTCCTAAGTTTTTAAGGTAGATCTTGTTTTAGGCACTCAATGAGTGATTCATCTCACCTTAATGCAAATATTCTTGATGACATTCAGTCACAGGGAACACAGATTCTTCATATTCAAAATATATTACTAACAATGTAAATTTCAGAAATAGTCTTTGATAAAAGATTCCAGGAAAAAGATCATGATTTTGAAGACAGTAAGTTTCACTAATTCCTAGAACTGTGTTTTGAGATGGATCTTTTTTACAGCCTTATCACAGATATGTAGAAAAACTATCTTCTGCTGACTTGTGCCAGTTTACAGCATAACACCTCGATTTTCATGATCATTGGGATACGGAGTTACCAAAAGAGGTTACAGTTTCTTCGTTCTCTTCTATAATCTACTTTGGATATGGATATTTTCCCTTTGCATGTCATGAGCGACCATCTAGATAAGCACATGGTGGCAGATGTTGTCCAGTCCAAATCCCATCTAGGTATTCATAAGAGATTAAGTGAGATGCTCAGCTGCACACCAACAGCAGTGGAGAGCTGAGGGGCCTGATTCTGATTCTTCATATTATTAACACTACAACTTTATAGGTTTCAACAGCTTCATGGAGATCAATACCCTCACAGGATTTGCAGGATAAGGCTGATAACAAGCAAAATATGCCCACTAATAATAATAATTGCGATTGAATAATTTGAGATGGGAATAAACATTTTTATTTCTAGTTCTTAGCAGACCATACATTGAAATAATTTAAATTTAAAGATTAAAATTATCACAAAGACAGCAACAACTCCTGTTTTGGGATCTTGATATGTTGAATTGCAATATAATTAAAAAAATAAAAAAACACAACATAATTTGAGGAATCATTCCATGCATGAAAGTATACTCACCTGTATGCTATTAAAAAAAAAAATCAAAATTACTTATTGCTGTTTGGAAATCCTATTCAATAAATATTTTTTATTAAAAGAAAACCTCATCTCATAAAGGAAAAATATTAGGCATCAATTTATCTTCGCTGGTTAATTATTTTTCCTGACCTATTTTATATTTTTAATCAATGATTATATTTAATTCACAAGCTTCAATATATTGAAGTTTATTAAGAATGCCTTTTCCTTAATTCAATGTTTACATTCACTTTTCTTACTTTAAATGAAGGAGGGGTGAGAAGTGCTAATTCCTTGATATGAATTGAATTTCTGGATCCTTGATTGAGAACTCTGAAGTTTAGGCTTGGTCTTTATTCTGCTTGTCCCATATGTGTTACAGGAAGCAAACATGCTCTAGACTGTTTCAAATCACAGATTTTTAATCAAAATGGGAAGTCTGGGATTTTTCAGGTTTCTTTTCAGAACTTATCCTTGTAGCCTTATACCACACAAAATTCAGCGAACCTTCTAGCCTCACAGTTATCAAAGCTCAGCCCATGGTTTAGTTCTATATGGGACAGGCTTTTATTCAAGGCTGAGAGATTGGAAATTTTTTGATGGCCATGTTTCTTCATTTATTTTTTCTATTATCTTCTCCTTTCTAGAGGTATCTTCTGTCTGCTTTTCCTTCTTTCCCCTCTCTTATGATGTACGGATACCTGGTTGAAAAGTGTGAGATCTGAAATTATTAATTCAAAGTTCTCTTAAAAGAATGAAAAAAAAATGAAATAAATACATCTCTTCCTTCGCCTGCATTTTATTTCCTAAATAATTTTCTTGCAAATTAAAGAATGTATGGACTTCTAAGCAGGCAGTATGATAACTGGGTTTTAATGTGTAACAGCAGGGAATATTCTGTAAGAAAGATTTTATGCTCAAATGAATTTTCCTCAATAGAGTAAGAAAACTTTTAAAATTTTTCCTCCAACAATCTCTGATGCTTTTCTTTGATCAATTAAGTCATCCATGATTCTATGACCTAAAAGTTATTTTAATGATTTTTCTTACATAGGGAAAGAGTTCTATAATGGACAACATAGCTTCTTCACATTTTACGAAATATAAAAGACAGTATCTAAAGGCAATTTGTAGTTTGTTAATGATTAATCACCCTCTGGAGGTCAGCTGCTCCCTCTCCATTGGCTGCAAAGGATCTCCAGTAGAGAAGCTTTACCTTGAAGCTTGAGGTTATAATAGAAGCCCAACCTCCAATATCACAATGTTGAGTTCAACGCCTCTGAAGTTGCTTGTTTCTTTCTAGAAATGCAATGGAATTAGGCTTAGAAGTTTTCCCAAAATATCTAGAAGCAATTAAAA
Organism: Cinclus cinclus; assembly: GCF_963662255.1. Lineage (NCBI taxonomy): Eukaryota > Metazoa > Chordata > Aves > Passeriformes > Cinclidae > Cinclus > Cinclus cinclus. The sequence continues at coordinate 38,128,978 of NC_085048.1, read as the reverse complement.
TTAATTCTTTATAGAGACAGACATTATTGGAGCATGATTTTATCTTTGAATTTTCAAATTACATAGAACAACCTTTGCACCATTGCCTGATCATATAATTTAAATATGTGTAGTAAAAAATGTGGTCAAAATACAGAAGAATTGTATTATGTAAAGTACTTTCAAAGTAAGTCCCTCAGCTTTGAAAATGGGTAGCCTATTTGCTTTAAAATAGCATAAGTCTGCTGACATCCAAAATATACTGACTGCACAGTGTCTGTTGGTTATTTTACTTAGTAAGGACATGACTGTTTAAAGACATTTACATTTATAAATATTTGTTGGTCTCCTTAATATCAGTTGTGCTATATTGTTTGGTGTCTGTTACCCCCTTTCTGACTTCCATTGCAGAATGTCTAAGGGCGTCCAGGACTACTGATGGATGCCTTTGTACATAATCTCATTTAAGGAAAAGAAAGAGAATTAAAAACTTTCTGCATCAGGGATCCAGAATGCAGCTCTGGAAAAGTTTCATGCAATATATTTTTGAATAGGTAATGTTGAGAAAGCCCTTTTATGTTTCATTATGTATTTTATAAGGATTTATTTCCTTACCTAGTCCAGATCAGTAGAGAAGCATACATTTAACCATAAAAACAAATATTTTTTAAATCTCTTGAAAATACTGAGATATTCTCTTGCTGCAGACGGTTTCTATCTATATTCGTATTTACATCTGGGTCTCACAGGGGTTGTGTGAAGAAAATTTATGGAATAGGAAAGATAGCAAAACATTTATTTTTTACAAAACCACCAAAATCTGCCTGCTGCTTCCCTTTCCAGAAAAAAATCCTGCAGACTATGATCAATTAATTCTCAAATTAGTTCATGGAACTATATAGAGATGTTTTACAAATCTATTCTAGGTGGTCTTCACCTTTTGACTAATAATCCACTAGATCTAAACCCCAGAAATTTAGATTTTTATACTTATTTTCCATAGTGGATGGCACTTCTGTGTAGTTTCTTACTTGCTAAGTATGATAAAAGAAAGCATGCAATAAATTATTTTCCCTGTTTTATATTTATTTAGTAGTATATGACAGGAAGAAAAATATTGCATTGTTAAATAAATAACTTGTAATAAAAATGGTATTCTTCTCTTGATTGAATTTCACATTTCTATTTTATAAATTAGCACCATTGTATTTTTAGTTCTGTAGCATAAATTTCAGGACATCACACAAATGTTACTGTTTCAAGTTTTAAGACTTACTGTACCAATCTAAAATTCTTAAAAATACTTCTACTGAGAATTTGTGTAAAATCTACATGAGCCCATTGTATCTTCCTGAAACAGAAATCTGTTGAAGAAATCTAAGGAATAACTTTGTTCACCCTTATGCTGATGTTATGTCATAAGACCTATGGGTTTAATATTGCTAATGCCAGGTTTGTTATGAATGGAGTATATCTAGAGTACAGTTTACTTACTCCTGATGTAGACTTCTACAGCTAAAGGAGATTATTCTTATCCTTGAAGTTCTCAAAAAGTCTAAACTCTGCTCCTTGGCAGAGCAGCAGAAGAGAAGTTTATTGTATGAACTAGTAGAGAGGCAATTCAGAAACATCAGTCATAGAAAAATTAGTTTCAAGAAAGCATGAAGAAAGCTAAAAAACAAATCCCTGTGAAAAATCTGTCTTTCACAGGCTGAAAAATGTTACCTTTTATTTTTCTCTTTCTTTTTTTTCCTTTTCTTTCTTTTTTTTTTCCTCCTAAAAACTTTAACATAACAGACTTGTAACTTCAACCAAAGGAGGGGCAAAGGAGTGAAATGACTTTGACTTATCAAGCTGAAAGGAATGGACCATGACAGATTACTGAAGCTTTAATAAGTGCAGTTTACCCAGAGCTCAACCTTGAGAACTCCTGAGAAGAAAGAAAAAGATATGAAAAAATGATATGAACTCATCAGAAGTTACAGAGATTTGCATCAAGAAGGAGGACACATCTGATAGTTATCTGCAAGTTTTAAGGGCAGCACAAAAGATACCACATAACTTCCTAATAACTTTATTAAATTTGATTCACAACAGAAAATATCATTCATTAATGAATGGATTTGGCTCCAGGTCTCTGAGCATAAAAAAATTTGGTTCTCCATTTAGTTTAGGACAGTTAAAGAATAACATCATTAGACAGTGATGGAATTTTACTTCAAAATTGTAGGGAAGACATAGCTGCGTACTTCTGTAAGTGGAAATAGAATTGGAAATAGAAAAAATATTTGAAAAGCAAAAAACAAAACAAAACAAAAAAAACCCCAAACTGTTAGTCAATATTAATTTGATAAGAAAACCAGCATTTTTAGCACAATCAGGCACTGGAACAGTTAGTCTGAAGAAGATGTGGAGTCCTTGAAGATAGTCTAAACAAACTGGAAAAGATCTTGAGCAACCAGCACTAGTTTCATCCTGCTTCAGCATGGGATTTTGGAACTAAATTATCGCCCGAGGTCCTTTCATAATTCAGTCATTCTGAGCTTCTGCCATTCTTTTTTCCAATCGATTTACTGGACAGCATAAGCAAACCCAAATTCTGGTTATGGGAGAAGATGGATAGTTTAGTCAGGTATTTGAAGGAAATGACAACAAATAAAAAGAACTAGGTGGAGATATTCATGTCACCTATGAAAATGATAACCTATGTCACAATCTCCAGCCCTGTCAAGACTGTAAGAAATGAAACTAAGCAGGGCTGTCATGATTGCAGGACAAGATGTCTCAAATCTTTTTTAATTAGGTAATTAGTTCTCAATAGCTAAGTCTTATTAAATTAATGTAATGGACTAGTTGAAAGCAAATAACTTTCACAGGTGATTCAAAGCCTTAGTACTGAGCCATATCTTCAATCTTTTTCAAGATGAACATAAAAATATAAAAGTCGTAGTGATGTAGATACGGACACTGTAGAGAGCAAACTTACATTTTTTAAGCAAAATTGCAGGTGTCTGGTGCATTATTATATATTGATATCATCCATAGTGGAAAATTAGGCAACTCAAGAGGAAATTCTGAGATGTACAGAAGTTAAGGTTATCTTCTGAAACCTATTAAATATTTTTCTCCTTTGAGCTTACATCTAAAATGGATAGGTAACTGATTATCTTTACTTTTCCATTGGTTTAGATACGCAGATTACAGCCTCTGAAACACGCAGAAGAGCTCCAGGGGGAATGATAAATAAATAAAAAAAAAAATAAATAAATAAATAAATTGGAAGATCCAATATCCAGTATGTTGCAAACACAGCTTTAATATACACCTCAGGAGCAAGTATCAGAACTGGGTTGTGCATGTCCAGGACTCAAGATGAATCAGATGTGAGCATTTTGCACAGAGGTCTTCTGCATTATAGTTAGATATAGGCTGTTGAAAACACTGTCTCCTGAAGTGGGTGTGGGTGTGTTATGGGATCACAGCATGGCTGAGGTGGGAAGGAACATCTTGAAATCAAGCAGCATAGCCCTATTATCCTTCTTAATTAAAAGCCTTGGAAAATGTTCCATTGAGTTTTGAAAATCTCCATGGAGAGAGGAAGCAGAAGAATGAAGACTCCACAACCTCTCTGGGAAACCCATGAGAGTGTTTAACTACCCTCAAAGTAAAAAGTTATTTCTTATGTTTGGATAGAATTTCCTGGATTTTAATCTTTGCCCCTTGCCCCTTGTTCTGTCAATTTGCATTGCTGGGAAGAGTCTGGATCCTTCAATCCTTCCCATCAAGTATAAATACACTTTAAAATCACCCTAAACCTCCTTTTTTCCAAGATAAGCTGTTCTAGCTCTCTCAGTCCCTCCTCATTTGAAAGGCTCTCCTGCCAGAAGGCTCCAACCAGGTCATAATGTGACTGCTGAAAACACTTTGTGAATCTAGTCCAAGCTGGGCGGGAAACTACATTAGGAGTAGTTTTGAATTTTGACATCAAACCATTTACCTAACTCAGAATTTGATAGATGTGTGGTGGAACAAGGCAACTCTCGGATTCATCAGCACATCAAAAATTTAATACCTTAAATTTTGGATTTGACTTAATAAAATAGGACACCCTCTACATCTTTCTGTGATCGCGGCCCAGAAATAATTTGTGTTGTTTGAAAAATGTGTTCAGTATCTTTAATCTACCTGCCAAATATAAACAGATCTTTAGCATCCTACTGTAGAACTCATCCCTCTAAACTACATATGCATAATTTCCCACAGTATTACACACCTGTAAATATGATAAATATTTTTTAAAGTCATCAGCAATTATTTTACCAGGAGGAAAAAAAAACTTTAATAAAAAATGACATCACTGAGTATAAGCAAATAAATATGAATGCCAGTCTATTTCTGATCAGCATGAAACTTCCTGATAATACCATGCAAAATGTAGCATTGATTTTGCAAAGACGGGTAATGAAGATTTGAGTGGCGGAGTGTGTGTCAAAAGTATGTAAATGAATTGATGTTTAATCTACCTATGCCTAAGAAAAGCAATCACCTCCTGCAGAAGGATTGCTTTTATTTTAGTAATGTTAGCTGATGAAATCCCAGCACTCTAACAAGGGTTTATAATTTGATAAAAATTACCGGTGACTGGATCTGCATTTTCTTCAAACTCTGCCCTGCTTCTTGCTAAGTGCACTGCTGACATGTTTGATATTGAACTTGAACTTACAAATTACTATCCCAGTAGATGTTTATTAGATTTAGCGGCTGAAGTAAACCTAGACATGGTGCCCGCAGTACAATCTAAAAACAGACCTTATTTATGTGTGCCGGGAAATGTTGCACATTTCTTCCAGGAAAAAAAGAGAAAATCAGAAATAACAAGAGCAAAAACACCCACAAAGCAAGGTATTATCCATGCTATTAGAGGTCCAAAGAAAATTGACCTGTGTTAGACTAATGTAATGTCATCTTTGAAAACATTACAATACTGTGTAATGCAATTTATTTTCATATAATCATTTTAATACTCATTATTGGGAAAAAGCTTGACAGAAAAAAAAAGCAGTTGTAAATTCAATACATGCCATGAGCTGAAGCAGAATAATCTCAGTGTGGGGATCTAATTTTTCATGTGAAAAGACTACACACTTTTAGAAGAAACTCAATGCATATGGTTCATTTGAAATTGTTTCAAAAGATACCTACAAAGTTAGCAGAAGTGGAAATATATGAAGGAAGACACTCATAGAAATGTTTAAACATATATGCTTATCCCTAGAAAATCAATATAATTTTTGAAATTAAATATAGTAGAATATTCTGACAAATACTGCAAACCTTTTTTTTTTGCTTATGGACTACTTTAATGCTATAACCCTAGCCACCATGTAACTCTCTACTTGTTTGCTAAGACTTCTGCTCAATAAGACCTGTAATTTTTTATGCATACAAAAGTCAGTTGGAGAAATACACACTGTAGTGACCTGGGCTCACTGGCATTGCATGTCTCGTGTCTGTAGGAAGCTTTCTGCTGGGGTTCTGTGTGGTTTCGGTCATCCCTTCATCTCCTTTTGTTCTACAGTTCTTTGCTGTCATTGATCCATATCATTGAGCTAGTGTGAACAGAGCACATCTCAGAAGGATTCAGTGTTGAATTTCAAGTGAAATTTGACTGTTGTATATCATTTAGTGTCAACTGTGGTACAAATGTCACAAGAATTGTCTGGATGAAGGAGAAGGAGCGATAAATACAGAAAAGAAAAAAGACACAAAGTCATAATAAGACAACAAAAAGAGAAAGTAAAAGAAGAATGTGTATAAAGAAATCAGGAACAGTCTCAGATGAATTAGTGCCCTAGCAGCCAGAAGGGCCAGCTGTGTCCTGGGGGACATCAGGCACAGCATCACCAGCCAGGCAAGGGAGGGGATTGTCCTGATCTGCTCTGAGCTGGGGCAGCCTCAACTCCAATGCTGGGGGCAGGTCTGGGTACCACAATATAAAAAAGACATTAACCTGTAGGAGACCATCCAAAGGAGCACAACAAAAATGGTGAAGGGCCTTGAGGGGAAGCTTTTTAAAGAGTGGGTGAGGTCATTTGGTCTGTTCAGTCTGGAGAAGGAGAGACCAAAGGGAGATCTCATTGCAGTTACAACTTCCTAAGGAGGAGAAGAGGAGGGGCAGGCAATGATCTATTCTCTCTGGCGACCAGTGACAGGACCCAAAGGAATGGCCTGAAGCTGTGTCAGGGGAGGTTTAAGCTGGGCATTATAAAAAGAGTTCTTCACCCAGAGCATGGCTGGGCACTGGAACAGGCTTCCCCAGGGAAGCTTCCCCACTGGAAGCACCAGCCTGTCAGAGTTCAAGGAGTGTTTGGACAACACTCTCAAGCTCACGGTGTGACTCTTGGGGATGGATCTGTGAGGAGCTAGAAACTGGACTTGATGATCCTTATGGGTCCTTTTAAACTCAGTATATTCCATGATTCTGTGAATTGTTGTGTATATGGAAAAAGGAGTATGCAGAACATGGTACAGCAAAGACAAGACTCAGAAGAAATCAAGCCATGGAAAATTGCAGCAGTTAATAAATTTTATGCATCCATACCACATGTGATTTAACTCTAAAATGCTTTGATAAGACAGCATAAGGGAATTCTAAAAATGTTACCAGTCATATTGATGACTATCTGTAACTGATCTTGATGGCTCAGTAGGATTATGGGCAAAACTGTTCAAAAAAGGAGAAACCTTTCCCAAAGGGTTCATATATCTAAAGCATAACACTGTGTTTAATGATTATCCTGAAAAATTATGATCTATTACTGCTTAATTAAAAAAAAAAAAAACAAAACTCTGATTCTGCTGGTATTATGGTTTCAGTGTTAGTATCACAAGTTTCTCTATATGCTTAAATACATTTTTGAGTGGATAATTGTGCTGCTTTTGTTTGGGGAAGAGTTAGCTTTTTTCATAGTTACTCTCCATGACAATTTGGATCCTATTTTATGCCCAGCCTTGACTGACACTCTGGAAGTACACATTCCCAACCTAATTTCTAAGTTCACCATCCTAGAACTTATTCCTCGAATTTTCAAAGCATAGCTCTTAGGGCAGTAGTCACTCAAAAAGCAATGAGAGCAAAATTATCATATCCTGGTGCAATATTCCTACCCTTTGAATACTCATGGAGAGAAAATTTGCACTGAAATTTCTCCTTTCACTAATTACTTAAAACCTACACTTCCTACCCTAACAAATAGGTTAAAGAGCGCTTTTAGAGGAAGGACAAAGATTTGTCAATAAGCAGTGGAGTGCTCAGCAAGCACTGACAAATCTTTCAAGAAACACCTGTCCACAGAATTTCAGACAGGTCTTCACACCCATTCTTGTCCATCTAAGCTGTACCTCACTCAACCTGATGATTTATGGGACTTTTTTTCTAAGATAATTGATTTTTTCCCTCCCAAGTGCCACTGTGGAATCTTAACACAAGTTGCTGCTTGGTACAAAACACCATCGCTGTTATACTCCTTTCATTAATTTTGAAGGGATTAAGTTCCTTTTTAAATGTATATTTAAATTACGTATGGAAAAATAAATTAGATAATATATTCATTATTTTATATACTGAAACTGTAAATTACTGCTGATTGCAAAGCTTCAAAACACAAGCCCTTAACAGTGAAATATTGGTCAGTATTATAAATGTTGATTTTTTTAGGCTTTTAAAAATTATTACATGCATTTTTTATTTGTTTTGTATAAAAGAAACATATTTCTGTACTTTTAAAATATATAATTTATTTTCCTCTTGTTATCAACTTCATTACACTATCCAATATGCTCTTGGAGGGTTTCTCAGTATTTCCTAACTAAGCACTAAGGTCTCAATGCATGTGATTTTTTATTTGACAGACATTTCATGTTCTGTCTTTTTTTCTTTTTGGTTATTTTTTTGTGGGTTTTTTGTGGGTCGGAGATTTTGGCTGTTTTTTTTTTTTTTTTTAGGTAGTGAGGTTTTAACTTTATCTACTTTTAATTTAACTTATGATTTTTTTAATGATGATTGTTCATGACAAAAGAATGAGAACATTTCATAGTCTTATTTTATTCCTTATTTCTTACTTCTATTTTTATTCCATGAAATGTATGTAACCCACTATCTGTAGTTTTCAGCAAGCTGCCCTAATTAAATTTAAAACACGTATCTCAATATGTTATCAACAACAAAGCTTCTACTCCATCACTGTCAATTTGACCAAAAGAATTCAAGAGTAAGCCAACAATATGGTGATTTTGAAGAGCTCTGAATATTTCAGTTTCTTGGAAACTTCCCAAAAAAGCTAGGAATGCTGTGTACTTTGTGATAAAAATCAGGGCCCTAAAGTCCTGTGATTTTTTCACAGATTTTAAGGAAGATCTGTTCAGGCTCCAGGCAACTGTTATTTAAAGAATCATGGAATCACAGAATCAGAGAATGGAACTGGTTGGAAGGGATCAAAGTTGGATGCCTGATCCAGCCTTCCTGCTGAAGGAGAGTCCTTTTAGAGCACTGGATTGTGGTTCATGAATATCTCCAATGAGAGAGACTCCATAATCTCTCTGGGCCATCTCTTCCCATCCTCAGTCACCCACACAATTAATGTCTGTCTCATATTCTCGTGGATAGTTCTGTGCATCAATTTCTGCCCAGTTCCTCTTGTCCTATTGTTTGGCATCCCTCCTTTTGGATGCTCCATTGGACCTGGTCCAGGAGCTCCAGGTGTCTCTTGTAGTGAGGAGCCCAGAACTGGAAACAGAACTCCAGATGTGCCCTCACCAGGGCTGAGTGGAGGGGCAGGATCACCTCCCTCGACCTGCCGGCAGTGCTCCTCCTAATGCACCCCAGGATACTTTTGGCTTTCTTGGCTACAAGGACACACTCTTGGCTTTAATAAAGCTCCACATTGATTAAAATGTAATGAATTATTAAAGCATAGAAGATATCTTAGATGTGTAACTCAAAGCAATAGAATTACTAAAAAACATGATAAAGTGAAAAAAAAACCCCAACAAAACTGTACTGAGTTACTGATATAACTTCCTTCCTTTAGGTAAGATTCTCAAAATCTAAGTTTAGGGAAAGAGAAAGCACACTTTAAAAAAAAAAATCCTGACAGATTGCTTAAAATATATTGTGATAGAAATGTTTATATTTGCAGAAGATGACTGCAATTTTAATATTGCTACTGATAATTCAGAGTGAAAGATGGTTTTCTGTTCTCAGTATTTTGTAAATTTAGTTATATAGAAATACCCTTTTGTGGGCTTCATAACTTTAATTCTTTTATTGTGGAGCTAAAAGAGAACAAGCTGGAGCCTAGATCTTGTGCTAGGATTCTTGCAAAATGAGAAAAAAAAAATCTCATAATTCATAATGAATATATTTTAAAAAGACAAAAAGTAGGATAGGACAGGATAATAACTATTAAAAGACCACAGTCGCAAATATTCTAATAGATATTTCGTTCCTGTGACACAGATCACTATTATTTTGGTCTTTCTTATCCTCATATTGATGTAAAAAATCATGGTTTTATATGTGGAAGTTTGCCAGTGCTTCTAGTGGTATATTGACTCATATACACATAGAGGAGATGAAAATGTCCTGCATGACTTACAAATCCTAGGCTGAACAATCACCACAGTGGCATTTCCTTATCCAGTAAAGTCTTTATTTGCCTTATATTTGAATGAGTACTCAGCAGTACAAAATGCGTTTCTGTTGCTTGCATCGGAACAGGGGAAAGAGCAATGGACACTGCACATGGAAGGGAACTATATCCTAGCCAGTATCTCATGTCATTGAGAAAAGCTCTTGGCCCTCTGATGTCATTGAGACATTCTACTGCTCTTCTCTACACAAAAAGCAGCTGGATCTGCCCCTGCATTGTTGTCAGGTTTTCTCATTCTGCTGTAAAGGACATCGGAAAAAAAGGAAAGGTTGTTTTGGTTTTCTTTGCCTAGTGAGTGTATCTGCTCACTAAACAATATTTATAGAGGGAAGCCGCTTGAAAATAAAAATATTTAAAACCAACAGAGCTCAGAGTTTCAAGGATAACAATAGCAACAGCAAAAACTGTAGATGCTGTTAAAATTCGGATTTTGACAAAACACAACGGCTACCATAAGCACAGCCTCAGAAGACCTTGAGGGTTTAAAAGGTTTTGAGTTGAACTCAAAGGTTTAAAATCAAGTTATATCATAAATTTATACTAAAGGAGTCTGTCTGTCCTTATCAGTGCACATGGCCATTACTTCATCAGTTTGAGGTGGCTGGGACACAGGCTAAATCCTTCTATTTTCTGCTGCTGGTCTCAGAAGCACAGAAGCACTTTGTCACAGTGCTTGAAGAAAATCAGAAAACCTGCTCTGATTTGAAAAATACTGTGCTTCTGTGGCAGGTTTGCTCTGCATCTGGCCATCCATGTCTTGTGTTTAATGTAGTCTTTAATATAAACACTGAGTTTGTAACAAAATTATATACCATTCAAATAACAAGCAAAAAAAATCCCTACCACTATAATTTTTACTGTGCCAAAATTACATATTTGGAACGAAAGCATAGACATACAAGACCCCTATTAAAGAAAAAGTACAATTAGAAAAACAAAAGTGCATTAGGAGCCATAAGAAACAGAAAAATATTCCTGTTTGTGCTGCTCGTACGTTTTATTGCAAAGTTTAGTGAATACTGCAATCCAGGTAACGTAGGTAATGAGGCCAGGAAATAGGTTAATCAGTTCCATATAACAATAATCCTACCACACCTTCTAAGAACAGAATATTTTCGCTTTTTCTTTTTTTTTTTTTTTTTGTTAGCTATAATTAGAAATAAGAAAACTGAGCAGAAGCAACAGAATCTGACAATAATATTTCATAATATTTACTTCAGGATTAAAAAGTCGGATCCTGTCATTTTCTAAGATTATTCCACAGAATGAAAGAAAGTAAAAGCTTTATGAATTGAAAACAATATATTAACATTTCTAGTGTGATAAAAAAACCCAAACAGTTAATTTGTTGAAAACTGTATATTTTGCATCATATCTACAGAAATACAATGAAGTTTGTGATAACTGTTCCATGATGCCCTCTTGGAGAGAGAGTAACACCACTGTTTGCCTGATTATCTTCAGGACACCAATGAAACCAAATTAGAAATATTTGAAGAAAGAAATATTATACTACAATCAACTGGTTTGAACTTTGACAACATATCATCATTTGCAACCAGTACCCCTGAGATTAATTTTGGAGAACATCCCTATGACTACAGAGTTAATGGGAAATGAAAATGAGTATTTGCATGAAGTTAATTGCTTGCCTCATCCATTGCATAATGCAGCAAAGTACACTATTGAAAATTTTTATTTGGCTTTAAAAGTTGTGCAACAAACATTTTCAATTACTTTATGTTCATCCACCAAAGCAATTTCAGAATTATGAAAAGTATTTCACTTTACCGACATTCAATATGCTGAAACACTGAGGCACATTTGCGAAGTGATCATCATGATTGAAAATATTCTATGCTTTCAATATGAGGTTTGTTTTGTACACTCAGACAATATATTTTGAAGTTCTTTCAGTATGGTGAAAATCCCTCCATTGCCAAGTTCACCAGACACTAAATATTGCATAATTTGAATAATTTTGATGAGTATCTTCTTAATAAAGGATCTGTTAAGACCGAGTTTCAAATTAATGTCCCATGTGCATGAACAAATTAAAAAAAAAAGGGTTGGAATATAGTAAAACTAAAATTACCTTTTGAAACAATAAAGGAAAATATACAGCAGCATGAAGATGCATGTAAGAGCAATAATAACAATAATAAGCAGGTGAGCAAAAATATATGTAATATGATAAAACTATTTTTCAATTGTGAAAAAGAAACAAACATTTTCCCTGTATTTACTTTGACACAGGAACGTTGGTGGGGCCTAGACCTATCTACTTCAGAAAGGCTATGCAGTTGTCTAAGCTTTCAGTTTCACAAGTGTATAATTTCCAAATACAATTTTTCTACAGTTACTTTATTTTAAAATTATATTTTAAAATTAAACTTATTGAGAATATTGAAGGAAACTAGTGTTAGCAAGGCAAAATTGTACTTTAATTTAAATTAAAATTCATTAGGATCAAAGTAAGTTCTATTTAATCATGAACTTAGGATACAAAATGATCAGCTGCTAGCAAAGCTTTAACAGAAAAACAGTTATATGATTGTAAATCATAGTGACAAGAACATAAATGAACTTCAGTTGACAGGAGTATTTTACCAGGTATCAAAAACAAACTCAAAGACTCCTCTTACATTTTCAGTGAAATTTACTTTGATATCTTAATAGTTCCCATCAGAATTTTGCACTTAAAATTCACTGTGATTTTCCAGGGAAAAGTACAATTTTTTAGTAACTCCTGCTGTTATAGACTGATATTGATGTCTCTGAAGAAAAAAAAATAAAAAATAAAATATGAAATATAAAAAGATATGTTTCATTTTTTTCATAAATTCACTTGACTTTCTTCTATGTGAAAGTTCATTCAAACCTTGAGACATCCCCAAGTAAAATGTTAAAATTAGTGACAACCCCAACAACTGAGACAAATTGGAGATTTACCAGGGAGATTAAGGGGCTTTGGGCCATTCCGTTAACAATATCTAACACAGCAGGCACTCCCACAGCAGGTAAGAAATCCAGGATCACATAATTTCTATCCACCCTTCATTTTGGACTTAGGTTTGTGTTGGGTGTGGTCATAAACTGGTATAAATATTGACCTGTATCAAATAACTTTAGAATTGATCTTAACAACTTTCTTTGTCCAAAAGATTATTTTTGTAGTAGGGGAAGAGTGGTTCCTCTAGCATTAAATGTTAAATTAAAAAAAAAAAAAAAAACACCAAAAAAAAAAAACCACAAAAGAAACCCATGAAATGTGTGAGTATGTGTTAATAATAAAATATTTGGCCACTTTAAGAAATCATTTAAATTATTCAACATGGGACAAATATTACAAATGCTGCAGAAGAGTAGATAATGCATTAGTTTCAACTGACCTTCATATTAGGCAAATACCAACCCTTCTAGTGTCAGGGGTGCTAAAGTGAAACCTCTCCACTTCAAAAGAGATGTTGAGGAGAAGGGAATTTGATTAAAAGTGCAGAAAAATATATAGTTCAATACAGAAGCTGACTAATGCTGTGCATATTCCATCCTGAAAGCTGACAGGAAAAGAGGACTTGTTTGCAATATATTAAATAATGCTCAGTGGGACAAGGTCTCCATCAAAAACTTTGCACCCTCTTTGAGTTCTCATTGAGCTCAGGAGCAAATCTTGTTTCCAAAGGTGCTTTTAATAATGGCATTAAATTAATTTCTTGTGTAATTATGATCACCTATATCTAATGAATGAGCCTTACACTACCTATAAGAATCTTTGAACTTGAAGCCCTGAGACATTTTCTGGATTTGCAAGAAAAATATATGCAACTATGCTGGAATAATGACAGCATAAAATACGACAATCACTTATTTTTCACCTATATGGAATATAAAAAATCACATAATTGTATGTGTCTCTATTTACATTGTCTTACGTGCACATACAAAACCTTCCATACTCTTGTTCACCTTCCCTTCCCATGTCTTTGCTTAGATGGTTAAGTATTTTTCTTGCATATGGCTTTATGCTTAAAATTTACTTATCTTCCTTTTATTTCCATCACATAATTTTTCAAATGTAAGTTCAGTGTGTTTTTGTACAAGTGAACAGTGTCTTGCAATTGTCATCAATGTTAAACTGCTTGTGCAACTGACACCAAATTCCCTTTGCTATCATCATAATGGATTCTGAAGATTTATCAGACCTTAAAAAATTTGTGTTATCAACTTCCCATATTTTTGAAGGGAAATATTAGGGTTTTGTTTTGCTTTGTTTTGTTTTTTGTTTTGTTTTTGTTTCAGTTTTGTTTGTTTGTTTTTGAGAAATCAACACAATTTGGAAGTGATAATGAGATTCTTTGATGAAACCCAAACTGGATGTATGAGGTATCCAGCATATATAATGTGAATCAGGGATATGAGGAGATCAAATCTCCTCCTTTAAACTACTGTTAAAAAGAAGTGGAGCTAAGCTCTATTAAAAAAGTTAAAAATACAACAGTGTGTGAAGCCTTTTTCTCATAATTTTTTAAACTATAATATCATCTACAAAAAAATAGGTTTTTGACATATTCAGAAACCAAGCTTAATTTTATAATCCATTTATATTTTGGGTGGTAGAAGTGATATTAACCAGAACAGACTATGACCTCTGTCTGGTTAATCCTAATTAAAGCTGTGCAAGAGATTTCTTCGCAAAGTTTTCTGATGAATTCAACACCAGGCTGAACCATAATTCTTCTGGTGTGTGTTATTCCCACTACATGAACGAAGACAAGCGTGAGGTCACCCATGTTATGGATCAATTTGAAGAGTTTCAATGGTACCTATGCAATTAGTTGAGCCAAAATGGTAATAGCAGGACAGAGCAAAACAAGGTTTCCAGCGAAAAATATCACGACAATATAATTCATCTTTACTTGACAAAATTTTAAAATTCCTGTCCCTACCCCCTGCCCTCTAGTACTTTTAACAGTATGTTAAACTAACCTTCAGATGTTTTAAACCTCCTGCATGACAAGGATAAATCAACAAGTCATCAGAAGTCGTAAAAGGTAAGGTTAAGTTTCCATAGCATTGCTCCAGAGGTGGACAGATGCCCAAAGGGTGGTTTAAATGTGATGTGTGGTTTCTGTCTTCTTTTACTGATTCAGAGCAGGGCAGAGAACCCGAAAGGAATAGTACAATTCAGCCCAAGGACAGTGGCATGATTACTACATTTGCATTTATCTTGTGCATGGAATGGGGTAAGCAGGAGTTGGCAGAGCCACATAATGGTAGATTTATCCATGTCACTGCTCCTTGCTAATTGACATCAACCTACCAGGATAAATTCCTATCCCATTTTGTCATTCAGGTGAGACTTACAAAGTCACTGCTGTAATATTAGGGGACATCAGTGCCAAAAGTACTCTCAGCCCAATCTCAAATACGCTGGCAAGACTCCTTGGTAGTCAACCAACAAAACAGACAAACAAAAAACTGCAATAAATGAACAAACAAAGCAACTAACCAACCAACCAACCAACTACAAAAAAAACCCTAACCCAAAATCAAGGAAGAGGGCTCCAAGCTTACTTTAGTATTCTTTGAAGGAGAAGTTTCCAGGGTTTTAAAAGATCAGTTATAGGTTATCTGTTCAGATATATTTTCACAAATCAGCAAAATGAGATGTTTAGGTGTTTTCCTCTGTTGGCCAATAGGTGTCACAATTAGACATACATGAATTCTGTTCATCATCAGTTATTTTTTCCTGATAAATGGTTTACTATCCTCAATAAGAGTAATGTTCAGCTATCCAAATATGTAAATATTTAATGTGATAGCCATATATTTTTTTCTCCCTTTAAAAAAGAGGATTAATCTGAGAAATATTTTTTTTTTCTATTGGTAAAAATTAGTTGTTTAGAATTTGAGATAATAGAGTTGTGTCTCAGAACAGGTTTATAAAGCATTCTTTGGGGGAAAAAATACTCATCAATAGAACTTGTGCATTTCTATTGAGAGTTAAAAATGCCAAAACCTATTTGTATAAGCAATCTAAAAATTAAATAAATATTTATGAAAATGAAAATAGAATTGTTGTTGCTTTAATGTGACTTTATTCTGTTTGGGGTTCCAAGATTTCCACTTGGTGATATCCCTAATTATGCATTTATAGGACTTCAGATTCTTTTCCCTTTATGTGAGAGGTAAATGCTACAGAAAACCTAGCTGCTTATTGAATCCAGTTCATTACTGGAAAACAAAATGAACTTAGCTCCACCCTTTAATACCTTAAAATAAAGATAATGTGCACTTCTAAAATTGGAACATATACCTAGATGTTTAATTCTACAGGAGTTAGATGAGTACATATTCCTCTGCACTTACCATTTCAGTCACAGAGCATGTTATGACCTTTCCAGTGATCAGGTCAATATTGTAGGGCTGCAGATGGTCATTGAGTAAAAAGCTGCTATTTCCCACTTCTTCAGTTTGACTTTCATGCCATCTCTTTTCCCCATTTGGTTTAAACTGTAAGCGCTACAGGAATAATTAACTCATATACTGCTTTACCAGGGGAATGAGAGAAAGAGCACCGAGTTCTCTGAACTGGGTTGGATAGCATAAAAGACTTCTCTATAGGCATAGTAATTATTTATAGTCTTTTGACCCTTAGAGCTGAACTGAAATAATTTATATGTTTTTTTCCCAGTTTCTTTAGCTTTCTGTGGTGGCTGATCACTGGCTGACCAGGTACTGACCAAAGCCATTCTATTTTTCCCCCCACAGCAGGACAGGGGACAGAAAACACGACAAAAGGCCTGTGGGTCAAGGTGAGAACAAGGAGAGACCACTCACCAATTACCATCACAGGCAAAACAGACTCAACTTGGGGAAAGTTAATTTAATTTATTATCAAATAAATCGGAATAGATTAGTAACAAACACAAATCTTAAAAATACCTTCCCCGCATCCCTCTTTCAGAGCTCAGCTTCACCCTTGAATTCTCTACCTTCTTCTCTAAAACGTCACAGGGGGGTGTGGAATGGTTGTAGTCAGCTCATCACAAATTGTCTCTGCCACTCCCTCCTCAGGGGGGCACAATGCTCCCACTCCTCCCCTGTTCCATTGTAGGGTCAGTCCCACAGGAGACAGGTCTCCAAGAACTTTTCCAGCATGAGTCCTGAGTCCTTCCCAGAGGCTGCAGTTTTTCATGTGCCACTCCAGTGTGAGTCCTCTGTGTGGCCACAAGTCCTACCAGGACCCTGCTTCAGCATGGGCATCCTACAGGGTCACAGTTTCCTTCCTTCCAGGCACCCAAGTGTTCTGGCACAGGGTCCCATGGGGGATGCAGGAGGATCTCTGCTCTGCTGTGGACATGAATGGGCTGCAGGGTCACAGCAGCCTCACCATGGTCTGCACCAGGGTCTGCAGAGGAATCAGCTCTGGCACCTGAAGCACTTCTTCCCCCTCCTTCTGCGCTGACCCTGGTGTCTGAATGGTTTCTCTCACATAGTCTCACTCCCCTTTTTTTCTGAAGCTGTGCAGGTTGTTTTTTTCAACTGCAGCATTTGGTCTCTTGGACATGGAGAAAAGTTCAAGGATCTTCTCCCAAAACCCTCTTCTGCAGTCCCTCCAGCTACTAAAGATTTGCCATGGAAACCCGATAAACCTAACTTTAAAGAAAAGTTGTAAAATATTTATTTAATGGCAGAACATTAGGTCCAAACCATTTGCTACATGTAGTCATGCTGAACTTGACTTCGAGAGATATTTTTAGTTCAGCTTTGAAAGCATTAAAGAAAGCAACTGCAGCAGCTACAAGTTAAGAATTAGAACCTGAGTCAAGTAAAAATCAATTCTTTAAAATTCCTGCTATATTCCTTCATCCAGCAAATATAAAAGCAAACAAATTATATAAGTATGTCAATCAGAAATACATACAGGGGAGGGGAAAAACGAGAGGGGAAGAGGCAAGAAGGGGGAGCTGTGCAGTATTTACTTTCTTTTGTAAATGTTTAAATTTAACAAATAGGGGGTGAATCCCCTAACCTGCAGTTTCACATATCTTCTATTTACCTTTCTGTTAATTCCGTTCTTCATTCAACCAGAAAGGGGAAAAATAATCCATTTTTAAATTCAATGCGGAAAATCACATAGCATTAAAAAACAGCCATAATGTAAATCAAAGATAAAATTTTTAAAAGTGGGATTGGACCCCTGAGTTTCCCTTAAATAGGCATCTGAGAGTGAAAAGCAACTGTGAAGATCTCTCCTGGCTTGTGTTACAAGAAACTTAATCCATTCATTTACTACTATGATGTCCTGCTAACAGGAAACAAGCACAAACTAATTAAATGCTTCAATTCTTTATTTAAATGCTTATGCTACATCCCCAAGAGGTATCCACTGCAAATTGTTCTTGTGGATATTTTGGATTTTTAAGCTTTGGTTGTAACAGATGTGTAGTGGTTGTTAGCAAATTAGTAGTTATGGTTACAGTAAATGGAAAACAGAAGCAATTATGGCAACAAATTATTTCAAAAATATCAGAAAAGCAAGATGAGCAGCTATGTTTCTAATGGCAACTGAACAAAACTAAACCTGTAAACCAATAAGAATAGACTGAAAAAGTGAAAAATTTAGCTTCAAAGGAAGACATTGTACAGAAAGATTTATTGTTTCCAGATGCTAGCTGAAGCTCATACTCCGTGAAGACCAGTTTGGTTTATACTCCACAAAAGCTTCTTGTCATGATTTGTGTTTTACATATTTGTAATCCTTAAATTTTAATTGCATTACATAATTATTACATGGAAGATTACTTTTGTTTCATACCAGTGTGCCCAAGTGAGATCGGTAACCTCCAAGAAGAGTGTAAATGAAGAAAGAATTTGAGTGTTTTGTTTGAGGAACAAGCTTCCCCCCAGCCTTTCAACTAATTGATTTTTTGAAATAATTTATTTACAGAATTTACTTTTATCATATGTTTGGGTGTTTTTGTTTGCATTTTCTAAATAGCTCTTTGGTTTACTTTATTATTTGTCTTGTACCAACAGATTCATAGAGCTTGAGACAGGTTCCTTTAGTCACAGAAAATGACAGACTCCTCTAATGAGGGGTGTCTGACACTGGAGATAAAGAAGAGAAGAATGTACTAATCTTGCAGCAGAAAGTGCATCAACTGAAAATATTTACTGTTCCTATTAAAAATGAATTAACAAAAACAGGTGGCCTTTTAATTGAAGCCTTTATCACTCTTTGCTCAATTTCATTTAAATGCAAATTTGAAATCCTTTCTCTAAGCCAATAGAAAGTTGTAACTGAACAAGAACACCGTTTTACTAATGATGCAATTATGTGGTAAACCATTAGGCTTATTATGGGATATGTTGGAAAAACTGAGGCATTCAGAGAGCACCCTCTTTTTCAGGTATACATTTGTAAACTGCTAAACTCATCACAAATACAAGATAATTTTGCTGAGTTTGGTAGGAATTTTATTTCAATTCAGCCCTAAATGTGGTGCTCTGTATTTCTTTTGGGCTGTATATTTCCTTTTTCTCTCAGAAGGGGAGTTTTAGAGCCAGAAGGACCAGATCTTGCCATAGCTGTAGCAAGAACAGGTTCACTAGTACTGAGGTCTGGCATTACAGGCTCTGTTCAATTCCTGGCAAAGTGGGAGTAAGTTCAGGGCCCATCCTGAAAACTGAAGTCTTCAGCTGCTTGCTAAGTGGTGATTTTTATTCAGGGTGATTCTTCTTCTGAGTAACCTGGAGATGTGATTTGTGGATCCTTCTGGAATACTCCTCCTCCCCTCTCCTCCCCTCCCCTCTCCTCTCCTTTTCACAGAAATTTGGTCCTTTCTATCTACCTTTAAAAAAGATTTTGTTGCCACATCCTCACGTATTAACTTTGATCTACATTGATATATGAAGCAGATTTCATAATTGGGTTGAATTTTTCTTTAAAATGTTTATAGTCTAGACTGGCTTGAACCATTTTCCTAAAAAGACTATCACAAAACAGCTGACAGGAAGGCAACCTTATCCTGGCTCCTCCACGTAGTTCAGGTAATGTATCTGGCATAAGGAACAAAACTGCTCTTCATGTGGGTATAATCTGAATATTGTATTTAGAATTTAAATGTTAGCAGACAGACAAATGAAACCACGTACAAAAACCCAAACAAAACAAAACCCCCAAACTAAAATCATAATAAAAAAGCAAAATACTACTCTGCTGTCACAGACATCTCTAATAACACTAACTGGCTTTTAAGAAAGAAGAATTAGCCTCTTGGAGCCTGTAAGCAGTACCTAAGGTCTGCATGGTGTGCTCAGTGATTAATTGTGCCCCTTTATTTAGGCTTTTTGCTTGGTTTCTTTTTCCCCGTTCTAGTTTTATTAAATACATATAAATTAAATAAGTGCAAAACAAATAACCCAACAGACAAAAAAACAACAAAAAAAGGAAAGAAAACCCTCACAATGGCACAGTGATATCAATATAAAAGGGTTGAAAAAGAAGTCACAGCTAGAGAAATAAAAGGATTTGTACCTTGGAGACAGTTAAAGAGAAAGAAACAGTAAGAGAGATGCAATTGTTTTCACAGACATATTTATCCCTCTTAGGATATTAGGGAATATTTCTATTGAGTTTTCTACTTCTGTGCTGCATCTTCATACTAGAAGTAATCAGAACAAGCATTTTAGAGAGGAGTCATATATACCTTCCATGATTCAGCTATCACAGGTTAGTGTGGTAATTTCTAGCTGTGAACAGGAATATTTTTCATCTGTTGGGGGGAAAAAACATATTAGGCCATATCAAAACTCTCAGGGCTGTGTAAAAAGCAATTTTTGCAGCTTCCACGTTCAAAAGTTCACATCAGAGGTGTGGTTCCATGTGATTTATTTTGCATATGAAAGAAATAGTCTCATGACTTTCCATATTAATAATCCACGTTCATTATAATATTAGGTACACTGGGAAGGATGATACATCACCCAGGATAATGTAAGTTGACATATACAAAGGAAGCGTAAGAAAGCTCAGCTCCTGATATTGCTATTTTGCTTCTGGGTGTCTCTGAAATGCTGAATACTTTTTTCATTTGATCTTAGCTTAATGCAGGCATCAGCTGTTTGCAGAGGAAAAAGCATAATTTAAAAAAAATCCAGC
The DNA here is from genome assembly GCF_963662255.1 of Cinclus cinclus. Lineage (NCBI taxonomy): Eukaryota > Metazoa > Chordata > Aves > Passeriformes > Cinclidae > Cinclus > Cinclus cinclus. The sequence goes on along the minus strand of NC_085048.1, from coordinate 38,108,122 downwards.
CATCATTCAGCCAAACATTTAACTCAGAGTTTTCCAGTAATTGCTGAACTACTGAGATTCCTCTGATACCTGCACATACTATTGTGCAGAAAATGGTTAAATTGAGTCATACGGCTAACAGCTGTCTCCATAGAAGCCCATTTAATTTATTATTAACCTGCTTTTTTACATCACCAAGTCAAGGGCATGGTATTTGGATTTTTACTCCCTGCTTTCCTTAGTAGCAGGAGGGGTCCTTTCCAGGCTGCAGAGGCAGACGAGGCAGCAGGCAAGCTGCAACAGCTGATTCAGCTTCTTCTCCCTGAATAAGGAGCTAATCCAATTGACACACGGTGAAGTAAACACACAGTGACATATTTGTAGACAAACTGTCATACTCTCAATTATTCCCTCCAAAAAATTATTTCTGAACTGCAGGCATGGAGTTTTAGAAGTCTGCCAGCCTCAGCAGCTAGTACATTTCTGAGACCCAACCATTAGGGGGAAAAGTTAATTTCAGAATCATGTAGTACATTTCCTTTCATCTCCTAGTAAATCTCTCTTGCAGATTGCACTTAAAAAATGTAAAAAAAATATGTTCTTTTCACACTATACATATTTTAGTACAACTTGTATTCTAAAAATTTTAAATTTCTGTTTTCTTTCTCTTTATTTTTACATATTTGGTTTATGCTTTGAAAAGCAAACAGACTCTTTCCCATTTTAAAATGCCTTTTCTTACCCCAAAATATATGCAGAACATATTTGAAAATATTTATCTTGGTTTGGCATATACTTAATAGGTTGGATTTTCAAAATAAAAATTGATTTAATTTTCATTCCTCACTGAATACTGGACTCATGTAGTGAAATGAAATTGGGACTATACCTGCCATGCAAGGAGCCTCTAAACTACAGTGTTGTTATTGTAGGGGCTGGGTATAGGCCCCTTTGAGCCTTTTGTAACAAAGGAAAAATAAACTATTTAAACAGGGTGATGTACTTATCTGTCAAACTGTACCACATATCCTTTTAGTGTGAATGCCTCCTTTCTGAAAAGAAGAAAAGAAGAGTGTTATCATGCCCTGCCATTACATATTTGTCACGGACAAAGAAGTTGTTTTCTGGAGCATTTGCTGAAGATTCCCTTAGACTGTAAATACTTTCAACTACAGTGCTGTTAGAAGCAGGGCCAAGTAAATAGTTGATGTGCCCAAGTTCATTAGCACAGCTGCAGAATTTGGAGTAAAGATTAATTTCCCTGAGCACTAGAGAAATAAAATACCAAGAGGTCTTCATGGCATGGTGAATTCTTCTCAGGCAAGTGCCTAGGGTGTCCTTTGTTTTTGTGCATTTAAGAGAGAGTGTTTGTGGAGGGTTTTAGAGCTTGTGATTTATGAGGCAGATCATCAAACATATTTAGTTACTTCAGTAATTCATGCCTAACCTTCAGTTAACTCTAGATTACTTGATAAGGTTTATATATCTGAGGAAAGAATTTTTAGAAACTGTCTAGGTAAGGCACTATTTGAGCTAATTATCACTGATGAGCAGAGCAAAGGGTAAAATGAGGCAGAGATGAGTAAGCATCTCTCAAATTCTATGTAGCTTCCTTCTTTTGGGTTTTTGAATTGTGAATCATAATCTGGAATTAAGGTCCTGTTCAAAGTTCCCTGTTAAACCAAGACATTTTTTTTTTACTCCCTTTCCTTTTCTCAAAGACAAAAGTACAAAGTAAACAAAAATCTGGAGAGGGAATAGTTAGTAGCTTGGCAGGCTACCCACCATTGCTGTAGGACACTTAAATCCCTTATGTGGATGCAGAGAACTCCAAGAGCATCTCTATTACAAGACTGTCCCGTGTAAGCTAAAAGGTGATTTTTTATCCTGAATATTTTATATTTTTCTGTCTTCACAATGATCTGTTTGCTATTCTTGTACAAATCTGACTTTTTAATCTCCTTTGGAGCTGCTACATAATATACAAATAAGTTTTACTTATCAGGAGAAAGAGACAAATATGATGCATTGTATGGTGACCACTCCATAATGTGTATGTCCAGGTCTGTACTGCTATGTAATCTCTCAGGTTGTTTGTTGTTTCGTTGTTGTGTTTTTGCTTTTCTTCCAGTATGCTCTGAAACTAAAGGCTCATGTGGTTGTAATAAGAAAGCTTTTCTCTTGGCACAGTCTGAAACTCTCAGAAATTTTAACTTGAACAAGAATTTCAAGTAACTAATTAGCTCCTGGCAGGATTCAGCTCCAGCACCTTGTGTATGCAGGGTCTGACAGTCTAGGCATCAGAGAATTGGTTTCAAAAAGGATTCTTGCGGCTAAATGGAAACTGAAAAGGATGATAAAGATTGATGCTTATTCTAGAATAAATACTGAGATGCATAGAGAAAAGGATGAAGGTTCCCCCCCCCCCCCCCTTTTTGAGGGGGAAATTATACAGAATTTAAATGAAAGGTGAATATATTTAATTGTGAGCACTTAATCATTTTCTACTAGAAGTTCCCAGTTCAAGTTCAGTTCAGTGAAACCATTGAGTACCCGTAGTGAATCTGTGTGGCAGCAATCCTCTTCTGCTTTACCAGAATTCTTAATGCTTTCAGTTACCTGAAAAAATTACTCTTTGAAAAGAGTATTAGAAGTCTGAAGCAAATTACATGTGTGCTTCTAATTACTGGGAACCATCCTGTGCTTCAATTTTTTTATTATTATTGCTCTTTGAAGGTGTGTTAATGTTTATCATTCCATTGAAGAACAGTTTTGCTTATCTAAGCAATGTACTTACACTTTTTCCATCTTGTCATCTTTTTGCATCCCTTGTTAATTAGTGCAGTTGTCAAGAACACTGGCATTTTCCTCAATTAATTTTCAAAACTATATTTGTATCTCATTTGTTTTACTCGTTCCTTGAGTCTTTGCAGCATTTGTAGGAGACAGTACTTCAAAGTATGATGTGAAAGATCTTGGAGCCTCTAAATTTTGCTTTAGATTAGCTTTAATGAGACCATCAAAGAACAGTGAAGTGTCTTGCAGATATCCTGGAATAAGTCTTCTTTATCACTCCAGAACACAGAATGGCAGCTATGTTTGCAGTCAGTAGGCTTGTAACAATGCATAGGCTGAAAAATGTCTTACAAAAATAAAACCACAATGCTTAGATGAAGAATGTTATGCACATATAGTGGCTGGCTCCATGAAACACTTCCCAGTATCTACCCTGGCTTAGCCTTTGCCTTGGCCTGCATACGGTTATTTCTATCTATAGAAAATATATTGCACAGCAATTCCCCCCCCCCTTCTGTGTTTGCTTTATAGAAGAGCAATTGACTGCATAAGCTGTAAAGAATCAAGGAATCAAGTTGCAGATGTGCATGCCCACATACACACACACACACACACAGAACTGCCAAGATCTCGATGCCACACTCCCGTGAAAGGAAGATGATGACAGCTCAGTATCACACTCTGCCCCACCCCCTGCAGGGGTCATAGGAAATAAATTCTTTATCCAGCTGCAAGTGGATTTGGGAGAGCATTAAACAGACACAGAACATGGGTAGGACTCAGCTGTTAACACCTCTCACAAAAAGGGACATGCAGCAGAACTTTAAAGGCAGGAGATGGGGCTTAATGTCTCACCACAGTGGTGTCTTTACTAGAAATGTTTTCCCACAGTTATAATCACCTGCAGCCTGGGAATTCTTCCTAGGATGAGATCGACAGCTGAAGTGCTGTAGCTGCAGATTTCTTCTCTAAATATCATTGTCTCTGTTTTGCTGATAGGGAGCATGAAGGGCTCTTTGAAGGTCATGGAGACGCTCGGTTAGAGGAAGAATAGCAAGAAATACTGCAGCTCTCAGCCTAGTCACAGATACTTTCAGACTTATGTTAATTGTGAGGCATATCATTCTTATATTCATAACTATAAAAATGGAACTTCAAATTTAATTTGACCTTATTTTCTTTTCTTTTCCTCTGGTAATACTTGAATGCCAATAGTTCTGGTATTTCAGCTTTACTTTATGCATTTAATACCAGTAAAAAAGACATTTTATGTCCCATATATTCTCGCTTTTATAATGTACGTTCATCTTAACAAAATAAAGAAATACTATTTTTCACGGTATAAATTATTTACAAAAATTCCAACTAAATATTTCCTTCCTTCATTCCTGTTGGGGATAATACATGAAAAAGAGGAGATACACAGGAGGAACAGAAAAAAAAAACTTGGTTTCCCCTGGAAGTGAATAGTTTAAAGTACTACATTTTGAGAATGGACATAGGAAGTCCAAATGCCAGCTACCTTCAGAACAAGATTAATAATTTTTGTTCATTATTTCTGTGCCTTGTTTTTCCCCAGATTGTTGTTGTTATTTTTCTATTGTGTTTTAAGAGTAATAATTATACTTATTTCTACTTTGATTAATCATTTCTGTAAAATCTTTACCCTTTGTGAAATATATCTTCTTGGAAACCTTGGAGACAGAAAAGAGCACTTCCAAACCAGCCAAACCAACTTCACAATGGAAGTGAAAGTCAGTGGATCTTTGTTTCTTTACTCAGTAAGCTTTGATGAATTGGAAAGAAAATATATAAATAAATAACTCTTACAGACTTCTGAGAATGGTGATTGCAAGTATTGACTCAACAAGTACTTATTTTCTACAAAATTCTGAGAGATAAATTATGAACAGTTGTATTAGTTAGATGATAAATAACTTCCAATTAATCCCTTGTAACTGTACCCAAATCCATCCAGCATTAGAAAGTAAAATGTAATCTTTGAATGTAAGAAAAAGGAAAAAAAAAAGAAAAAAACAGGAAAAAGCATGCCTGATAGTAAATATGGAAAATAAAAGAAAAAAAGAGCAGGAACAAAGGACAGAAAAATGAAACAGGAGGACAAGGTGTAAGAAAATAGATTATCAAATTTACAGAATCTACCTAATGAAAGTACAGTGGAAAAGAAGATATTATTGAACTGAAGAATACGTTCCAATTATTTAAATCACAAACTTTCTAAAAGTTTAGTGAAAGAGACTTTTTGAGGCTCTCATCTATTACAACACCTTTTTGCAAAACATTTCTTGCTGACTGCAAAATGAAAGAATATGATGGTTGGTATTTAACAGCCTGGAGCAGCTACAATCCACTGAGACACAAAGGTATAAGGCTGACACTATACAGAATATGCTTCTGATGAACATTCTTGATATGTTCCAGGAAAACAACTGAATACTTATCCAGTCCTTCAATTATTCTTATGTCCGAAAACAAGAGTGTAATGCTTTAGTCCTTGATCAAGAATGGAGTCAATTGATTAAATTTCCAAGTCGAGATTATCTTTTATTATCCATCACTAGCTATGAGTAATGCAACATTCCAGTAAAAACTATCTGAAAACCTTTTCCTTAATACAAGCTTGTTTTCCTTGCTTGCAACAGCCAGGAATCAGGGCAGAAGATACTTGTACATACTGGCCTGGAGTATGAAATCCCCATGAAGTATTAGGTGAGAACATGGGTGATATCTAAAAGAAACCTAAAAATTCTGTGTTATTGAACTTTGAGGAAGTTCACAATTTAATTCACTAAAACATTTTTTTTTTTTTTTGGCAACACAAATATCTCTTCCTTCTTTGTCAACTTTTCCTGATGTACTCTAAACAGGTTTTACTTCTGCTCTCTTTAGTATTTTTATTCTTTTATGAGCTGTCTTTTCCATAGTTAGGAAATTACCATAAGAGGATAAGATATCTAAATGATGTGAAGTCAGTAAAACAGCAGTGATTAGAAACAAGTTTCCACAAATATCTGGAAAACAACTGTGTCAGCCCACACCAGCATGCAAATTTGTACACATACACATACTCAAACACCACTCTCATGTTCTTAACATATCAAATTAACATTTATAGAAGCTGGCAAAAAGGAAATAACTACTACAAAACCACTGTTAGTGTAGAGTCATTCCTACTGACTAGTTATAGCTTTGTAAATGTTTAGCATTCATTAAAAAAAAATCATACCATCATGATGTAGTTCTTAAAACTGAAAGCAATTTCCAAAGCAAATAATATGTACAATAGCACTATATGGTAAATTGTGAGCAGCTGCTGTTACTGACATTACAGATGGTTACAAAGTGTATAATTTAGGTTTTCTGTAACAGTAAGTGGAATAGCCATTTAAACATAGATTCATAGTTTCATTTTATTCCCCTAGATGTTATTATTGTGGACATACATACTCAAATTCTGTGTTTGGACCCATCTTTATAATGAATTTGTTAGCATGGTATTTTGCTTCCTGGATTTTTCTATGGATTCTCTAGGAAAGTGGTAGTTTCAGGACATTACCTGCTTTTCATCTTAATAGAAATCTGGAAACAGTCAAGCTCTCTGTAGTCTAAATGCAGCCCATCTGAAGCTGAGGAAATACGTGGTGAAAGATGAGAAATTTACCATATTTAACACTATAATCATAGAATCAACAATGTTGGAAGGGACCCTCAAGAATATCCAATCTAACTGTCCACCCATCACTGCCACTGTAACCCTTAAACCACATCACCCATTGCCAGATCCAGATGTCTCTAAAACACCTCCAAGGATGGTGACTCTACCACCTCCTAAGGCAATTTATTCCAATGTCTGAATACCCTAAAAGAAAAAAAAAGATCGAATAGTGAACCTGAATCTGCCCTGTCTAAGCTGAAGGCCATTTCCTCTAGTCTTGTCACTGTAGGCACAGTAGAAGTGACTGGCCCCTGCACAACAACCTTTTGCAGAGCTGTAGAGAGTGATGAAGTCCCATTGAGCCTCTTCTCAAGACTAAAGAAGCCCAGCTCCTTCAGCTTTTCCTCATAAAACACATTCTCTAGTCCTTTCATGATCTTTGTTGTCCTTCTCTGGACACCCTCCAGTATCTTAATATCCTTTTTAAAGTGAGGGCCCAGAACGGAACACAGCACTCAAAGTGCAGCCTGATGTTGATTATAGCAGGATGATCCCTTCTCTGCTGACTACACTATTCTTTATACAGGCCAAGATGCCACTGGCCTTCTTGGCTACCTGGATGAGCAGCTGGCTCATATTGGGCTGGCTGTCAACCAGCACCCCCAAAAGTGCCTTTCTGCCAAACAGCTCTCGAGTCACTCCTTCCCCAGCCTATAGTGCTGCCTGGGGTTGTTGTGACCCAAGTTCATTACCTGGCATTTTGCCTTACTAACCCTCATGTAGTTGTCCTTGACCCATTGCTTGAGTCTGTCCACATCTCACTGGTGAGACTTTCTCTCCTTGAACAGATCAACACTCACATTCATGTTACTGTCAAGGAATCCACCCACCCAAGCTGTGAGCAGCCAGTTTTTCTAAGAAGATGTTGTGGAATGTGGTCAAATACTTTACTAAAATCTAGTTATGCAGCATCCATGGCCTTTCCCTCATTTGTTGAGTGCATCACTTTGTCATGGAGAAGGAGGAGGATCTGGTTGAAAAAGCAGAACCTGCCTCTTGTAAATTCATTGGCTGAGGTTGATCCCCTGGTTATCCTGGGTGTGCTGTGCCATGGCACTCAAGATGATCTCTTCCATAACCTTTTCCAGAACTGAGGAGAGGCTGACAGGTCTGTAGTTGCCTGGATCATCTTTCCAACCCTTCTTGGAGATGGGTGCTGCATTTGCTAATTCCAGTTAGCTGGAACTTCTTCAGTTAACCAGGGCTGCTGGTAAAAGATGCAGTTGAGCATTTATCTATTGTTAATAAATCAAAGTTATTCTTGTGCATAAAACATAACGAACAGAGGGACAAAAAAGTTATCAAAACAGTTCTTTACTTACATTTTCCAGGGAAAAAAAAAACCTAAACACAAACCAAGAAACTACTGTAATCGTACCTCCCTCCCAGTAACAGCCAAAACATCCTCCCAAGCAACATCATAAAAAAATAGTCAATGTGAAGACTTGTCTTTGCAGAGTCTGCAAGAATGTTGGACAGGCTGAGTGGGATTCATCTCATCTACACTTATGCCACAGGAAGGCCTAGACATGTAAGCTCAGCTCATCCTCTGAACTGCTTCTGTGATTTAGTGAAAAGAGATAAGACTCTCCAGAGTCTGATTTATCCAGCTAACTTAGACACCTGTCTAGAGATGAAGTAGATGAATCACTCTCTGCAGGAGTCCTTCTCTCCACCAACGATCAAGCACGTCTGTTTGAAAAACTGTGACTAGGTCCTTGGTGCTTCTGGATCCATAGATTTTACAGCACTGACTGCAGTATAAAAGCTGGAGAGGAACAAAACATTTGTTTAGTGACCGTAAGGAAACTTTAGGTTTGTGTTAAGAAATGGTACAGCATTTTCACCCATTGGGAAAGTGCTACATATTGAACGTGAAAGACTAAGGAAGGATGTATTATTCAAGTTGTGATCACTGAGCTAAACCTGTGGTAGCAGTTTCTGTGCAATAATCTTGCTAAAGTGCCACAAGTCAGGGTGGTCCTTGAAGCTCTTAGTGTACACCTGTTTTATCACATACTCCCCCTTCACTGCTAGATTTGCAAAAGTAAAACATAATATTTGTGACTACTGATTCTCTTAGCAGCATAAATATTTCAATGACTTTTATTGCTGACCTGAATATTGACAGAATTTTCTTGACATTGCAGTGACAGGTGATGTCTGACCCAAATCCCAGCATCATCAGGACTGGACAATATATTGTTATCATGAACACCTCTAGTACCTATTCTATCTGTGCATAGATAGGGAAAAAGGTACCTTTTACTACCAATTATAATGGTTAAACCATCATCCTTCCTTCCTGAATTTGATTAATGGGCATGCACAGACTTCAGCCTGCTGGACTCTTATATATACATACTGAGCTGACACTCCAGCTTTTTATGACTTAATTGTTAAGCAAATCTTTCCTCCGCCTTTTGTTGTTGTTGTTGCTTTTTGTCTCCAGATGTGCTTTTTTTTTTTTTTTCTTCTAATCAAAGTGAAACAGGTTTAACCAAGGCAAACTCTATTAGGATATTTTATTATTAAAGTTTGACACTTGGAGAGGGATTCATCGGTCCTCCCTCTGGCAAATAAAAATCTCATTTGTAAGAGTAAAATACTCACCCTAGGCTGACTATATAATCCATAGTGAAATAGACACCTCAAGAGATACCTCCCAGAATAGCTGTCTGGGATAATCAGCAGAAGCCCCATCCTTTTACCACTAACTACAAAGCAAAACTAGATAGATTAGTCCAGATTTGAATGTCTCTGCTTTCAAATATATAATTAGGCAATGAGAAAGCTCACACTGGGACTCAACCCTAGCTTGTCAGCAGAGGGATTTGGACTTCAGTCTTTTGTAAAACAGAAGAAAGTTCTTGAACGAAAGCTTTGTTTGAGAAGAGCCACTCCTCCAGTTTTAACTGCCTGCAGAGCCTAACTCCAGGAGAGAGCATAGTCTTCTTTCCTCCATATGGAGAGAGGTGCCCCTTATTACCCTAGAGTCAAATGCTTTGTCCTTGTTGAATTCTAGCCACATCACACTTTTTAAAATATTTGACTGAAAATAAAAAACAATTCCTTATCAGTTGAAGGGTAGATGCAAAGAACCCCTTGAGGAACTTAATACTTGTTAGTGTCTTAAGTAGCAGATGAAAAAGCTTTTTACTCCAGTGGTGGTTGGTCTTAAATTTGTGTTATGGGGGGAAAAAAAATGGGGTCTAATTCAGCTTATATTAAACCAGGGACCTAGCAGCCAAATACAGTGTTAACTGTGACCTTTATGATACAAGCTCATCTTTTATGCTGAATCAGTGATCCTAAGATGTTGTTTGAAAAGAAACCTTTCATACGGAGTTCATTGCTAAGCATTAATCTTTTTCATTACACACTAAGGATCTATCAACACTGACCTTCACTGCTCTGTTTTACAATGGAGTGAGACTGCTGATGGCTGAAGGGAATATTGCAGCAGATTTGCTTCAGACTCAGAATAAACAATTAGCATAGGAACATCTGGGTTACATACGTTTTCAGCACTGTTGGCTTGTACTCCTGTCTGGTACGTGTATATTTGAATGCATTTATCCACAGATACATATGTGCATGTGCTCATGCACATACAATGAGGCTTCAGATTGCTATACCCACCAAAACCACTGAGGCAAATAGCTAACTTGCTAGGCCAATAGAAGTCAGAAGTGTCATTTTTTTTTCACTTCTCATGAAAGGAAAGCTGTTTATAGTCCTTTCATTATTTCCAATGAAAGTGACATAAACTTATGAATTTACGCTTTGTCATGGAAACAGAAGCAGAAACAAAGTTTTTCTAAAGGAGAATTCTTTTCTATATGCAAGGCTTTGCATTGTTGTTCACCCCACTTCATGTATATAGCTCACTCAAACTAAATCCACTTTTATTTTCTCTAAAATCTTGCTTACATACTCATTCAAAAATGTCCTCAAATGCCTTTTCTTCACTCCTATTTCTACAAATGACATCATGAAACCCAGAAACCTCTCATGATCATCCTAAACTTTCTCAGATTTTGCAGAGAAAACTGGAGTATTATCTACTTGTATATTTTTATATTAAGAAATGCTTTTCACAGACATAATAAGTTAGAGTATCAGAAGATGGTACTGCAAATGAGGAGGAACTGAATTTCAGCAGAAACTCTGGGATATTTTTTATTTAATAATGAGAAGGAAGAACCAGGTGTTCTCTGTTCTTGAAATAACATCTTAAAAAATAAAACTTTATTTTAAGAGTGAATGAACAGAAGTGTATGTATGTGTGAATGTTAAGGAGGGAAGACAGGACATTTTACATATCTCCTTAAATATTGGTAAATATTTGAAAAACTTAAAATATTCTGAAATTTTATATTGTCTATTACCTTTATTAATTTAAGTTTGAAACAGATTTAATCTTGCCTCAAGAATCCATCTCATAGTAACCATAACAAGACATTCACAATTTTTGGGTTCTTCCTCAATGAAATGCACCACACAAAGGCAAACTCACATCTACTGTCACTTTTCAATTTAAATAAATCTTCACTGACTAGATTTCAGGGAGGAACTCACAAAAAGACTCTCATAAAATCAGGTTCACATTAAACAGAAATCTTCCTATTGCCAAACTGTTGATATTTTCATTTATTTCGTGACATTTAAAATCCCATCATCCCAGTACTGGGCATACAATGATAACTCATTGCATATATCAAACAACAGAAAAACCATGTCTGTTTTCACAGCTGAGCAGACTGATTTTACAAAATTAAGCCAGCGCTAGAATATAATTTCAAAGAAGGAGAGGCTGTTGAGCTTTTTGTTTGCCTGAGAAGCAGATATACATTAACTCAAGGCTGCTAACAGAATGATGACAAAAGAGGCACAATGCTCCTTCTGATTCTCTGCTTCCTCCTCCTGAGACTTAGGCTCATTTGGAACATTGATGCTTACTAGACTACAAAAAAACACAGCAGCTGTTTTTGAGAAAGAAATCTCCATTTGTAACAACAACAACAGCAACAACAACAAAAATCAATTAAACAAGCACTTTAAAAGACAACTGAAAAGTGCTCCAAATTTTGCAGTCTATGATATATAATTTTTTTCTGGTTTTAAATATACTTTAAAAATCCCTGGAAAACAGCAATCTTTTCTAGAGCTACAACATCTCAATGGAATTTATCTCAAAACTTGACAGCAGATTAGCTACTTTTTAAAATTTTTTATTATTTTGATAGAAATCTTTTGTGTGTCAGCACATCTATGGCTTTTACTAATAATGTATGAATAGAAGTAACTGCTAGTATGCTTAAATCTTGAGGCCCAAACAAAACTTCTCAGAAGACTAAACCTCTGAGAAGGTAAAGGATGATTTATTTTCAGCCATTTCAAAACCTGTAGAAAGTGTTAAGAGGAAAGATTTCAAAACCTATTGAGCTGAAAGTTTAAAAAGAAAAACATAGGGCTTACTCTCCATTTTGCTTCTATTGCTGGGTTACCATTAAAATAAATAAAAAGTCCTCAAAATCATGAAAGTAATTTGGAAGATTTTTTGTGAGTGTTTATTTTGTTTCTGAACATCTTCTTTGAGATCCATGCTCTTATAGAGATACACATCTTCATTCTGACATAACACCTATAACTATTGGCCAAACATATATTTAGCATTTTTCCACTGCAAAGAATGCTATAGATCATTGAGAAATAATATAACTGCCTCAGACAAAATAAGGAGGTTTCATTTTCATTTACATACACTGTAAATTTACTTTTACCCTTTGAAAAATGCTTAAAGTTCTTTTCTCAGGTAAATCATTGAGTTTTATTCATATTGCTGTACTGTATAGAAAGCAGGACATCATCCTACTATGAACATAAAGATAATTTCTATATCCCAAGCAACAATCTCAGAAAACTAAGTTGTTGCATTGGTTTTTTATTTGAGTTTGGGCAGAATTTTGAGAAATGCAAAATTGTGGCCCCAGCAAGGCAAATATTTCAACCTTTAAAACTAGAATGCGGAAATAATGGCGTCTACAGAATTAGAATGAAAGAAAAACAAATGCCACCCTACAAACTGAAGTTGGAATAATATACGGAAGAAAAATACCCTCTCAGAAGATTTAAAAAAATAAACCAAACAAGTCTTAAGAAATAGCTTCCCTTCAAATATTTGCTCTCTCAACAAGCTTTCCTTATATTTGTCAGAGTGTGTATATATACATATATATCTGTGTACGCACATACATATATGTTTACTCACAATTTAACATGCACATTAATATTTAGTAAAAAATTTCAGTTCCACATTTCAATGAAAAATGACTGTGTTATGATGGAAAATTTGTCTTGTCAAGGAAATTTGAGAACAAATAAAGTATTGCTCTTCTTCTGCAGTCAATGCAAAAGTTATTTCTCTACCTATTTCATGGTGTCTAATGCCTGGCTAAGGAAGAAGTTGAGTTTTACAGAATCATTTTGCACAAGCAGGGTTAGTGGGTGCACATTTCTTATCTATGGTAACTCTTAATTTGACTGTCATTTTGTCCAGGGTGCATGTAGGAAGATTACATGAATTCATTGTATTTTTCTCATGAAAAAAAGGAGTTGGTTACCTTCTCAATGCACTTGTTCTACTCTGTGAGTGAAGTTCTGTATGCTAGCCTGTCTAAGTGGCAGTGTACAAAGCAAATGACATTTGGCATTTCAATGTAAGACTCAGAAGAATGAACACATCTGTTTGTAGCTAGGCCTGAGTGAAGCTGTTTGGCTTTGGTTTGTCAAATTTCAGACAATGCCTTGAAGCCTGATTTTCATCTCATACTGGTACATACATATAGATCAGCTGTGATCGATCTCTTGATCTCAGTGAAGTCAGTGGGAATTATGACCTCAGCAGAGACAGGATTTTAAGTACACAAGTAATGTTCTGACACTAACGTTACACTTCCATAGAATTAGCATTAAAAAAAGAAAATACTATTTATTCTCAATGTTTATATTATCAAAATTCCATGAGAATTGTTTTTTTATATCCTTTTTTCCCCTCCTTGGATTAAAACCTTTCTCTGTACTGCAATCTAATAGCTAAAAGAAAAACTACAGCTGAATGAGAGCGAAAAGGAAGTCTTTATTTGCTTAAGAAGAGACTACCTACCTACTCAATTACATATAATTCATGTTTTTCTAGAATTATATTTATTACTCCTGACTCAATCAGGGACATATCACTTCAAAACATACTTTAACACATAGACAGTCTCTTTCATTTGGTCAACCTGTATCCTTCAGCCATCATAATAATTAGAACACCAATATGACTTAATAAAACAATATACTGTTTTAAAATATTAATTTTCTCATGTAGATAGAAAGCCATGTCAAGAGAGAATACAAACCAATTTGAAACTAAACCAGGAATATCCTTAGAATGCCTGTTACAATAAAAACATAAAGAGTAATATTTATAATTACGGAAAAAAATATCTTTTCAAATATAGATGACACTGAGCCAGGTGATGTGGCTGACATACCTGAAGGACAGGATGCAATCCAGAGGAACATGAACAAGCTCAAGGAGTGGGCCCCAGTGAATCTCATGAGGTTTAACAAGACCAAGTGCAACATGCTGCACCTGGGTCAGGGGAACCCCTGACGTCCATACAGGCTGGGGGATAAACAGATTGAGAGCAGAATTGCCAGCAAAGATTTGGGGGTTCTGGTGGCTGGATGTGATCTGGCAATGTGCACTCACAGTTCAGAAAGCAAATTGTATCCTGGGCTGCAGTCAAAGCATAGAACGACTCTCCTATGAAGAGAGGCTGAGAGAACTGGGATTGTTCAGCCTGAAGGAGAGGAGGCTTCAAGGTGATGAAATTGCAACTTTTCAGTACCTGAAGGGAGCCTTACAAGGAAGATAGAGAGAGACAATTTGCAAAGGTATGTAGTGACAGGACAAGAGAGAATGGCTTCAAACTGAAAGAGGGCAGGTTTAGATTAGATGTTGGGAAGAAATTCTTTACTGTGAGGGTGGTGAGGCTCTGGAACAGGCTGTCCAGAAAAGCTGTGGGTGCCCCATTCCTGGAGGAGTTCAAGGACAGTCTGGATGTGACTTTGAACAACCTGATCTAGTGATAGGTGTCCCTGCCTGTGGTTTAAACAACTGTTGATCTTAAAGTTCACTACCAGTCCAAGCTGTTCTATTATTCTATAAATATAAAGCTGCTTACTTTTTTCCTTAAGATAAAAATAGAATGATTCTTAATGTCACACAAATATTTTGCTATAATATACCATAAAGACTATAAAATGGAATAAACCCAGAATAAATGGCATAGCTAACTAATTTAAGACCTAAATTTTTTGGCATCTTTTACAAACAGAAAATGTACATATAACTATTATTTTTCCATAAGTTCTGGGTTTCTTTCCAGGAAATTATTGAAAAAATATATTTATTTTTTTCTGGATTTCAAACTGTTTTTGAAACATAGATGCACACAAAAATACTGATGTAATCCATGACATAAATAGCACAATTCAGCAAAATGGAGCAAAATATTTAATGCGTTGAGTAAAAAACATAAAAATATTTAGCTTTGTATATTTTCAGGTTTTGAGGTTTTTTCTCTAATTGTCTAATATGTCTAGCATTCCCTATGAGAGTTAATTCAGAAGAGTGGGAGTAGTAAAAAACTAAATGTTCTAATTAAATCATGCAACATATTCTATCAGCATTTAGAACATTAAAGCAAAATAAACCCAATATATTTTAGAAAGGGTAGTTATAAAAAAAAAATTTAACAAATGTTAATTTTTTTAAATGACAATTATTATTTAAGGAGAATCTTACAATTTTCAACAATTTTTCTGCTCATCAGATATACTAAGATTTAGTAACACAGCACTTCTGCGTTTGCTTCAGAAAGTCAGAGTCAAATTTAGACAGTGGTTGTTATGGTTATGTGGAAGAAACAGAATATAGCCTGACTTCTGAGTATCAAGCAATTTTTTTAATATATCTAGCTTGCTCCTCTTAAATTGAAATTTTTGTTCTGGATTTTGTGGAATTTTTTGTGGCTAGATCATAGAATTTTATGTAATTAATGGGTTTTTTTACAAAATTTGTTTATTGTGCATACTGCATTTTCCAGTCTTCATAAAAGCAGTAGGAAATTCACAGCATATAAATCAGTGATAAATAAAGTCCAATAAAGAATTTTTATACAAAGGTGAAAATTTAGAAAAATGATGGCCAAAGTTTTTTTTTGGAAAATGAATTCTGGTGACAGATTCATTGTTTAAATTGTGTTTTTCGCTCTCTCTAGACTTTCTAAATGTAGGTCTGGAATAAATATCATTTGAGGTGCAGGAAGATTCACATATAGAGTTCAAAATGCCTAGAATACATATACCATGTTTTTGATATTTTTCTTCTTTGTGTAATCTGCACCCACGTTCAAGAGTGTGCTTTGAAACCATTGCCAACATCTCTATCTGCAAGGCAACTCTTATCTAAAATGCCTGATGTGCTCAGTTACATTGTGCTGCATCACGATAGGATGACAAATCATGTCATAAAAGTTAAATGAAATCATCTAGCCAGGATGAAGAATGCATTTTAAGAGTTCCATATTTCAAGTAAATTATCTGCTCTTTCATAGTGACTAATGTTTGACTGAAAGAAGTAATTTTTTTTTTTTTCTGGGAAACTAGAACAGCTTGATTCTGCTCCATTAAATTCAATGAAAATGCTGTTGTTTACCTTTCTGACTTTGGGATAGGAGACTTCTGTTAGAAAGACAGTGACACATGTAAATGTGTTTTAGAAAAAAGCACAATCTACTTATGCATGGTTTTCTTTTTACCTCTGACATACTATGTTACTCCAAAGCTTTCAGAAACAGAAGCATATGCTCCTCGCTGCAGCACAGAGAACAAAAAAATTATGGCAAGTTCACTGTGTGCTTCTACATAGATGAAGTGACATGGTAGTTTATTTTATGAAGTGAACAGTTTTTATTAATACAAATATTAAGCTTTTATATAAATAAAACACCAAAGCTCTAATGTATTTAGAAATGGAAGAATTTTGAAAATCGAATTAATTGTGGTTGCAACCTATCTGTGAGGCATTTTCTTTTAATTTTTTCTTACACTCTCACAATAACTTTTCATCAGGAATTTACTAAAGGAATATTCAAGAAATCTTCCTGTCCTCTGGAAGAGTGTCATGTGATTAGGCAAGCTGGCTTTCCAGAATGGACAGTGTCCAAAACACCAATCTGTAAAAACTAAAAAAGCTCCAAATCTTATCTTCGGAGAATTATTGACTCAGAGGCACCATGTGTGATGGCTGTCTACAGCAAACGTGGTCAAGATTATCATTGGGCATGCCACACACCCGACACTAATTCCAGTGTCAGGAATTCAGTTCTAAAGCAGCTCTGCTGCAGTTTTTGTGCATGACTTCAAAGTTCATATTCAAAGTCAGAGAGCTTAAAATCACGCAAGCTTGTTTAGATTCTTTTAATGGCCTGGCTTAGTAGATGTGTGGGCATTTGAAGCTTTGCAAATCATTGCAGTCTAAAAAATGAAAAATAAAGTATGATTTTTTTTTTTTTTGGTCAGAGTTTTCAATGACATGACATTGGATTAACTTCAAAGCATTTTCTCCCTACCTACCCCACTACTGTCCCTTAATCCCATGAGTGCTGGAGCTGTGTGTTCTGTAAATTTTTTGATTGTAGAATTGTTTTCTTGGCTTGGTGCACTATTACATCTCACATAAGCTTTGGAAAACATAGATCTAACAAAAACCCTAACCTCTTCACTGAAATCCCTTCTACATTAAGAAGAGACCGTGTTCTTATCTCTTACGGAAGTTGTTGGATTTGAGTCACTGCTTTTTAAAGACTGTCTTGTGACTTGATGGCCGTCATGGAAGAATGTGTTGGTACTTCTGTCAGTTAGATTCAAAGCACCTTTTGCAATTAGAACAGCTGAAAACTCTCCTTATACAAATATCAGTTCCTCACCTATTGCATGCATAACTTTATGCACTTATGTGCACTCTCCAGAACATAAGAGCAGCATACAGTGCTGCACAAATGGAATATCACCTGTCATCACATCCTCATGTAAAGTTACAACTTCCTCAGTACTTTAAAAATAGCTGGTAAGTACTGTACCAAAGGAAATTTTCACCTTGCAATAGACAAATTTCCTTTCACAACTACATCAGTCCAAGAATATAAGGGTACTGTGTGGTCTGTGGGCATTCAGAGGTGTTCTGTACTAAAACAAATGTTGGCTTGAAAACCCATTACTGCATTTTTGTGAGTCAGCACTGCGACCTATGCATTAGAAGACACCAGAAATTAAATTTTGTGGGTTGGAAATCTGTGATCTCAGAAATCACTTTGATACTATGTTATATTTGTGAAATTATGCATAAAAATGCTCTTGCCCATGTTTTATGTTTACTAATTTTAAATACTTTCTTCTCTGACCTACTGTCTTTTTAATTTTAATGTTTAGTGTTCATGGTGATTCCTGAACTGGCTGAACACTTAAATTGAAACTACTCACCTTTTCTTTAAAATAAGTCAATCAAATTAAAATTCTCCATTCCTGAAAAAACCCAGCAACTTCCAGTCGCTGTGACTGTTTACAAAATAAAATTATAGTTCAAAGACAGAAATGTTAATGGTTAATGACTCAAAAAATTGGCCATTTTCAAAAGAAGCAGGTTGTTTTGCTGAGCCAGGTTTGCATCCCCCAACAGAAGAGAGGGAGGAGAGTTTTTGGTGTGTTGTGGAAAAGCTTCTGATCGACATAAGAACAACCCAGTTGCAAAGGGAGTGGGAATCTACCATGAGGGGATGACCACAGACAAACTGACTTTTGTTGAGCAGCAAACTGTGTTTTAAGCCCGACAGGGAATAAGACTGATAAGAAACAGGTTCTGAAGAGGTGTTTTTTTTTTTTTTTTTAATCATGACAGTGTCCTCGCTTATACAGTTGGGTTAAGTGCAAAACTCTCCTCCAGGGAAGCTATCAAGACATTCATACATAGGCCTGAAGACATTCATCCCTTCTGGTAGGCTTTAAGTGGCTCAGGTACATGAGAAGCAGCTGCCATGTCTCAGAACATGTCATAAAACATCAAAGACACCTGAAGTGCCCTCAGGCATATTTCTGGGCCTTCCTCCAGATAACTGCACATGATTCACTGTGTTGCAACAGACACTGCAAAATGTTCCTGCAAGGGGAGGCACCTGGATGTTCCCATCTGAACTTGAATATGTATTAACCTATTCCCAACCCACAACAGATCAAGTCTTCAATGACCAATGGACATTTCTTTCTTTTCTGTATATATTTCTTTAAGTGATATCTTCCTATTGCTATTTTTTTATAGGTAATAACCAAAATGACTATATGTCTATTTTTCACTGCAACTAGATTGTTCTAAAATAAACCATCCATATGTATATGTACAAATACATGTGTGTGTATGTGCAAACACTGGCCATTTGGTGTCTTTTCACTGTAGTCCACACCAATGGATCTAGTAACAAGAACTTGTTACTCTTGCTTTCAGGGGTGGGTCATACAATACCTGTATATAAAAATGTTAAGTGGCACTGATTTAGATACATTCACAACCACTCTTTGGGCCTATCCATTCAGATAGTTATTTTACTCAGAGAAGAGGTATGCCTGTTTGTCTCAGAAGAACAGGACTGTTCCAGATTTGCTACTTCTATATCTCCCATTGGAATAGGCTGAGTTCAGTACTCCACTGCTAGAGGCTGACGGGAGTAAACAAGGTTTATTTTGTTATTTCTGATATTAGTGACAAGGACTCTTCAAGACATTATGTCTGTGTTTACTGAAAGATCTTCATTTTTTGCTGAACCATAAGGTTTCAGCTTTTGATTAAGATTTTAAAGTAATTCCTTGGCTTTTGGGAGGAACATAAAATCTGCTTTCTCAGCTGTCTGGACAGAGAAATTAGAGAAGGTAAAATAAACAAATACTGATATGAGACAGTGTAAATGAATGGAGATGCATGATTAACCTTTCTTCCTAGATCTAAAAAGGAGGACTGAAGAAGG
This sequence comes from Cinclus cinclus, assembly GCF_963662255.1. Taxonomy (NCBI): domain Eukaryota; kingdom Metazoa; phylum Chordata; class Aves; order Passeriformes; family Cinclidae; genus Cinclus; species Cinclus cinclus. Next base: position 38,088,478 of record NC_085048.1, on the reverse strand, counting down.
GCAGACCTGCTCTCAGGATACATTAAACATATTGAAGCTGAATCCTCTTCATGATTGAGCTTAATTGTGAATCTAGATGCTCTAAACTCTTGTGAGAAAGGATGCTCACTTTTAGAATTGCAAAGGTTTATTAATCCTTAACAAAATGCAACAAAAGGACTGAATAAGAGAAAAGGGCAGCATGCTGGGAGCACATGACTAGCTGCCATGTCCTCATCTACAAAATGGATGCTCTGCTTTTTATACCCTTGGCCCATCTTAAAGTCATGTCAGTCAACTCCTTTGCCATCTATTGGTAGGACTTCTTTTTTTGTAACTTGATTGGAGGTCAGTTGTTGTCATGCTGCGCCTCTTAGTAACAAGCCTTCCCTCCTCCCAAAATGCCCTATGCAAGGGGCAAAGGTCAGTCACACAGGGGGGAAGGGGGACTATGAGGAAAACAGAGGACATCTGAACAACAAATCACAATAATATAACTATTCATCAATAAAACTTTCTTTAACATAATATTTATTTCTGAATTGCGAGAGCCAACCATCAAATTACCCATCTATAACACACTTTAGGATATCTCAGGCTCTTTTATCCAGTCATTTACAAGGAAGATCTCCTCCTCAAAGAGACTTCATCAAAGCCTTTCTCATAAGTCCCATGCAGAGAAACTATAGGAAATTCCTGATGTTTTCCTTTAGATGAGGATTTTGTTAGTGGAGTATGGCTGTGAGGACTCTCTGAACGGCACCCATGGGCCTATCTGCAGTTATGTGACTAATTGTTCATCTCCTAACATTCCTGGGAAGCAAATGCTTATTTATTTGGATTATATTTCAGTTGTGGTACAAATGCTTGCAAAATGCCATATCTTGGCAACATTCTAGCCATACTGGTGGATTTGGATGAAATATATAAAAATATCACTATTATCTCTTCTCTCTTTCTTAGATTAATGTTAGAATGTCCTTCAAATGAACCTTCATTGGTCCGAAGTTGGATCCATGCAAAATATTTTTAAATAAGAGAATATATGATGTTTTTTCCAACATCATTGCAACATTAGTATAATGGTTCTATAGGGAGAAAACTCATACAACCAAAGATCATTTGGAGATTAGATTGGCCAGAAATGTGGGAGACAATCAGAAGAGTTTTTCAAATATTTTAATGGGAAAAGACAGTGTAAAAACAGCATACGCCTACAACAGGATGAGAATGGTAACCTGATATGGTCGTATGGACAAGGCAGGGGTGTTTAATGCATTCTTTGCCTTTGTCATCGACACAGATGACCCACCAAAGGGATCTCAGTGCCCTGAGATGGAGAACCATGACTGTGAGAATGATCAGCTTCCAATGAACCCTGAACTATGGGACCTGTGGCGACAGCTGGATGCTTATAAATCTATGGGGCCTGGTGGGAGTCACCCAAAAAACCTCAGAGATTTGTTGGTGTCACTGCAAAGCAGCCAGGAGGGCCAGCTGAGCCCTGGGGTACATCAGGCACAGCATTGCCTGCCTGAGAAGGAAGGGGATTGTCCCGCTCTGTTCTGCTGGACAGCTTCACCTTGAGTGCTGGGTGCAGTTTTGGACACCACAACATTAAAAAGACATCAACCTGTTGAATAACGTCCAAAGGAAGGCAACAAAAATGGTGAAGGTCCTTGATGGGAAGCTTTTCAAGAAGTGGCTGAGATAATTTGGTCTGTTCAGCCTGGAGAAGAGGACCGAGAGGGGAGACCTCATTGTGGCTTTCAACATCCTCACAAGGGGAAGAGGAGGGGCAGGCACTGATCTCTTCACTCTCAAGACCAATGATAAGACCTGAGGAAACAGCATGAAGCTGTGTTGGAGGAGGTTTAGGTTGGGTATCAGTTTTTTACCTGGAGGATGGCTGAGCACTGGAACAGGCTCCCGAGGGAAATGGTCACAGTACCAATCCTGTCCAAGCTCAGGAATTGTTTAGAAAACAATCACAGGTACATGGTGTGACTCCTGGGGATGGTGCTCTGCAGGGCCAGGAGTTGTACTCAATGATCCTGGTGGATCCCTCCCAGCTCAGCTTATTTATGATTATTTTTCAGATAGTTTAATTTTATTGTCTGTTTTATCTGTTACAGAAATGACCAATTTTGATTTCTGCATAAAACATAATAGGAATTTGAATCTTGAAATTCATAATCTTCATTGAAAATTATATTAAAAGCTCATCAGTGCTTTACTTCTGCTCCCCACATCAGTATCTGGGTATATTTGATTAAGGCAAGACATCTTACAAAGTTTTATAACAGAAACCTTGCTCTTATGTGTTTCTATCAAGTCAACCCACACAGAAGTAAAATGTCACTAGTTTATCTGTAAATAAAATTTGACCAGAATAATATAATTTGAATGAGCAATATCCTACCTTTGCTATAATAAAGTGCATGCTTTTCTAATTTAAAGTTAGTATTTTCAAAAGCTTGAATGTGAATCCCAAAATTAGTACTGCAGTCATTGCTGGATTCAAAGTTGAAACTATCAAAAAATGGAGGAAGATATCTTATAAACTGGCTCTTATGGAAGATGGTTACTCAATGCTTATAAGAGGAGAAGGTTTCTTCTCTTCTAACATTTTATGCACTCATCAACTAATTTTTTTGCAATTTTTCTTTTTCATTTTTAGGTCCTTGTATAAGAACAGTGTGGAGGTTTTTTTTGTGTAAGATGGAGAAAGTAGAAAATTTGACAGGAAAATTCAAGTTAATTATTTGAAGTATATGTAATAAAAATAAGCAATTAAATTCCTTTCTTTTTAGTCATCCTATAGCATGTTTTCTATATTAATATTTTTCGGGACTGTGGTAGGATCAAGAAAAAATGAGTTTTTAAAATTTTTAACAATGGCAAATGAGTGTAATCTGTTAGAAATGAAACCAAGTGAAAAGCTGATATTTTACTTTGTTCAAAAAAGGGTGACTTAATAAAAATATAATTAACTTTTTAAAATCAGATTAAGAACATTTAAAAAATAAACATCAGCAATTGACAGCAAAAACAGTTGGCTCTCTTTAGACCTTCAGAGGAAGTAGGTGGGAAGCATGGGATTGAATCTTTCTCCTAGAAGTGGTGAGATACTATTTAGCCACCCTGATCTGGAGGAGATGAAGGAAAGGGGTAAGAAGAGCAGCAATGCTCAGAGCAAGCTGTGCTTCTGTCAGCAGCAACCTCTCAACACCCATCTCCACTGGTCCATCTGCCACGACCTTCCTCACTGCTGCTGAGTGAAGACTTGACAGGAGACAGAGGATATGCAACAATGATTTTGCATCTCCAAAAGATCCAAGCCTTTGGAAGGTGTGCCAAAGAGTGGCAGACACAAACAAGCACCATGAACTCAAATGGAGTTCCAGTGAATTTACAGGGCATGGTGAGGGCCCAGTGTATTGGATGAGAGGAGCACTCAGTGTTGGGGCAAGGTAGATGCCTCACTGCTGCCAGTGAAATGGTGATAGGAACTTTGCTGACACTGCTAGGCAAAGAAGGAACTCTGGAGTGGATGTAAACAGCTGGTTTCTCTTCACCCTCATGTTTGGCTAAAGTCCAGGTCCAGTATATATAGCCTGGATTCTTTTCCCTCAACTTCAGCTTGCATTGTAATCTAAATTAAGTTTAATTGTTCTAGCTCTCTTTTTCATGGCTGCTAATATGAAAGAGTTCTTCAAAGAAAGGCTTGATCCACATAAATATATATATTATTTACTCCTTTGGGGAGTAAATTTCCCTAAGTTATTAAAACATTGCAGGATGACTGCACTCTGAAGGCAGGTATCTTTAATCAGGAAGATAAAACTAAGGTTCAAATTGCCATGTCAGTTCAGTTGCACACACACTTTGAGTGGACATTTGAAGTTGCTCAGACCTTTAAAGTTTTGATAGGGTTCATTTCAGACAATCTATATATTGAAAATTAACCATCTGAGTCTAAAGCAGTCAACTTGGGTATTCTTTCAAATCAACAGAAATAGTATAACCAGGAGAATGTAACAATTTGAGCATTATCCTCATGCTAAAATAGCTGTCTAAAGTAAGAGAGGTGCCATTTTTCCTTTAAGTCTGTTTTTCTCCGCTGGTTTTATAAGGATGGTGTAGCATGACTGACCTATCATCAACCAGACTTTTAGACATCTAAACTTAAATCAAATTAATCCCACACCCAGTTTACACTTATAGAACCACTCAAGAATCTTTTTATGTCACAAATAATTAAATAAATAAATTACTATATTCATGTACAGCCATAAGTTATGGCTGCTTTACAAGAAAAGATTATGTATTTCATCTTCTGTAATAAACAGGCTAAGGTTTCATTCTGCTGCCTGATAAATGAGAGTCAATCCACATGTCAATGAAGAAAGTCTTAGAAATCTAACTAAAAGATGAAAGTATCAGAAAAATCACTTTCAAATGTTGTCTTATTATATTCTATTAGCATGACACTATAACAGTGACAACTTTTGAAGGCTAGATTCTTCAGCTGAGCAAGTTATTATTGTTTGATTCATTTTATTTGCTTGTATTCTTTATTCCCATTACAAAAGTCATGCTGTTTACATTCATACAACATATGTCCACTGCTAAGTTCAGTCACAATAAAAATCAAGCAACTTCCCCAATAAGCCATCAAATAAAATGAAATACTTTTCAGAATTTTTATTACAAAGGGAAGAAAAAAAAAAACACATGAGTTGTTTCCTTTAAAACTGAAGAAATGCCTAGGGAATGCTGAGTCAACTTTGTGAAATCTGTCACTCACTTCTGCACTTGTAGAAGTCTACCAGAACTACCAGAGGACAGTACTGAGAGAAAACAGGTAGGGAGAGGTCTAAATTATTGTTCCCTCTGTAAACTTATATACCGACAGTATCAGAATATCCTTTGTCTTGATCTTCACACCAGGATGGAAAAATCTCAATAAAACATTCAGTGTTTTTGTGGGTACATGAACAAATGCACAAATTGATTCTAATATTTGTTCTGACTCAACCTCTCAGTGTAAGTAAGTAACAAAAAAGAAAAACTCCAACAATAAATATTTGAATGGTTAGGACATTTTAAAATTCTCATGTATAAGATTATAAAAACAAATTAACCAATATTTCTTCTGTCAAAATAATTTAACTTGATCAGGGGTTGGAAGACAACACTGAATTTCTAGTAAGTCTGATGCGTACTAAGGAGAAGCCTAATAAATCTTTATGTATTTAAGTGTAAAATAGTGTGAATCTTAAAGAAGATGAAGGAAATTTTTCTACTCTAAAAAACATTTATTTGCTCTAAGTGCAACAAAAATTCACAAAAGATATTATTTTAGCTTATTTTTAACATATAATTACTTGAATTTATATTAGTAATGCATTTTAATGGGATTGTAGATCACATCTCCTATTCTTGATAAGCCATACTAATTCCATGCTGCAGCATATTAAAATGAGTACAGTAACCTCAACATATTACAATAAATAAGCACAGTAACCCACCCGCAGTAGTATTTGATAGACAGAAAGGAGCTGCAAACTGAATAAATAAGTCTTATTCCGAAGACCTAAAGCACACAAGTAGCAAAGGAAAAATGTCATGTCATGACAAAACCTAAAAATTTCATTTATGTATTTGTTTATTTATTTCATATCAGCAGTAAGAATCAGTTATGTGGTGGGTTGAAGTAATCATGGCAGCTCTTTTTCCAGAGAAATCACAAGGTGAATGGGAAAAGTTAGCTGTTTATTGCAGTAATGAGCTCTGAGGAGTTAAGGATTTTGCCATATAATAGTTAAAGTTTCTTGGTTTTATAGGAGTGGCAATTAAAATCATGCAAAATAAACTAAGGAATTAGAATTCCTAGATATTACAGCAAGTCTATCAAGAGATTACATATTTTTAGATAAATAAAATTAAAGGTAATATAGATAATTTTGTGTCTAAGGAAAAGCAAAACTATAACTGAGTTGTTATTGACTCCTAAAGTTCATTTGCACAGTAATTTCATGCTAAATACCTGTTTTCTTGCAATTCTGTTGTGAAGAAAAGATATTCAATTTAAAAAAAAAAAGTAAGGAAAGAAAAGGAAAGAAAAGGGAAAATCAATTTTAAAAAAATGCAACTTTTGGTTAATCCAATATAGAAGATTGTCTTCTACATATAAGCGGGAAAAAATTGTGATTAATAAATAAAAGTTTGGTCAGGAATTATTAAATGGGGATAAAAAAATATATTTTACTATTTCATGCAAATTGATTTCACACACTCTGAAGTGAAACCTAGCTAAATGACTTTGTATTGAGGATGCTGGTCCCTGTGCTCTAGCATACCTCAGAAAAATATCTATCATTATTACAAAACAGTGCAACACAGAAGGATTTCTTCCTCTGTGAAAGGCTCCAAAAAGCATTCCCATAGTGAATTGTTTGATAGCATTATTTGTTACTCTTTTTTATATATGTGCATCTGGTTATATACAGTCAAACTGGGATATATTCCCCACCACAGAGTTCCTTCATACTTATCCTAAACATGAATAACCTAAGTTCAAGTAATGAAAACTAAACACTGCAAGAAAGACATGTAGAGCTCTGAAGACAAAATGTAGGGTTTGCATAAGTTGCTAACTAAAAACCCCTATTCAGTTAGCAGCGCCAGTATCTTCGTGTTCCTACTGTTTGACACAATGATGGATTATTTATTTACTGAACAGCACTGGTGGCCAGAAAATCTGATTTTCATGCATGAAATCCATGAAACCTCAGCCACTGAACAGCTTCTTTTACACGTGGCAAAGGTCACTTATCAAGGGATTTTCTCACGTTTTGTGTGATTGGTCATGCCTCATTTCCTTCAAGAAAATATGATTTCCCCAAAGTGTGTGCATTTTAAGAGATTCTCAAAGACTGAGAAAGTTATTTCCTTTTTGTTTGTGATAAGCACAAAATATAGAGACTAACCTACAGGGAACAACAAGCAACTGTTTGTAGCTGGAAACAATATTTAATCCTATCATTAAGGAAAACTCAGAGCATACTAGGAGCAAAAAGAGTGCAAAACTAGGCACTTAACCTTTTCACTTAACCTTTCAGACTTGCAAGTATTTAAATAAAATATTCAGGATATCTGATAAGGGACTCCCCTGTATTGTGAAAGTACTACCTGTTCATACTGAGAGCTTCTACCTTTTTAAGGATTGTGAGGTCAAACCAAATGAGGTGATGCTGGACTTTTATGGAGGTTTCACCACTCTTAAGCAGTGAAACACTTTTGCTTCCACGTTCTAATCCTCTGAATGAATTGAACATTACAGCTTATATTTTCCATTGTTGGTGCTATACTGTTAGAAGGTGGCATTGAAGCACATCTTCATTTTGAGTTTTATTCAGAACTAGGCCTGGCTCTTATTGTTGTGTGCAGGTATAATGGACCTTTACAAAGGAGCTCTGCTGATGGTTGGGGTCCAAAAATACCATGGTGACAAATAACTGAAAGAAAATATGAAAAATATAGAAGAATCCAATAAAGTGTTGGGGTTTGGGTGTTTTTGGGTTTTTTTAAATGTATTTTTATGGGGTTTCTTTGTTGTTATTTTTTTGTTTTTTGTTTTTCCTCCTACAGACCATAGGCCTGTCTTTCAAGACACTGAGTTTTAGGATGCTGATGAATGTTGACTAATAAATGGAGAATATTCTGCAAGACCTTTTAGATTTTCCGTGTTTTTTTAGATTTTTTGCTCAGTCTGCATATCTGCCCATGACAATCTATGCCTTTCATCTAAGAAGAGATTCCCCATTTTCTGATTCCTTTCTTCCTTTTTATTTTAAAACCATTGAAATCAATAACCTCCTGCACTGCTAGTGCATTTTATTATATCATAGAATAAGTCATCACCAAAAAATTCTTACTGCTCTTTCTACAGGGGAAACATCTTACTTATAGTGCAATAATGGCAGCAATGTCTAACATGAAGAATGCACAGCAAGAGGACATAATGTCAAAAAAAACCATTCTCATCTTAACTAAAAAAATGTGATTTGTTCAAAGACAAATCCCATGACTTCTAACTTGTGTTATCATAATAGAATTCCCTGCACATCAGAGAGGACCAAATAAATAGAAAAATCAAAAATAGAAAAGTTCATGTTTAATGGCTATTCCATGATCTTCTAATAAAGAGAGTATTTAAATACTAGAATAACATTATTTTTTAATATGTCATTGGCAACATGCATAGCTTATTTGGCTTTATTTTTTACAAAGATTTACAACATCCATCATAGATGTTGGTGGATTGAGTCTTTCGGCATATTTTTGCCAGAAAGGTAGCAATGAAATATTTTGACCATTAAACAAAACCCCAACACCCTCCCCCAAAAAAGAAAAGAAAACAACAAACAAACAAACAAACAAACACAACCCAACAACAACAACAATAAAAACACTAAACTAAACCAAAAACCCAAACAAACAAAAACAGAAGTCAGAAACAATCAGGGAATAGAAAGGCTTAAAATACAGTGATAGTAAAATAGATACTATACCTTGATGGCATTGAAGAGAAAGGTGATAATGTAACAATGTTTAAAATAGATGGGATCAAAACTATATTAAAAAATACAATTGACTCACCAAACTAAATGAGAGAGATCATCACAGAAATTCCTCTGTGCAAGATGAAACAGGGAAAAAGCTGCTATTAGCATAAGTCTGTAATCAGTACAAAAAGAAAACTGTGAATAATTACTTTTAAAATTTAAGAAAAAGAAAAGTTTAAGTTTCATGTCTGAAGAAAAGGTGGGAGTGAATAAAATGTTAATAGTGTTTGGTATTGAAATAAGGAATATTTTGGCATGGCAGGTCTTGAAAATTACAAATCTCGAGACATTTAAAACAAGTTTGGACAATAGATGATTTAAAAATACTGGAATGTGCTTTCACATTTGAGTAGAGAGATGGAGTCAAAAACCTCTTATCTGTCTTCTGCATCTTACTGCTTTACCTCTTTAATAATAAAAAGTAGTCTGTAGCACTTCATCCCAAAGATCATAACAAGCAAAATGCAATGCTTACAGAGGAATTTATGTATCTGCCCATTTCTTCTCTGGGGCAGAACTCCATATCAGTATTAATGCCATAGCACCTTCTAGGTTGCCTTCATCAATGTCACTCTCACAATAAACGTGATCAGATGCTGTGCACGAGGCAACCAAAGCTGATGCTGCTGCTATCTGTGAAAGGGGGAGGTGGGTGCCTCTCTGTTATGTTAATTTTGCCAGCTCAAGCTTGTCTGCTGCTCCAGCTGCCACTGCTATTTATGGAAAGCAAGTTTTGTTAATAAACCTCTCGCGTCATTACAAATTGCCTGGGATAAGTACGGCTGTTACTGCTCTGATTTGTCTTGGGGAACTAGAAGGAACATTACGTGTGCGTTGTCAGAATAAATCAAAACAGTGTAAAGTTTGTTTTATTTGTTCATTACTCTCTAGATAATATTCTTCCTCTAAGCACATTGTATAATGGGATAAACCTTGTATAAAATAACCAGGAAAATTTACCAAGGAGTCTTAGATTTTGCGAAGAAATCTTTTTTTTTTTTTTTCTTTTCCTCCCCCTACACTGACCTTCTGAAATCTGAAGTTAATACCCGAAACTGGATGGTCTGTCTTCAATCTGAAATAACCTGTTGATAATTTGCATTCACATTTACATTTACCTCTTATATTTCTAGACCACATGCAATGAAGTTATTTACAGGATGGTCCTGTCTTCCATTCTTCATCCTTAAATATATTAAAAAAGGAAAAAAAAAAAGAATAAAAAAGAAAAGAAAAAGAAAAAAAGAAAAATAAAAAGAAGAAATAAGCAAATTCATATTTCAGGGTTTTTTTTTTAACAGTTCCCAGAATTTTAGAATTCCCATTGAAAAATTTAATGAAAATACCTCTCCCCCATCCCCCTATTGTACTAAGACACAGGTAGTAGACATACTCTGTTTCCGTGCAAGACAAACACTGGTCTAAACAGGTGAGCTTTTAACTTTCTTTTTGTTTTTTATTTTTTCTTTGAAAGAAAGAATAATTTGCCATTTAATAAATACATAATATTTAATGATTAATGCAACATTAATTCAGCCATGGGCAACAGTTGCAAGAGTGCTTACAAACCAAAACAATGCAAATATGGTTACCTTATTTTTCTGACAAACTGATATTTACTACAGCTGTAAATCAGTTGCATTTAAGGTCATTCATTTGTCAATTTTTTCATCACTAAAAGAAACATTAGTAATTGTTTTGGTGACAAAACTAAGTTCCAGAAAAAGACGGGGAAAGAAAAGAAAAAACCCATAATCTCCATAGAATCAATTCTTTTAGGAATTTGGAAAATAGCAAGTAATCATTGCTTATTATACTTTTTGACAGCTTAAGTATAAGAAAATCAATTACCATGAAACTACTATCCAGATTAATGTTGAAAATAAACCTGCTTCTTGGATACCTGATAACATAGCATTGATTTTTATTGTTTGAGGGAGGCTGGCTATATTTAATTTCTTCTATTGATTTTTTTTCCTTAAGTCCTATATTCAATGCATGTGAGATACAATGCAATTTCTTATAGCAAAGTAAAGCCAGGTACCAAGCCTGTGAATTAATTTTAACATGAGTGAAAGCAGTGTTTAGTAATTTTCTGAGTATTTGGGAGCAAAACTAGCAATTTTCCTCCTTATTATTTATAAATACCAAAAGGTCTTGAAGCTGGCATGGTGGCGTGGGCTCAAATGAGAAGATTTTGCAGTAATTTCTAATATCTTGACACTACAGCACCTCATGTCTTATGTCCTATGCCTCATGAATGGCAGTGATGATTGAAGGATTTTGGAAACTGGACAAAAAATATAATCAGCAAATTTTCTAGTTGGCTTTTGATACTGTAAGGTCCAAGTCTGAATGCAATTTTAAACAGAGGTTAGTGAATTATTTAAAATCACACACAAACATGGCAATTTAAAATAAATAAAAGCATATTGTTTGGAGTTTAAAGGGGTTTCAATCTTTCTTCCAACTAATAAATAACTAGAAACAAATAACATCCATGAGCTTTTGCACAGAATTTTAATGATTTCTGCTTCAGCAAAGTGAAATCAATATCATTTTGATAGAAGAAATGCAAAAGTATTTATTCCCTTCAAGTGAATGTAAATATGCAAATGCAGTGATTCAGAAAGATAGAATGAAGTTTGGAGAAGTATTACAGTTTCTCTGAAATGTTGCTTTGTTGTGTCATGCTATATAGCTTTACAGCAGAAGCTCTCCTTGTCTAAATACGCTAGATAAAGTTGGTGCCCATCAGAGAGGCTGCCTGTTATTTGAAGATAACTGAGCAAAAGTTCCTCTGCAGCAAAGCACTTCGGTGCTCAGCCATAGAGATGATGGTGTCACCTGAAAGTGAGTGAGCAAAACCCCACACACCAAGATAGTGTAATACTCAAAGCCAATTTAGTGCAGCAGGTGAAGATCATACTCCACCTGCTTCAAAACAAAGTAAACAAAGCCTGCCCAGCTTACCCTGAGGAGCTTTCAGAAGTTAATAAAAATGTCATGGCTGTGCTTGGGAAGACTTGATTGCTCATGAGCATTTAGCTACTTACCTTGGTGGCTTTACCTGTGTGAAGTGGAGCAGTGGGTGGCAGTGTTACGCTGCTGCTTCCTAGGCAGAGAAGCTATTTGAAAAAGGGCGATGACAAAGAACGTATCTAAATTAAGTTTGAGAAGTCCATTCTTTACTGATCATTTGATCAGAGGTTTCATAATAAAACCAAATAATTTGATTTCGCCTGGTGTCTCTTCTTTCATTATAACTTCAGTGGCACAATGCAGTCAGTTGCAGGAGTTTTATTGAGAAAAAAAAAAAAGAGAATGTTGATCTAAAAGGAGTGTTTTGGGGTTTTTTTTTTGTTCTTCATTTGGTTTAATTGGCGCACATATTTAATGGTCATGACTAATTATCATCACTTTCTGTAGCGATAATACTTATCAAGTTTCCATGGGGAAGTAAGAACAGTTATGCTGAGTCCTGTATAAAATGTAGCTTACTGTCTTTATACAGTACTTGAAAATTTTATTGAACAGTTTGTCGTAGGACAGATTTTTGGTAGATTGGTCAAACAGCGTTACCAGAAAATAGCATAATGTTAATGAGAAATTATGCCTTTGTGGGAAAAAAGTTGAGATGAGAGATGGTATTTGGGCTGTTTAGGCTATCTGGGTGCCTAAGTTATGAGGCTGATTTCTTTACCTTTGCCTAAAACTGAATTAATTCCTGCAGAGAACAATAAAGAGATGAAGTAAAATCCATCTCTGGAGGAACTAGTTTCTCACACTTGTTCTTTCAAGGTATAGAGAGAGGTCAGCTTCCTAACATCAGCACAAAAGTTTGAGAGCAAAATAAGGGGATTTACGCAGTGCTATTATGCAATATTTTGTGCAGAAAACCCATAATGGATACAATACTTTATACTTGTTGATAACTGTGCTGCAAATACATGGATGGTTGTGTTAATTTAGACTGACCTGCATTGCCAGAGTTCCTTCACTGTCCACCATCAACACTAAGCCTGAAAATTTAATTTGCCGTGTAGTTTCCTACTTGGGAAAACTGATCTGGATACCACGAAGACACCTCAAATCTGGTCCAAAAATGTGTCATTTTACCGAATTTTTTCACATTCAGCTCTGCTCTGGATACTAAGAATTTGCTTTCTGATGTAGCTAGGTGGGTGTGTAAAACAGATCAAATTTACTTTACTGACTAAAACCCACTCCACCTTCATTTTATTCAACACCTCTCAAAATTTTGAAAAGATGAAATATTTTTGACTTTAGCATATCATGCTGTTATCCTTATGGTGTTTCAAGAATTACTGGGTGAACCATCAAAATAACATTCATTCAAAGTCTCCTCAAGAAGTATTAATAAGTTGTTCAGTCCTCTATATTTGGTGTGTCCAAGTACAAATATACCTCATAGGAAGCTGTAGTTTTAGAAAAGCAGAACCAAGTTAGTAATTTGCTGGGCTTTTTTTTTTTTTTTTTCTCCTCCTGCCTGAATAGATATTTGTTAGGAGAAAATGTGAAACAAAAAAAAATGTAAAACAGAGTTTTACATTTTACATTTACAAAACAAAAAAGTTTCCTTGTTACAGACCTCTCAAAATAAGTATTTTTTCATTGTAGCGATATTAAATTTCCTGCTTAAAGTGTGCCTGAACTTCATCCAAATTGCAAAGTAAGGTGTGCTTTCACTCACTAGCATCTAGACAGATCCCCATGCTCTGTAGGGACAGACATGAGCACTACAATTTACACCACCTTTAGGTCTTTGTGTAGGGGAAAATGCACACATACACATAAGCTATAAAGACAGTCACAGCATTAGGTCCTGACATCTGGGCATTCAGGTCCTGCTGTGTGCATCAGCATGCCTCTAGCACAGGAGTAAGAATTCACTTAGTGTTTTGTCTTCCATTGTGGAAGTACAATACATGTTTGCACTGTTCTTACATTCTTTTTTTTCACATAGAATCACAATGACTTTAGGTTGGAAGGGACCTTCAAGACCACCTAGTTCCGATCCCCTTGCCATGGTCAGGAGCACCTTCCACTAGATCAGTTTGCTCAAAGCCTCATCCAACCTGTCCTTAAATATTTACAGGACTGAGGCATCCATGACTTCTCCAGGCAGCCCCTGCCCATGCCTCACTATTTTAATAGTGAAGAATATTTTTCTTATCTAAACCTACCCTATTTCAGTTTGAAACCGTTCTGTTTGTCCTATAACTACATGACTTGCAAAAAATCCTTCTCCAGCTCCCTTGTAGGATGCTTGTAAGTACTGGAAGGTGCTCTAAGGTCTCCATGCAGCCTTCTCCACTCCAAGCTGAACAACCCCAGCTCTCAGACTATCATCATGGGACCCTAACTTTCTCAGGCTACTTTCACAGGAAGGGTGCTCCAGCCCTGATATGAAGCAAATTTGGTTTGCTCAGGTAAAATCATCCATAAAGGCCTTACATTATAATCTATTAAAGGGGGGGGGGTGGTTTGTGTTCCATTTTTTAATTACAAATTTCTGACAAATGCAACATGTTGCTTACCACTTGCCTTTTCTGTGATGTTTTTATATCAGTTTATTATTATTAATAATATTATTTATTATTTTTATTATTATTGTTTAGATAGTGCTCAAGAGATACCAGACAAAACCCAAAATATTTTATACAGTCTCTAGTGTACTATATTTCATGCAATGAAAAACAATGTCTTCCATGCTAATGGTCTGACTAGCCATGATAAGAGAGAATTAATTGGTACTACCAAGATAAAAAGAAGGAAAAATGAAAACAAAACAGTTTTATTCATAGTAAATATTCATAGTTTAATTTGTTAAACCAAGATTATTGCTAACATAATCTTTTAAAATTATATTCTAGATTAAAGCAAAACAGCAATCATACCAGAAATGTCCTTAAATCTATCATCATTACAAGTAGTTTGTTTACAGATTGTTTTGCAAGAAATCAGCCTGTCAGGAATTTTCATATAGTCATGGGAAGCAATAAAAGAACCTAAAGAAATGTTTAGTGAAAATCTACCAGCTTAACCCGCAGTCTGTGAGTTCTGTGTGTACAGATCTGTTTCTGGCACTGTGGAGAGAGAATTTACACGATCTTGTGTTGCTGGCAAATTATTGGAATTGTTAATTGGTTTTATTTTGCATTAACATTTTCTGCTTTTGTCCAAGGGAAATGCAGAATGGCAGATGTGGTGTAGAAGGCTTTTTAGTTTAGGAACAACTTAACACAGAATTATGGGGAGAATTCCCGCCTCACTGTAGTTACCCACTGAACTCTCATTTAATTCAAATCACCGTTGCACCCACAATGACGAAAATAATATAAAAGCAAAGGCTCCTCACTGAAGCATAACAAAAGCCATCTATAGCAGGGACACTTAACAAGAAAATGTGCTAGGCTATGTAAAGGCAAGTGTATCCTTTTCCACGTTAAGCAGGTAAAATTGACCTCAGGGTTCGGGCGATTATAAAATAGAGCTCATGTATGCAATCACTCCCCTGCTGGACTGTTCACACTCCTTGAACGTGTACCCCATTTCTCACACCTTTCTCCTCACACCCTATCACCCAAGGCCTTTCCCATACAGGTTCTCCCCCACAGTCTGGAAGCAGGAGCAGCCAATGTGCCAAGCAAAGAAATGTTGGACTTTAAACTCACCCGGGGAATGTTTCACCACCCGATTGATTATCAAGACTAAGAGCATTCCTAGCATTCCTAGAAAGGACCAAGAAAAATACAAGTGTTATGTTCCCAGACCTCACCAACAGGCATTTTCTTGTGAACAGAAAATATTTGGGTTTATTTTGGTTTTATTGCTTGGTTTTGAGTGTTGGAGGTTTGTTGTTTTTTTTGTTTTTCTGGTTTTTTGTTGTTGTTGTTTTTCTTTTTTTTTTTTTTTTTTTTTTTTTTGCATGGGGGAGGGGGGGTTGGTGTTTCTTTCAGTTTATTTTTGTCTGGATTGGATTGTGGTGGTGGTGGTTTCTGGTCCTGTGTTTTTGTTTTTATTTTTGTTTTTGTATTTCTGTGTCCTGAGAGTATTTTTTGAAGTAATTTTAAGCTAAATTCTTAGAATTATTTGCTAAGTATTTTGCAGAGAATACTTAGAGGATAAAAGCTATGGCATTTCTCCTGCTGGGCACCAATGGAAGTTATTTTTTTGATTTTTCTTATCCCTTTTTTTTGGTTATTTTGAAAAATATAAATATTCAGCATATTTATCAGAACTTAGATGCAAATGTTTCATCAAAGATAATAGAAAATATGATTGTCACTCATAAGATGTACTTCACGTATTTGTTAAGCAAGAAAAATATCCTCCACACACTTTTGCTGACTTGGACATTTTTTGACTAAGAAAAATGTTTGGAAAGCTCCACAAATTGTGAATATATTGACAAAAAATTGTCAATAAAACATTTATTTGCAGTTTTTCTTGCATATATCTGGTGGGGGGATAGTTTATTTTATTTTGGTTTTATTTGTTTTTATTTTTACTAATTAAAAATAGAATTTGCAGAAAATGTCATCTCTTTTTTAATGGGCTAGTCTACCTTCTTTTTTTTTTTTTAGTTCAGCAAGGAACTACAGCATTTTAACTTTGAATACTGAGCTGAAAAGGCCAGCTGGCATAGCTCTGGTGACAAATGTCTAAAACCTGATTTCTTGTCACAGGAAACATTATCTTTAAATAAATTAGCATGGTTGCATAGAATTGAAGGAATAGGTTCAACATTTTAAGTCGAAAATATCATTAAAACACAGATAAGAAGGATTTATTGCTAACACGGCTAATACTTGAATGATGAAAAAATGAGATCCTTACCAAGAAACAAGAATCAGAATTGCTTTATGCTTTACTCAGATCTGTAGAGCAACTCTGATTTTAAACAGCTAAAGTTTTCATCCAAACCAATGAAGTTATCCCAAATTCAGTCAATAGAGATAATTTATATTTTATATATTTTTTTATTATTTATTTATAATTTAATCTGTGTAACTCTTCAAAAACACTTGGCCAGCACCTACTTAGGGAAAGGATAAGATAATTCCATGGTTACTGTTTTAATCAGAATGGATGATCTGTGAATTTCCCTGATACAAGTTTCTTGTGTAGTCTTAGATAAATCACATAATTTATGCCACAATGTAACAGAATATATTTTCTTCTCACTGAAAAAGGTGGGTTTTTTTTGGAATGAGGAGAATGAAAGTTCATCAACATCAAAATAGAAACATGAATTACTCTGTGAAAGGGAACACAGCCCAGTCTGCAGGAAAATTTGCAGTTTATTTTAAGAAATATTGTAATGTTTTTGTAGAGCTAATGAAGTTTTGACCATCACACTCTCACCTGTTCTCTTCCTGCCCCAAACCATCTCATGTTATTAGGGCTTAATTTCAGTTGTGTCCATTGTACAGGTAAAAAAAAAATATATATTATTAAGTAATAAAAAATAAAGTAAATAAAGCAGACTTTAAATCATCAGTTCCACACTGATTATTATGTGTGTGTGTGTGTGTGTGGAGCAGGTGCATATATGGAGGGGAGTAGAATGGAATGGAAAATGAAAAAATTAAATGAAAATTAATCCATGTACTTCCTTCATCCCAATGGTAATGGGCAGCTTTCAGAGACTGCAGAAATATAGTGTGGTCATTCCAGAATTCTTTATCCTACAGTGCAAAAGAGTAAAATTACAACTGCAATCTATTTTGGTATAGTTTCAGATTAAATAAAAAAAAAAAAAACTTATTTGAAGCAATGTTTCCTTTCTCTTGGGTTTCATCATGCACAAAAAAACACAGCAAAAAACCACCCCCACCCCCTTAAGCCATTCATATCTGTAGAAGGTGTGCAATTTATTATAATATTAGAAAGGAACAAGTTTTTGTTAAATTCTTAAGTAAAACTGGTTGAGTTTGTTTGGTTGGGATATTTTTCTACTCTAGAAAATTATTTCTTTTTTGATCACAAACTGCCAGCAAATCATATCAGGCACAAATTTATCAATACAATCGATATGAATGTCATCTTTTCAAAGTGTTGAAATTCTTGGATGCAAAATGCGTAAAACATCTTCTATAACTTAAGCCTAGTGTAGTATACAAAAAACCTAAAAACCAAAAGACAACACAAAACCTCCAAATCCCAAACCAAAAAGCATGGAGCTATATGTGTATTATTTTTAATTAATTAATTTTATTTTAACATTAACACCATTTACTTATATTTATATTTAATATTTCTTTATATTAATTTTATTTTTAATTTATTTATTTTAGTTTTTATTTATTTTATATTTAATCACATTTATTTTAATATTTAACACTAGGAACATCAATCTCATGGCATTTATTATTATTTTTTTTTTCTTAATTTTGTTTGCTTTTGGCAGTTAAGTCCATTTGGGCACAATGGATGACAAACCTGACTTCTTCTAGGCTCAATGGATTCTTTTTTCTAGATAGTGTGATTGCCATTGAATTTTTTTGGTAGTGAAGATAGAACCATGACTCTAACCTGGTTTGCTAAAGAATTTCATGGAAGGCAGATAGGAAGTAGCTTTCAAATATTTGTATAATTAATTTAAAATACCTCCTTTTGAGATTATGATGTGTCTGAAAGTATTTACACTAGATTTCCAGCACACCAGTAAAGGTAAGAAACAGAACTGTACTAATTCTATGCTTGGATATACAACTTTAATGTCTGTGAAATTTTGATGTTTGTGAACCTTCAAAACAATAGATGGATGTCAGTGGACCAGATATGAAGAGGTATTGGCTCTAAAACTTTCTTTTTTCCTCTTAATCCTTACCTCTCCAAGACTGTGGAGGCAAAGGGCACTCATAGGAGGCACAGAGCATACACCAGGATTTCCCATCTTTTCTCGTTGAAGCCTTAGATCAGCATGGAAATAGTTCTTGACACTAAAAATTGGATTGCATTAGTATTAATATTCAACAGTGTGATAAATGAAAATAAATTTGCATTCATTTCATGCTTCAGACCAAATGAGACATTGCTGATAAAGACCAGATAAATTCACTTCATTGTTTGAAGGTTATCTTTGCAACTCTAAAGGTTATAGTTTGTGTTTGTTTAATGGAAGATCAAATACTTCAATACAAGATGACAGACACCCTGGGAAAAATCTCATGACTCAGAATTGGGGCAAAACCCAATAAACAAGCTTGTAATGAAAAACAAAATAGGAAAGGAAGAAAATATGTTTTTCCCATCTATTGGAATATATTTATAATTTGATGACATTTCATAAGTGGCTGTATAATGAGACCTTTCAAAAGTGAATTCACCGGCAAAATAGCTAATAGTAATTCTGGCATTCAAATTTTAATAATTAGGTTTAGAGGTCTGCGTATTATGGGTCATTATAGACTTGAATTCAGGATTTTTTATCTCAAGTGAGTTTCCTGACCACAAGGCAAATTGTAATTGGAGAGTTCTCTCTTTCTCATTTTTGTAAATAACCTTTAATGAAATCTAACGAAAGCTTCCCAAGAAAAATGCAGTCAATGAAATGATATATTTCTATGCAAGTTTTATTTTTAACAAATCATTTTTCATTAATATGTCTTTTGTCTCAATACTGCTGAATAGCATGAGGTCTGAGATTTCTTGCCTCTAGTCACATAGAGGAATGAAGGATGCTGTTTAGGCATCTATCCATTGTTTTTCACTTGAAACACAATGCTTCTCCTGCATGTTATGCCTTACAATTGGTGGAAAGAGGGAAATGCCTCTTTTGCATTCTGACAAGAAAAGCTGTTGTAATTAAGAAGTGATGTTCTTTCTTAATGATGAAATCATCAGAAAAGAAAATAAGAGAGAGGAAATAAAGAGATTCTAGTGTTTGAATAAGCAGAAAGCCATGTCTCTTACAGAAAAAAAAAACAAAAACACTTTTATTTTAACTGTGCTGAAAGTTTTGTAGTTTGCTGTTATCAACAATTGACATCTGTGCAAAACTATCCTGTATGACACTGGTGTTCCACATCTCATATAAAAGCAGCTTTTAAGCAGGGATGAAATGGGATCTGGTTCAAAAATCCCCTAAGGACAGTCTATAGGAAGAAAAATTTCTGTAGCCAGATTTCCAGATCATTGCAGTAGGCAACCAACTCCAAACAGAAAGGTGAGAACCAGAACAAAACAGCAGAAACAAAAGGTATATAATTTTCTGACTTCAGAAGTATTTCCAACCTGATCTCTCTTCTCATCTATACATCACCAGTTGGAAATCCATAGTTGCCAGAAAAGCTTTCAAAATAATTATAACTGTAGAAATTTTTCATCTTAGAGCAATTATACACACTGAATCATGATGATAAAATACAATGTTATCTCTATAAGATTTGCTGATTTCTTTCTGAGCAAACAGCCGCAGCTAAGATGGAAAAAGGGAAGTAGGAGACCATGTGGATGGACACTTAGGCCATCATTTATTGCAAATCATTTTTTATGTCAGTGATCTGAAGTGTTCCATTACTTTAAGAAACAGAACCGCCTTCACCCAGCACATGACTCAGGGGTCCATTTTTTTGTTCTCAGATGCTTTGCCTAAGATGGCATACAGAACTCTGTCACAGAAAACGCCCCTTTGTTCTAAATATCAGTTTCGTGTTTGATGTTTCTCAGGCCCAAAGTTATGTCATGAGCCTTAGAAGAAGTGAAAGCAGAATAAAAAAGGGCAAGAGGTGTAGCTATTGTTTTATGTTCCTGGAGGAAGATCAGCTTGGTAGAGGGTACATGATCTGGATTATTGGGCTGAGTGTTATTGAAGCCAAACAAGTGCAATTATTAAAGTTCCCTGGAAATGGGACCTGTAATTTTGGGATTTGGCACTTTTCACTGCAGTTTATGTGAAAGATGTGAAGAAAAAACACCTATATTTAAGATAATGAAGAAAAGGAGCTATGTTTTTATAATTGTACATTTCTCTTTATTAAGACATCACATTTTCAATCTCCTAATCAAAACAATGTAAAGAGGCTTGAAATCATTTTATCCTACTAAGCCTAGAGCTCTGCTCAATTATCATCATAAAAAGGAATAGCTTTTGTTCTGCGTCTCACTGCAATTGGTTTTCAATAATTACCTCTATGTCTTTTTACCTATCCAGTTTACTGAGAAGATTGTAGAGTATGTAAAGTTTACATTGAAAAAAGTTCAAAAACTTATTATCTGAAGATAAAAATTTACCCTTATGTTCACTGCATATATTATGGCTTTTATGGCTTCTTTTCTTTTTGAATGACATGGTCAATGGTTCATCACATTTGCACCTCAGAGGCAATTGTTACCCACTCATGTGTGAAAATAGCAGAGTCTATTTAGATTAAATTGCTCAAGATCCTCGCAGATTGGTAAGGGACAAATCACAACATTTTGCTTGAAAGAAGATTGCTGTTGCCTTCCACATCATGCATTCAGGGCAAAATTTTAAGTACTATGCAAAAGCATTCTCAGGAACACAGAGAGAATTCAGAATTCATTCTGCTCCTTCTGCTCAGAGGTGATGGTGTACTTTAGAAAAAAGAGAGAAAGAAATGACAACAAACTGTGTTAGTTACTTATGTTATCATTTAAACCCTCTTACACAATAAGAAAAGTGCAAGAATACAGGAAAGCCTCTAGAGGAAAACTACATATCAAGAAAAAATGTGCTGTTTTTCTTACAAGTTTAATACATGAAATAAATATAAAAGTGTACATTAAATATTTCAAAATTACCAATTCACTTGAAAACTACATGCCAAAAGTAGGACATTATATTTAAAAATATATTCCTTTAAAGTATTGAATAAATAAAAGAATAAAATTGAACAGTTTAGGCCATTTTCTATTACAAGATATTTTCAATTTTTAAATTGCAGTACAGCATACCTATGTTTAATTTGAGTCATTGCTTCAATCAGCTTACAATTGACCGAGATAATAGTGTAAGTGAAGGTGGTCTGTACTCAGTAGAAATATGACTATAAATGTAATCAGTATAAACATTACAAACGATAGAATTAATACAAACATCTATCTAAAATTACATTTTAAATATATTCCCATCTTGAACATAACAAACATATTTCTTCAGACAAATCTCTCCTTGAAGACAGTCTGTTGTCATTATCTCTGTTGCTTGAAATTACACCAAATATATTAAAGTATGATTAAAATGAGGCGCTACGAAAAATATTGCATGATCAATTTTTTATTAACAGTATTTTTCCCTGTGGTAAAATTATAGATCTAGGGCAACATAAATAAGGAAAGAGATAAGAAAATCCTGTGAACTAACATGAAAACAAGGAGCTCTCAATTCCAAGATTATTGAGGTATGCATTATAGGCAAGATATAGATATTTGAGGCTATCAGTAAAAGTGCATTCACATAAAATGCACTCAACATTTATATTCAGTACACGGTGAAAAAAATTACAATAAATTAACCATAACAAAATAATAAAACCTGTTCAGTTTAACTGTGCATTTTAAAACTATAACAAAACCCTGGAGCAGTGAAATTGGAATTTAACCCCTTTTCTTTGTCTTGGGGTGTGATAGGAATTTCTTTCTAACAGCACAGTAGTAGGAGGAGTACCAGTTCTGTAAAATCTCCTTGATCAGAGGTTTTGGTTGGGTAATTACTTCAAAAGAGAAGTAAAATACCACTCTTACTTCATTATCATCTCCTCTCATAGGAATGTAGGATAGAAAAGGTTCACTGTAACAAAAATACATTATTTTGTATAAAAGCGTGCGTATAGACAGGCACACCACTGACAGACACAAGCATAAAGGGGAGGACACACATGTGCACACACATACAAACAGCCACCATGTGGCTGATGCTTCAGCAGAGCTAGGGGTGGGCTGGAAGTGCTGGATGTGAGGCTACTCCAGCTCAGTGGCAAGCTGGACCTAAATTTTCTACTGGATTTCAAGGACAAGCCAACTCAGCACGCTTACTAAACTTCAAAGGGCGCTGCAGGCTGTGTGCTGGGCAGTGCTGGGCAGTGCTGATGACTCTGTACAATGCACACAGACAAGCTTTCTCAGTTACAGCTCCACAATTGAGAGCTGGTTCCTGGGATGCTGCACCCCGCTTCGGGCCATGCCCTTTTCCATGCCTGCCTCACTGCCAGCAGCATCCTTCGTCCTCTGCCTTTGACCTCTGGGAGCACAGCAATCCAGTCCTATTTTCTGCAGGGAGGAACTTCAGGATAGAAGGGGATTCCCTGCAGTTCTGCATCTCTAAAGTATTCCCACAGAATGCAGACGTGGTTTGGTTATTCATTTCCATGACATAAAAAGAAGAAAAATGCTGTATAAATATGTAGAAGTTTCTTTAGCTCATGGAGTGTAACTCTCTCCCATACAAGGAACAGAGAAAGCTTTCAGAAGAGACAAAATGAGGGAAATTAGTAAGCAGTCTGTGGACAGTCAGACTTTTTTGGTGTTCAGAATATTTTTTTTTTTCTGAATAACTAATCTATTATTTCTGGTGTGTATTCCAAGGAAATATTCATTTGACTATGCAAAGGAATTTGCCTCATTTAAAGATCACAACTAGAGCTCCTTTGTGCCTACTTTTTCTTTCAAGTATAGATAGAAAAGAATAAAAATTAATTTGCAAAAAATAAGTATTGCCTAGACATATACATAATTGTGACAAATAAATGATTGATTAGAAATGTGTTGCTGATCAAGATATAGTCATCCTAAGAACCTTGAAAGACAAACATACAAAAGACCATCTATGTTTATTTTGTGCTAAGATTTC
Organism: Cinclus cinclus; assembly: GCF_963662255.1. Taxonomy (NCBI): domain Eukaryota; kingdom Metazoa; phylum Chordata; class Aves; order Passeriformes; family Cinclidae; genus Cinclus; species Cinclus cinclus. The sequence continues at coordinate 38,065,024 of NC_085048.1, read as the reverse complement.
ACATTTACAACTTAACAAATATTTACAAAGTAGAAAACAAATAAATGCAACCAACAAACCCTTGTCTTTTCATTCAAATGCTTACAGCATTGTGGCAGTGATGCATTTCGTGCATTTTATTCCAGATTTACAGGCATGTTTTCAAATCCCAGGCTAATTTGTAGCAAAGTGTACACCCTGAGGTGACCTATCTGTAGACAAGCCATTGCTCTGCACCTCAGAACGTCAAAAGTGTTTAAATACAATGTTGTTTTCTTCAGCAATGATGATGCTTTATGCCTAGTAGCCTGGTGGACCACCTAGTCTACAGACAGGCCTTTGATTCCCATCTTAACTAACAGCTGTGAAATAGGAGGATGCGTTAGAAAACAAAGCTAAACAGAGTCACGCGGAGAAGATTCAAAGTAGCTATAGTTTGAGGTTCTTGACAGATTACAAATTTGTAAATTATATTTGGCTGTAGGCTATTCAATTTCTAATTATATTAAAAATCTTAATCCTAACTTATTCCTCAGTAGATATTTTAGTATTCAATGCTCCTAGAAGAGGAAACTAATACAGGAGAAAAAAACCAAAACCAAATAAAACCAAAAAACAAAAAACAAACAAACAAACAAAAAACACAAAGCAAAACAAACAAACAAAAAACCAAAACAACAACAAAATTAAGAAAAAACACAGAATGCAAACAGTGGGATTCTATTAAGTTTTTATAGTTTCCAATTAGAGCAATCAATATATTTAGAAGAAAAAAAAACACGTTATTATTAGCATTCCTTGTTAAATCTTTTTGGTTGAATGTTGTGTTTTAATATCTAATTGGTATTGGTTTTGAGACTCATGGGGCTTTATCTTTTCAAATGAAAATTGATCAAGACTGAAAATCAAAGGAAATATGGAAAAATACTTTTAAAATTTCTTATGGAAAGACACGTATATTATGAATCGAACGAGAATCAAGAGTTTCCTCTAGTAGCGAGATTACACAAGATCTGAAGAACTGCTGAATAAGTATTATGACTGTGCTTACAAAAATAGAACATTTTTAATTGATACAAAAACTTTATTTTGATTACTATCCAAAGGAAGAATTATGAGCTCTATTTGACTATACCATGTGTTGTCAAGCAAATGCTCATCTTTCATTAAAAGCAATGAAGAAAAATGTAGTGATAAATAACAGAACCCTAAAGTTCAGTTCTCCTCTGAAATTACTTGTTTTATTGATGATTTATTTACTCTGTTCTCCAATTTTCATTTTAATCTTACTTCTGTCTGAAAGTCTGCAGAGTTGGAGTCCTCTGAGCTAATCAGACAATGTTAAGTTACGTAGATAAATTTGGTATCCTGAGCTAAGTTTTGTAAAACTTAATTACAATCATGGCTTTAAATTTTGTATGCTTTTAAAAAAAATAAATAATGGTCATGAATAACTTAAGAAAAAGTATGTAAAACATCACAGGTTTTGACTCATGCTGCTACTAAAGTGCAACTTCCTCATGCCAATACAAATGCGTTGGACGCTGCAAAGAATTATATGGTAATTATCTGTCTTTTGAATTCCTCTCTTCTGAAAATTCTCAATAACCTTTGGTATCTGAGTATGCATCAATGGTGTATTCTGTGTCTGTCTCTGTGATGTGCAGAGAGAATAGTCAGATTCTTGCTTATCTATAATTGCACTGGTTTGTCTTTTCATGTAGAGAATGGGGGGTATTTTTCATATATACATTTGGAAGTTGAAAATTCCAACTAAATATTGCAAATACTGCACCTATTCTTTTTAAATTCTACATATGTACATAGATTATGATGGTAAGTAAGTTGGCATAGTACCAAACTAAGTGTAGATTATTTCAGGACTCGAGACTGAATCTACAAAACATTCACTTGTGTTACTTCATTCATTGTAAGAAAGCCCCTGGAATCACTGGCATAACTTGGATTCAGTCCAATGTCCTATTCTTTTGTCTAGTATATTTATAGTACAGAATATGTAAGAATATTTTTAATATGTTCTGCAAATTCATTTTAGGTCTATAATTTTAAGAGTTGAAATTTGGTGTTTTATTTACAAAGGCACAAGAACAGAAACTACAAAAGCATAAATTTATAATTATCTGCTTTCTGCCCATTACAAAGTAATCTGCAAACTTTTCTTACCACTAAACCAAATAACTTCATTTATTTGCATTAAAGGTTTTATACAAACCTTTCAAAATTTGCCCTCTTCCTCTGTGAAAAAGTTTGTAACTTCAGTCATTTCCCACCACCTCAACAGAAAATTCTGACTGTCTAAAAGCAAAATGTGAACTAATCAATGTTATCTATGCACAGCAGAAGATTAGCAATTTGTACTTGTTTTTATCTTCAGACATAAGATTGGCATTTAGGCCTATTGTGCTCTTGTGGGCTCACTAATATTAGGCAGTATTTGAAAAAGAAAACCACTTCCTGTGCACTCCAGAAGATGTTCAGCACTATTTTTAACAGAGACTAGAAAAGAATGTTTTGTATTTGCAAGTACTATCACAGATTAGTCTACACGGTGGAAATAAGAACATTATTTCAGTTGTTTTTTGCTTAGCTGTACACTGGTTGTCATCTCATTTCTGACTCTGTGGAGAACATTAGCTACAGAATCCCAGGCTAACCTAAATCATTCTTAATCTTGTCTGACACAGTTTTTAAGTGACTCCAAATGTAATTTTTCCTGTTTCTGCTTGAGAACTCTGGAAATGTCTACAAAGCAGCAAGCAACAATCAGCACAGTGCTGCCAAAAACGTATTTACAATTTGCTTGCATGATATCTGTTTATGCTGTCTTTCAGATAAGGGCCTAGAAGACAGCCAAGTTCTGATATCATTTGTGGGCATCATTGTCACAGTTAGTGATACTTTCTTGAAGATGAAAGAGGAGCTTTTCCTGTAAGTTAAATGAACATGAGATTTTATCAGATTTTGACCAAGTTCCTCTCTTCTTTTGACCAAATATGGGGATGAAGAAATAATAAACTTCCAGCCATGCTTTTTGCACACCAACTATAAGATAATTTTCTTGTTTGGGCACACTGAATAAATTATTTCTCGAGGCTTTATCTATGCTGCTAAAAACAGACAGGGAAATCTACCATCCTCAGCTTCAATTCAGGGTTCAGAAAGGGTCTTTCCAGAGGCAGAGGAAAGGAGAAATGTGTCATGAAAGCTCTCTGGGTTTTTTAAAGTCTATTCTAGAAAGTTATTTCATGTCAGTGAAAAAAAAAAAAATGATGTGCAGAATTGCAAAGAGGGAGCAGTGAAGTTGGTTACAAAGGTTTCTGTTAATTTTGGGCTTGAGGTGACACTTCTGCATGACATACAGTGCTTCAAGAAAGTATTGCTGGAAAAGTGCAAATGATGTGGATGTCTCTTTTGAGCCAGATAAGAAAGATGGTTTCCTGAGAGAGTTGCAAGACAGATGGCATTTGCAAATGAAATGGCAGTGATGACAGAATTTGCCCAAGCAGATGTAAGCTTCTTCCAGGAAAACAAGAAGTTGTTGAATGAAGCAGGATCAACATCAACACCTGCTAAAATGGCCATCTGAGGAGATGCTCACATAGCCATTATGCTACATTCTGGCAGCTGGAAGACCACAGTGCTGTTAGTTTCTGCCTTGGAAATACCTGGGTGGTTTTTTTTTTTGGTTTTTACTTTTTTTTTTTTGGTGGGTTTTTTTTTTTGTTTGTTTGTTTGGTTGGTTGTTTTTTTTTTTTGTTTGTTTTTTTTCACAAAGAGAACAGTCAGAGAAGAAGAAGTGGAAGAAACATATGCAGCACGAAAAGAACTGGTAAATACAAAACTTCAGCTGCTACATGCAATGAGGCATACAGGTCCTACGAACTTCAGGGGTTTCATTATCACTGCTGTGTTTCTGAGATCTTCAGCCACTTTTTCTTGTGGTGATCATGGGAAAATGGTGGAATCTGATCAGTGTTTAGATGCACTAGTGACACCTTTGATATGTGCACGAATGACAGAGATGAACAACTTCAAACCACTGGAATTCAAATTTTTTTATTAAAAGCTTCTCTAAATCCATATTGCATAAAGGAGTCAGAATTCAATTACTTCCATAAGGTAAAATAATTGTAATAGATATTTTAAAAAAAATTGCAAGTTCAACTGCAGTTTAACAGATGTCTTAAATAAACAATTTTTACAGTCCTTAAGTTTGTTTTATCGTCCAAAAGATATAGAAAAACAAGGATGCAAACAATGGATTTCACCTCTTTGCTTAGTTCCAGACACCAGAATGAGACATGAATCCAGAAATATGTAGAATTAGAGTATGATAGTAACAGTTTCAAAAAAATAATTGAAAGTTTTTGTTATAAAGAAGTGGATGACGTTTATTTACATGTTGTTTAAAACTGAGTCAGCCTTATGGAAAGATGGTAAAACTTTTAGTTACAAGAATTAAAGACAATATTATGGGACAACTCGATGTGTCAACTTCATTTATGACTGAAATATTACAAAATAATATTCTCCAATGTGTTATTAATGAAGGCAGTTTGGTCCACTCTGACATGTTCCTAGAGTAACGTGAAGCATTGTGTCATAAGCTATTATAATTTCTAGATGCAATAGTGTCAGTAAAACATTCAGGCAGCTACTGTCATCGTACTGGGGTTTTCCTGCTTTTGTTTAAGATGATATATAGAAACAGAGGTAAAGATGTAGACTTTCTCAACCTTGGCTGAGCTACAAGCAAAGCAGATGTTGCTCTGTAGAGTAAAACATTACAGAAAGAATGAGAAAGGATGTGTTAATTCCATTCTGAGAGCAGACTCAGACTTCCAGAATAACAACACCAGAGGAGATTCAGCCAACTCTTAATATACTGACTGAAATTTTAAGATTCAGATTATTTTGCAGAGCAAATTGGAATATTTGGAAAGGATCTTTGTATCGTGGGCTATCTATCACACACTGTTCTCGCATTAAGGCTAAAAGAGGAACTGTAAAATTGTTTCTCTCTCAGAGAGCAGATATACACAAGTTGCATTAACAGAGTTTACCTATAGCAAAAACAACATAGTCAAGTCTGAACAGAAAACATCAGATTTATTATTCAATAGATTTCAAAATATATTATTTATGATGTTTTTGTATTTGGTTTGTGGGATATTTTTTGTCTTTTTCTTCTTGTATATTTTATATTATAAAAAAAGCCCAACCAACCAAAAAAGTTATGTTTGCAAAGTTGATTAGGAATTAGTAATCATTTTCACAGAGTTTCACTTGTATCTTGCCAATTTTCTTTGCGTGAGTTTTTGAACATTTTAGAAAAAGCTCTATTATTTTCTTTACAGTGTTAAAGAGTTGAATTAAATTACAGGGAGAAGTGTATGGTAGTTCTATACAGTATTGCCCTAGCTATAGTTGTTTTTGTAATTTAGTTTTATTAGTGCTAACATTAATAAGTCTGAAGTCCTTTATGCTTCGGACAGTAATGCATTCACACTGAATATTAAAGATTTCAACTTTTGAACTTGTTTCCTTTATCCAATAAGTGTTACATATATATCATTCAGTGAAATTTACCATGTAAATACTGTAAAACAACAAAAGATTTGTTGAATAATGATAGACATAAATGTATTTTGCACATATATTTCCTTCTGAAAATTATACCAAAAAATTGTTTTGCTCTTCTTTAAATATACCCTGTGTCCAGCCTACATTCATACATCCCTGGGCTTCACAGACAATAGGATGAGAGTATTTTTCTGTTCTGTAGGACTGGAGTACTTGTGTTGTATGTCACAGTTAAGTTTGGCTGTCAGCTGTGCTCTAATAACCTGAAGTGCCATCCATTGTGTAACATCGTATATAATGCTCAATGACCTCAGAGCTTGTTGGAGGCTGATCATATCAAAGTGGTTACAGAAAGAATCATATTTCATATATACTTGTTTTGTGTACCTTTCTACTTCTCTTGCCAATAGTGGAATGAACACATTATAGATTACTTCAGTGTATCAAAAATTTTTTTTTTCTTTTCTTCATCCACGTGCAGGATAAATGTGATGTCAGGCTGCTAAGATTAAAAGATGGGATACTAGGCAGTATTGAATAATTAACATATTAAAAGGAATTTCACACACATGAGGAGGATCTTCTGGCCATTTAACATGAAGCTTAATGAAGGAGAAAATTTGCCCTCCACTAATGCTGCAATTTTTGCACAGCTCCTGTTTCAACATAAGTGCAATCCATTCACTATTCCTGGTTTCAGTACTGTCGTGTTTTCTGCTTCCATTATTCTTACACAAACATAGATAACATTACTGACAGATACCAAATAATATGGAATACATATGTTCTGGCAAACTAAACGGGGCCAATGTGCAGACTTGCACATGGACATGGTCTCTTATACTGTTAAATTCTTAGCATGGCCCTGGAAATAATTTTGGACTAATCAACTAGTACACTCAGAGACTATGCCCAGGCACAGTTTGATGCTATCATAGGCCAGGAACACTTCCTCCCAAGCAATCTGGAACTACAGTTTGGGACAAAAGTGAATTTGTCTGTACAGAAATAAGGTGTGCCAAGGCAGATGGCAGCAGGACCAAAAAATGGTTTGTGATGCATTTTCTTTATTAGTAGAGGCATAGACATGGATTCTAGACAACGAATAACATGCACTCCCCATGTGGCTGCATCTCTTTTGATTTTGCATCCTTACTTTTACCTATGCAGTGTGGTGAGTGATATTTAACAATTCAGAAGCCATTATGATTAAGCACTACTGCAAAGACTTTATGCATTTCCTTTTAACTAAGGAAAGTGGATGTTTAAAATCAGCCTAATTCTTTATTAAGGCAATACCTTGTGATAATATTTTTTTTATAGAAGTGTTCTGTGGAAGTCATAAATGATTCTGTACAAATTTATGTCAAGCTCTGCCTAATTCCCAGAAGTGTTTGATGATGAACTGATGCAGGAGGCATGTTCCACCCAGAGTGTTGCATGTAGTTTCTTTCATGACATTCGCGTCTGAAGCTAAACCCCTGAATGTCAGGGAGACATTCAGGATTCTGTGTAGTACTGTCTGCAGAGAGTGTTTGACCTTCACTATAGTACTTGCTGGGGGCATTCTAGTCTCCTGAATGCTCATAGGAGGCCATAGATTCCTATGGCCTGTTTTGGCAGAACATAAAATCTAATGCTGAGCAATTTTCACTTCAAACAGAGCTTGCAATGTAATTGAGCCATGTTTTTTCAGCACAAAATACCAGGTATCATTTAAGCTTCCAAGTCTTCCAGTTTCTACAGTGTCAAAAATATAAGGATCTACCTTTGCTGACTTAGTGGATTTTGGATTAAGCTCTATACAAATCTGAAGATGGTGCATGTTTCCTGATATACTTCATTCCTTATCTTCTAAATTCATAGTTATGGACATATCCTTTTAATAAATCTGTGCCCATTACAACTGTCAGTACTACCTCGCTTAGAACCATCCAGGCAGAACAAAAATTCCTCATGGTCCTCAATTAGAGGCTGTTTTTTATATGTTATTCTCCGATTAATTTATGATTTGATTTTTAATGTTAGTTTTGTTTTGTTTTATGGGACAACTTTAAAGTTGAAAATTTGCCTGTAAGAACAGTGATACAACTTCAGGGGTTTATGGTTCATAATCCTACTTTATTGGCTCAAAATCTAAGTCATATCTGAAGATACAAGATTTCAAAAGATACTTTAGATTACCACCATAGCATTTTACGCAGAAGAGCTAATGTTTAATGCATTTTGGATATAGGTACAGATTCAGTTATGACAGAGTCTCCTTAAAAAAATATAAATGTGTTTCCCTTCTCAAAAAAGGTAAAAGAAATTTTTTGAAATTAAGTATATAAATAAATATTCTAACAAAAGAAGGGGGGGGGGGGAGGGGGGAAGAATAGCAACTTCCCCTAGTCTTTTGACTCAATTGTAAAGGGGCTGAAGCAACCTGCTTTCAATTAATCTAAACTTTTTGTGTCAGTGACCTGAAGAATCAATATTTACTGTTCAACAGAGTGGTAACTGAACTCAAAGTGATGCCATTGATGTGTCTGCATCATATTCTGAAAGGCCAACCTGTCTTATAAAATCACCACTTCCTTATCTTTATGTGTCCACTCCAGGAATAGAGTAATGAAGTAAATTAATCTATTCCCACTTTTAACATATTTTAAGCCTATTTCCTATTTCGAATATACCCCTACATAAAAACAAAACAACAAAAAAAAAAACCTTTTTGACTGCCTTATGCTAAAACTTCTCTTTTATCCAGACTAGTGAAGGTCATTAAATTTTAAAATATTAAAAATATTATAATATACAATTATAATAATTAATACTATAATATATATGATGCCATACATATTATATCAAATACAATAAAACCATATGAAATTATTAAATTTATATAATGTAAATATAGCATTACATTTATATAACATAAAAATAAAATATTAAAAATTAATCTCTTCAATTTGCCTATTTTTTTTAATAAAGCAGACAGCAAATGTACAAATTTGTGTGTTGTGGTAGCTCACAATAAAATGCATAAATGGTTTCTGTTACAACTCACAGTGTTTACTTGAATTGCACTTCACATTCTCCACTTCCATTTTCTCCAGGCAAAAGGATCAAGTGTGTTAACTCACTTTTAAATTCAACTTCTAAATACCACTTTGGCCTTGTAAAAATTGCAGAGCACTGTGGTTAAATAGAACCCTTTCTGAGTGACATCGCTACAGTCTAGGTCATTGCATGCTTTTCTGCAAATCCAGTCTGAGATTCCTGATACCTGATTTTCACAGGAGGCAATGGCATTCTGCTCCTCTTGAGGGACCACACCTGTCTCGAGGAGCCAGGCAAGAATAGAACTGTAATTAGTAGCACTTCTCAGAATATGCCTAAATGTCTGGCATATAAATACAGCTTTTCTATAGTAAGATAAAGAAATCTGGGTGTTGCTTTTCTATATGCTGCTGAAATATTTTACAGGAATCAAGGAAGCAGTAAATGAAACTTTGTGTACTACCATTCTTGGGAAAGTGGAGTTTGCCATTCAAGTGACCTACTCGGATAAGCAGATGGAAGGAGTGAGAAATGCAGGTTTTTTTAAAGAGCTGTAAAAGTATGGTTTGATATTTTAGTATACATGTCAGCTGAAGTATTGCCATTAAAAATTACATATATATTCTACCAATTTCTCCCCAAGGAACACCTCCCTTCATGGACATTCTTACTTTTAAAAGAAATCTGACTTTTACCTATATATATTTTTTTTTTATTAATGACATTTTAAAGCTGTATCACCCAATTAATACACAGAGTAAATTTTTACAGTGGGACAGTGTTGTGTGGCAGCCCCTCCAAATGTGCCATTAATAGGATCCAAAATGCTTCTTTGATTGTTTATTTTCCTTCTGCACTGCACAAAGGAAGCATTTTTGTTAGAATGTGTAAATATATAACTCTTAAACGCATCATGAGCTGCTGACAGGAAATTTGTAACTTGTGCTTCCTTATCTGCAAATAGCATGCTCCCATTATGGAATAGGTCAAGCATTCTTTTTGCCTAAACCACATAAGACTGATTTTGAAGGCTCTCCTAGAGATTGCGAGGCTCTTGCTGAAGGACTACTTTAAGATAGCAAGAGGTTCAAAATATTTAAAAATACAAATGAGGAGAATACTTATGAAAAATCTTCCTTCAGTTTATTCATCAATATGTGTCTTGATAAATTATACTGAAACCAGAAAATTACTCTGGAATGATACCAGAAGGACTGTAAACCACATCAAACAAAAATCTTGGTGGAAAACAGAACAAAAAATACACATAAGCATAATTGAAAAGAAAAAATTTCAAGACGAAATGCCTCAAAACAATTTTGGCAAGATTTATATGAAACAACTAAAATCAGCTAACTTTATATCTATCTATTTAAAATAATAAAAACATACCTGCCACTAATATACCACTTATAGCTTAGTAGTTATATCAGTCTTCAAATTTGAGATGCATGTGTTAAAATCTGCTGCAGTTATCTTCTCATGATGATTTCTTCTGACTTCCCTGTGTTCTGTCTTCTGTTCAGGGTAACCTGATTTTCTCAGAGTACTCCATGGGAAGACTTTGCACTGCCCCTCTCACTGCACATGCTGAGAAAATTTGTGGTATTAAGCAATTCATATTATCATTAGGGATATGGATTCATAAGGTCAAAGGCATTTGCCTGCCTATCTACCAAAGTTTTGTAAAAAATTAAGATGCTAAAATCACTGAGAAGTTTGGGTCCAAATCATTGAACCAGCAGCAGGGTTACAGAGGTTCCTGAATATTATGTGATTTATTTTTCTATACTGAAGCACTTAACAAAATGCATATCTTTAGCTAGCATCCCAAATTACGTATTTAGCTTACTACCAAGTGACTGAACAGTCAAGACAATATAAAAGTTACTCTTCTCCACCAGGGCGTCAAGTTATCTGTCTTCTATGCTAGGAGTTATATCATAGTCAGTAAAGAATTAAGCCATGAAAGTAATAAAGCTTGGGGAGTTATTGAGTTAAATACAATTTCTTTTTCAGATACTGTGAAATATCGTGTCCTGCATCTGCATCCAGGTGTCCCTCCAGAGAGGCAGAGATCAGCTGTAACACTGTGACATGTCAGCTTTATGCACACACCCTGTGTACTCATATGAAATGGCAAAAGACAGCAATATTTCAGCAAACAAATCCCACCTTAGCTGATTATTCTTAGATGAGATTTGCTGCTCCCTCATCTGAATTAATTGCATTGACTGAATCTCCACTGGACATAACAAAAGACTTGATAATATACACATTTGTGGATGTCTGTGTCCAGACATTCAGTCCCACTGTCTTAATTTCATGATGAATTCTATTTTAGCTGGCCTTAGTGACAATTAATTGAAAATATTGTAACAACATCAGCAACTTCTTGACTCTGATGAATGTTAATTAAAATTTGAGTAGACTTGGTTCTCCTTAGGTGAGAAGAATCTATACCTGTGAAGTGTATTTATAATCAGAATTACTATCTGATTAAAAGTTTAGAGCCATAAACACAGAAACTTTTAAGTTTAAAGTTTTGCTAGCCCAGAGAGTTAGAAAGAATTCTGTCATAAGTAAACTACAATACTGTCAAAAAGATGTGGAGTAAAAGAAAAAAAAAATAGGATAAAAATAGATGAATGATAAGAAAAAAAAATGATGTTTGGATAAACCCAAGATAATACGAATAATAAAAGTGCTTCGTAAGACCCTAGACAAAATTCAGTTTCATCAATTCTTGATAACCATTCACCCTTTTTCCACTCTGTCTTCATTAAGCACTAACATACTGAAGACAATAAATTAGTCCTCACCATGTCCCCATTAAAACTAGTAGTAAAACTCCAACCAATTTTAGCAGATCAAGGGGTAACGTCAAGTTTGTTATTGAACAGGCAGGTTTGTAGATATCTTGGAAAAAAAAATTAAAAATGTTTAAATTAATATTGAACTGGTTTCTGCTATAGTTCCATTTTTTTACCCTTAGAAATGCAGTTGTTACAAATCATGTTTTGTTTTTCTTGCTGCAGAATTAATCAAATTGTTAAATTGTTTGTTTCAAAGTAGAGCAGACAAATAATGAAGGAGAGTACTCCAAGATTTATTTAACTGATATGTGTGACAGTTTTCATATTTCCCTCAATAGATATTTCAAAGGCAATCCACAAAGTGGGAGTTTTTCTCAACTCTGATTATATTTAAGTATAAGTATAATGCATGATTGTGGCTTATTTGTTATGAAACCAGAGAGGGGAAAAATAAAAGAGCTAAGGATGTATGGTGTACTCTCTGTGATGAAGAGTTTTCTAGCTCCTTTACTGGAATGAAATCCTTAATTGGGTTTGCATAGTGATTTTTGTCTGTCCACTAATGAATGTCCCAAAGTGCAGAAACAACTTGTGGCATGCTGATACAGAGTTCCCTCTTTCAGCAAGGGTCCTGTGTATCCCATATTGACATGGCAGTTTGAGAAGAATGCACTACAATATTTTCACCATATTAATGCTTCATATTTGTATTGTGTAAATGTTAATTTACTCATAGCTTCTGCTGGGAGCCTTTCAGATCCAGGATGGATTTATTTCTCCCTTGCCTTCTGGAAAACCTGAAAACGAATCTAGGGAAGAGGGGAAACTTCAGAATCACTGAGGACTGACAAAGGAAGAAATGGGATACAATATAATTTGAGACGATCTGTTCTGTTCACATTTAGGTGTCTAGGTTTGGAGTTAGGATGTACTTTTCCTAAACAGGAAGAATGGACTTGAGCTGAGGGAAAGAATTAGTGACCTGCTTTCTAAGAAGGAGATTAGTTTAACTAATCCCTTTCCCTAGCAGAAAGATACTGCTGATGAATTTGACCTTATCTTTGTCCTGAGAAGTTCATACTGTTCTACTGAAGGACTTATGCTTTCTATATATCTTGTGGACACATTTTATCTGGCCATGCGGACATGTTAGATGGTGAAATGTTCTGTGTAGCCTTCTGAACCAGGCAGACCTCATGAGTCATGTGGCTGATTAGTAATTACCAGGGTTGTCATGCTATAGACAGAACCTTTGATCACATATACAAAAGAAGAGCAAGTCAAGGCATGAGGAAATACCTCGGAATTCACATAGTATTTTTTTTTTATTTTTTAAAAATAAACTGAAAGCCTACTTAGCTACACAGAGCAGAATTGTGTTTTGAGTCCTGATTTTCTTTTGTGTAGCTGACCAATGAGAAAAGAAATTACAAAGCAGAAGCACAGGACCCCCAAAACAGTAGGTAGGAACCCAAACAACTCCAAAGAAACTCGAATTATGTAAGCGTAGTATTTTAACGGTTTTTTATTATTTTTTTTTTAACTTAAAATTGTTTTGCAGTGATTGGAATCCATACTACAGTCTCCTCTATTCCTGAATTTCCTCAGGCATAAAACCGCAATCACTCTATATTCTTTATATACATTTGAACATTACTCTCCCTGGAGATTCCTGTGAGAAATATTCTTTGCTCTTTTTACTTCAATCAAAATCATCAGCCCTGGCATATCTATTACCAACATAAAAAATAACTCCACAAACCTAACTAAACAACAAAGAATAGATAAAAAAATCATAGGAATATTTTGCTGGTGTGAAGTATTTACTGCTTCTTGGGAAGTCCTCTGGAGAAGCAGACTGAAACATTATGAAGATAGTCTTAAAATTTGCTTCAGATTGTTCAGTAAGAAAGATTCCCCACAGAAGAAAATAAGGAAATGCATGAAGTAAATAAAATATTAAAGAATTAGTAAATAATTACCAAAGCACTGTAAATAAACAATTTTAAATTGAAAGAAAAAAATTCAAAAATGTCTTTTTTAAAGGCTGACATACCTGTATGAAAACATAACAGTGCTTTTGTGCACATCACTTTTCAAGAAGAATTTATTAACCTTATGTTTTTATGTCTTGTCTTGACCAGAAATATTTCTGGTCAAATGATAAAGGACATCTCTGGCTAATAGCTAATCATCTTCACTGGTCAAAAATGTTGTCACAGCATCATCTGGCTAATAATTAGAAAGATATCAAACAAAATAATTCCAATTCCTCAGAGAAGGTTTTAATTGGTTTTAAATATTCATATGCAAATACAGCTTTCTTCATCTTTATTCCTTTTTTTTTTCCCTCATTTCTAATGAGGGAAGAATCTGGAGAATCTATTATGGATGGACATGGTGGAAGTTATCATTACTGTGGTAGTGACAAGAGACAAGTCAAAAAAGAGAGAAATGCATTTCCCTTGAGAAAAAGCTTCTGATTCTATCCTGGGGGACTTAGTTTTAGGGGTCTTTGTCTTGATCTGTATGAGCTTTGCTAGTAGTGATCTTAAAAGGTGAAAATGCAATGCAGAATGCATAACTAGTTATGATGGCATTTAAAGATCCCCTTAATGAAACACTCCTGTGGGGGGAAAAAAATTAAAAAACCCCAGAAGACTTGGAGCATGGTAGACAATATAGTTTTCTTTATAGAAGTTTGATTGTTTTGAATAATTTCTGTAATTCTCATAGTATTAAATTTTATAGAACCTTTCCACGGAATATTTTTTGACAGTCATACATTCTTCTGTTTTTGTCTTGAACAATTGTTCATACATTCCTTAATTCAGCTCTTCATCTGATGTTGCACTTTATTCTGAGGAGTGGCATGTTTTGACAGCAAGTTCTTGTGTAACCCAAATTTTGGCAGAACACAACTAATTGTTACAATCCACGAGACTTTCAAGTATCTGTCTCTTACCTCCGTGTGTAAATATGAAAATACCCCAGTCTGTTTCAACCAAAATGTAACCAAATATATGCTCTCATATTAATTTCTGCCATTTAGACATGAATGCATATCACTTAGGCACATTGCACAAGGAGAATACAAAAGCATAGGATTACAGCCTGTGCTCCTAATATACACTTTTTTCCTCTTCATTTTTTGACTCACTAGAGGACAAGAATTCAAATTCTCTATCATGAATTTCCAGTTATTTCCTAAAACAGATTCAGGTAAAAAGTCTAAATCTAAGACCTTGTATTTATACCAACACGGAAAAGAAAAACTAATAAACTGCACCTCTAGCAGCTCATTGTGAACTACCTTGTGATTCACTCTTTCCATGAGGAAAAGACAAAGCTGCAATGTGGGAGAGACAGAGAAAGTAAATTGTGTGCTCCTCCACTTTTATGGATTACCAGTGTGACAGAAAATGTGCAAGAATGCTGTACCACGAGGTATGAAGGAGCGGTTTCTTAACACTGAGAAATGTGACTGCTTTGCTCTCTTTGGTGAATATATATAAACATTGAAAAGTTTCATTTCCCAGATTCTCTAGAGTTCACAAGAATTTTAGTCTAATCTGAAAATTGCCAATTAAAGCATTTTTGTACTTTAACTTTTTACATAGGCACAAAACACCATGAAATTGTTGTTCTTGTTTTCTTTAAAACACCTCCCCTTCAGACTGGCAGCAGGATAGATTTTGAACGGTAGCAAACATTTGAATAAAAATATGTTATTTTGAACTGCAGACTTCAAAACACTGGTAAAAAAAGGTTGCTCATTCCTAAGAAAATGAACAGAAAATATTGTTTTATGCTTTCTATTTGTACTGAATGTATTAAGGTTATAGTTAGTTTTGTAGCACTTGTGTAGTATCAAAACAACATTTTTTTGGTACAGCCATTTGAGAAGACACTCTTAGATAAGAGTGTCATCCAGCAAAGACCTTTGGCAGGATGCATTATGTCCTTGCATTTAATTATAATGTCTTCAGAAATACCAAGGAATGAACATGGGTCCTGGACCTGTGGAAGGAATGGTTTCCAGGAAGCACTAGATGCAAGACAGTGGGCCATGCAGATGACTCTCTTGATGCCAGTATACATAAACACACTCTCCTGCAATGGCGGTTTAAGTAGGAGAATTGGCAAGAAATTGCTCAACAAAAGTTAAAGGAATCTTCCCTTATATGTCTGTCCCTCTGAGAATAACCACAAAACAATCTCATGTGACCTACACCTGTGATTCCTGTAAAATACTAATACCACAAATAAATATTTGTGGTATATGAGTAAAATATTGAGGTACCACAAAAACAGTTAGGGAAACTAAGTTAAGAAGCTATGTAAGAACCTCAAAATTCTGATTAAGGAACTTATGCTGACTATTCTGAGTAGCTATCTTATGCTCTACAGGATGGCACAAAGATATCTCAGTTTGAAGAAAGCAGTCTTTATAACAAGTACTTTGCTATGAATCTGAAGTTGCTAAAATTCGAAGCGCATCAAAAGAAGCAGAGTATCAAGTCGGGAAACCAATTATAAATTTATAAGGTTTTATCCATATCTAAATATATCCTTTGCGCAAACAAACAAAAAATTAATTCAGATGAACAGTTTAAGAATATTTTCTTGTATTACATGTCTTTTAAACCTATATGTTGTCTCCACATTTTCTTTCACTACTTCTTCAGTTGGCAAGTTATGAGTTATAACCTTTCCACTTCTAGCCACACAAATTATTTTATGTGATTGATTGGTGTAATTAGGCTGTCTAGTGGAGCAGTGGCAGTTTCTTGTGCTGCCAGGCAGGAGGGACCTTAATGCTGAACTCCCACAGCCTGGGGTGGCCGACAATGGACCTTCCATGGAGAAGCTGGGCCTGACTTCTGAGGAAGGTGTTGGATATGTCACTCAAAGTGCAGACCTGCTGAAGGGGAGCAGAAAGCAACTGATCATGAACCTCTGATAGTTGGATACCAACTGGTAGTTGCATAAAACTCTAGTTAAAGGAAACAGTGATGAGGTGAGATATTTTTTGAATATGAAAACAGGCTTTTTGGAGCAGGTTGGAGAAGATAATCCTGCACTGAGTTTAAAACTCATGTCTTCCCTACTACATCATTGTATATGATGCAATGTGCATTGATAAGAATATATATTTCAAAATATTATAACCTTGAGTAATAATACTCTAGCCCAGTGATGTTGTCTCATACCCAATACCTTGTCTCATACCCAAAGATTCAGACAAATCCTAGGTGTTAACATATGTTCTGATCAAGAGCCCTCATGAGACGACTGCTTAGCAAAATGGTTGTCTTAAAAAGATGTTCCAAGATTGTAACTTAATTAATCCCCTAATTCACTCCCCTGAATAAAGTATTTGATTTTTTGCATCTATACCTTTTATACACTTGTATATAGATACATCAAAGCTAACACTAAAAAGATCTAGATTAGAAACAGAACCCCAGATTTATAACTCTTTTCATGCAATGTCTACACAGACATTCATGTTTAGTATCAGTCTTCACCCTTTTATGTAGTTTTTTTCCTCTCTTATTTTCTGCACGTTACAATATTCATGCATATATGGCATACATTCTTACATGACCTGAGAAACTAATAAAAATATCATTACCTTGGAGGAAGAAGCCTCCATAACCTCTATTAATTTTCTTTTATATGTTATTTAGAGGTATTGTTTCAGTGGTTCTTAATTGTACTTGTCTCAATTGTTGCGATTGAAAGCCATTGCATAGGCAAATCAGAAAAGGTTTGGTGGTTCTAAACAGCAGACAGACACTAGATGTAGTCCTTGATGCACCAGCCTAATTAGAAATTTAACCTATTTGAAGAAATGAAGGTTAAAATAAAATCAGGATGAGTGGACATGAGTCCCAGAGACTAAACTGTCTGTCTAGAAAACATTCACTGGAAATATCTGGAGAATCCACACAATCATGATGAAATTCCTTTAAAAAGGGTGCATAATGAAAACAGGTTAGGGTTATTAAGGAACTAGACATTAAATATTTTTGGTTGATAAAATCTCAGAGAAGGATAATTATTCCTTTTTTGTTTAGATAGCAACAGTAAATTCCTTCTCTAAAAGCTGTGCTAAAAATTTCCATATCACAGCTGCCCAGAGTGCATAACAAGGAGAATATTAGTAATGTCCAGATGCACATAAATCTACAGGGATGCCTCTTGCCAACAGCAAAATGAAAGGGATGACAGTGTCAATCACATCCAATAGACTATGTTAATGCTTTTCAAACACTTCTTTCACACTCGAAAATAGTGCTCATTAATAATGTATGGTCCGGTATGAAGAAGAAGGAATGTTGCCTCCAAAACTGATAGAATTCATTGTTCGGCTCTATACCCGTCTGAACAATAAAGCCCCATTTCTGAAGGACGATTTTTCTTTTGTCTTTATGAGTGTGCTGAAATGATTTCAAACCTATTATACTAATTGGCCCCTTTAGTTTTAACGCGTGTGCTGCAAATGTTGCACTTTAAGAGCCTTCTCTCCCCCCTGCCTCTGTCCCCCTCCGCTCTGACTGGCATTTCTGGATTGTATGAGTAACTCACCAAGCTTTTCAGAACTGCTGGGTGGGTGACGGGGCAGAGTTTTTCTCTGCTCCCCCGCTCTGTTGTTTGAGCAGCTGTCAGGAAGGTGGGCCTGTGGGTTTGTAGATATATTTTGAGACTAACAGATTGTAAGCTCACACATGAGAACAGAAGAAATACTTAGAATCTGAAAAGGTTATCCACCCCTTGGAGACTAATCTCCTAATACACTATTTTTGTCAGAAAGTACCTCAATTGCTTCTCAAACAAGCCCATTATTTTTGCCTCACAAACCATTCAGAGTGATGTTTAGAATGGCCTGCTTATAGAAAAAAAGGCCCTTTTATACCTGTGTGAATTCAAGATTTATTTACTTTCAGTCACTTCCCTTTGTTCTATCATCTAAAGTGACAGCCTGTATTTGAAACAGTGACTTGTAATGTTCCTGCCCCAGAGAACAACTGGACCAGCAAGAGATAAATCAGCACACTTTCCTTTCTTGCACTTAAAGAAACAGACAGAATAGGGAAGACTACCAAAATCCTCCTATTTTTTGTTCTGCTCACCACAAACTCTCTCTTCTGATTGCATCAACTGCACCAGATCTCCTTTTCCCACTTCCCAGACATGTTTTTCTTTCTCACTTTTCCTCACCCCAATATACACAAATATGTGTAACACCAAGGGTATCAAACAACCTGATGATCCCAACAGCCTCTCTTTACATCCTGAGAATAGCAGCAGGAGTTCAGGTTTCAGTGCTGCCTGATCTTTCCAGTCACTGTAAAGTTTGGACTTTAAACTTTAAATCCATTTGCAACACTGCTATAGTAAGAATGGAGAAGAATTGTTGGTAAATATTCTGGCCTGGTAGTCCCCAAACTCATTGTTTTTGTTGTTGTTGGGTTTTTTTTGGTTTTTTTTTTTTTTGGGTTTTTTTCATTTTATAAAGATATAGAATTTATGGTCTGATCCACTTCTGTCTCATCCTAATCTATGAGAACTCATAGATCCTACTCTTCCTTTGGCACAGTTAAAATCAGTGGCTTTTGCTAAGTCAAGTGCTGCTCATTGAGAATCATGCTATACCAATCTGCCTTGATTTTTTGTTCCACATATGCTTTTATTTTTTTTTCTAAAGACAAATGACTTCTCAATTTTTTAAATTCTTTCACAAAATGTTATTGTGAGATCCAGTGTATAAAGTCTCAGGTCAGGGACTGCCTCAGCATATGTATTTAGAAATGTTAATTGCTTAATTAACATTCTTTATTCCTTATACATGTCCTTTTTATATTTTTTTAATATTTGTTTCTTTGTCTAATTTATGATATTTTTATTGCAAAAACCTCAAGTAATACATTAAAATATTCTGACATTATAAGCTAAAAGAAATTAATATTTAAGGTTAAATGAAAATTAATTTAGAAGACTTCAGATAGAAAGCAAATATAGAGCTCTCCAGAAAGCAATTACTGAATAGATACTTTCAGATATCAGAAAACTGTACAGTATCTGGTATACTTGGGAACTATACAAAATTATGGTATTTTTGCTTCAGAAACTCGTACTCAGTGCAATTTCAAAAGACATAAATTGCTAGATACTCATTCATTAGTTCAATTTTTTTGAATGTTTATGAATACTTGAATTAAAATTCACAATTATACTCCAAAATTTTAATCTCAAAGATGATTGCATACAGGATAGTCAGCATTATTGATATATTCCTTATGAACAAGAATCCTATCAAAAAATGAGGGCTAGATCCAATAAGGGCTTTATACACCATCTAAGACAAAATGTGTGATGATGAAGAAGAAAGCAAAAATGTTTGATTTCCCTTAGCTATACTGGATCAAATAAAACTTTTCAATAGGGAGTGGAAGGAGGTAACTCTGAGCAAGGTGAGAGTGACCAACAGAAACAATCCGCAGCAGCTTGTAACCGGTCTGGCTACTCAGCAAGACTGAAACATCCTTAGCAGCAGTTGTGTTTTCTCTCTCCTGTCCAGCAGAGGTGGGAAGTGGTAGAGTGGCTTTGATGGACACCTGGTATCCAGACAGGTCAGTCCACCACAGTAACCTTGCTTCCACATTTAGATTCTTCCCCTCAATCCCTGCTCGTACTATGGCAGGACTTCAGGGTCTGTTTATCTTCTATCTTACTCATCAGAAATATTCAAGGACTATGACACTTATTGTCTTCCTACCTTTGGCGTATTTCTCACCTGCACGTTATATTATGTCCATCTTACTGCAACAAACTCAAAGATGAAAATCTCCAAAATATGGTAAATTTTTTAGAGTTGCCTATGACAGGAAATACCTTCTTTTATATTTCCTACTAGAAAGGTCATCTTATTACCTCTTTATATTTCTCGAAATTTGGAAATGAGATAATTTATTTTGAAGGCATATTTCCAATCAAGAACAGCTTGATATTATAGAACACTCCCAGTAGGTGGATGTTCGGCCTCATCTGAAAATTTTTGGAGGAGAAATATCCAGAATACACTCAGATTAGGTGAGGAGACATGTAACAATGAAAGAGGAATATAATTGCTTCAAGACCAGTAAATGTCATCAGAATTTTCCTCAATGCTTTTATGTTCTGATTGGTTCTTCATTCTGGAAGAGATGTGATCCTTAAACATCCCTGTCTCTGTATTTCAATAGTTACTCTGAATGATTCCTAAGAAGAAAAAACTTAACAATTCATATAAGCAAATCTCATGATGCCAGATATTTAGTCAGGATAGACACATAAACCATAGAAGAATCAATTTAAATAGGAGGAAACTGTACACTTGGAATATAGTCATTTCCAGCCACAGAGAAAACATCAGGTTGTTGGAAAATTTAACCTGGAAGGTCATAATAGCAGTTCATTCATATAAAACACTCTATAATATCCATCAGACATCTGTTTGACACAGAATATAATCATGGTCATATTTCTTTAAAACTTATTAAGAAAAGCATTCAGCTTTATAAGGAAATCAGAAAAAAACCCCCATGGATCTAGATTGCAAAAAAGCAGAAAACATATTGCATTAAGAAAAATATGCATACAAAAGTTACCAATATTTTAAAATAATTTAAAAATAATCTTGCTCTCCAAAGGATTCTATATAACTAATTTAAAATTAATGGAAATTATACTTTAACTTCTGACTCTATTTATTGATTATTTACTTAATAATGAGTTTCACGGAAGAAAAATGAGAAAGTAGGAAAAATGTAGAAATGAACAAGTCTGACTGAAACAGCATCATATATAAAAAGCATATAGAGTTTGCAGGACAAAAGTAATTTACTAGATAATATCTGGTGCCAGTTATGGACTGTCTTCATGGGAATGCTGATGTAAAGAACTGAAAAAATAATGAAAGCCAATAACACTGCAGAACACCATCTCACTTATGGCTGATAACTGGTCAGGACTTCACTTGCAATTAGAGCTGAACAAGACTATTTTCAACTTATGCATTTATAGTTCTTTCCTTCACCACTTATCTTATGTCCACAGGAGAACATTTTATCTCATAAAGAAGGAGGAAGATTCACTAGTTTGGAAGTCTGACAGTTGAAGGAGACTTTAGAAGAGTATTGTAAATGCATAGTGTAGTCCAATCTTGTTAAAAGCCATGCAAATCTACACTGAGTATTTTGATTCCTAAGGCATGTTTGCAGCCAAGGATGGATTTTATTACAATTTAGCCATTTCCTGACACAAATCAAAGCTATGCAGGGATTCAAGGCTACTCATTCCATATCCCTCACCATCACTTTTACCTGCCAATTCTTCCCACTTCCCTTACCAGTGCCTCCTAGGCAAACTCTATCTGTGGTGCAATTCTATACCTTATTCTTGTGAAACAGCAGTGGCAAGGAGGTCACATTTACCTCTTTATTGAATCCGAACTCAAAAAAAAACAACCAATCAAGCAACCAAACAAAAAACCTAAAAGCAAAACCAAAGCAACAAGCAAACAAAGAGAAAAAGGAAAAAGAAAAAAAAAAAACAAACAAAAAGCAAAAACAAAAATCTGAGATGCTTTACTGCTTTGCTTATCTCATATGTAACACCTGCAAAATCAGACTAGTCCACCTTCAGTGAAAGACATTAAAAGAGAGACGGAAACTGTAAGATTTCTTTTTCTTTGGCACACGGTGTGAATTTTGTTGAAGTCAAAGCACTTCACAATGAGTTGAAATGCAGCTGCGATGTGTCAACAAGATCTGTCTTCTCATACATTCTACAGCCAAACAGTAGGTGTATGACAAACTTTTTGATTGAAAAACATGCATGCGACATATCATAAATTAGCTTAGCTATCTCTGACAGTTTGTATAAACATTTTCCATCTTTTCAAGCAATGTCATTCATAATCTGTTAGGAGACAAACTGTGCCCATTTTGTTACCTTCTAAATCTGCAGACTTCCAGAGGAGAAACAAATACAAGGTTTGTTTGCTTGCTTGTTTGTTGTAGAGGAAGGTTGTTGGAATTCTTCCTGGTTTGACTGTTTTTCATAGTTTAAATTTGGTAACACTCTCTAAGAGCTACTCTGAGCTCAGCTTGACAGGAGAAGAGATGGCCAGATTCTCTAAGGGTGACTCAGAGAGAGAACATTCCTGATTGTTTTCTTGGCTGTTGTGGGTGGGGATTGAAGAAAGGTCAGAAAAGACAGAAGGAAGTAAATTACTGTAGTACATGAGGTCTCTTGTGGTGAGCAAATAAAGGATAGGACTGGTGCAAAATCTCTGCTGACTCCCATTTCATGTTTGCCTTCTCTTCATCTGGAGAGTGAACTTGTTCAGAGAGTGGTCATTGTGCCTTGTAGCATACTTGATCCAGTTCCAAGGTGCATCTTCATGCACCAGTCAGATGGAAAAAAACATGAGGCAAGAGCTTTGGTCATGCTGCAAGACCAGTGTAAGCACAGCTGCACAGCAGGGAAAGCTGCCCTTGTAGAGCACAATGCAGTGCATGACCACCCTGAAATGCAAGACATCAAAAAGTGCAAAACATCGAAACCTATCACTTAAAGCACTTGTTATATCTAGAGTTCAAATTTATCTTAAAAGACAGAAAATAACTGAGAAGATTGTAGGCTGTGAAAAGGATTTTTTCTTACTTTAAACTTTGTAATTGATCCTATAAATTAAGTTACTGCTAGACCAGGAAACTAGGAAGGAAAAAACCCAACAAGTATTTGCTAATATTCCTAACAATGGGTGCTTTATGCACTCTCTTTTATTTTTTGGATTTTTTTGTGATTTTTTCACACTATTTTTATATATTAAATGATTTTTCTATTAGTGAAAATACAGTTTTGTGGAACTGAAAAAGGATTAACAAAATCACACCAACTACCACTTGAATTGCCAGTAGTGGGGCACTTAGAAAACCAAGCAAAACTAAATTGCTTTTAGCAACATTTCTATTAGAGTTAAGCAGAATGGTACTGGAATTAGAAAATGCATTGAATATCATCTAGACAGTGCAGCAGCATCTGATGCTGGAAGAGAAGTCATGGCAAAAAAAGACAAAGAATACAGAATAGTCATCTTTAGAATATATACACCTTACACCACAGTAAATTTTCCATCTTTATAATCTCATAGTTTATCTGAATTATATGAACTACCTACAGTGCAATGTTTAAATTTTCAAGTTTATTTACTTCCTCAGAGTTCAATATTAGTAGCATATTTTTGTTTTGTGATGATCTGTATGTACTTTATAGCCTCCAGAGCTAATTTTATAAGGAAAATACTTGTGTCATAAATACTTCTCCTAGAGACACAGCTCTATAGTCTGTTTTCCTGCCCCACAAACAGTTGATTAACAAGCGACAATTCTATATCTGAACAAATTTAAATTCTTATTTATAGTTTACAATTTCTCTATATAGGAAAATATTTTTAAATATCCTTGTATGTTAATTAAAATCAACGTTTTTTACTAATCTTACTTGTCTGTACAGATGTTTTTAAGATGTATAAGGAAAGTTTTTGTCATTCCAGTTTAGATTAGTGAGGATGAATTTTAAGCTAAAGAAAAAAAGATATTTTTAAATAAGTTTGCTCTAAGAGGAGATGCATTTGTAAAAAAACTCAGTACTACATTGATTTATGGACCATAACTTTTTCTGTCAACACCTCCAGCAGCATAACAGGCACTTACATATTAAAGGTAAGGAATCAGATGAAAGCTTTTATTTATTTTTTTAAAGCACATTTGAGCTAAGAGACTTTGAGCTCATAATGGCAAGCCATGAGCCATGACTTTGTTTGTGCCAAGATTCTTCTTGACAATAATTAATAGAAATGAAAACAGAATTGCAAGAACAGTTGTAGAAAGAAAACACGTCTTGCATACAATCACCTACTTATTTGAACCCATTTTATGAAGTCCTTGTGGGTGGGAAATAGAAGGGAATGAGCAAGAATAGCAAGCACTGGATAATGTGAAACTATTGTTGCAAGCACCACCACCTACAGTATGTAGAGCAAAGCTTCACTGCAGGCACATGTATTTGGGCAGGAATTTTGCATACTTTCAAAGACAGGCCTTTTAAGCAGAATAAGATTGAACAAAGAACTTCACAGATTGAGGCCTGGTGGAAATGCTTTGATGTGCAAAATATTGTCATCCTCAAAGAGAGAAGTTCTCTTATTCACAAGTGAAATGAAGAATGGAAAGTTGTAAGGACCATAGGTTTGCTGCTACATACAGCAAAGAACTAAATCATTCAATCACTGATGATAGGAAGAAAACCAATGAAAACAGGTGGACCAGAAATCACTTACCAGAATAGGAAATACTATTAAGTAAGATTGGGTGATAACATGTCTGCAAACAGAAACAAACCCAGGCAGGAGTATCACAATTTTTTTCCTTGAATCAATTGATGAGAAAAGGAGAAATGCAGAATGAATAGTGTACTGTTGATAAGCAGAATTATGTACATCCATGCAAGTGTTTGTAATAGATATTGGGACTCAAGTTAGAAAAGTAGTAAAATATTTCTGGATAAAAATTTCAAGGTTTTTTTTTTTTTTTTAAATCCCAACCAATATTTTTATGCATGAATTTTGAGCTTTGTAATTATCATGATTTTTTTTTCCAGGAAGCTGAAAAAAGATGTTGTGTACACCATCCTATTTTTAATGTCAAAATGGTATGTCAAATTACAAAAATGTTAAAACAGACCCAAAACCACAATGTTTTCTTGGCAGATGGTTTCAAAACATAGCAAGGATTTCAATTCATCCAATAAACATTTTCTTTATGCAGTTTATCAGTACAGTTTAGTAATACAGCTCTTATTTTTTTAATGTGTTCTACTCTAAAAAGTCATTATTTTGTGCAGTGTTGAAAATGCTCAAACACATGTAGACCCACATGTGTGGATCTCCACATAAGTGACCCTCTCCACATATGTGAACAGCTATGACATTCTCTTTCAAAGAAACAATCAGTATTTGCTTGTACTAGTCAGTACATTACATACTGGAGAGCAGTAAGATGAGCATAAGAATTGTTCTGTTTGAATACACATGTAGAAGTTATGGCCAAGCCAATTAAGTTTTTTATCCATGAAAATTATAAAATTTATTCATAATAGAAAATCCATTGAACAAAGAAATGGTAGCCAAAAGTGTGTACCAGTACAAATTTCATCTTTATTAACTAAACATATTTAACATTTCAGCAGTTTTCTAAATTTGCAAGTGTTTATGTAAGTGGTCGTTTTCAACTACTGACCTGTAATTTACTACAATTACTTGTCTTTGTGTGACCACCGTGAGATATTCTTCTTAACATTTTTGTTTATGCTCACATATAATATAGGCATTTCAGACTAAATAAATCCCTGAGGCCTGACCATGAATGTAGCCAATAAACAAGGTCCTAAAATTTGTTTTAATGTAATAAGCATGGATTTTCCTGTACTAAACAATCTTAGAAACTAATCTCTTCAGTATCTGATTAATCAATAATATAAACATTAGCTGCTACCTCTTGTCTCATGGCACTAGAGCAAAAGCAAATTTTCAGTTTAAGAATGAGGGTCTAGCTCTCTGAAAATCTGTAATTAATGTAAGCTCATAGAGACAAGCTAAAATAATATTAGATATTTATATATATGTGTGTTTTAAATCAGTGAGAAACAAAGAGCCAATGATTTGTATGGAAAGAGTGCAAAATATATTATTAGGATTCAGTGATGTGATTATAAATTCAGTGATGTGATAAATGTAGGAGAAAAGGAAACTAATACAAAAGAAAAAGCTTTGCCAGAAATTATGCATGTTTAATGTAGAAAGATGTTTTAAAATTATGTGGATTCTGCCTTCTGTATATTTGTGAAATTTCTATTGATACAATCCAGTGTCTACAGGCAGAAATTGAAGAGAGAATGTGGTCCTGCACTATTTTAATTTCTCAATTTACTTTTTCAGTGGTACCTTAATACAGTAGTACCTTAGTGGTGCTCGATATGCATAACATAATAATACCTAGTCTAATTCACAAAGAATCTTTGGGCAGCTCCTGTCCATTCTTCAAAAATCTTATCTTGGGGGAAAAAAAACCCAAACATTAGGAAGATGAGACTACAGAAAATCGGGTAGTATAAATCATGATCAATTACTGCCTTCACTGATTCTGCTAGCTGGGAATCAGTTTCAAGGTCATTAGTTCTACCCTGGCAAATCTTGAAAAGAAACATCCCAGAGCATTGAAGCTAAGAAAGTCCTTTTAGTATGAATGATTAACAATTTCAAAGTCTCCAGTTCGAACTGTCACAACTGTGGTCATGCTACCTTAGCTGCCTACAGACAAGAGAAAGCAGTCATAGTCCTGTTGCAGTCCTACCCTCTAATTCACTTAGTCCCAGGGTGCAATGCTGAAGGCCGCTACAGCTTTCAGAGCTGTCAGGCAGAAACAAAGTTTTGTCTGGATTGTATAATATTTACCCCAAAATAAAGTGTTTTTCATCATACCAGTAACCTACATCTGTAGGGAATACTATTGTGGAGTCATTTTCCTAGATGATTGTGTTCTGCATCTTGGTGCCACCTGCTGAACCTCTATGAAGTTCAACAAAGACTTGGTTATAGCTCAACCATATGCATGGATTTTAAAGAGATCCATGGGACTACAATTTCTGAAGAAACTATACTGTTTAAAAGGTATACCCTTTTGAGACTACAAACTTAGCTTATTAATTAAAAAAAAAGTTATATAATCCTGAAAAAATTAAAGTGAGACTACTGCTAGATTCAAGTTCCTTTCTGCTGTAACTTTAAGGATATTATGATCTCAAAACCACAAATGTTGTCTTTGACTACTACCTTTATTATATTAGCTTAGTCAGAACAAAATATGCAACACGTATGAACTCAGGCAAAGCATATGTTTTACAGAATGATAAGGGTATAAAATCTGTTCTCTGAGAGGATATGTTAAAAAATAATTAAAATAGAATTTTTGTTCCTAGTCTTTCAGTTAAGTAATATGCGCTATCATATGGAAAAAAGTGTTTATAACTCTTTATAAGTGGTTATAATACTATCCTTATAATAGTACAAAAGGGATCTTTATCAAAATATAATTAATAATTGTTGCACTACAAGTGTTTTGGAAGAGAGGAAAGCAGTACATAAAAGGACTGTGAGGAGAAATCCTATTGTTTTATTCTGTATCAGAGCTTGAAGTCAGCAAAAATGCCAAGCTTGAAATAATATGTGCTGATTCTGAATGGCGTTCATTTTCTTCACAGAATCTAGTACAACATTGTGTTTTAAATTCTGACTGAACACAGGGTTGATAACATAGAGATGTTTTTGGCCCCAACTAGCCAGAGGGATGTTCCAGATAATATGACATCACGCTCACATAAAGTGGGGTAAAGGAGGAAGGAGGGATATTTGGAGTGATGGTGTTTGTCTTCCCAAACCACTGTTAGGTGTGATGGGGTCCTGCACTCCTGGAAATGGCTGAATATCCGCCTACCCATGGGAATCAATGAATTCATTCCTTGCTTTGCTCTGCTTGTGTGCTCAGCTTTTGACATCTGTATTAAACTGCCATTACCTCAGCCCAGTAATTCTCTGGAAAAAGATTGAAATACATTTATGAGATTATTTCAAAATAAGAAGAACGTTCAGCTCAGAACCCATCTCATATCTGACTCACACTTACAATATCTAGATGCTTATCAGTGAAATCCTGAACAGATTTTTTTTAAAAGCTTGGTAATTTGGTAAACTGTCTGGAAAATAAGTTAAGGGAAATATTTTTAAATGGGAAAAGACATATCTTTCATTGAAAGCTAGAATTAAGGATAAGTGAAGTTATAATAGTAAATGGGATTTCTTCCTGATGAGGCACTGAGTGAGATTCTGTTCATTGAATGAAGACAGAATACTGAAAGCACTTTTGTTCCACTAAAAGCAGCACACTGGTTTTCAGAAGCCAGTTGAAGCTACCCAGTTTTCCAAGGAATCTCATTGCCCACCCAAGTGTTCAGCTCAGCCTTCCATGTGTAGTTGTGGTCCCTGATTCCAGAAATATGAATGCATAGAATAAAAGATGAAAGAAAACTGGACCCCAGGAGGGGAGACTTGTCTTTCCTGAGGGTAAATGAGTGCCTTAAACTCTAGAACTAGGATCAGGCTACCTTTCTCCTGGCCCTGGGACTGTTGCAGCATGGCTGTTCAGAGCACTGGGAGCATTGAAACCCCAACACAGGACAGAGTCAGTTCTCCTTGATATAGTGCTCAGCATGGCAATATTTGAAATACTGTGAATTTTTGAGCCAGTTTGTTCTTGTCTGAAGTTGCAAAGCCATTGAATGCTTCTAAATATTAAAATTTGCATCCTGGGTTTCTTCTTGTTCCCTTTATGATATAAGTTTATCATGAGAACTAGACTGTCTGGGAAAGAAGCTTCTATTTTATATTGACCCACAGTGCCTGTAAAATAATTCTTTACTCCTGAACTGCAAAGGAACTAGCTTCAATGGGAGATTAAATCTAATAAAACTTTACACAGTGCAATAGCTCTCTGTTACTTTCAGTATAACTGTTTACACTGCCACTATCTAAAGCAGGCATTTCCTGAGCCATTTTGGCTCTTTTTCAGTATTGTGTTACATTTAACGTAACACTTATAGGCTGAGTCAATTTGGCCAAGTTGAATTTCCTCTGAACGTGTTGGTTGTCAGGGACCTACTTTTCAGGTCAGCAGTTTTGTAAATACAGCTCTGAGAGGGTAGGCATGGCTGGTTGTGAAGGTAGGCATTCCTAAAACTCCTTCTTGTGCAATCTCTACATGTGCAGCACCACAAGACTCACATATGATGTATGCTGTGGTGGATTCCAGAACAAGCTCCTTGTTCTGCCCTTGCTAAAAGACCCATCCACACATGTCAGGAAGATTTATTTTTCTGCTGATTAACATCTGGCCAGAGTTTAGCCAATGACCCAGGCACAAGCCTCCAGGCCCAAAGCATTATCCAGTAATGTTAAGAATAATTTCTCTAGCTTTGATGTCCTGTACTCCAGCTCTGAGGAGTACACTGTCCCAGAGCTCCCTTTTCCTCCCTTCTACTGCTTTTCTGAGACTGTAATGCCTTGGATTTTTCATGCTGAAGACCAATTCATTGTATCTTTCAGTAGTCCAAATGTCTAAGAGACTATCTTCATTAGAATTCATAGGTGTCACTCTTTCTCCAAACCTCAGTAATGCTTCTTAACCATCCTTGAGGTTTTCCACTGATTGCTACTTTAGGTTTTCCTGTAGGCTCAGGTGTCTTTTCTTTTCATGTCTCAGGCTTTTCCTTCATACTGAACACCAGATATGAAAAATTTCAGTCTAAATAGTCTAGATATGAGTTGCACTCCAGCATAACTTTCAGATTGCTTATTCTATTCAGTCTGTCATCAAGCTTCAATCTCTATGATCACATATACCTTGGGTCATAGGCTGCCCACCTTGAAGTGTTTATTCTGCTTACAGTAGAAGAAAAAATATCAACTGAGAAGATACTGTCAATTCATCAATGCAAATAAAATATAAGGAACCCTGTGTTTTTTTACTCCAAACTGTATTAAAAATCATTGAGTATCAAATATGTTTTATCTCTATGGAAAATGAAAACCCATTAAAAGTGCTCACGCAGATAATTAAAATTCACATATCTAAAAATTAATACTTCGCAAAGTAAAAGGTAGATTAAAAATTAACTTCTAAATTTTTTATCCAACACTTTTTTTCCCAGCATTCTAAATTCACAGATGTTACATTCCAAATTATATTTTTCCATGTAACAGAGAAACAATGGATAATTTTGTGAGGGAGCAAAGGAGAGGCATAGGGAAAAAAAATGTTTGCAACCTGTTAGATGACTTTAGAGTGGAACATATACATTTTAAATTAATGACGCATAACTATTATCTGGTGCCAAAGTTATATGTATTTACAGTATAATTTTTATAGCAATTCTTTCATGTCAGTGCTAGAAGTGTAATTTACATCATAACAAGTGCATTAATCTCCCTTTGAACTTGAAGAAAGGTGCCCCTAAGGGTATGATATATTCCTGCATATGGAGCAGTTTATCCTTTTGCAATTGTCATGTTAATTTGAAAAATAAAAAATACTCCTTAATTTAAATTTCTCCACCCATGAGCAAAGCAATAAATAATACAAAATTAAATATGTGCTAGCGAGTAAGTAAATTGTATTGATGGCAGATTCCAGTAACTGTTTTAAGTATTTTAATAAGTTGGTTTAGAATTAAAAACTAATATGTAAATTATATATATTATATTAAAACAGCAAATACAATATTTAAACAAACTGTTACAAAACTTACATAATTTGCTTTTTTTCTCATTACCTTAAACATTGTGACTGCACATCTAATGTCCATCTGCTTGGCTTTGCATGAAACTCTAGACCTGCACATCTGAATTTTATTAGAAATCAAACCTGAAAAGTCAATTTTTCATTTTAAAAAATGATTGAAAATAAAATTTCTATTGTATATATTCTTTTTATGGTGGGAAAAAATGTTAAAAACCAGAAAAAGCCCTAATTCAATGTTTCTGCAAAACAGCTAAACCTGCTTCTGTTCTTGTTATTATGGTCTGGTGAGGAGTACAGACATGCTGTTTCATACAAATCCCTATTACAACATTTTAGAAAGCTTCAGAGCCCAAAATAGTTGAGATAATTTTTGATATGAAATGGAGTTATGAATTAAAAGCCAGTGAGCTTTGGAATCTTTTGTTTAAAACTAGCTGAAGGTCCAGGCATACCTGCAGTTTAATCCACAGGGGCTTTTTTCTCTTATAGTTATTAATTTCACCTGTTGACAAAGTATTTTTTTTTTAATATCTTGAGGCCAGGTACACAACGTTCATTAGACATATTGAAAACACAATTTTATAGTTTATGCCATAAAAAAACACAGAGTGAAATTCACAGAAAACACGCAGGTCCCTCATTCATTCAGAGAGTTTGAAAATTCAAAACTGTACACATTAGGAAGTAATACACAGAAGCAAATTACAGAACACTTGTAATTTCCCATCTGCATGTACCTGTCACTGCATATGCATAATAGCTGATTCCATGGGAGATGAAGAAGAACACAAGTATGCAGCCAGAATTAAATTATCAGGAAAAATACAGTAATACATCTACAGAAATAATAACTCTGTGATAATTGCTTTACAAAACTATCACGAATGGTTTGAAATCTTTTGTGATAAACATCTATTTCTCAGTACGCTGAAGAGCACAACATGTAATTGTATGAGCTGATGAAGTTCCGAGGGAAAAATGGTTACAAGGTTAGCATTTAAAAACACTAGAAGAAATAATAGGAAAACTAAATGTAATAATGGCAAACAATGAATAATTCATAAAAAAGTTACAATTTTAGAGAAGATACAGGCCTGGAGTGTTGCCTAAATATGCTTCCACAGTGTCCAATAGATCCTTTTTTCAGTTCCAAGCAAGTTCAGCTTCTCAGTTAGAATTATAAAATTCTCCTGACTTTTAATTTCAAACCATGGGGCCCATATTATCTCTGAATCTGTCTGTGGGACAACACTTAACACTGTGTCTTTCCCCAGGGAATTTTAGTATCTGCTGTCACTCACAATGATGCTGTCACTCCCACTTTGAATGTATGAGGCATAATTAGTCGTTCTTAGTAATCTCTGGTACCCTCTGCTCTGCCGCTGTTCTGCTTTACCCTGCTTTAGTTCTCCTTTCACACCTGGCTGCAAAAAGCAAAGAGGTGTTATCTCTGTGCTTTGGGTGTAGGCACTTGGGCAAGGACTATAAGTACTGCAAATCTTCCCTAAGACAAGAATCTACAGTGTCAGTTTGGGAGATCACTGAAAAAATAATTTCTTGTTTCCTGACAAGCTACTTCCTTCTCAAAATTGTATGCAAAGGCAATTATCAATCAGTGCTAGCCACATGTCTACATAAAGTTCCGTATCAGACATGAACTCTCATGACTTTAAAAGCTTCATCCATACTTCATACAGTTAAATCAAATCAGAACCAGTTGGAGTGTTTAATCAAAGTTTTATTGTAATTTAAAAAATCTTTTTTTTTCTAATATATTTCCTATAACCATGTTGCATTTGTGATGGCTTTTTAACAGACTGAACAATCCTCCTATCATCAAAATGGAAGAAATATCTTCTGGTCACACTTTAAAAAACTCAAAACTTATTAAAAATTGAAATATATTCCATTTCTGCATTTTATATTGACTATTTCAGGTTTCCATTTAGAATTGATTCTTTGAAAAGGAGTCATATTTCAATATGTAGCTTTAAAAACACAAAGTGCCCAAATCACATTCATATTATTTCTACCTGAACAACACTTTTTGATCAAATCAGAATTGATTGTTTTGTAATAAAAATGATAACTTTTTTTTTCCCCATTCTGGAATAATTTATTTTTTTTAAAAAAAAGGAAAATAAATAAGAAAAAAAAAAGAAAAAAGAAAAGGTATTAGGGAAATGAGAGTTCTGAGAAGGACTTAATGTTTTTGTATCTGTTTGTAAAATTGATGGCTTGCTGGAGGCAAATTAATTGATTTTCTGAATTATTTTGAACATTTACCATTATAAAGTTACAACTGCATATCCAGGAGCCTTTTAACATACACTGATGAGGAAATACAGAATAGCTTATATGAAACTGTAGAAAACATGAAAGAGCAGGGTACAATTTCAAAGTCAAGTCCTATTTACTGTGACTCCCAGGTAAATTTATGCACATGAAACCACAGAGAGACCTGGTCTGTCACATTTTCCATCTAGAAGCCCAACTGTCTCCGAGATGTCAGAGGATTCCTTTTTTCAGAGGAACAACTTCTGGCTCTGTATCTGACCCTGAGATTTAGTTCAGCTGGTTGCAGTGTGGTGCTGATAAGCCCATATTGTGGGTTTGATCCCCAAATTTATTCACTTAAGTGTTGGGCTCGATGATCCTTGTGGATGTCTTCCAGTCCAGTATTTCCTGTGATTTTGTTAGGAAATGAGAGTTTTTGTGGGTGTGACCACATGCATAATTAGAAGGAGAGAGCTGAGGCATTATAACAAGCCTTGTCTGGTAAAAGTAATCTTAGCATCTCTGAAGTTACATTATCTGGTACCAGAAGAGAATCTTTTTATAAAACTTTATTTTAAAACCATAGATGGTGCTGATATTTTTGGAAGACATTTCTCAAGATTCACATATTTGTGATTTCTTCTGCACTTTCAGTGACATCTTTTAGTAATTTACTGGAAATGAGGGATAATGCAATCATCCTAAGGCTTAATACTGCGATGAAGAATTGCAAAAAGCTGCAGTAAAAAGTAAAATATATATGTACATACATGCAAATGGATATGCATTTATGCACAATTTTTAAAATATAAACATGCATATATTATTGCGTAGCCAAAATAAGAAGTTCTTAGCATGTTTAAAAGGATTAATATTCAGTCTGTGGTTATCAGGACAAAATATTCCACTTTGACTCATTGCAAATGTATTTGTGACATCAACCAATGTTTGATTTACATGAAGGAAGTATTCTTAAAGCACATATTTTGTAATGCAACTTTTTGGGGGGAAATAGAAAAAAGATTGAGTACTCTTGATTGCTCAAAATGTTTTACAATCTTTACAAAAGATTGTTAAAGCTATAAACAGGTCACATTTGTGGTGGGAAATGAATTCAGACTTTGCTTTCTGATTTTCTCTTTCTCCTCAAAGTTTTCTCTTACTCCACT
Organism: Cinclus cinclus; assembly: GCF_963662255.1. NCBI lineage: Eukaryota > Metazoa > Chordata > Aves > Passeriformes > Cinclidae > Cinclus > Cinclus cinclus. Next base: position 38,030,671 of record NC_085048.1, on the reverse strand, counting down.
TCTCTCTGCCCATATTCAGACTTTTCTTTAACACTTCAGGCATTTAAGACCCCCTGAAGCTAATCATAGTTTATGTCTCCCATTTTACACAATGACATTTCTGTGGAGCTGAGAAAGTGCATTCTATTGTTTTTATGTGGCTTATTTAGACGGCTTCCCAGAGGAAATCCTTAGTCCAATAAATTTCTTAATCACTTTGAAAAACATGTTTAATTTGTTTTTGTTTGGTTTGCATGGGGTTGTTCTGGGATTTTTTACTTGTAAAGATGTATAAAGTCCTTGAATTTGCCCCTGGACCTAATAGCCACCTTTAATTCTCATTTCTAATCCACAAACACTCTTAATCAAGTCTTCAGTAGTTTTAATTATTCAACATCTTATTTAGGATTAAAACTTTTCTATGATTGTACAGTGAACACATATCATTAAATATCCATTGTATAATCACAATTAAAAGAATAATCCCTTCAACAAAGTTTGGAAGAGTTTGAACTACGCAGTATTTAAGAGTTAAGTGACAGAAAAGGAGACTTAGAGCTTGGCCAAACCACCTGAAAGTTAAAACAGATTTGACAGCATTCTTATGGAAAAAGTAATTGTTGGGATAGACCAAAGACGAGTTGATAGACTATCTCCTATTGTGGCCAGTTCAAAGCCAACACAAAGATCGAAGAGCACAGAGCAAGAGTGCATAGGAAAATCTGCAATTTTAGTTGGGTTTTTTCCTGATCTTTGATATCACAGAAATGATCCCTTATGTAAGGATCCCTGCAATAAAATTGTCCATTATAAAAATCCCAAGTACTCTTGTCATAAATCCATACATGAATTTATTTTTTATTATGTTTTTAGAAACAACAAACTCTGGAAGGAGCAGGATAACCAGGCACAAAATAAAAGCTTAAATGCATGACAAAATCAGCAGTAATGAAAAATGTATGTAAAAATGCAGTGTGTCTGATTATTTTTTTCCACTATGGCCCAAATGTCACTTCGGGAAGGTCATGAGGTAAATTACCCTTAAGCTTACAAAAATCAAGCATCTCATTTTTTCAGTAGAGTATTTCCACATATTTTGACTCTATAATAAGTTCATTTATCTGTGAGTTACAGCAAAGATGCTTGAAAATAATCTAGGTATAATAGTTGAAGAAGGAAAAAAAATGAATTCTAAAGCAGTGTGTGATGAACTCATGTTCCTCTCAGGAATTAATTTTTTTTTTTCATTTCCTACTAATAAGTTTTGAGAGATACAGTTAACCCTATTAAGAAAGAAGGAGTTTTAATGCAAAAAAATCCTGTTGCAGATTGCTCAGTAAGAATAATGGTGGTCAAGTTCCTCTACAGAAGGCCAAGATGGTTAAACAAAGCACTGGTCCATTGATGCTGCTGTCCAGCTACCTGTTACTCACGTGGGCAGCTTGCATTCAAACTCCTGGGAGTACAGACTTCCATGGTCTGAATGCAGCATGAGTTGCCTTTGCACGGGCTTCAGGTAGTTTTCTCTTCCTGCCAAGGATGTAGATATTTTTGACAGAGATAATGCTTCAGACTTCAACAATTTTTCTGATTTCACCTGCAACATACTTTTTGTGTCTCAATATTTTTCATATTCTACTCCGAGCAGTAGCATGCATTTGGATTTTCTGCATTATCTTAACCTTTCCTGGATTTTCCACAACTCTCTGAAAAGCAAAGTTTTGTGACTTCCCTTTCAAAATTGCTTTTTAGTGTTTTTTTTTTTTCTCTTTGATCTAATTAAATTGTATTGCTGCAAGCCTAGTGACAAAGTAACTTGAGGAGGATGCATTCCTATTTCTAAAAAGAAAATGGTCAAGTGTAATTGGCTGAGTGTCTTACCACAGTTAATTAGGAAAACATACTCTGAAATTCTCAGAACACACTTTTTAAAAGTCCTTTCTGTCAAGGGAGGAGTGGGAGGAGAGGCAAAAGAAAGGAATTAAGCCATGCAGAGGAGAGTTTCCTAGCAGGTGGCTTGATTTGTGCCACTTCAGCAAATGGACAAAACAGGCAAAAACTTACAAGAGCACTCAGGGTGATTCATTAAGTTATATTTTCATTAATATTTTATGACATCATTAAAATATTGAGATATTTTCCACGTTTAGACATCAGCCATTACATCATGCTGGGACATAGCTGAGCACTACCCTATATCTTAGTGGGAGTCTGCTTAAAACCATCCCATGTTGTCTGTCATCAGTGTTCCATGTGGGACTTCCTGCAAGTTTTCAAAGACAATAGTGAAACCTGAGGGTTGCATCCTTTAGAGCAAGTGAGTCATCAGAAAATCACAGATGTTCATTACCATATGAATTTAGCACAATTTCTACATCCCCAGACCACTGTTATCTCTGAATTTACCCTTTGTAGTGAATGGAGAATAAATTGTTATTTTATTTGTCTGAAAACTGCATTGTGATAAGCAAAGTGCTGGAAATAATCATGTGTTCAGTGTAGACTTCCTGGTAAGGAAAAGAAAAAAACCAATAATTTCATATAATAATAATAAAATACATAACAACTTTTTTTGTAGAGTCAATAATTGTAATTGTTATGTCTGATAGAATATGCTTTTTTTTCCTCTCTCAAGAAAAAAAGTTAAATTTATGTGAGGGAATAGCGAATGCATAAGACAACCTATCGGTCTAGTTTGGCACTTTGTTTCTGTTCCATTTACTAGTGAAGATGCTAAGGATGGTACCTAGGCAGTGTTTATGAAGCACATATGAGCTCAACCAGAAAGCACCTGAGGTGGTCTAATTCCAACCTTAAAACAGCACAGGCAAGAGAGAGGCTTCTTAGAGAGGGTGCAGAGCTGCACCAGCAGCTCCACCAAAGGAACTTGAATCACACATAGTTATCCTCTCAGATAACTTCTGGTCTCACATTATTGGCCCCAGTTCCTGAGCAGTTTTGCCTGAAGCCAACCAGCACTCTTTCCCCCAGGCTTCCTGGAGACAGGTCAGTAGCTACTGTGGGCCAGAAGTTCTCATTAGTTAGGTAGAGATTCTGGTGGCATGAACACAAGCTATCCTGCGTCAGCTAGCATAGATAATGGCTCCATTTAAATTAAAGCCATGATGATTCCAAATAATCTCAAAAATACATTTTCCTCTTGCTTTGTCTACTTCTCTTTCTGCATTATTTTTCCTTTAAGTCCAGATAAGTTTTTTTTTCCTTTTAATTAATTCCCTGTTTTTCTGTTATGAACTTCTTCATCACACCTTGATTTTGTTTGTACCATATTTCAAAAATAAATTTTAGACAAGGAAAGAGAAAAAAACCATAGAAAATGATGAGGACTTTGGACAGGGACTTAATATCAGGAAACTCAAATTCATCGAAGAAAAAGTTTGTAGATAAGTCAAGCAGCATAAAAAATAGAGGTAAAAATGCATTATCCATTCTGGGTCCATGATAGCACATAACTCAGTGTAGATGTAGGCACAGTGTGGAAAGCATTCCGGTAACTGGAAACTTGAGCACCACATAAAGGAAATATTTCTACAAGTGCCAGGTGTAGCTGAAAATCCATAATGAGATTTTGTGGAGCAAGTGTACTACTTATTTTTACTAAGTTGAGCTTGATATGTCTCTAAGCACTAGTGTAAAAACAAAAGAAAAGGGCAAGAGAAAGTAGCTGATGAACACACCAGTATAAAAAGACATTTATCTATAGTGCAAAACACTCCCTTTACACACAGTTACACATATTTCTAATTGATTTTAGCTCCAGTGTCTGCTAGTTCTCACTTTACAAAATGGATATATTTGCTATCCTCTAACTCTGCAGGACAAGCAAGCAATATCAGTACATTTGAAGTGCAAGCTGGGTGACATAAAAAAAAAAAAAATGCCAGCTGTGTAATCCCAAAGACCTGACATTAACTGGTGAACCTTTGGCCATTGGTTTTAATCACCCTTTCTTAATCATTCTGGCTTTTAGAATTTAAACAAAATTACTAAAACTGCAGAAACATATTTTTTTTATGAGTATGGGGAGTGAAGTGGCGTGTGTTGATCTATTCTAAATTAAAATTTCTGATTTCTATCTGGAGAGGACTGAAAAGCTTTTGGTGTTCTAAAGACCACTGGCATCCACACTAGTGCATGGTCACTAATAACTAGACTAAAATAATAATTTTATGCTAACTCAGTAAATATCAATATGTTTATTTGACATCTCTGCATAACAAGCTAGCTCAATTTAAGCTGAATGTTTCAGTGACAGAATTACTTCAGCCAGGCCATCAACCCTTCATAAGACCTGGAAGAAAATAAGAGTGATAATCTTTATAACTCCCCTACTGCCAACTTGTAAGTACAAGTGTTGCTTACTTTGTTCTTTATTTATGTTTGAAACACTTGTTCTGGCAAACGACATGATCAGTGATCCTTCAGTATTTGGTATAATTGGTAGCAGCAGGTCAGCTAAGTGGTTCATCCCCACTTGTCTATATTGCTAATGAAACTCCAGCATTACCACTTCTTTTCCCTCCCCAGGGAATACAATTGCCTAGTAGCCTCACAAGTTATAACCCTACCCTTTCCCCACTTGCTGAAAGACGTTTCCGTGACCTATTTCCATATGAAAGTCTCGTTTCTTTTGTACTCTAGAAAATACAAAGTTAAATCCTAACCAGCTGAGGATCTGTCCCGGTTGCTTATTTTGTGTTAACTACTGCCTAGCACTCCTGCTGAGGCAAAATGCCTCACCACTACCTCCTGCAGTGGCCTATGTCTTAAAAGCACACATTAATTGTTAATTAACAGATTATAATCAAAAAAATAAACTCCAAACAGCTCATTATAGTGACATTTAAATCACTCCATTCAGTTAAATAGGATGACAGTTTATTTAATAATGATCACAATGTTTCTCTATTCCGTTGGTTTTGATACAACAACAACAACAAAAAAAAGATACTGTCAACAAATACAATTCAAATGGTCTCTTTATGAAACAAAATTAGTGCAAGCTGATTTGGCTCAGCCTGGTATTGTTTCTTGAAGGATGGGAGGGGTGACTGTGAGAACAATCTATTTCTTTTAGGAGACAACTCCACATGCCTTACTGTGTAAAATAGTAATAATTGTAAAAAAATACCAGTTTGGCTGAATGAGAATTGTAGGATTAAGCTGACTCTACAGTTTTAAGGGTATTCTTTCCTTCTAAGAATGATTGGTCATTGAAAATATGGGGAGAAAACAACATTTCAGGAGCTATTTTTATAGATGGAAGCATCCTTCTGTATGATCCCCAGATGAAAAGCTGTCATCTGTCTTTTGAATAAGTTTTATCCTCCTCCCCTTCAATAGCAAGTTTTTTGAAACTGCAGAAGACTCCAAGCAATTCTTTATAATTCCCTAAATAAAGACATCAGAGTACTGGCAGAAACCGTGCACGAACAGGAATAGGCAGCTGTCTCTGAGAGAAGAAAAAAAAATTAAAAAGGGGGGAAAAAAGCATGCCTACCAGCTTAGTTAAAAGCTGTGAAATATTATTGAGTGTATGTCAATGTGATGTGTCCTTCCAGTTTTAAATGGTGCTTTAAAATGGTGTTTCAAGCAGAAGATTTCTCATTTATGATATATTAGCCTAAGTCTATGAACTGTTCCGTGGAAAGTCTCTTACCAGTCCATCAAAGGTAATTAAAGGCAGAGAGTAAACTTCAAAGACAAAGTGCAAATTGAATTGAGGGAAAATAAAGAAGGAGAAAAGGGAAGAAGAAAGAAAGGAAGGTTAAAAAATTCATTTGGGAATATTTAAAAAGACATCTATTGATGACATTCTAGCAAGAAGGTTTTGAGTATGACCAGAAGTACAAACTATCACCCAAATTTTTATTCTATTTCATAGAACTGTTGTAAAAATACAAATCCAGTTCCAGTATTAAGTGTTACATCACATATTCTTTATGGTACCTCATTATTAGGCAGAAAATACATTCTACTAATAGCTTAGACTTTTTTTGATGAAATTGTAGCACAGTCCTTTTCATTTTTTGCTTGGATTAGCTCTACTGCAGGTCAAATGATGCATTATTTTTTGTACAGTGCTGTTTCTTAAGTAGCTGTGCAAAGTCTTCAGTCTGCTCTGTAGCACATACAACTTTAACTTTGTCTCTTCACGTATTCATTATTTCAGTATTTAATTATAGATTCAGGTAATATTTAACACAGTCTAATATTATGTTATTGGTTCTCAGATTTTTACCCCATTTTTTTTTTCTGGGAACATTCAAATAAACTTGCAATAAATAAAATGCAGTGGAAAATTTGAATTTTATTGTCCTTATTTGAAGCATTAAGGCTGTTAAATAATCTTAAAAATAGGGATATTTGCATAAATAAAACATTATCTTCCTTTCTTCTATTGGTTATCTTTCAAAACCTGTCAAATTTCTTGCATAAACGATCTTCACACAGAAAATAATAGTCAGTAATAAGAATAATGACAGTACTAATAAATATCATTTTCAGAGACAGCAAACTTACAAAATTTCAATCTGAAAAACTGTAAATTAAAAAAAGACTATGAGATGCTATAATCAACTCTAATAGAAAATACGATTAATTTAACTACATGGGTTGGTAATCTCCTGTTACAACAAGTAGAAATCATCTTTGCTGTCTCTAGTGAACTATAGAGTAAAGGTAAATTGTAAAAATACACGTGAGATAAACTAATGAGCATTTATTTTCCAAGTGAGAAATTCTTCACAGTTTTCATCTTTTCAAAAATATAATGCATGAAATTGTCTTTGTACCATTGGGATTTTTTATATATTATGCTCCAAAACCTACTACCAACAAAAACTCTTATCTTTTCAAGTCAGGATGGAGTTAAACAATAAATCCCCATATTGTTCCTTATTTATGATTCAGCAGTGGGTGAATATCTTATTCTACCCCAATGAGAAATGGTGTATTAAAACTTTCAGTTTCTTTTCATCTTAATCCAAAGCTCATCAAAATCAATAGTTGTGTTTCCACTGACATCTAGTATCATTAATACTAGCTGTTTTGGAGGGTTAGGGGAGTAGATATATCTTACACAAATTCAGATTTACAGAGAACCACTTGTATCTCTTTTCTAACTGCTTGCTTATATTTGTGACTATTTAAGTGAGGCAAGAAGAGCACCTGAACTACAAGGGAAAAAGTAAAGGAAAGAAAGGTGCTAACAAGAAAACACAGTGGTTTTAGTTTATATTTCTACTCTATTTTGATCTAATTTAAAATTAAATGAAAATGTGGAATGTAACATATTTCAGAAGATGAGACAGATGTCTTGTAGGAAAATAAAACTTCTAAGCACGATATTAGAATTAGCTAAAAGTTAAAGCAATCAATGAATTCAAAAGCTGAAAAGCAGAGATTTCATAAAATTTGAAATAGATGAGGTATAAAAATATAAGTTAAACTATAAGAGAAAGGGAAAGGGGCAAAATGTGCATAAGATGATATATTTATATTTTTATTTCCATTGTTTACTATATTTCCTTTTTTTATGTTTGCTTAAATTTAGATGAGAACTCTAGCCTTTCTCAGTGTTCATTTTTTACATAGAACTTTGCTAGTACTGCTTATATTAGTGAAGTCAAACATATTTTTCGAAAGGATCACACTTTAGTTGCAAGTGGTTGCTTCCTTATTCTTTTTATTCTGAAAATTCCAGATCAAAATTTATTCTTTTTATGTAGCAAGCACTTTTTTTTTAATAAAAAGAAAGGGATGAAAACATTTTGAGTCTGGATCTTGATACATTGAAATAGATTTTGATTCCATGCCAAGGTCGTTGCTTTCCAGTTTAGCAAATGGTTATAAACGGCAAGAGTTTGGGGGTTTTTTTTGAATGTTATTTCAACAGATATTTAGTAACTGCCTGAGTTCTGGGCTCATCACTAAAATTTACTTCTGAAAGATGATTTTTTTTTTTTTCAGGCCTCTATTGATAGAAGCATGAAACACAAGAAGTAGGACAGGGACTTCACTGAAAAGGCACAAATGATTGTCGCTCGGTTGTTGGCTTGATAGTTTGTAATTCATGTGTGATAAATGTATATAGCTACACTAAGTCATCTGGACAGATCATAGGTGTGTAGCTCCTAAAATCCTGCCTGGTCTGTAGAGTGGATGTCTTTTTCTCATATTTGTTTGTCATTGTCTGGTAGAAACAGGTATAAGATTTTTCCGTGGGAGAGAAATAAATGATAAAAATTAATCATTAATATAGATTTGACAAAATTACCATTTCTCTAGAACTGTTTTTTTAAAGAGTTTGGTTGCTGGCCAGAACTTAACACTGTGTGCTTAACCTCTGAGAATGCCACTTGTGATGCCAAAGTAACAAGGGGCATGTCTGAACTCCTGAAAACAAAAGTCTGTGCTCATTTTCACCTGTTCATTTTTATAAGAATGCCAATGGCATCATTATATTTCTCAGTCCATGAAGATTCACCTCCAAGCTCCAAATAAAACCTAAAAGCCTTTAAATCTCCTTCAAGTAGAAATAATATATTTATTTAACTGTCAATATGTGTTTAATGATTATTAGGGCAACCAATTAATTAAAATGAGCTACATGAAAATGAATGCAATTAAAATGAAACGAGAAATGGGATTACAGCCTTTGCATTTATGCAAAGGTAACTTCTATGTCCTCTGTGATCAGTTCCGGTGCGGTCTGGGAAGAACGAAGAAGGAAAGGTTGCTCAAAGGTGTGCGTGTTCTAAAACTTTTGTGAACTCTGGAGACAGACTAAAGAACAGAATGTATTGCTCCCTCTGAGGAAAGAGCAATTATATCTCAGTCAATTCAGAGAGCCTAGGACAATGTTGGGAAGACTGGGAGCTCAGGTCTGAGAGTTCTGTGCATTTGGGAGGGGGCATGGAATTGGTTAGGAATACAGGATACAGTCTCACAGGAATACCGGCTTCATTAATTCTGCTAATTTAACTTAGCTTTAATTCCTAAACACAGTAACAATGAGGTGAGAGTCCTTATCTGGGTGAATGCACATTCCATATTGGTTATAGCATGGTTGACTTATAGACCCATTTGCATGTATATATGCACATATAGACGTGTATCTGCCTATGTGCACATATAAATATGCAAACACGCATGCAAATATGTATATGTGCTTGTATTAGAGAAGGTGCCAGTAGATGGCACTCAAGAATGTATAACTGATGAGGTTGTTGGCTGCCTTTTCATGAAAAAATCAGTAAGATATCTAATCAGTACTTGAAACAATGATGGCCTCCACCCAAGGCGAAAGCTAACAAAGTCTCTACTTGATACTAATATAATGGATCTCTCCAAAACCTCCAAAGCCTTTGTTTTCACCGTGGGTGGTTTGCACGTACTAAGGCTCAACTGTTAATAGTATGACTACCTCAGAAGTACTAAGTAAAAATATTCAGACGATATTTTTTTCTGTTTCTGACAGCACCTGTCCTGGTATGATGCTTAACTATCAAGCTAAACCTTTTTATCACCTGAATTAGGGCAGTGACATCCAAACTGCTTGACAGGAGTTCACCCAGTCATGCTGTCTATTGTGAATTCTGGGCATAGAATGGAGAATGACTCACCCAAGGAAAAAAACACTGACTTTTATAATAATTTACATAAACACTATGGTCCTTAGGCCTTGTTAATTTCTGAATATAGGTCTTTTATTAATGTTTTATAAGTGGCATTGTATCTGCAAAAGAAATAATAAAAAACCTGTGTAATAAGGCAATGAAATCAAGAAGGACTATGTGGGACTTGTTCTTGAAAAGAAAAAATAAAAAGTATTTAAGAAGAAAGAATTGTATCATCAGTAGACAAAGATTTCTTCTTCATTAATCCAGAAGTCTGCTAGTCTAGAAAGGACAGCTGTGTTCAGGCAGAACAAGCATACTTTATTGCGTCGAGTCTTGTCACTACTACCACATGTGTGCATGGCATAAGACCCAGATCTACATTACCCTCCTATATCTCCAGATTCTTCTTGGAAGTATATTTGAGATCAGGAATGAGAAATAAACCATACTGCACAAGCATAGCTCTCCAGGTCTGGACAGCTGGGAATATAGAAATACCAGTCCCTCCATACAGCCACGAACGAAACATAAAACTAAAGGAAGTGGGGTAAGGAGTGAGGAGAACAGAAGGGGAGGGAGACAGAATGAGATATCATCAGTTCTTGCCATTGGAAGTGAGATGCTCAAGAAATCAATACTGAAAAATGACATGCAGTCTGGAAAACCACATGCTGGATAAAAGTGGTTGGAAGACATGAGTAAAGAAATGCTCTATTATTTGTTTGTTTGCTTGCTTGGTTGGTTGTTTTTTGGGGGTTTTTATGTCCTCTGTGTTCAGTAAAATGCATACTTGTTCTCAAAGACAAAGGACATTAATGAAAATTTATTTAAATTCTGAAATTCTCCTTGTATGACACATCTCTCTCAGGTCTGAAATTTTAATAAGGCAGCTCATATCTCAGAGGATGAGAGAGAACACTACTGTGCTGCCTGGGTTTGGAAGACCAAGGTATGTGTGGTTTAAGTTTCTTATTTTCTAAAGATCTGCCGCTTTACAGCTTCCCTATTCAACCTTAAAAAATTAAACCTTGAGCGGGACCTACTTTAGGAGCACAGATGTTCAAAACACTCAGAGAAGAGCAAATTGATTCCTCTGTATTAGTCAAGCTTGAACTTGCTCTTTGTCAAGCTTATGTACACTCTACTGCCCACCCCCTGCATCTTCATTTTCCTTAAAAAGACCTTGTTTTGACATCTAATTCTTCTGTGGCATCAAATGAAGTCAGGTGTACTGTTCTAATTTCCATGAAAAATCTTATTCAGCTACAAAACATGATCACATAACGCACTTGCAGAGGGAGGAATATGCATATTTATTCCACAACTGAAAATGTTTGGATCAGCTACAGTTGTGTTCCATGTGAAATATTTCTGCCTTTCAACCACTTTAAATAGACAGAAAGAGAGAAATCCTCCAGCAAACTCTGAAAGGCTACAGATAAATCACATTTTTGTGTTGTTGACTTCTCACCAATTAAGCTTCTTTTTTTTTAACAAATTAAATAAATCCTGAGATATGGACACAACTGTCATTCCTGATCTAGGTTTGATAGATTATTTTTCCTGCTTTTTCTCAGTTGTTATAAAACTCTAGTAGAATCAACTGAGAGAAAAGGAGAGGTGAATCTGTTGAGAGCAACTAATGACTGCTTACTGCAGCATTCTTTCCATGATGGTTTAATTAACCAGTATGGTATATATCTACTGTCCTTAGTGATTACTTATTAAAACTTCAATGTATACTTGCACATGCAGCTTTGAATACAGCTTTTAAAATACAGGGGCACTTTTTTCCTCTTTTTTTTTTTTTTTTTCCATTATGCTTTTCCTCTAATTCTCTTAGCAATCAACTAACCCTAATTATATTTAGTCTACAAAAGGTTGTTGTGTGCTCTTGTAATATGTTACCCAAGAGATACTTCCTTGAAGTTTGGTAGATTTTAATAAAAACACTAGTTAGTGAAAGCAAAATCTCAGAAAGTACTAATGCCACAAAGTCACTTTTGTTACATGGGAATTCTCTCTTTGCAGTACAGACATGTGCCACTCTTAAAAGCTCTAAATGGTTTGATAGATTCCTGCTTATTGCTACATTTCCTGTTCAGCTACAGTTGCTGAAGAAATGTTATTTTAGGTTTGTAGGTTTTACCAGTCTTACGTAAACTGCTTAGACAATTTTGTGCAAAGCAGTAAGGCTTTTTCCGTCCTCTCTCAAAATAAGAAAATTAATTTCATTCTTCTCTTACATCCCAAATGATAAATCACTTAAATTATTTAAGGAAATACCTTTTTTTATAATATTCTATAAAGTATATAAATTTGTAATAAAGTATAAAATTATTTGAATAAGAATTGAGTTACAGATATAATGAAAATTAGTTTTCTCTTGACTCACCTATTGTAGGAATGACTAAACCAGCCTACACAAATATCATAAGTAAATTTCTTATGACATAAAACTCTATAATAAGAATTTGGTAATGCAAAACAAACATTTCATCTTCCTTCCAGAATTCTTCTCTTCCATATTCCCTTCCACTGGACTGGATTTTTCTGCATTAGACAGCTTCATGCATAGATTGCATAGCAGAAGAATCACACGTGAACTTACATTGAAAGGCCTCTTTTCCTTCAGCTCATGCGGCCTTTGTGGTACAATGTCATTAATCTGACTATAATTTTGGAAGGCAAATGACTGTCAAGTGGTCAGTCACAAAGCGACAGACACTGCCATGAACACATTGCCTTTATTGCCTTTTAACATAATTTAAATTATTAGCAAATTTTTTTGAGGAAATATAAAATACCAAGCAGTGTCCCTGAGGTACAACTGATGTAAGCACCTGAAGTGCTTCTAGAGACTTGTTTCATTTTATATGCTGAAGGCTGAGAAAACTCTCTGCTAAAGACATTTCTTTTGACTGAGATTTTAACAATAATTCTTCCTTAATTAAATACTTTATGCACTAGTACTAATATTAATAAACAAAAAGAAAACGGGCTAAATGAGCCTGTGCAAAGCCTAGCTAAAAATTTCCAGCATTTAAGGCATTTTATTTGTATAACTAAAGAAAATATTTCTGCTCTGCCTTGTTTCAGGTTAGAGGTGGGAACTTAAATACTCGATATTTTTTATCTGCATTATATTTTTTTTTCCCCAGGGTGTATCTATATTCATGACTATCAACCTGTGAAAAGGGCACTGTGCTCTTATTAAAGGCAAAGCTGCAATCTTAAGTAGGTCAAAAGAAAGAGGCACCTGACAGAACACAGCTACCAGAGGCTATAACCAAAAAACAAAAACACCCCTCTGTAGTGCCCTAGCTAATGACAAGCTAAACCTAGGTGAAAGGTTTCTTTCAGGAAAGAACTGGGAGGAGGGGCAGTGCAATAAATACAGTGGCGCATGCTTGCTTGCCTGAAGAGTTTCCTCTCGCTCAGCCCTGATACCCCTCCATCAATCACGGCTGATGCCTGCATTACATTCTAATTCCTAAGACGCATCTCCTGTCATCTGCAAAGATCAAAGGGGAGGCTTGCTCAGGGACAAGAGAACATGTTAATTGCAATACCACCCCTTTGTTTGTAAATCCTTTGCAAGGTTCCAATTGTAGTGAATTAATTATATTGGTTCTCTCACAACCGCATTGATTCTACCGGCTTCTTTCCTTTTTTGTTTGTTTTTAATATTTTAAAGGAAATAATACTCTGTAATACAGAGCCAGCATTTCAAGGATATGAATACGATCTTGAAGAATTATGATTACAGAGCACTGGGAATCTACATGTATTTTCTCTCATACTGCATTAACATTTCACTTATTTAACCTCCCAGCAGAATTGTGAAGGTATCATTTATAAGAATTGTATAGGTAGTATAGGAAGAAGAGGGGATTGATTGATTCAGGAGGGAAAATCATATTTCTTCCAGGCATATTCCTAAATTGCTTGACACACATTTGCTTATATGTGAAGGCTATACTTGAAGGAAAGCTGATATCTGAGCTTGAGTAAAATACATTTCAAGATAGAACAGGGAGAATTAGTAAGGAGACAGTAGACTGTGCAAGAGTTGCATATACAAACAAGACATTTTCATCACATTTACATAAAATTTAAACTACTTTTTGATCCACTATAATGTCACACTGGTTTATTGAAGTTTAATTTAAACCATTTCCTCCAAGTTGGCTCCCAATTAAGTTCAACTATGTCTACCTTAAAGACTTTGTTACAGTTCAAAGGGCCAAGCTGTGGAAAGTGAACTTAAACTCACACATCTGAGCTAATATAAATCCCCGGTACAGATTGTGTTTTAACAGCCAAAAAAAAACCGTTCTTTAGGTTGATTTGTTTCAAGACAGTGAATTCATTACATTGATACAAAGGTTCAGTTTGATAATGACTCCATTAGGAGCACTTTGCTGATATTCTCTATTGGTATTTCTATAATGGTAGAGTGGTTCTACTATAGATGTGCCCGTGTATTAAATTGAACCAAATGTGATTTAAACCCAGAATTAGAGTATCACCACAGCTTTCCACATATAAAAATCCCTGTGCAGTACTGAAATAAAAGGAGTTTGTTAATCCTAATATACACTATTTAAAGAAAATAATTTTAAAAACCCAAAACAACAAAAAAACCCCAACATTTTATGATGACACTTTGGAGCTCAAGAGCAGAGAAGGCCATACACATACCTGCCAAAAATCATAGACCGTGCCTGAAGTATAGATAAACTCCAGAGTGTATGCATAACTGTATTAGCTTCTTTCTCTTTTTACAAGTATGATCTATTTGCATCAAGCTTTGAATCTCTATGAAGAAAAGCACTTTCAGCAGGATTTGTAGAATGATTTAATCAGGAGACAAAAGTGAACATGTAAAAGTTAAGATGTGGAAGAAGGAGAAAAAGGAATCCTCAAGGGGTATATTGATGATTTGAGAGTTTAAATCTCATGGGGGGAAAAAACATAAAAACACAACTTTAAATAAAAGAGTTTAATATCTCTTGCTACTCTTTTATCAGTAGTGGCATTTCAAGAACTAATTCAGCACCTCTAAGTCAAAGGAAAACTAATATCATCTTCAAACTTAAATTCTTATACAAAAGCAATGGCTGTTTTTACACTGTGGCTTTTCCAGAGTTAAAAATCAGTGTAAGGCCTTTTAAAATTTCCTTTTACATTTTCTGAAGTGAATTTTCCTATGCTTTATTTTGCACATCCTATTAAAATTTTATAGCTTATATACATAAATATTTTAAAAATTGTATTCTTATGAAATTATATGTCCATTCTAACCTTTCAGAATTCTAAAAAAAAGACATCAGTTTCATATTGTTTTTCTTTTGGGTATCAAATTATTGTAGTCTACCATTCATTGGTCACCTTTTTTGACATGGGTGAAAAAATCATGCCAGGTAGAAATAGCCCACATCAACACAAAGGCTGAAAATTTTAAAAAGTGTCAGAAGGGGAATACAGCACACGGGAAATGTTTTTCATACTTACTATTTTCATGTTATAGCTGCAAAAGTAGGTGCAATATGACTTAGGGTCTTAAAAATTGTTTTCTTAGTAAAACTTGAGGCTATGTCATGGACCCCTGAAAAATAAGAAGAAAATGTGTTCTTCAAGAATTTATTTAAATCCATATCTGAAGGCATTCTTTTTGTTCTGTACTAAAATACAGAAGCACATATGGTCTTGAAGCCTGTGTCAACCCTTATGTTTAGTGAGTAGTATGCATTCATGCTAAAGTGTGCCCCGTGTTTTAATGTTACAGTCTGTAACCTCTGCAGGTTCCTAAGATGGTGAATTCCACAGTTCTTCAAATACATACCAACACAAAAAGAAGTACTTTAATTACTTCTTAATTGTCCCTTTTTTCCAAGGAGAACCTCTGTGATCTCTTTTAAATTATTATATGCAGTTCTGGGAACTGAAATCAAAGCCAGTTTAATATAACAGTTTAGGTCAACCGCCCCACTGCAAAGACAATAAACTTTAGAAAAGGAGTAAAATGAACCCTGGGAAGTGATTTCAGCAGACAGATTCCAGTTTTCTACGACACTGAATTCAAAAACCGAAACATTTAGGTTACTAATTTCAGCATCAGGTTTAAAGGATCTTTGGAAGGGTTTCATCATATCTGACTCTGGGCATCAGCAGTATGGAAAAATACTCCAAGCTGTTCAAAATGGTCTTCATTTCTTCCAAACAGAGGCAACCAGTCATTGTAGGAAGTACTTCTCTTGGTGGGTATTAGTTGACTATTTTAGAATGTGATTCATTAGTCTCAGAACCTGTTTATTTCTGCAGATTAAAAAAATATCTCAAATATGGGTATATTTTCATAATTAGCTCAAGGATTCATATACCAATATTTGTGAAGTTTTTGTCTGTTTAGTTAAATGAATCCTACTCCTTCTGTTGTACTATACTGTGGTTTTAATCTTAGGTGTTTGTACAATTTCTAAATAATCCATCCAAAAGATAATTTTGAGGGTGTTAAGTGTCTAGATCTGTGCTGTACAAATAAATGCAAAATGGATCCTGGCATGACTATGAATATTTATAATTTGTGTCTTTATTACTTATAACCAGCCCAGTTGAATAAATGTGCTTTGTCAGCAAGCAACAATATGTGCACAGTTATATTTGAAACGCGCATTTGAACTTAATCAGTGAAGCAGTGGTAGGAGCTTGAATGTTTAATGTTCCACCAAATAGCTTCACATGGATCTTTAAATTGAATGCCTAACACAGAAATTGAAATCCAAGAACTATTTAGGGGGACTATTTCCTCTCAGTTTTCCTATTGTTAAAGCCAAGACACACCTCAAACTAACAGCTTTCCTCCCAGTAGTGTTATCTGAAATAGAATTAAACAAAGGAGAACCTGCTTGCAGTCTAAAATCTTATATTCTGTATCATTCTCAAACGTTTAGGTACATATATGTAGATGATATATAGCTGTAAACTTGAGGGTGGAGATCAGATTTAAGAAACATTGCCTATATCAGTTCAAAGCCCTTCACAACTATTTAAATGTCTCCATTTTATACACTAATTATGAGATGAACATGAAGGAGTGATATTTTTCTCTTTGGAAGGCAGGGAACCTAAGCAGTCAATTTCAATAACGATCATTTTAAAGAGCCATGGGATAGATTAATCTTATTTTAGGTCACAATATCCCTCTTTACATGTAGCCTGACTTCTATAGGACTGTAGGCAGAAGCTCTTTTCTGAGAAAACACCTCATAGGCTCTTTTCTGAGAAAACACCTCATGTTTCTGTTCAGCCTCTTTTTAGTCCCAAACCTAACCAGGAAATTGTGTAGTAAGGCTGTGAAAAATAGGTGTTCCATCCCACTAGTGCAATGCAGTCTCAAGTTATTCTGTTCTGAGCTTAATATTCTGCTTAAATATAATGAAAAAAATATTTGTGTCTTGGAAGCCTCTACCAACTATCTTATCTCTTCAGGGCTCCTGAAAAAATGCTATGTAGTACTCCTTAAAACTCCATCTTCAAGGGGACTTGACAATTCAGAAAGGGCAGAGTGATTGTCTAAGTTGTTTTGAAATATTGGCTTGCTGCCTACACAAAACTGAACAAAGGCTTACTCTGCCTTTTAGGTCAAGCCGATACAGACCAAGCTTGAGCTCTGATTTGCCCCATACGAGGTAATATAATGGAGTGGAAGCAGCAGCTACTTAATATAGGAGTTAAAATTACCCATGACTGAAGCGAGCACATCAATCAAAAGTTTTGGCATGTAATGAGCTAGAAAAACTGGTGTGGCAGGTTTGGGGGCAGGAAAAGGCTTCGCTCTGTATTCAGCAGTTTCCAAATTACCATGACATCCCTTTGCATAAACCACCCGACTTCCAGCAGGTGGATTTTACAGGCATTGTGCTGCCAGCACAAAGATGGATCAAGAGGGAGCATTCAAAATAGCTTCCTGTTTTGTGTTCTTAAAATCAGAATTCCATGAGGTCTGCCAAATTTCTTAACATTTTTAGAAGCTAGACTATAAAAAAACTAAAAGGGGTAGCAAAGCAAGAATGAAAAAGGTTACAGGTTTAATACATTACACAAGCACCAGTGCTTACTTTCTCTCCCCTGAAAACCCTATTTTTTTTAGGTATAAAGACCTACGTTAAAATGAATCAGAGCTATATGCCTTAATCTTTCTGAGGTGTCTTCCTAATGCATGCATATCATTCAGCACTCATTGCCTTAACTTGCAGCATCTCTCTTATTGTCTGAATGCTTTTTAATCTATTATTCCTGTCCTGATTTTTCAGGAAAAGATACTGACATGTTTACATGTGTAAAACCATTAGCTAAAAAATCTTTCCTATATATATAAGGATGGCAAAAGTATACTTTGGAAGATACCAGATGCATATTATGACACTTTTGTATAAATGCTTTCCAGGCATCGGTGTATAGGGATTCAAATTCTTAGTTCAGAGTCCCACATGACAATGTGATTTGTGTAGGAAATTCATGCAATCAGCCCAGTGAA
Source organism: Cinclus cinclus (assembly GCF_963662255.1). NCBI lineage: Eukaryota > Metazoa > Chordata > Aves > Passeriformes > Cinclidae > Cinclus > Cinclus cinclus. The sequence goes on along the minus strand of NC_085048.1, from coordinate 38,012,506 downwards.
GATCACAGGAAATACAGAGTTTAAGAGTGTGCTTCTGAGTTGGTCCTTTGGAGGCTCTCTGTTCTAGGTAAGGTATAAAAGCAGATTACTTTTAGCAGTTTCTACGCTCTTTGTTTAACAAAAGAACCCATTTTGGTGTGTTTTGCAGGCAGTATTGAAACATATTTCTCAAGGAGTGTTAGATAAGAGTGTGATGATTATGCAGGGCTGCTAACTCACCCAACTGCATGTTCACTCTGAACCACTGCAAACTGTATAAAACAGATGTTCATAAAACTGCTAGAAAAAATCCTGTGCTCAGTGGTCAAAAGATTTCCAGCTGCATGGAATGACAGTTTAGTTTCAGGATACACTGTGTTGTATAATAAAACATTACAGTTTGGAAGCAGTTCATTTGGAATGTTGTGGTTTTTTTCTTATTTATGTCACTGCAGGACCAGACCTCAAGATTTCAGCCAGGAGCGGAAATAAGAAAAGGCTAAAGAGAAGGAAGAGAAGAAGAAAAATTGCAAACCTACAAGAACTGCATGAACAGACATCTTTTGCAAGCTGAAAAATTAAAAACTTTATATAGTTTTTTTCCAGAATCAGAAGAGAAGGCTCTAATCAACAAGAAGTTTTAAAATAAAATCAGAATCTATCTTGAAGAATGATTCAATGTCTAGTGTTTGAGTTGGACACATCATTGCTAGCTGGCAAAAACTTAGATGAAAACTAGGTTTCATGGCAATCGATAGCTGCATGCCACTGATTTCTGTGGAGGCAGGATTTTCTCCCAGCCTCTTGACATCGAGGTATTACTGAAAACTTCCCCTCTCTTTATGCTTTCTAGCATTACAACGCAAATCACAGCACACAAGAGATAGTTTCAGCAATTTCAGCTTTAACTCTTCAGTTATATCCCTGTTTTTCTGTCTTCTTGTCATCTACTCATATGTTCCTCACAAAAAAAAAAAAGCTTTTCTCTTCATAAAAATGCATTCAGTAGCAGGGTCAAAAAAAAAAAATTATCCTCATCACCATTGTATTTGTTGCACTCTGTGTAAGAAGAAACTAGGGATAATATTTTTTAAAGTGCAGTATTTTAAAGAAATAGCAACATTAAAAAGCAAGTGATCTGGATTTACTGTTTTGCTTTTTATCCCTTAAGAAATTCTTCATTAAAGAGCATGTGCTTGAAGTCTGCAACTTAATTGATATATACTGGCTCTAGATCAAAAGGGTTATTCTGAGGTCTTTCCCACCCCCCTCAATAACTAAATCCACAGCCCCCTCACTAACCCCATCTTTCTCCTTTCCTACCTTTAACAAAGTATTTTTTTCTGAAATAATGTCAAAAGTGCTTTGAATTTAATCTGTGGTATTGTTTGTATCTCCTTTTAAGGACTGACAGGAATTTCTTCTTCTGCTAATTTTGTGCAACTCAAGATCACACCCAAACATTCTGTTAATATAGTTTAAACATCAGAATGATGGAGCTGTTATATCCGCAACAAAATCCTAATCTAACAGCAAATCTTTCCTGGAACTTCAGTGGTTAGCTGTATAAAATCTTGTGTTTCTTTCATCAAGTTTTGTGTATTCCCTTTTCTTTTTGAGAAATACATAGAAAAAGTAATTCTCAATTTCAGAGGAAGCCTAAAGTTCTTAGATAATTGTTAAATTACATTCATTGGACACTATATCCAGTATGTTCCTTTTAAAACTGATTTCATAGTCTTATGCCTTTTCTTCAGTGGTGGGGAAGGTCATCCCTAGGCACAATTATGGATGAGCTCTTTGGAATGGCCAGCAACAAGCTGCCTGTTATAAACCTCCATGTAAACAAGAAAAAAAGAAAATACTTACTCAAGATATACTTAAAGAAAGGAAATAAACTTGCAATTAAGATTTTTAAAAGTAAAATTTCTAGACAAGGCAATTTGGTTAAATCAGTACCTGATTTTGCCTAAAGGAAATAGAGGTGGAATACTTATTTTTCCTACTAGCCAGGAATGATGTCTCCTTAAGCTAAGGGAATTAAATGTCTGTATTTATCCGTTTTTTCCCCCTGCAGTACATAATCACTGTCTGTCACACTTTGATGTCATAATCATCCACTAAAGCTTCACTGTTAAAGAGCAAATCTGCTTAACACACACACACACACACACAAAAAAAAAAAAAAAAAAAAAAAAAAAAAGGGCTTGCTTTTTATTCCCTCAGTGACAACAACTTTGAATTACAGTACTGTGGTACTCTGTGCCATACTCTCATACTATGGTATGTCAGTCTGGCCTTATTGAAATAATTTTGATAGGTGAAAGTGCATTTTAAAAAGAATACTTTAATCAGTTCAAGCAGTAACTACAACTCTTTTCTTGTAAGTAAGCATGAAGAGTCCTTTCTTGTGTGTAATGTATGTGAGTAGCATGACCTCAGTGTCAAATAGTGCTTCACAATATCTTTTTGCAATCATTTTCCCATTAAAGGGAAGACATCTAAACCTTGGTATAGATTTCAGTTGAGAGTTAAATATTCTTTTATGTATTTAGTTTTTCAAAAAGATTGGTTTACATTTGGATCAGCTAGCCCAAAATGAAGACAGTATCCAGTTCATTTCTGAAATGAAGTTGCCATCCATTTAATGTTATATTGTATTTTTAATGTCAAATGAAAGTGGCAGCTCCTGTTTAAATTCTTCTGCTATTTATTTGCCCCAGTCTCATTTCCTATGTTGTAATTCTTTTTAATTACTGCCCAGTCTTTATCTAACCTTCTGAGCCATTTAATGTATGATTCACTGCATTCTTCTGTTAAGACTAATTGAAACACTCAATGAAGAGAAAGGACTCTCTTATTTCCAGTAATTGTTGACATTCTCCTCATGGACACCATATTATTTGTTCACCTATTGTAAAAGGGAAAAAATAAGAAATCAAAGAGCAAGGACAGAAAGAAGAATGGGACAATCTGTTCTCAACATCAGCTGCTCACATTATTTCTTTAGAAACTTTTCCATTTTTATAAGACAATTCCAATTTCCCTACAAGTGTTAACAATACAAATTTCTCAGTCTAAGAGTATATGAATAGTAACAATCAAGCCTTAGGGAACTACCTCTACCATGCAACTTATTTTTCCTGGTTTTATTTCTGATACATTATAAATAAACTGCTTTGTTTTGTTGTTTTTTTTTTTTAATAATACTGATAATATTATTAACAACAGTAGCAACATCAATTAATTTCCAACATTATTCTAAGAAAATGTTTTTGGCAAGCACTCCTGAACTGGCACTAATTTTATATAGTAGGTCTGTAGAGAAGCTGTAGCCAGATGCCAAATATACCTCATTGCTCCATAGAATGCTCAATGCTCTTTTTACTATGTTAAGGAGTTGATAATCTCAGTTTAATTATTTTTTGGCATGATAATATAATATTTACAGTGCAAACTGCTTTCCCTGTTATTTTTCTCTGGTGTTTTTCTGCCTATTGGGTTTTCAAACAGTATTTCTCTGTACAGTCCATGGGTAGAAACATGGTTCCAATATATTTACAATCAGTGCAAATACTGAAATATGGAATCAGTTGGTTGGCTCAACAGACCGATATGATGTAGAAATTTTAACCTAGTTTAGGCTTTAGCTGTCTCAAAAACAGTCACAGTAGCTAAGGGAAAATAGGCTCATTTTTTCACATCTGAGCAAAAGCACTAAAAATCTGTGAAAGGATTTCACATGAAGGGTTGATCAAGGACTACAGATAACATGATGCCAAATAAAAATTATGTTGAAAAACTCAAACTCACCAATGAAAGTGTGAAAATATCTTTCATTCTGTACTATTAATGACAAAATAAACCTAATGAGAATATAGACACAATGAGATCCTTGTAAACATACACAATGAAGAGATGCTTTTCTTAAAATGAAGAAAAAATTGGAGCCATAAGACAGCATCTCTGGGATCAACAAAAGAAACACTGGCTGCTCTCAGTACAGGTGCCTGTCAGCTTGAAGATGCTTCAGTTTCTTTTATAATATTCTGAATGCACCAGTTTAATAACTCTATGGACAGTTTAATGCATAACAGTCTGTTAAAAAGGAAGGAAATAAATTGCATGTGGGTGTCTTTTAAGACCCAGCAACTATTGTTTGAGTTTCTATGCCTGTTCTTCCATTATCCTAAAATGAGTTTCCTTTCAGAGACAGCAGAATGGTTTGACATAACAAAACAAATAGCTCTCCTCCCCCTCCCTATTCGACTCCCAAGCCACGTGCAGGTCTGCTCTGCTGCACTAAGCACCGTGTCAATATATCAGTCAATTCACACATCTCCACAACAGTAGACTCAGCTTAATGGTGCATGCTACTTTTAAGTGTACAACTTTTAAATTATTTTTCCCCTTGGCACTCGTAAGTGTGAGAAGCCAGTAACATCAGTTCAACTCAAGCCTGCTTCACGGAAGCGTGTCTGAGGCAAGCTCTATCACTGCAAAGCAAACACAATTCTGATTCACAAGGTGTCTTCTGTCTTTAGGAGAAGTTGGACCATGAAAAAGGAGACTGCATTTTCCCGACAATTTGGGGCTACATAAAGCATGTCTACTGCCTTTTGGCTTTATAAACCTGCTTTACCTGCAACCATAATGTGGAAATTTTGCCCTGACATCCAGGTAATTGTACTTTTAAATGATTATCAAAGAAGTGAGGGGATGTCCACTTTACAGGGCTGCTGTTGACTTTCTGTTTTAGAGTCAGGTATAATTTAGATGGCAATTCACTGACAATGAAGGACTACATGCATTTGAAATGTATATATCTTTACTGATTCCACCAGAATTCCTGGCATCTTTATGTTGTAAGTTAAGCAAGCTATGCAGAGAGAAGTAATGTCTTTTGATAAACCCAGTGATACAGTTAGGGAAAGAAAGACAGATTTTCAAAATCCATTTCTGGTCCAATTACTAGTTAATCTAGTGAAAGATCCCAAAAGCCTTACTTCCTTTTCAGAACCTTGGCCATTGAAGCTAATATTTCCCTCAATTTCTAATTTTAGACATATATTTAAGACTTTGTTACATCCGAGACTCAGTGAAAACTCTGAGATATTTGACAGTAATTCAAATGAAAGCTGTCATGCATGTTTTTTAAAAGTTAGTGGTGATGCATCTGCATTCCAAGTCTGTGTTTTGGTTCTAACTCTTCAGTGCATGTGAGCATCAGCCATGTGATTCCAGCCTGATCTGAGGTGTAGCAGTGAGAGCACCAGAGTGAATTAGACTTTTTATTGCCGTGAACATGTGTTATGCAAAAGAAGAATATCATCCATGTGTGACTTAATTCCTCTTATATACATATATATATTACTGATATATATATTGTACTAATATATATATATAACTCGTATTATATATATATATGTATTACTGTATTACTGATTGCTATTACTAATTCACCTTGCCCACTTTCACATGTGCAACTGGTTAAAAAAGGAATTGGGAATAGATCTAATAGAAGAAATAATTCAGGTTACCATACTCCTTTTTAAGAAGATTTTTGCTTAGAAATGCTTCATCCACCTCTGAAAGATGTAGGAAAGATACACAGAAAGATAAAGAATATGCTCACAGCTATGGAAATGTCATGGAAACATAAAGACTGCCTTGTAAAACAGGACCCAAATAGACATAGTACTGTAAAAATAAAAATAGAGTCCTATATAATCATGAATTTTTAGGAGAAGATAAGTGGGAAATCTGGTTTTTTTTCCCAACAAGAGCTGGATAATATTTAATGAAATGATCAGGCAACAAAATTCAAATATACAAAATAAATCACATTTCTTTAACTGATCCGTTATATTTGAAATTACAATATATGGATATAATGCAACTTGTCACAAAATCAAAACACTGTGTTTAATGTTATAATTTCTGAAATACTAAAAAATAAATTAGAATGTATCATAATTCTGTAGAAAAAAAATAGATTCAAGGGTACACCATTATGGGTTTTGGTTCTTCCATTAATTCTCTACTATTCTCTATTTCCACAACTATTTTCTTACATTTGTTTATATTTGTGTCTTGACATTATATTAGGTCAAAAAGTAGAACCTTTATCCTTGAAAGGAAAGTTTAAGAAAGCATAATGCATAATACTTTTGACATTAGATAGTTACCGCACCCCAACAAGTACTTCTGGTTTATAGCAACCGCTGCTTGCTCTTAATTTTAGAGTTTTTATATTCTGTATGCATAAACGAACAGAAATGCTCTAGGACTAGACTACTAGTTCATAAAACAGGGCAAATATTACTAAACCATATCTGGAAGATGTTTAGCTGAATTGTCAATAACCTTCAGTAACCTTACTTGCTTATTTTAATATACATTTCTAATTTTTTTCCACTCTCACAGGCATAATTTCAAAGACATACATTGGATGCCAGAAGTCCACACCATATAATTTTGTAAGAAAGCGAAGTATATCTCCTCTGTGAAGCTTCTTTGGAGATTTCTGACCACAAGGGAAAGGGATTTTTGTCATTATTGCCAATATGAGTGCATATATCAACCTTCCAAATGTAGAACTGTATATATCTGTACAAAGGATTTTTCCCAAGTGACTTATTCAAATGGAAGACATGGAGATAGGATTGTTCCCATAATCCAATCTATCTTGAAGTCTTTGCACTGCTTTGCTATTTTTGCCTTTCTACACATGCTTGATTACTCAGCTGAAACATCACAGTATATTTTGCCCACTGCAAAATAATTATCTTCTAAGTAAATTTCAGGTATCTGAAACTGATCTTTGATTTTTTTTTTTTTCATAATGAGGTTCTTTTTACAGCAACTTTTGCTGCTATATAGTCATGCCTGATATTAAATGATAATGTTGTCTCTTGCTCACTGTTAGCATCCCTATGCCTGCAAGACATCACTTTAGCTAATCCATTTTACGAGAATGTATTTTATCTACTTGTAGGAAACATATTCTGAAAGTTAGTGAAAACAGATTTTTCTTCATTTCTCCATATAGGAGACCCAGAAAAATATATCTCAGACCATCTAATTTGCTGAAAAAATACATCTGCTGCCTGACAGCGAATACTTTGCATCTTGTAGGCAAGTAGTAATAATCACACTTGCTTTTTTTGATTAGAATTTCGGTGACCATGCAAGGCTTAATCTCACCACCATCTCTCATCTACAACTGATGAGTCTTGCTGTATTTACAGATGTTGGATTAAACAAGCAGAAAATCACTCTTTGGTTTCCTTGACATTTATTTTGCAGAGAATACTAACAGTGGCCACTTGCTTTCTTTTCTTGTTTACTTCATTTAAAACTTCTGTTTTAAATCCAAAAATATAGCTCTGTATTTTGAAAAATACATCTTGTATGCCAAATGATGGTACAGTTTATTACCATGAATTCTACGGTTGGAACTGAAACAGGACCAAGCTGATTCCTCACTTGCTCCATTCTCCTGACCTTGCATCTTTCTAGAAGAGCAACCACTATCAGGACTTGCTTTGATGCATGTTTCATAAGTATTTCCTATTTCGCATCATTACCATCTAAAAAAAAAAAATTAAAAAACAGTTTCAATGTAAGTTCCTCTTAAAGACCCAGCATGTTTTTTGGAATGACTTCTAATAATGTCTAAAATTAAGAAAAACCGTATCTGTAAATTTAGTATATGCTACACCACTGACTCTTTTAGTTATTATGTAGTTCCTGTTTCCCTCAGCTGAAGAACATTTTTGAAACACAATAAACCCCCATGTTTAGGGATGAGACTCCAAAGTGAAGAAATCAATATTTTTCAAAAACTCTTCCTATGAATGGAAGAAATGTCAGAATACGCATTTTCCTTAAATACAAATTATTATATTTATATAAAACAACTTCAAACAAAATATGTTCTTTGTTTGTGACTAGATTTTGAGTGGTGTTTAATGTTTTTTCATAAATTAAATTATTTTCTCTTATGCCATATACTACTCAATTAGTTGTTTTGTTTTGATGACTGGGTGGTATTTATTGATAGTTTTTCTTGGCATTCCCGTAAAAGATCTTCTTTGAGCATCACTTCCTGGAATCTACTTTTACATCTTTTATTCATTGCTCTCTTCCCTTCTTCTCCAGGTAAGAGAGACTTTTCCATATCTAAATACTGGAAGTCATTGCTGGTCCTTGTGTAAGTATTAAAAGCATTGTCCTGGAACTGACATGTAGAAATGACTGTTTATTGTATCAATCATTAATCATTAATCTTGCTTCTTTTTTCCTTCCTTTTATCTGCTAAGGCTTTTATTATCTTAAGGACATGAATTCTTTAAGACATGGGTCTGTCTTTTCCTTTTGTATGTGTACAGTGCCTGTCAGAATCAAATTAGTTGTATAAAAGTAAACTATAAAAATAGAAATAGCAAAATATGGCCTTGAATTAATGGCTAAACAGAGCATATTTTCATTCTAAAAGAACAGAAAGGGACTCTTCACTGTCAGCAGGGAGTGAGAACACACAATTTCACACAGAACCCTGCTTCCCTTTCCCACAGTCACGAATGTAGGCATACAAAAAGGAGGGCAAATGAAAAGATTTGCTCAAGATAATACAATAATGTCACTATCTACTGCAATTCACCTGCAGAGATATCTTAAATTTTTATTTTGTGGACAGTGAATAAATAAGCACTTGAACAATATTCCTGTGACTCCAAAGCATAAGGCTCTACTGGAGAACTGACAGTAAAGGAAAAACAAACTCTGTAGTGATTTGATGAGTTCTATCCTCTTCACCTGAACAAACTGAAAAGCTCTAAATACAAGTCAAAGCCTAAATATAAAACATTTAAAGTCATTCTTGTTTTTTACACTCTTAATTCAAAAATGCAGGGATTGCAGTGCTGTGGACAGGAACCTGATTTTTTAATAAACTCATAATACTGAAAAAAACAGTATAGTATTAAAAATTGTTGATTAGCTCTGTATTGCAGAAGAAATTCAGCTGGTAGAGCAGACAGTTTCAGATGAGGGAGTTCATGGATGTACATGCTAATGATGAGCTGGCACTGAAAAAAAAGTAAGTTATGGAAAGTGCTATTTAGAGAATTCCAGGTAGGTGCAGTGGTTGCCCTGGTTCATTTTAGCTGGTTGACATCCCTCCACCAAGGGCTGATGTGTGGAAGCAGAATAACTCCAACTCCAATTCATGCTCCTTGTCCTGATATGATACGATATAATATGATAGGATAGGATAGGATATGATATGATATATGATATGGTGTCAGGCTTGGTGCTTGTGCAAGTGGGAAGCATAGCACCCAAAAATTCAGGTTTATAAATTCCTAATGAGGATGGATACTTCATTCCCCAGGAAGAGTTTCTCCTGGGAGATTAATAGACTTCTCAACAGGAAAAGCTAAGGTGTCTATGAAGAAAACATTTAGGGGAACCCTGCCACATATATACAACATGCCAATTCCACTTACGGAATATCAGAGTGTGAAAATAAGGACTATGCAATATGAAGACATGTTTATGTATTTTATACGTTCACACAAAAGAGTTCATAAACTGGACTCAGTACTGCAAGTATGATACTATTTTTACAGGTTTTCTTTGCTTTAAAGAAAGACTAGGTTTATCAAGAGCTAAAATAACTATTCATCTGGTATTCCTAGAAACATTTCACCACCAGAGTCAGCAACAAAATTACCAGTTAGTCTTCAGATAAGAATACATCTAAAGAAAATGACTATGATATGTGTGTGTGTGCTTGTGCCTATCACTAATGTAAACATAACAAATGGTCTTGTGAACTCCTGCCTTGAAATACGTAGTTATGGATGCAAATGCTGTGAGCCAAGAAAATTGATTTATAAAATGACTGACGGGTATCTTTGTTTCCTTCAATTAACTCATCTTGGAAAACAAAATCAATTTTGTCAGAATAAGGATACTTTTTCCATAGCATAATGTGTATGGATTGGTTGGGATTTAAGTGATTTTACCTATATTTATCTTGATCACTCATTATAAATAAATAAATAAATAAATAGTTTATGTGTGTGTATATATATATATATATATATATAGATATTTATATATTTATATATACACACATACATATATATATATATATATATATATATAGCGTTTTCTTGTCAATTTAAAAAAAATAAATACATGTTAGCAAACAATGCTGATGGGTAGCATTATATCATGAAGTATAAAAATTATAACCTAGACCACAATCATGAAATAATGAGATTTTTTTGTGTATTCTGGCTGCAATTCAAACTAAGCATTGAATTAGCAATCAGAAGAAAAGAAGAAGAAGAAAAAGTACTATTAGGTTTTGGACTAAACATTTATGGGAATTCACTTCCTCACCATGGAAGATCTTTTGTTTTGATTTATCTTTTTGTTTTTAGTGGAATTGTATGAAATCTTAAGAAAATTAGACAAAAACAATGAATATGTTTTTATAAGCAACAAAATTAACTCTGTCATCATTTTTATGATTGCTTGCGATTCTTTAAGAAAGAAAACAAATTGTCCTCTCATTTTTATTCTGTCTTCTGAAAGAATAGGGCCATTAGCTTTCTGAGGCTCTGATTATAGAGAAATGCTTGTGTTGGCAAGATTTATATCTGTGACAACATAACCACAACATTTTATCTCCTCGCTAAACATCTTTTTACTGACTTCTATAGCCAATGGACAAGATTACTGAAAAGGTATTCTGTGTCCATGCAAAGAATTGAGAAAAAAATTTAATAGTCTCACATCAGAGTAGCCAGAAGGACACCAATGACTTCATAAATTGCTTTGGTCCTCATATTAATTTTTTGAAACCACATCTTCCCTCTCCCATATTTATTGTTTTCTACCCCGATTACCTCTTATGTTGTAGGCCAGGTTTATCCACATTAAAGGACATACTGAGGAAGCATTCCTCCCAAGGTTGATAGGGCTTCTTGCAGCCACCAGGATAGCATAAAAATAATTGTGCTGAATAGAAATGCTTTGTTGTTGTTGTTATTGCCACTATTATCATTATTAAATAGCTTGCACAAGATGAATATACTAATTATTTTTGAAGGCAGACATTCTCTCTTCTAAACGATGTCATTCTTTCAATTATTATTGTATAAATAGTATATATATATATATATCTTCTCCAGAAGATACTGCTCTAAAGAGCACTGACTGGGCACTGGCTTGTAGTTTGGAGGGATGCAATATATTAAAAATTTGAACTAGATTCACACATACATTATGTACTTTGCCATAGTTCATAAGCATGACTCATCCCACGTGCTAGGCACAATCTCTTTGAGATACTTCTTAACAAACAACAATATTTCACAAAGAAGAAGGTTTTGCAGGCAGGAATATTATCTTTGGTTTATAAAATTGATGTGATAGAGACAAGAAGATGAGTATGGGAACACAATTTCTTCATGGGATCCTTCATCAGGTATATTCTGTCTGAGATATTGGTTGCATATCCTTAGGGTTGGTATTTCACTGAGTGAGAAAATAAAGAAATGAAGTAATATCACTAAATAATATCACCTTTTAAGCAGCATTTCTACCTAGTTCTACTAAAATATGACTAGCTTTAGTCTCTAGGTTGGTTTGGGGTAGGTACATGTTTTGTTTTATAGCTGAAGACATTTTAATCAATATTTTTATGTGTGGGAAAAACAAGAAAGTAAAACAAGATCCATTTCTGTGTATCGTATTCTTGATATATATGCATAATTTAAAAATATTTGTCCTCATTATGGAAGAAGATTTTCTCAGTCAGGGTCATTATTTATTGCTATGAATGATTCAATTAACATTAATGAACATTTTGTGCAGTTGGTCCCAGTGAAATGTGTGTAGCCACGCTTTAGAGGATACTTAGCTCAGTAAGAAAAATGAGAAAAAAAAAGAGAGAAGTGTATTTATTATTGTTGAAAGGATCATGACTGAGTCTACTAACCCAAATTATGTGTACTAATCTGGTCCTTCTTGTACTGAAGCTTAAAAGCAAAGCACAGATATCTTACAGAAAGATAGACATCTGGCATGTGACCAGGGATCTGTAAGGCCTACACTGATAGTCTGAAAGAAGTGCAGAAAAATTCCTTATATCTAGGGCAGGTTTGTTTTCTGTGAAACACTGCAAAATATTTGCTACCCTATCCTAAAAATATGAGCCTCTCTCTGGTTGTGTGCAGGATGCCAATGTGCCTGGATGTGCCTGGATGTCTCAGTGTCAGTATATTCAGTAGATGTGTTACAAAAGTGATTCCCTGAAGAAATGATTGATGCCTTTTGTGCTACAGGAAGAAAATGGTCCAATATTGGAGGCACGGATGATTTAAAGCCAGAATAGACAGCTCAGTATTAGTCATAAATTTATTTTTCAATATTCAGGCCAATGTATTAGCAAATAACAAACGTGGCTCACACACCTATAAGAACAGTTTTAATGAAGAATTTTATTCAAGCTTATTTTGTTACTGTTTTCTTGGTAGTGTGAACTGTGAATTAAGTTGAATACAAAAGGTTTTCACTGCACTGAATTACCTGTTTCACCTTGAAAAGCCACATGAAATGAAGCTCTTAAAGCCTTTTGAAAATGACCTTTTTCCTCAGCAATGATTTATCTTTCCTCTCGAAAATCCCTTTTACAAAAGGGAGTATGATTAAAGGAAGCCAAGCAGCACAAACACTCGGTGAAGATCCTGCTTATCTGGAACTCACTTGACAATGTATGTTTTGGGGGTCGGGAATGCTGCAGGTTCAAGGGATAATTCTGCCTTTCAAGCACTTCAATTTATTTCATGCCTGAGCACTGTCATTGTATGCAGACAAGATGAAACGCATCGTTGTGTAAAGAAATTGAAATGAAATCCTACTTGACCCAGCAGGATGGGGCATTATGTTTGACTCAGTAGTGATTCCTGGAATAATATCTAATTCCAGGAGGAAAATTTCTTGATATGGCCACCTGCTGTGAGTGTCTTTGTCCAGGGATCACAAGTTGTTCTGGGTGACTGAGCTCAGGACATGCCTAGAAGAAAGCGGCCAGCCTCCTGCTGGCTTTCAGATCTCTTCATTTTCAGTATGCTGCCATTCAGTGGGAATGAGTGAATGAAGAGCGGGAGCAGCTGAAGCACTTCCACAGGAAGACACATGCTGCAGCAGAAATGAGAGCTAAAACCCATTTGACCCAAGTTTCTCATGCACCTTTCTTGAGGAGAGGAGAATTCTGAAATTAAGAGTCATTGGTTTTTTAGCTTGAAGGGCAAATTTCATTTCTTTTTTTTCCCCACACAGGCCAGTCACTGGGATGTCATTTCCCATTCAGTCCCTGTGAAGTGCTTACTTTGAAAAGGCTACATACCACCAGATTAAATAAAATGGGAGCACTCCATGTCTCACAAGAGGGAATCGAGCAGACGGCTTTATTACTTCTGTCAGAGAACAAAGGTTTTCTCAGCATGCAGGGGATTATTAGGCCAGCAGCAAATAAACGCAATGCACAGTGTCAAAACTTCAAATATGACTAACAGAGATGAGAGCGGGGGGAGAATCCATAATTGATTTGTCTGCTGCTACCGTATGAAGAATAAGATTATTCAGGTGATACCACCTTCACTGTTAGGGTAGAATACAATTTTGGTGAAATATTACGTAGCTGCCACTTATACAATTATCACAGAAATTGATAATTAACTCCTCCCACAGACAGCCCATCTGTATAATATCAAAATATCTTTATATACATTAGAAATAAAATTAATTTAAGATAGGGAAAAATATCAGCCTTCTCTTCCCTTCACTATTCCTTTAAGACATATGTTCATTAGAAAACCAAGTATTTATTTTTTTAATTGACTAAATGATTATTTCTACCTGCTAATGCGGGTAGTCTAGTCTTTTTCCCCCCTATTTCTTCTCTCCCTTTTAATAAGTTTTTAACAGGAAAATCTTGCTCTTATTCTCCTTCTTTTACCATTTTCTCTACCCTTAAATGTTATTATATTTGCCAAGTGTAGGGGAGGTCAAGGAATTTTCATACATTCCTTTAGTCTGAGATGCCATATTTTCTGCATTAGCAGCTTTATACAGTGCAGCTGAGAGGATTGATTGCACAAATACTGTCTATGCTATGGCATGAGTGAGTTTCTGAATATCATGAACACTGTAGAAGGTCATATCTTGTAATAAACAGGTTGTAATCGTAAGCTCTACAATAACCTGGTAAAGAACAGCAAATCTGTGGAGGATGCTCTGACTGGAAGCATCCTATCTTTTATAGTGAAGTAAAAACAGCTCATGGTTAAAAAAAATCTCTACATTTTTAATTAAAAGCTAGAGGGAGAAAAATCACCTGTGCCTAGTATTTACTTTATCTTTTCTTAGTCTGTTCTGCTTTATGTTGCATCCTTGCACCAAAACTAGTAGGAGTGGCCCAACCTAAACAGAGTCCTGAATTTACCCTTTGATATTTCAGCTGCAGACACTGCACTTAGGAACCAACAAAAAAATTGCTGCGCTCTATTACTCAACTTCTCTCCACTTTCCTTGCCCTATGCTATACTAGTTCATGTTTTCAGGCTTTGTACTGAAGCATGAAAAGCTAAGTACCAAAAATGTAATAAGAGACAAGATACGCTTAAAATAATTATTTTTAAAAACACCTAGAACATTTTAGAGTCATGAATGCCTTAGGCCATGAAATAATCCTAGTGCCCATAATGAAAATAATTTGTCAGACTAAAGCATGTCAATTTTCACTAAAGAAGCCTGAATCACAGGCACAACATCCAGCAGTTAGGACCAAATTCTGTCTTTTTTCAGATCAATAGGACTTATGTCACCAGCTTGCACAGCAGAAGGAACCAAACCCTTCAAGCAGTGTTTTTAGTGCCAGTTTCCTGAGCTTTATGGCACAGTTTGGCACGGGCAATGAATTGTATATCGATTATGTGGTCCTGCAATTAATTATCAGAACAATAAGATAAGCCAGGTTACAACCCTGATTCAAAGCCAGGCTTTAGCATGCTACTAAAATTTTTGCCAGTCATAGCAAGAGGCATTTCTTATCACAGAAGTCAAAAGTTAACATTCGACCTATCAGAATCCAAATGACACCTTGTATGTGGCACTGTGTTTTAATTTCCAGGGGAATAATCCCTGGAAATGCTGATTTGGCAACTGAAAAAAAAAAAAAAAAAAAAAAGAACCAAAACCCAAAAAACTCAGCTTTGTTTTTTAATCCAGCTGATACTTAACAGAACATGTTATTCGTGTGTTTTCTAGCTAGTAAGATTTTACAGTTAGGAAAGGAATAAAATAATTTTAACAGTGTTAAAATGTCTGTTAAGGCATACGTATTATCATAGAATATAGAACACTAATCAAACTACTGCCCTTTTATTTTTAGTACAAGCTTATGTCAAGACAGTTTATCTATCCTTACACTCTTTGGTATCTCATATAACAATTGGCATAAACTGAGAATTTTACAGTGGGAGGAAAATATGGTAAAATCTTTTCTGTAGTGGTATTTTTGCTACAATTTAATTAACCCTTTTTTTTTTTCCTCTGCCTAATCTTGGATGGTGTTCCACTGTCAAAGGGATTTAACTACAAGAAGTAGTTTAAGGGAAAAGTAGGGAATATATTTTAGTTCCATACAGTTCTACTACTACATACATTAAACTACCTTGAAGTAACTGATAGCAGTAAAGAAGACAGAAAAAAATGCAAGTCTCTTATCAAGTTTGGAATTTCTATCCCTTTTCAATTGGATAGAAGATTTTAAAAGCAGAGCCTAAAATGAGAGAAATTATATAAAAATAGGACATCATATCTACCGGGTGGATAAGAAAGAGAAATTGTTCCATGAACAGGAAAATTAAGGGAAGTCTGGAGACTAGTTGTAATTTCATGAATTATTTTTTCTATATGAACATGCAGGTAGGGAGAGTTTGCTCCTTCAGTTCCAGAAATGACAATAGACAATATCTAAGCAGGAGTCAGAAACAGAAAAGAAAATGGAAGAGGAAGGAGCTGGAGTGGGAAGTCCATTTCAAATGGAAACAAACAGTATGAAAGACCTGACATTGCAGAACTAGACCCTACCTCCCACAAACATGGACTAAAGTTTTCCTGTGGACCCTTCAGTAAATTATTTTCCAATATAAAGTTCTAATAGTAATGAGGAAGAGGAAGGGTATTTATCAGACACATGCTGTTGGCACAGAGTGATGGAGAATTTTATTCCTGTAAAAGCTGATTGAAGACCTATTATCCCATAAGCAATAAGGGTGCCTGAATTTAAAAGATTCAGAAGTCTGATTCACCTAAGCATTCAAAATTCAGGCATGAATTTAATCTGAGAGTTCAAAAGTCCCTTACAGGAAAATGTTCTACCTGCTGTTAAAACCTGGTCCAGAGAGTTTGAGAGCACAGTTGTCCTTGGGCGTCCACTGACACTTATTGCCACTTAATATGATCAGTCACCTAGTTTCTGGGGAGGGTGGGGGGAAAGGATTATGCCTTTAATTTTGGCTGTACATCTCTATGTATATTTTTGGCACTCTAAGAAGATAATTAATAAATACATCCCAGATCTTCCCAGGTGATTCAAATGCTTCAAATTGCACAGTGTGACTCAGAAACCCCAGAGTGTTTCAGATTTGAATGATTTCAGGGCTTCAGAGATATGCCATGTGCTTTGAAGCAAGATTAAAAAAGAAATGCTTAAAGCACCAGGAAATTTGAAAGGCATTGCTGCAAAATCCAACAGAAATGCTCACAGAGCTGCTTCAGTAGGACTCATGTCAGGTACAGAGGTGCAGGTGGCAAGGAAAAAAGATTCTGTCAGTTCTGAGTACAGCGGAACAACTGTAACAATAAAAATCTCAACTGTGAAAGGAAGATGAACCCAGGGGGCTTTTCCTCACAGCTTTGCTGGAGGTTGCTGCTGCTATTCCCCATTTCCAGCTCAGTTGTGCAGCTGAGAGCATATTCAAACTATGCAAACACACATGAACACAAGAGAAACATGTCAGGCCAACACACAGATCATCACAAGTAGGAGAACAAGGCCTGAGAGCCACATCAGACTAACAGCACTCACCTAAGCATGAAGAACACAAATGGGCCCATGCTCTTCCTTGGGTCCAATTGATCAGGCTTGAAGTTTGCAGGCTGGTACATTTGTACATACTCTAATGATTTACAGATATGAGTCCTTCAGATCCCAGACCAGGCCTTAAAGAACATCCACAATTCATGTCCAGACCCTCAGTCTTTTATCCAGTGTCCAGCTCTGATCCTGAGCCTTTTGTAGTTCTGATTTCCTTCTTTTCCAACTCAACAGCTAGTCCAATGTAAACTGCATAACCAGATCACCAAACACACACAGACTGCATCACATATGAAATAGAGTTTAGCAAGAGGATAGGAGAGAGTGCAACAATTAGATGCAGGTCTTGACCAGAGAATTACACTGGAACACAACTTACACATGACTGGCACATTGTGTCCTACCTCCTCCCCATTTTCTTGCACTTGCTTCTTCACAGTCCAATTTTTGCTCTCTTTTATTACACATGTGAAAAAGAATTTTCCTAATACTTTTAAGAAGTTTTGCATATCTCCAAAATCCCCATAAAACACCCTATTATGACTTAGTGTTCTCATGAGCTCAATGGTAATTTCACTTTTCCTTCTTGTAAACACGCTGCTCTGACTGAAACTCTCTGAGTGTGTGTTTGAGTGGTTCCCTCAACAGCCCAAAAATTTCACTGGCTCAAGTGACTTAGAATTTCTCCCCTTTGGTATTGTCTCCTTCCTATTCTGATTTTCATGAGCTAAATGTAAGCTCTTGTACAGAAGAGAGAAAAACATCTTCCATATTTGTAGAACTACCCCAAGGGAACTGACTAGCTGGACTAAATCTGGCCTGTCAAATTTCCTTTCTGTTAAGATAGAAATCTCTCCCATGGAGGTCAAATTTACCCCCAGCTTTTACTTTTGCTTTTGATAAGCAGGATTTCATTCCCTCTTCTTCAAAATAATAGGGCAAAACCCAAGTCCTGTGTTACCTTCTTCCATATTGTTAGGGATTCTAAACAAGAGTACCTAAACTTTATATTAGAATTCAACCCCAAAATAATTGTTTTCTCTACGGTACTCTCTTCTTCTCTTTTACTTGTTTGCTAGAAGTTGGTTTCATATCATGGACCTGCCTTTACATTCCACTTAAAATTAGTTTGATTTATCTTATACCATGACTCAAAGACCTATCCAAAATTACAAAATTTAATTTTTAAATTAGCACTGCAGGAAGTTTTTTTTTATAAATCATTTCCACTGAGGAACTACTTCTTGTCATATCCACTTAAGGAAAACTTCCCCGAATTTGGAAAGAAAGAGGCAGAAATTGTTATCAGTTTTGACTTGTGATGGAGTTTATGCACTTTTATTACCAGAAGGTTATAGCAGGAGGGCATTGGAAGCTTCCTGTTTATAATTATCACTTGTCCTATGTCCATCATTACTTATTTGCAGCTACTGTTGACATGTGCAGCTAACGTACAGCAAAAAGATAGCAAATTCAGCCTGAAAATTAGTAGAGTGAATGTTTTTTTTAAGATGACTGTTCAGAAGGATCAGAATGAGAAATAGTCCTTGAGAGTTTTACTATTCAAAGACCTACAATAATTGTCATAATTATCCTTAAAGTTTGAAATGTCCAGTGTTTAAATTTTCTGGTTTTGTTTTTTCCTGGAATTTATCAAAAATGAAATTCCTTATCACAATTTGCTTATTCTTATAGTGTCCAGATTGAGTAAAACATCGAAAATATTTTTATTTACCAGCACCAGACACTGATATTCTCCCTTGTATTTTTCATTATCTGATTTTATTACTTTTTTCAATTGCCTGAAAGAGCTTAATGTTCCAAAATCACACAAGAGCAAATGGACAGAATTCACGGTTCCATGTTGATTTAATTCATTCCAGTTGATCCAATTGCAGAAAGAGTGTTAACAATCTCAGGGTATCTAAAAGCATTTTTCTTAAAGCATATTTTCTCTTTCTTAACAAGAAGTCACACCTTTACTTGGATGCATCAATCAAGCTTGTGCTACTTTATCCATATATATGTATGAACACATCCATACTTGGTTCCTAGATGATGCTCTTGTAAAAGACAAGAAAACTTCATTTTGTTGTGTTGGTATTATATTCAGGTGTAAACAAGTTTTTATTGAAGATAGGGCTGATAACTAAAACATTTTAACACTGCCTGAATCATGTCCATATAGCATTGTCTGAGGAGATGCAAGGGGAAAATATCCACAGTTCATGAGAAAAGTAAAAAGGTTGCACATCTTTATGGATAGAAATGAGAATGAGATCATTGCTGTGGATAAACCTATAAGAAACTGTGGTATTACAGATATAATATATTCTGCATATTAAGTGGTCGTCACGCTTAACAAAGAATGTGCATGCATGCAAACTTTGAGATGGGTTTTTTAGGAGTTACAGTTTAAAAGTCTCAGTAGATATTTGTCCTCATGATGATGATTAGATTTTAATTAGCACAAGAGTAGACCAACTCCCAAAGCCTCAATTACTTACTAGTTTGGACACTGGATGCTATTCATATCAACAAGATATAACTGGAAATCTGAATTAATGTTGAAACTAAAATTAACATTTTCAAAACCAATAAGTAATCCCCTTTATTTCTAGCTCTCTCAGAGGATGTAGACATCCTTTGCAAAATCTTGCTAGGCACACAAACCTCCAAACCACAACAATCAACTCAAGATTCTTTGCATATGTTGCTGGCTCTGTGTTAATTTCCAAAGAGTTCACTACTTACCTTTATTAATTGCTGTCTATATAACACAGCTGCAGTCTACAAAGCTTAGGCCCTAGAATATAAGGGTTAATTTTTGGTTATAGCATGCATGAAGCATCCTATTCCAGCAGATGTTTACCTATTTTTTTACCATTTTTTTCCAACAGTTTAAATATGCTTTTTTTATAATGTAGGTAGATAGACAGACACTGGAATGCTCATAGGCTAATATAGGCTAGATTTGGAAATTTTGATTTATGGTTATCTAGTTCAGTCCTCAACCTAAAGCAATTAATACGTTGCTTAGGACAACATCCCTGGAAAATGTCTAAGGATAGAAATTCCATAACCTCTCTGGTGAATCTAATTTACAGATTAAATAGCTTTGTAACTTTTATAGTGTAACCTCAATCAACAACCAAGTACCACACAGCTGCTCACTCACTCCTCCACCACCAGGACTTGGAAGAGTCAGAAGAATATAAACCAGCAAACCCATGGGCTGAGATAAAGGCCGGTTAAGGGGTAAAGCAAAAGCTGCATACTCTAGAAAAGCAAAACAAGGAATTAATTCACCTCTTCCTATGGATGCGCACTGTTGGGCCGTCTCCAGGACAGCTAGGTTCCATCACAAGTAATCTTGACTTGGGACGACAAACTGCATAACTCCAGATCTTCCCTCTCTCTTTTTAGATAGTGGAAAGATACGTGCAGTCCTAGAGCATCATACAGCAGAAATTTTTTAGGCTAGAAAACATATAAGAATGCATTTTTTTCTGATGAAAATCAAGGTAAAATGAATTATAAATAATAAATTCCCAAAATTAGACCGCATGAATATATATATATATTTTTTTTAGTTTAATGGAAATTAGCAGAAATTAGCAGAATATATAGACAGTGACAACATGTGTACAAGATGTCAATTCCATGTCTTGGGATATTTTCAGAAACATCTAATTTCATCAGTGTTTCTGGAGGCCCAACTTTTACTTATCTCAAAAGAACTGGATTGGGTTATAGAAGCATGCTTTAAACATTTGAAAAAGATATAACCTAATTGTTTTCAAGGATGGTTGTGCTCTAGATCATATAAATGTGTTTTAGTGTTTCATCATCAGCTAAAAGAAGCTATGGTTTCAGCACTAGTGGTCTCAGGTATGAGCCTGAGGCACATAGCTGGTTCTTGTTCACGTGAGAAAAATACCTCTTTGATGAATCAATGAGTTATGTTCCCCACAACAGTTTGTTGGAGGGTCTTTGGATTTCCTAGCATCTTACTATCCTAGTTCATTTTAACTTACAGAATTACAGCTGTGAATATATGGTTTGTAATAACTGTCTGAAGTGTATGTTTATATAGATTTTTATAATGTATATACATGTACAAATGCAGAAATATATATGTGTGTGTGTGTGTGTGTGTGCGCGTGTGAGTGTGGGGTGAATTTATCAAATGCTAACTAATAATGCAAAATAAGTTACCAGTTAATGGGATAATAAGAGTCACCTTTGATAGACAAAGATAGAGGTGAGAATTTATTTTTTTACACATGATGTGGTTTGGGATTTTTCCATTTGATAGATATCAAGACGTTTTAAAATGAAAATGTATACAGTATTATGTATGTGTTTGCATAACAGAGCTAAATTATCAAAATACTTCAGTAAAGAAGAAGGAAGCATCTATAAATTAAGTGTAATCCAGAGTTGAGAATAAAACTATAAGATACAAAAAGAGATCATTCAAATGAAACTATTAAAATTTTGGTCTATTATTTTATGCTGAACTAAAACTAAGTTTTAAATACAAATTAGAGATTTTTTTTAATGTTGTTTTTCTGTGAAGCGGTTGACAGAAAAGGATCTTGGCTGAATATGAGTGCAGAGGAGAAAAAAAGCCCTGCATGACAGGCAAGAAGCTGAATAGGAGAGGAACATGTGAAAATTTCTACTACCCATGCCAAAAGCCAAACAGAAGTGCCACAGTAGAAGTTAAGGAACTTCATGCAGTGTGAGTGGAATTAGAGCTTCCCTGCAGCAAGTGAGGGAATATTATTTCCAGAGCAGACTATTTTTCCAGCAGGATATTAACTAATTGCCTTTGACAGAAAATTCACTACAATAGACACAAGAAACAAGGCTTGTGGAGTTGTAACATTTTCTAAGGACAAAAGATGGCTAATTTTTTTAAAAACTAAACCTGAAGCATTTCTCGTTACTACTTAAATGATGTGGAAAGGCCTTTTTCAACCTGAAGATGCTTAAAATGTTTCCAGAGTGAACTTATACCTCTCTAGAAATTTTGCAGTTAAGATTTATATATATATATGTGTGTGCAGGTAGATGTGCATGGTACATAACTATCTGTTAACAGTTAAATGCCTACACAGCCACCCACTGATCCCTCCTCTGCAGCAGAACAGGAGGATACAAGAAGATGAAAAAGCTGGTGTATTCAGAGTCAGAGATATTGCTTATCAACTACTGCTTTTGATGCAAAACACTTGATGTGAGGAAAATAATTTGTTGCAAATGAAGAGAGATCTCTATCATTCGGAACAGAACGACAAACATCAAAGCTTCTGCCATCTCCCTTCTCCATACTTTACTTTTCTCCTTCACTGCAGATACCTCCTACTACTCCTCTAAGTAACTCAAGGGAGTGCTATATGGCCAGTACACAGCAGTTTCTCTTTGCTGTTCCTTCCTTCTTACTCTTTTCCCTGCTCCAGCATGGGTTCCTCACATTCTGCAGGAAATATTTTTTTCCACCAAGGAACCATGAAACATCTCCTCTTCCTCCTTCATCTCTGACTTAGGTGTTCTCAGATGTTTGCCACTCTGTTTTTGTTTGTTGGTTGATTTTTTGTCTGTTTTGGTTTTGGGGGTTTAGTTGTTTTTTTGGTGTTGCTTTGTGCTTTTTTTCTGTTTTTTTGCTGATGAGATTTTTTGACCCTCCATCTCTGCCTTTCTGTCATTTTCTCCTTTGTTAAGTATGTTTTGCCAGGGCTGTCACATATTTTGCTGATGGGCTCAGCTGTGGCCAGCAGTGGACAATTGCAGAAGCAGCTGTGTCCAGCACAGGGTAGCCCAACCTTCCTGCAGAGGCAATTTAGACAGACCACCACTGCCACCAAAGCTTATCACCTTGGTGAAATATGTGCAGTCCATATAAACTTGCTTTTCATCACCAACTTTGATAGATTCCTTAAAAGTAGTTCATGGGTCATTAAGGATCTTTTCTCTGCAGACAAAAAATTGCTCCTCACATTCTGCCTTTTCACCTACCTTAGGAAATTGTAATTTTAATTTAATAAACTGCATGAACACATACTTACACTGGTAAATACGGCCCAAATATAGCCGTATTTTACCATATGATAAATACACTGTCCTAGGATGCCTGATGTAGAGGCTTCTGATTCACCTTCAGCTAACATCAACTCAAAGTGAAGAGCTCTAAACCATACTGACCCAAGATGATACATCCACAGAGATCAGTGCCAAACTGTTTGAAAATGTAATTGGGTTACCCACCTTAATCTTATCACTTTACCACATTAACCCAACCTTATGACCATGTAAGTGATAAAGTTTTATAGTGTTTATATTGATAAAATTACGAAATATTTTAAATGCCATTTTTTTTTTATTTTGCTGTCTTGGTAGTAGTGGTGTGCCAGTACAATATAATGTTTCCTTTGCTTGAGTACAATTTTGAGCATTACTAAGCAATGCACCCAGTCTAGTGGAAGATATCCCTGCCCATGGCAAGGTGGTTGAGACTAGATGATCTTCAGAGTTCCCTTCCAAAATAAATTGTTCTATGATTCTATGTTCTTTCTAAACCACCCCTGAGTTTCTGTAGGAGCCCTTGTAGGTGTACTGCTTACATTACCTAGTAGTTCAAGCATCTTCAACTCTTACCTTTACAATAAGAAACATTTCAGTCAGTATTACATATAGCACAGCGTAGTGCAGTTAATCTTATTGTTATAGAGGCTACATTGTTGATAATGTGTGTGAATTAGACACTCAGATAACCAGTCACTTGTTATTTGCTAGATGTTTGCTTTACATTACTAGCTGGGAAACAGCAGTTAGAAAGTGGTATAGTCTGATGATGAAGAATAAAATGTCCAACAGGCTCAACCCTACCTAGTAAAAAAGCCTCTGATTCTTTGCAGTACTCGCACAGTTGAAATGATCTTTAGTAAAAGTGAGAAGAAGCTGATGGCACTATTTTTTTCTGTGGGGGCTTTTAGAGTCAATCCCCACCTGTACTGAACTAGGCCAAATCTATAGACATTGAGGACATATTGCACATGTCATTTTCCCAAATGCATTTAAAATTAGGTTAACAAGGGGGGAGATTTGAATTTTCAAATTGTAAGATTCACTGTTGATGGATTGTATTAAATCCTACTGCTTCACTTATTAAGACTTTTTTTTAAGAGATAGAATACTAAGAAGACCTAGACAATGCTTTAAAACATTTAGATAAAATAGAATTAATAAATTAAATGCCTCAAGGTATGTCTTCAAACTTGCAATAACTTGATATAGAAGCATACTACCAGAAAGCAAATGATAACAAATGGAGAATTTTAGGAATAGTTAGGAGAGGAAAGAACACCAAAACTGAACACAAAAAAACTTGAGACAATATTTATATCTCCAGCCTAGGAGACATAGACAGGAAAAGTCGCATAGTTTCCCAACTAATTGACAATTCATTCCCTCTGTTGTCTTTTCAATGAAATAGAGTCTCTGTTTTTGTAGCAGAAATTTGTTTCATGTGCTTAAAGACTGGTGGTTGATTTCAAATGTCATGACTTGTCACTTTTGGCTTTTGTCAGAATACTCTTGGCAGAATATACTCCATAGATGGGTCAGTGGAGCAGAGTGGGTGTTAGAAGCGTTAAATACGTTATGAGTATCTGGAGACGGGTCTGCGCATAGTCTGCATCTTTGTGCACAGATATGGGGCAATACTGCATAGGGAAATACAGAAATACAAAGGATGATTCTGGCTATGCTTTACATAGATGAAGTCAATGAGATTTTGGGTTTAGACAGGAAGTTGGAAATAGTTGTAGATGCAAATGTAAAACATGTAAAATTTAATCAACTGAGGCTAAAGCCAATAAAAACAACCAAAGAAATCAGTCAGACTTCTGAAAGGCCTTAGAAGTCCTTTATACTGCAATCAATTTTTCAGTGCTTGTATGGCCCAAAGCATCAGAGCTCTGGCTATTAAGACCGTGGTTCCAATATATCAAATTTATTTCTTATGTGCTGCAAGTGTATTAACATTGATGACAAAGATATAAAATCCCACTTCTCAGACAACGGCCATTGGTTTTCTTGCTGTGGAACTGAAGGGTCTCTTGCCTAAGACTACTACCACAGCTACGTTATGAAAGACAGATGAAATGCCATGGGGAAAACACAGTTCCCACCTTTCTCATTCTCCCCACTGTGGAGCTGGCACTTCTCACTGCAGGGGTTGTCTTTATGGCATGGCTACTAACCACAAGGTTGCAGAAGTTGATCATCAAGTCAGATTTCCTACCAAGCAGGAGAACAGTATATGTAACCAGCACACCAGAAAATAATATGTGACTGTGGAGTTTATAAGGAGAGAAATTTAACATAAATCTGACCCAAGGCACCATAGCAAAATTTGACTAGGCATTCAGATCCAAACTGTGCAAATAACATCTCTTGGGAGCCACAGGTGTGGAAATTGCATGTCATTTCTGCACTAGGGGAAGTAATTGGATTATTGTAGTACAGCACTGTGCATATCAACTGTTATTAGTTTTTTTTTCTTTTATTCAGACTTAGGCCAGCATATTGGAAGATCTGCAGTTCAGCAGAGGGAATTCAATGTAGACTACTTTCTTCATCACATGATTTGAGTCATTGTAAAATTAGTGCGAGAGTTGTATTTTACAGAAATTCTGTCAAAACAGATGAGCTTTTTTTGACAGCCATTTAGTTTCAATTTATTTTTATTATTTGTATTTATGCACTATAAAGACAAATAATCACATAATTAAGGCCATGGCAACCCACACCATTCTGTTTAATTAAACAGTTAATGCCATTATCAATCTGGTAGTACGACTCATATTTTAGAAGAGAGATATTAAGTGTAATTATTCTTAATATTTTCTTACTTGGAGATTTGAATAAGGAGCTGGTTATAACCAGCAAATAAAGCAGAAAATAAAAATGTAGAAAATGCTTCAGGTTGCCTAAGAAATTCAGTTGTGGTTGTAAACTGGTTTTATGAATGAATGCTCATTTGTTTAATTTGTTAGTATGAATATTTCAATTCTTAAATTAAAAGAAAATTGCTAAACTGTTGTCTAAATAGGTGTATCATAAAAACAGAATATGGGGAAGAAACCACAACAGAAAGTCAGGTTGCACCCATTGTATATGAGTGCTCTACCAACTTTCCATATGCTTATTTCTGCCTAATGAGTACCCAGAAAAGTGAGACACTGTAGACAGATATAATAAATGTACTACCACAGTGCAGATTTACTTTATTTAGAACATTTTCTCTGGGACAATTAAAAAAAATAAATAAAAGAGGGAGAAAAGGAAATGTGACTTCTCATGTCCATAGGGCAGAGAAGAGACTGGATAGCAACCTATGTCCTGTGCCTCCCTAGGAAATATTCTAACCACTGAACTTTTCATTATATATATGATATCTTTTAGTTTTAAAAGATGAACAGAGGAATGCCTAGCAGGGAATATGAGTGAGAGAGAACATTTTTCTGCTTATATCTTTAAAGAGGCATTCCCTGGAGCAAATATTGCTTGGTTTAGAGAATTTTGCTGGGAGAAGCCAAGAAAAAAAAAATTAGAGAAACTGAGAATCTACAGAAAATATGTAGTACCAAAGCTGATGAGTTGCCTGAGCAACCTTAACTGGATAATGTCTTTTGAAGATTTACACTCTTCAGTCCCTGCATGATCCAGTTGATAGAATGTGAAGCAAATCCACACAAGGTGAGGGAACAATCAGAGCTTCATACCAGTGCTCCTCTGACCAGCCTCAGAGTCAGTGCTGACCTGGGTCCGAGCAAAAGCATGCCTGAAATAGTTTTTGCAGAAGTACTCTAGTGTTAATATAAAGGGTTGAATGAGTATGCTTTCCAAATGATACCTAATGTTCTCCCCCAGATATCTTCCTGTGTATTGTAACTGCTCTTCAGTTTCAGAATCTCATAGGGCAGGGGTGCATGGTTAGAGTTCTGAAAGGGTGCATCCCTTGAAGACATTAAAGACATTTCTTCTAGTGTTGCAAAGGGTGCAGGCTGCTGTTCTCTTTTGTGGCTACTAATGAGAAATCTAAAATGAAGCTTGTAACTCTAATGAGTTCTTAATCAAACAAAAAGCCAAACCAAACAAAACATAAATCTCAAGACAAAACCAAAACCACAGTCTAAGGTATTAGAATTTGGAGCTGTTAATGGAGGACAGGTTTTTCTCATGACTTTATCAGCTCGCTAAGATAACCTTCTAAAAACTATTATTCAGGCAGTACCAATGGGTGTTAAAGTTCTTGAGATGGAAATCTCCATACAGAGAACAAAGAAGCTGCCTCAATAATAAAAAAAGCTTCCTAGCTTAGTCGAGTTGTTTTATATTCCATCTGGAAGGCAGTGAGTGGTGAAACCGTCAGTAAGTCTTGTGTTATCCTAGACATGTTATTATGGATTACACATTAAAAAGGCAGACACAAGCTACTTGGGTTTGTAATGCCATACAGTTTTAATCTTAGGTGCCAAGAATTTTGTCATGGGAACCAGACAAATCAGGGCAATTATGATAATCAGTGAAAGTATAACAAAAATAAAAACTGAGTTCAGAGGACATTTGAACAGCTCATAACTGATGACTCGTGCTTATCAATGGCAGAGCAAGCTCCTGTCAAGTTCCCATTGGCTCTGCTTGGGGCTTAAAATGATGGGTAAAACTCCTTTTATGATGAAAAAGGAACATCAGTTTCTAAAATAGCACATAAATAAAATTTAGATTCCTGAACTGTAGGTCACAGTCCTAAGCACACCAGAAAAGCAGCCATCTAATTTTTAATAATGTAAATCTTCATAAGTGACAGGGCTACACATTTCTGTGTCTCAGTTATGACAGACCTGAGCAATGGACCATCTCTCTGAATCCAGACACCTAGACAGTATTCTCTCCTTGTTATCCAAGAGGCTTGATGCCTTGAATGCTTACTAAAGTGATTTATCCCAAAAGAGAACCTAGAGATTAACAATACTTTATCATAAAAATCAAAAAATACCCAAAACAAAAAACACAAATCAAACAAAAGAAAAAAAGGAACAAAAAAACCCCAAAAACACGAAGAACAGAGTAATATGTCCAGTGTAGAGAAAATGTAGCCCAGAGAAAATCTTCCTGCAGATCAAGAGGGTAAGTTCCCTAAACTTTAGTAAAGAGGATACTTAGAAAGGATTAGTTGTAATTCTTCCTGTTAAAACTACCACAGAACATAAGTGAACTCTATGGTGAGAGAAAGAAGGGAGGAAACATGAATCTTTTCAGATGGTGTACATTTGTCTTTATTGTCTGATTGCCATTTCTGTAGGTTTTTCTATTATCTGAATTTTAGTCTAAATAATATTGAATTATTTTTCATACAGAACTTAGCATAAGAACAACCTGAATGTCCTGCACCGGCTTCCATTTCACTCTCTTTATGCCACTTTCTGGTAAGAACAGAGATATGGATTTGAATTTCTTCATATGAAATAGGGAGATGGATTACCATTCTCAAAATAACTGACTTATTGGCTGGTTTATTGTATAAAGTAACTTTATTCAGCATCTGTTGCTTTAAAACATGTTTCTTGCTTGAAAATAAACAAACAAAACAGGACAAGGAAAGGATGAGTCTTGAACATTGCTTAAAAAGTTTCTTTGGGACAGATATTCAAGAGAAAATCAGTTTTAGATTCTTCAACAATTCACCAGGTAGCTTTTGGTAGCTCTGTAATTAGAAGCATTGTGATGTCATTCTAAGAGATCCTTGATATGTTGAACAGAACCACTAGCAGTGTGAGGCATCAAGAAATTAATTGCTAAACTTTCCTAAAAATTAAAATTAAAAAAAAAAATTCTAGGTATAATCCGGTTCCAAAATGGATGGAAATGAAAGGTTTGAAAAGCAAGTTCCCAACATGTGACAGAAGAAGCTTTCTTTGAATCCTAGAGAGATGAATACGGTTCAATGTCATCAAATGCAGCCACATTTTAAATAAAAAGAAAATAGCTATAAGAATGTGGCAAATCAAGATTTCTACCTAACCAAGCTTCCACTTTATTGCTTAGCTAAGTAAGGTAATGCAGCAACCACACCTTACATCTGAAGCAATTCTACTTCCAATTTTCTACAATGCCACTGGCATTAATCAGTTGCATGGTTAAAATCATTAGGGAAAACAAATTAAACAGTGTTTTAAATTGAAGTTAAATGTACAATTTATGCATTACACATCTCTTGCTGTAGCTTTTACACCCAGTTTTATCTGAGGCTGAATTTCAGTGTAAATTTATATAATTTCTATGGGTATGTAAACAATTATCAGTTTAAAAAATATTTTTGTAGCAGTGGCACAAAAGTCATTGGGCTATACTTTTTCTTAGCTATCTAATATTGTTGGTGGCATAGAGACCTGATCTCAGTTTGAGTCTTTCTAGGTTTGAAGAAATTTTTCTGTGATTGCCTTATTATTTGTTTTGCCCACGGGCATGAATAATCAGGATTTTCCAGTGCTAGAAATGTATGTACCAACAGAGAAAGCTTGCTCTTATTACTAAAAGTCAAGAAATAAGGATACTTATTCTCTGAAGACTAGCAAGGGTTTTAATTAAATTCTCCCTTAAAAAAGCAAAACCCCCTCAAACTAAATTACTGTGGTGCAAAAGGTAATCACAGGGTTGTGGTTCTGTGTTTTCTACATATATACCAACAGTCATGATGTAAGATCCTCACATGTATTATTTGTAACAACACAGTCTGAGGAACTGGAGATCATCTTCAGCAGCCAAGGAATGAGTAATGCCATGAACTGCTATCCCTACATGGGTAGTCTAGAAAATATAAGAACCTTGATTTGAAGAGGACTGCAATTAAAATTTCACCCACTGAAGGAGGATGGGGATTGTTGTCTGTCACAGCTGAGCAAGAATGGTGATTTCACTTTTTATACCCTGCTATCAACTTCCACTTAGAAGTAAGAATCCATCAGTAGTTATAAATCAAATGCGGCCAAAAACACATGTGACACACTATCTCTGTTCTACCTGAACTCAGTTAACTTTCTGATGTGTGTTCCTATCATTGATCGAATACGATGCCTGTGGAAAAGTGCAGTATCTGTGAAGTTTTCAAATATGTAATTGCTGATTTCCTCTTCTGTGGTTTCTTTCTTCTTAGGAAAAGCCTGAAATTATACAGACAAACGAAAAACACTTCAATAGCACACTTTTAATGTCCTTTGGAGTAATGCAACTGAACAAAAGTCATCCTTATGGTTATTTGTCCTCCTCCAGTTGTGTCTCTCCTAAGGATGTGATTTATTGGCCATTCCTTGCCACTGCAAACTGACAGCATCTTCTCAAAGCAAGTGAGAGACAACAGAGAAAATAAATTCTGAGACTTTTAAATAGATTTGAGCAAAATTTTGACCGTCTGATTAACTCTGTTGTGTTGTATCTTAAAAATATTAAAACTTTGGAGGAAAGAAAGTGAAATGGAAAATATTACCAATCTACTTAATGATCAGCTTATGTTCTGCAAATCCCTCTTCCACTGTGACAGTTTTTCCCATTAGTGATGTGGTGTAGAATAAAACACCTGAATCAGAGAAGAGAGAAGAGGATCATTAACTTTCCTAATGAAGCAAGCTTTCTGTAGCAGAAATCATATGGTTTTTTAAACAGCTCAGTATTCTAGAGAAAAGCTGATGAGGCAATAGGTTAATTATATCCTGTGCTTAAGGTTAGTTGTAATAAATGAAAAGGTACATAAATCTGACATGTTCAGGGGCTTTCTTATGTTTCTCTTCTTTGTGGATTATTATTTGCTGATGTAACTGAACATCGATGTATGACATTAGAAGTATGGTAGGAGTTGCTGTCCTAAGCTGCAACCTACAATGTAGTTAAATCATATGGCAGAAGAAAGGTTGCAAAAGTTTCATGCTTGTGCAATGTGTGAAGCAGCAGCCTAAAGTCTGAACCATGTAAGAGTTTCTGTATAGCTGTCTCCATTGTGACCTGCCTTATGCTTGGCATCTGAGTGAATATGAAGAAATCTTCATGCTAATAACCATTTCTTTCTTTGCTTTTTATTCATGGTTGAAATCTACTGTTTTCTCCAGAGCAGAAGAAACCTTTTCTATTCCCAGAACACAGGAATAGATAAAATATGAATGCAGCGCCTGACTTCCCTGCTCAACTGAAAGGTGTATCAGTTCACAGCAGTTAGAAAGGTGTATTTCCCAGCAGCTTAAAACAGCAATGCTTTCCCAGGGATCCTGAAGAACAGAATGTGTTTTTCAATGTCCATTAAAAGGTGAGTCCTAAGATCTACGCTTCATTTCACATTTATTCCTCAAATCTGGAAACAGAGCTCTGTAATTATTATTTTCACTTGAACAAGACCTGCAACTATTTGAATGAGCTAAATAACAAATCTCTATCTTTTACATTACCTCTGAACTCTAAATACTGATAGCTCTAACTTTAATGTGACAAGCATTAACTCATTATTAGTAATTATTATAATTATAATAATGATTATTTTATGATAATAATATTAATAATGATAGGAAATTTAAAATGCTTACAAGTCTACCTCTAAAAGTAGGCCACTGGTTCAGTGCCCCCTGATATACCTTGAAGAGAGATACATTGGGCATTCATTTTCAGATCTTTACAGCAATTCATTTTTCTCTCCCCTTAAACTTCAAGAAATAAGGAACAATGGTAGGTAACTCTCTTCCCACCTATCACACTGACTGAAATAAAGTCTATTGTGATCTTGTCTTTCCTTCAAATCAGAGAATAATATAACTCTTTTCTTTTTTTTTCCTTTTTATTTTTTTTTTCTTTTACTGCAATCAATCCATCTTTGAGAAAATGTTCTGAATTGTAATTGTCACTTGCAACTTAATCTTTGCATAGATAATGACCAGGGTTTGTGAATCTTTCCTGTCCTGGGGGCAACACATCCAAATCTTACAGCTACTAAACACTTAAATTATGCTTTCAGAGAGTAAAAGAAAGGGGGAGCTCAAGGAGTAATTTGTACAGGAAATTGGCAATGGCTTTTTAGCTTGTCATTGGATAATATCAGGGCTACATTTGAGTCTCAGTTATTCTCAGGATGGAGCAAATGCTCTCCAGCCCTGCTCCTAATCTTCTGCTTTATGCCTCTGCATGCAAGCTCATGAGCTGTACTTAGCCGTGCAGTATAAGTCAGCTCTTCCTCTTGATATATTCCATTTGGTTAGAAGCTTCATTATCCAGTGAAGATGCTGAATTGCTTATCAGAGGAGAACAGAGTTTGGTGTTCAGGTCTCAGGGGAGTTGATAGAGATTGAAAGTTTTAAAGTGTGAGTAACACAAAAACGATCAAAAATGATGGGTGTCATAAACAAATACTGAACAAAGAAACACTATTCTACTGTCTTACTCAGTTTTCACAGGATAACAGAACATTTAGCTAAATTAAAGCACTTATTGCCCTTGACAATTGAGAACTTTTGTCCTGACACCAGCTGGTCACCAGTTGATGTCCTGGTACATAAAGATGGATTATTTTTACTTTTGTGCAATTTTGAGTGTTAAAAAGAACAAGACAATTTTATGCTTACATTGGAAATTCTGCTACATATTATGTGTGAGGTCCTTGAGTTAATTAACTCATAGAAGAATAACAATGGCAGTTTGAAAAGTGGTGTTCTTAATTGACAGACTACCATCCATCACATATTTCATGGAAATAATACTAGAACAGGTAGTATAGATACTGGATAGGGATGTTTATATTATCTCTCCTTTTTTTTGTTTTGTTTTGTTTTTGTTTTTGTTTTTTGTTTGTTTATTTTTCCCTTTTCTTTTCTTCTTTCTGTTTTCCAGTTGGAATTCTCCTAAATTCTTAATCTCTAATTATAGAGAATCTACAACCTGCTCACTCACCATTACCTGGTCATTGCTGTTCTAAAGACCTTTCATATTAATGTAGTTTTCAGTTTCAGGAATTGTGTAATGAAGGAATCAAAACCAAAAAGAGTATTCAGGCCGTTTCTTCATTCTCCAATCTGCAATAATACTTAAGTCTTTTCCATAGGGCCCCACTATGTAAAGTTTTGCTCACAGCGCATTCCTTGCAGAAAGTATTGTACCAATGTAAAATCTGTGTCATTATTTAGATAGATCTCATTTTTTTTCTGCCTGCAATTAGAAATTCAAGAAAGCATGAACTTTCATTTAGTGATTATTGATACACAGAAATGATTGTCTTAATGTCTATAGCTTTTTGTTATTCTTATTTCTACTTAAATTTTGGAATAAAATATGGGGGAAATAGGGCAAAAACTTAAGGCTATAGCTATTTCATACATCCTGACTGTGTTGATTTTGGCTTAAAAATGTCGCCTGCTGGTCTGGACAAGGGACTAAGTCTCAGAAGCAGCCAGCTGGCTGAATATCGTAAGGGACTAAATCCCATTGACATAAGTGTTTTCTTTCTGAAGTAAAGACTAGCAGACTATTATGATAACAGATAAAAAGACACTAAAATATTTTAAAATTAAGAAAAATCCAGCTGATCTGAGTCAAAGGCATTTTTACCTCCCTTCTCCTCCCCTCCCTGTATGAAATTTGGGTAGTATGATTTTTTTTGGGACACTTCAGGAGTTTGAAGTAACAAAATTTATTGCCACAAGCAGTGTTAAAGGTATATGGTGGCAAGGTTTCTGGACAGTGTAACTTTTTGATTGAAGATTTCAGGCTAATGGAATCTGTACTAGAATAGATGCTATTATAAGGCTGGTACCTGTAGGCACTGATAAAGCATCTTGGAGTCCACTCACATTTATGGTGGAAACAAAAATAAAAGTCATTTCCATGCAGAAATTACAAGGGAAGTATAAAATGAGAAATTTAATAGAAAAATTTTTTAAAAAAAAGTATTTGGTAATCTATCTTACCTGTTTCATGCTTTAATAGCATATAACATCAATTTATCTTTTTGTTTGGAGTTGCCTTATTCCCTTCCATGGCTGTCACAATGAATTCATCTGAGATCTAATATGGATTGTTAAGATACAGAGGCTCTTGTGTGAACTCTCAACATGCATCTGAATCATCCCAGATCTCTGGTGGTTGTAGCACATTGTATGTGACAAATAACTTGGTGTTAACTGGGACCTACTTAGTCTGATAAATTAGATGTATTTAATACACTTGCCTTAAGGAATAAATGAAAGATAATGTGCTTTTAGTATTTTCAAAAATAATTCCCAATTCGCAAAACCCTGACAGAACAATTCTCCAACTTTTCTGGCAGCTGAATATTTTTTCACATGGTTCTAGTTGCAGAGATCTTGGTGGGAACAAGAAAGCACAGATTTATACCTCAGCAATTATGTGAAGGTGTAATCTTCTTGGAAGAAGAACAGATGGGCAATATGCATTTTAATCCAGTGTACCTGATTTTTTCCTGATAAACACCTTGTTGGCAGGCACAGACAATTGCTGGGCAGAGAAAGAGAGAAAGAACAAAAGAAAAGAAAAACCCCAGACTTTACTCTCAAAGGCCTCGCAGCCCTATTAATGTTCATGCCAAGCTCAGCATAAACCAGAGGGGCTGCCAGCACTGGCAGCATTCTTGATGTGCTAGATCAAGGAAGAGCCATTTTGATGAAGACTACTTCATAATTTTCATTACAATCTCCCTTGAAATGGAAAAGTAATCTCAAGTCCCCTTCAGTGTGCCAGATAAATCAATCTCTCTGCATGTTTGCTGTTGAGACTTAGTTCTGTAGATTTAGATCTGTTGTTATTCTAGACACTATCCTTAGAATTTTTGGGCATTCAGAGACCCTTATTCTCTTTTCTCCCTAAGTTTAATGACATTGCTTTAAAGAAAATGACTGAAAATAAAGCTCAGTGGCAAGGAAACCAGAATTATTAATTTTTAAGTTTTTTAAATTCCATTCTAAAAAAAGTAATTTAAACCCGGAATTCTTTCATTGTCCTCCAAGAGTCTATCTGAAGTTACCTGGAGAAATTTCAGTGTCTCAAGTATTGCCAGACAAGTTCAAAACCAAAATGAAAGCAGATTTTCCAATAAAACCTGTAATCTTCGTTCTGAAAACTTTTTTACCTGTAGTTTTAATCCATTCTTTGCTCTATTCCAAGATTATTACTGATATTTCAACAGACAATAAAGTGACAGTCTCTTGGTAAATGTAAAACCATTCTGTGCAATACCACTCTCTCAGTATATTTGAATTCGCTTCAAGCATCTCTTCTCCTAAGCAGACCTCATAAATTGCCAAAAATACTTGTGTGGGAAACAACTCTGTTGTGATATTAGGAAGAGTCGGGGATGATTCTATTATCATAACATGAGCATATTAAACTTTTGACTTAGCATGTCCTTTGTCTGAGATAATCTGACATGTCAAATAGTAGGTGGCTACTAGATGAAAGGTGCTTTTGGATAGAAACTGCTCAGACTTTAACATAGCTGCAAGAGTTACTTCAACATCCACAGTTTCATGGCCTGAGCCTTGTGTTTCCACCAGCCAGAAAAATTGAAGTGTACCTTCAGGTGGGAGGAAGGCAGTAGGCAGAGGAACCATGTTCAAAACGTATGAGATTGAAGCCCTGAAGCAAGAAGAAAAAAATAAATGGAAAGAATTTCTGTCATGCCTAAACTGCGTTGTGCTTGCCCGAGATGATTTTAGCACAGTTCTTCTGCATTTCACACTTATATGAAATATAATTGACTGCACTGGAATAGAAAAATAGTGAAAACATGTAATAGAATCACAGAATCACAGAATGGCTTTTATAAAACATTTAGACTGCTTAAATAAAGTTACTAACCCTTTATTGGAAAAGTCAAACATGACATTTAATTGCTCTACCAAGATAACTTGAGCTGAATTTTAAGACAAACTTCTTTAGTGTCAAGATTGCTTTACTATATTTTAAAATTTGTCCTTCTAAACAATTCACCTTATTTCTCTAGGAAATCCAGAATATTTGGGAGAAGATGGGGAAAAAGATTATATTCACTAGACACATTTATTTTTTTTATGTGACATTTATTTAGAGACCATGGCCCAGCCACTTGAACTCTTAAAGATAGACCTTGACATTTATGAGCCAAAGAGAACAATTAACAACTCAATTGCCATAATAAATTAGCAATAAATGGAATTGTTATAATCTGCCTTTATATTATAGCCAATATTTCCAACTGCTCTGTTCCAACTGAAGTTCTGTAGAATGTACAGCAGATTCCTTTAGACCATAAGCACTATTCGTGCTGCTACTCTTACATGCCAAGGGGGCTATGTTAGGAAAAAATATTAAAAAAAACCCTAAAAATTTATAAAAATACAACATTTCAGCATACTGGTCATAACTGGCAAGTACTGCATATGATGAAATACATTATCTGTGCCCTTGGAAAATGTCACAGCTATGCAAGACATTAATAACCTCATGCATGCTTCCTTATGATATACAATGCTTCAAATAAATCAGAATGATTTTTCTATGATAAAGCCAGCTATATTGTACCTAGAGGTAGCCAATTAAGCAATAAGACATGACACTGGGTATATTGCACTAATTCATCTTGAGCTTGGTCATGAAAGATGTTATCTCTCTCCAGCGTTTTCCCCACCTACTCCCAGGACTTTCTTTATGTTTGGCTTGAGGTAGAACTATACATTTCACAAGTATAAATAAAGTTTAAAATATGACGCATGTATGCTTATGTCTCAGGTTTATAGGTACTTAAATACTTATAGTTCCAAAGTAAGGGAGCAAAAATATATAAAAATAGGGTATGCATGTGTGAGACTGCTTAACTTTTCCTAAATAATGTTTTTCCCAATTTTTATTGATACACGCACATGTACATGATATGACTTGATATGAATGATTCACTTTGCCTTAAAGCTAGAGTGAAAGGTGATCAGATCTCAATTTGGCAGAAAGACCTGTTTAAATGGCTAAAGGGTTAGAAACAGCTACAGAAAATTGTCTGCAGGAAGAAATGTACTAGTGGGCTGAGCAAAAGGTAGCTGCACAGTTATCCCTTCACAATTTAATAAAACTGTGGCTGAATGAAATGTAAAGTCCCTTTTCTTTTCTCCTCTCTCCTTGCTGCAAATGTGACATCCACCTGCTTCTGAATAGAGGTGGTTCTCAAGTCCTTTTAAGTCCTATGTCATGTGATTCTGGACCTGCTAATGTAGTTTATACCACCTGGTAACTCCGCAGAACTCAGACACCTGTGCTCCTTGGCCATAGTGTGAATACTAGTTGGAAAGAACTGTGTATGGAATGATGTTTTCCCAAAGCCCCTGAATACCATTTACCTATTCAAATGTCTGTAAAAGCTTCAATTCCTGCTCATTATAGATAATTTTCTCTACAAATAGTGTAACAAACCAGAGTGGAGAAATCTTATGGCAAGGACAATAACACTGAAGAAAATATTTTTATATGCATGTATTAAATACAGCATTCTCATTATCTTACTAAGCAAAACTAGCAAGTAGGCAACTACAGAGAAGACAGAGATGTAAGAAGAAATCTTTATTTAGGAAAATGACCATGTACTCACTTTAAAGTGTGCACTTCAGTGTCCTTATATATCTAAAGGAAGATCACTGAGTGAAAAAGTAAACATGACACCATGTGGATAGTAAAAGAATAAGTAATCTTACAACACATTTTAAGAAAAGACAGCCAAAGCTTGATGTACAGCTCATAGTCGAAACCCAGCGAAGACTGAAAATTCAACTTCTGAAAAAAAATTCTCTATTTATTACATACTAAATTAAAATAGTTACACACATACTGGACCTCTTAGACAATTGTTATGAAATGCTAGTGGATGCAGGAATTGGATTCCCTTTACAGGAATGTTTTTGGCTATTATTAGATGCTCTTTAGGGAGTTTAGAAATCTAAAGAATCTTACCTAATCATCCAAATTTTCACTTCTCTTTACTGCATGTGTTCTTTGGATATCTTCTTCATGGATGCCACAAAAAATCATATCAATGTCCTATGGATATTTTCTGAATATTCATAAGTTTATGAAGTCAATTAAAAAACTTTTAGTTGGAAAAAAACATTACAGAACTCTGTAGTAAATTTGCCAGAAAATAAATGAATTTACATATTGTCAAGACATGCTTCATGATACCGCAGTAGTTTTAATTACCAAATCTAACACTCAATCAATAGACAGAGAAATTCTGTTTCAGCCATTCAAATTCTGCTGGTTTTATGCCAGCATGAAATACAACCCAAGTCCCCATTCAGCCTAAATTTCTGCAGTAAGTAGGGACATGTAGTATAAAAAGAGAATTACAAGTTCATTAGGCAGTACTACCTTTACATCTCAAAGATCAAATAGTTGTAAGAAAGAGCTGCAGGCCATGCCTGAATGCTATTTTGCTTCTCTCCAGGCCCTGTAAGATCTTATTTTCTTTTGGTGCTCTACTG
Source organism: Cinclus cinclus (assembly GCF_963662255.1). Taxonomy (NCBI): domain Eukaryota; kingdom Metazoa; phylum Chordata; class Aves; order Passeriformes; family Cinclidae; genus Cinclus; species Cinclus cinclus. The sequence continues at coordinate 37,973,782 of NC_085048.1, read as the reverse complement.
TACTGATAAAAAGACAAATCTCTTGCCACCGATTTTTCTTCATAAGAAAAAAAAAAAGTCTACTGCCACCTATTGTTTTGCAAACAAGTAGCAAATTGGCTCACCACATGTAGGATAGGAAATGGAAAATATGAGTACCAAGGGAGGAAATAAATCTGTTCACAATGAATTTTTTTTTTTTACAAAAAATATTTTTAAATATTTTTAGAAAGGACAATCAGTCAGAGCTTAGCAGAAACATGTATCCTCTCCCGCTTCATGAGTCATTTAAGGAATAAAATAAAGTTCAAAATAAGGTCCATCCATTAGTTCAGTTGAATTAGGCTAATATAGAACCAGAATAACTTTTGATAAGAAGAGTGTAAGAAGAAGTCCTTGGGAATAATCAAAGAAGGGTGATCAATGGCAAAAGAATTAAAAGCAGTAAGCTGTCACACGTAGCTCAATATCTACTGTTTTAATTTCTTGCTGTGGGATGCTTCCTTGATTTCAGAACGCATAGCCAACAAAATTGAAAGCCGTAGCAGAAATGAAGCAATCATTAGTATCTTACAGTGGTCTCGTCACTCCAGCACACTCCTGCCCATCCTTTAAGATTCTAGCCATAGCAACAACTCCTTTTTTCTTTACAGTCCAAGCAAACACAGCATCTTCTGAGAGCAATTATTCTCAGCAGTCACAAATGCCTTATCTTTGGAAGGAAATCTTTTTCTCCATTGACCACAGAAGAGGACTAGATTACTACTTTGGACTAGACATGTAACTTTGAGATGGCTAATGGTAGATGAATCTGACTGCTGAGATGAAGATACAAGTTAAAAACAAAACACAACAAAACAAACAAACAAAGAGAAACAAACACAAATAAACAAAAAGTATGAAGTAACTGCCTACGCTGCCCTCATTACATAAGGTGTGTAAGAACGTGCCTAGGTTCAAGAATGGAAACAGCTTTACCAAAGTCAATTCAATTGTTCATTAAAGACATTGGAAGGGAAAACTAAATATTTACAGCAACTTTCAAATTGTTTTCATTTAGCAAATTTCAAATTGGTGTCATTTTCATTTTCCTGAAAACATTCATGATATGATATTCAGTGTTTCTATAGAACGTTATTAAAATATTTACTGAAGTCCGTATTTAGTAAAAAAAAAGTGTTAACCATTTGGAAAAACTTCCTCTGATTTCTAGAAATACAGATTAAAGTTTGAAGTGAAATTAATTACAAACAACATATCTGAAAGAAATCTATGCTTGCACAGGATATTTTTTGCAACTAAAGCAACATTTTAATGGAGACGTATGAGACACTTGGGTCATCTTTACTATTTTTACTCTTGAAACTCAGCACTAGTAAATAATTCTACTGAATTGGGATTAGAACCTAAAGTTCTATATAGAAATTAATATCTGGAAAAAGCCCAATGGTAAAGCAAATTAATAAGTATTTCACCCACTCAGCATAGAACAGACAAATGGGAATTCACACAAGTATGTTAGAAGTTTAAATTCTGCTTTAATTTTTCCCTACTATTTTCATAAACCGGCTTTGTCCTTTGATCATCGTTAAGATTTACATTCTCCTAATATGCAACATTTATTTTGGTTATTTAAAATATCCCCGTCAGAAAAAGAGAAAATGAAAAACCACAACCAGGAGAGGAAAGTTTAAAATAGAGAAGACGAAGCAGCAGAACTGCCCAGGATGAAGGTGGAGAACACATGCCAGAAAATCCAAGTGGAAAAGTAGGGAACAAGAACCAGATGGGTAGAAAGAGGCAGGCTTGATAGTTATAGCCTCCTTTCTCTCCCACTGTAGTCAGTGGGGAAAATCCTGTTGACTCAAAAAGGAAAAGATCAGACCATCTTTAGGGCATGTGTTTATTCTGCCGTCGGGTTGGTATTCATGCTTTTATATAAGTCTAAGTCCATGATATAATGCTCCCTTCATTTCATCTAGAATCTCTTCCTTTAAGTTCCTCTCTACTTCCACTTCCGCCCCCCCCCACCCCCCCCAACATGGATGCTAGCTATGCTGAATTCAGTTACACTGCTGCTTGTATATTTGATTAAAAGATAGTTGTCTGAGGTATTTGAAGTTCTGCTAGGAGAAAGACTTCATTGTTCAAGGGTTATTATTACTCTGTCTCACGCTCTATTTCTCTCTTTCTCTCCTAAGGTACTGCAGTGCCTATAATGAAGTGAATCCAAATGACTACTTTGAGGCTGGCAAAGAACCTGACATGCACACAAAATATTCTTTTAACGTTGGTCTGAACTAATCATCCAAAGGGATTTTCTATTTCATTTATGGGATTTGATTCTCCCATGTGTTTTTCTTCTAATGTGATTGTACTGATGCAAAATCAGAAGCACTGGTAAAAAGTCTGGCATGCTTTCAGTCTTCAGGACTTCATAAAAATTCTGGAGAGGCTGAACTAGCCTCTAGCTGATAATGAGGACAGTCTGATGGAGCAATAGCAACACAGAAGGCATTAGCACCTGTAGGGTAAATTCCCTCCTGAGTCCCTGCATCCCTTTTTTTCGCTGTACAAATTTAAGAGGGTGTCTGCTTCCTTCAGCAGGTGTAAAGGAGGTACAGCCATGTGAGTGCTTGACACTTGAGTTTCTGTTCCCTTTGTACTGATTTGATTATCATAAGTAACTGGTAGGTTAAAGACTTTGCTATGAAGCACTGAATCAGAATATATTTTGTCAGTAAAAGAAAGCTTAGGAATAAAATCACACAATTGAAGGTTTTAATATAAACTTCACAACTCAGGACATTTAGAGTTTTCCTCTTTATTATTTCTTTCTTTTTTTATTATTTCTGGGGTTTTGTTGTTGTTGTTTGTTTTTTGGGGTTTTTTTGTGGTTTTTTTTTTGTTTGTTTGCTCTTTTTTGTTTTTGGTTTTGTTTATATTTTTTTAGCAAGCCCCACAAGCAGTGAAATTGGCAGAGAAGCCTGAAGAGTGCTATCAGCAGAACCTGACAGTATTTCCTTTGGAATGAGGTGCACTTTTTTCTGAATGTTGTCATCAGTACTGTCTCCAACTTCCACTACTTGTCACACAATCTTTTCATCAGCCTTCCTCCTCCAGACACCTTAATAATTTTTTCGCATTCTTTTTTTGTGCTTATTTTGTCCTCTCCCTGTCTCTTGACATGCCTTTACAATTAAATGTTTTTTGTTATTTTTCTTTTCAAAAAAGCATTTCCAACAAATCAACATGTTGTTTCAAGTGAGCTTAGCCCTCTCTGTGTATGTTTTGACTTCTCTTCCCATTCTCTGCAACTATTTATCAGGTAAGATTCATGCCTGGAACAATGATTCTTTTTCTGTACTGGATCACAAGCATGGACATGAGCATGCTTTTGAAACCAAATTGTTATTATAAATTCTGTGTAGAATTATGCCTATATCAGAGGAAAGGCTTTTCAGCTGTATCTTACCTGTAGTTTTGTGTGTGCAACCTGACATGTAGGCTCAATGTAAGGAAGGAGTGGTACAACCTTTAGCTTTGAGATTTTGCTAGAACATTTTTCCCCACTGAAGTTATAGCAAAAAATATAAGAATAATCATAATGGAAATCTGATCACAGGTCTATCCATGTCTAAGTCCTCTTAAGGTTTAAAGTAATTGAACAAAGAGATGCGGGATTTCATCTGCTTTTTAAAATGTCGTAAAGGTAAGATTTCTAACCATGTGCCCTATCCTTCCCGTTGTATTGATATGTAGTGCAACAGGGGGAGTAGTCTAGATAATTGGAAGCAAACTATTGCAAAAATTCATATGCTTTTGACGGTATATAGATGGAAATACATGCCATGATATAAGCGGTGTGGGGAAGAATGAGTATTGGCTTCACATTGTTATAAACAGATCTGTGTACCTGGACCACAAAGTGAAAGTCACATCTCCAGAGGATGAAACAGCTTTTGTATTGCTGCAATAATTAAGACTTCACTATTTTCTTTGCCTCCCACAAAAAATTATGATTAATTGTTTGGGGTTTTTACCCCATACATTCAAAAGGTTCTAAAGTGCTCTTACAGCAGAGACATCCTCTGCAGGGACCTTAATTTGAGGCTATTTAAGTTTTGCAGTCAATTCCCACTCTGAGTAGAGAGGCCAAGCTTTGGTGTAGACTGTTTTCACTGCTGCAGTTTGCTTTCAGATTCATAAAGTTCTAGGACAATCCTAATAGCAGGTGTAGACCTAAAACTGACTCAAGACTAGGTCTTTTTTAATGTACAAAGTATTCATTTACACTAAATGGGGAAGGAGAACTACTGTGCTTTCAAATAATTGTTTTTTTAACTTTCTAATAGTTTTCCCAATGAATGTTCAATTCATTTCATATACATTAGAATAATGGTGGCATACTACTCTTCCCCTTTATAAATACATGCACTCTCCTACACAAACTTCCAGCCTATTAAATCACCAACTACCCCGTTAAAAAAAAAATAATAATCTGTTTCAAAAAACATCAAAAGACAAAAATCCTGTGGGAAAATTATACCTCATTCCATAACTTCCTTTGTCGCTAAATAGAACCTTAAATCTCTTCAGTGCCTTTAAAAGGAGCTTTGCTTCTCAGATGCATTAAACCCACCCACTTCCTCTCCATGTACTATTGTCATTCCCTTTGAGGCTTGTTTCCCTGTTTGTCCTTTTCAAATGGTGGCATTTCTAAAAAGGATCATTCAAAGACATTGTACTCAAGACTTGATGGAAAAGAATCTTCTCATCGATACAACCACCCATGCTTCTTTCACTCTTTTTCAAAAGGAATCCAAAAAATAACAGATATTAAGCTACCAGAATGGACTTTGTTTCAAAGCATCTTCTTTGTTCCCCTACAAAGTTTAAAAGAGGATGATGTTCTCCAGGAAAGAGATTCTTTCCACTGAAGCTGACAGGAATTGTGTTTTTAAAACAGGTGGTAGCAGAAGTTTGCCTCGACTTGCTTGTACAGCTTAAGGATATATTTTATAACTATATAGCCCAAGAAAGATTTATGCAAATATTCATGGGGAAGAATAGGAAAATATTGAATTGAGGTTTTTTTACAATTTAGAAATGGGAATAATTTTATGCATATATGCCACTTACTATACTGTAGGTAAAAGCCTCAAACTTCCCTGTACATGCTTGCAGGTCATGGGCTGGATTTGTAGCTCAGGTAAAGCAGTGTAAATCAAGAGTAATTCCATCAAGGTAATTAAGTTAGTGTACCAGTATAAGCCCGGAAGAACTATGTGAAGATTGAAACTCTGTAATTGCATTTGTTTCCAGAACAGATAGGGAATCATTGATATTTAAAAGGACATTGTTCAATAAATTACTAGCAAATTAAACACTAGGGAAAAAAAAAAAAAGGAGGCCTTAAAGATATAAATAAGTGTAAACCAGTTTTAATATAATTTTTTTATTAATTTAAACTTTGCCTTAAAAATATGGAGGCTCAAAATCCCTAATAACTAGCAAAATCTGACATTGTCAGATCCTCAGTCCATGAGAAAAATGAAGCCAAGAAAATTCATACAATTTAATAAAAGGCAAAGATTTTGAAATTTATTTTGGGTTTTGCTTATTTGGATTTTTAAAATCTTTTTATGGTCTTAATATTCAAAGATTCATTTAACCAAGTAGTTTTAAAATTTCAAGTGTGATTTGTATAAATTTGGAGTGACTTTATCCCCGACTGTGGATTCCTTGTAAGTTAACCCTAAAGGATTTGAGCATCCAAGGATAAAAAGAAATCGATCAGGAAAAAAGCCTAAAAAAAGAGTAAATAATAAAAAGAGCTCCCTGAGATAACATGCTATTCCAAACTGCTGTTACTGAAATAGATGTAGATTTCTGATCAACCAGGGAGCATCAAAATATTTTATGCAAAATGTTTAATAAATCTGATTTCTAGTTTAACGTAGAAAAACCATCTGGGATTTTTTTAGTCTAGAAAGTAATTTTTTTTTCCCTGTGAATTATGAGATTAGGGCAATTTACATATTTTTGCTTATTATTTTTATTTCTTTTGAAACTGACTGTGAGTTCCTTATTTCTCAGCAAAATGCTTAACAATGAAACACATTAGCTAACAAATTAATAAGATTTATCTCAAAATAATTAAATAATCAGAAATACTATCATTGCTCACTGAGAATTTGACCAGAATCTTAATAATTTCTGAAATATGCTTCAAAAACTCTGGCCCAATTTTGAATTTAATGTTTGGTTACATTTAATCATTGACTGACAAATACTTTGAACCTTCTAGTTTTTAAAGCCTCCCTCTTCTTGAATATTTTTTGCTTCTGTCTCTTGTGCATTAATTATTTCTCATTTTTTTAGATGAGTTGTTTCTTTCTAATATTTTTTCTATGTGATAATAAACATTAGTTTTTATCTCTGCCAACATCCAGATTAAGGCATCAAGCTAAGGAGAAATTTTGGATTAAGGAATAAATTAAGGAACAGTTACTTGAGCAATTAAATCAGCAAGTTAGCAAAATATGTGGATTTACTAGCTTTGGTTCTTGGACTTATTTCAAGACTAAAGGTGAATGGGTTAAATGAAAGGAAATAATATCTTTGGGTTATCTTAACCCCTGGATTTAATGGAAGGATAACCTGCCATTGGAGCAAATTCAAAGTAACATCATGACATTCTAATTTGCACCATCTGTTGATAATTGCCAATTCCCTAACATTTCAAATGTGAAGGGCTGAGAGGATGGAACAAAAATGGATATGCTTCGGGCATGCCAATCAGTTTTCTTTGTAATGGGGGGAAATTTAAGCTTCTGAGAAAGAACGTACTTCAGGACCAATAACAAAAATAACAGCATGAACTACTAAATTGTCACAAAACAAGGTGGAGAAAGGAACATCTGTCTCCCCATAATTTGTTACAGCAGCCACAGAATATTTCTGTATTTTGTACTTTTCCTCAGGGATGATATTTAATAGAACAGAGCCTATAAAAAGATGACATTTTTTTCTCTTAGTCCTGAAAATATTTCCTTGAGTATACAAGTTCAACTCTTCTCTTAAAGGATGTGCCTGGACAGCCAAGTCTCTTCTTGGATCAGCATAACTGGAACTGATGCTGTCAAGGTTGTACTTGTTTATAAGGCTTCCCTACTACCAATCTCCATTGTTAAACATATGGAGCCAGATGAATCAGTCAGGTAAATCAAATTAAACAACTTTTAAGTGCAACAACAATATGAGGATCCCTGTAAATTCAGGGGTATTTATTGTCTTCATCTTATTTTCTCAGGTTGTGAACAGACACTGAAGGGGTCTGTAGTTCCAGATGTTACTTTTCTTCAGCTGGAGAGTACAGTACGAAAGCCCAGCAAATGTACTAACTCCCACAAACACTTCCTAATCTGTTTTAAATATAAATCACCTGAGTTATTCTGAAGAGTTTAAATAGGAAGCACCCCCAGCCTTCTTTCTATTTGCACAATTGAGAGGGTAGGAGCTCTGAGAAGTGACCACTAAGGAACATGTCTGGGCTACTCTACTTGTAAGAATAAACTTTAATCTTCTCTCTGTTCAGCCTAATCCTATACTCTGAACAGCAGGAGCAGTTAGTATGACTACTAATGCTATTAAAAAAAAAAAATCTTTTGAAGAACAGCTTTCCAGACGCAATTTTTGATATTTTCTAAAGGAACGCAAATTTAGTTTCCTTAAACAAGTGAGATAGTTCCTCAATACACCTGTGGCTTTTCTTAGTTGTTGAAAATGGCATATTAGACTTGAAAGGAAAGAAATACACAGAATTTTCATATTTTAAAAACAAAATAATTATTTGGATCTTTTCTGCTTCCTGGTGTTCATACATGTAAATGTTTTTTTTTCTATATATGAACATAAATAAAGACACTATATTGCAGAGAATTAAGCTGATGCTATTAATATAGAAGCAAAACTAGACTCAGTTGCTAAAGTTGTTTTTATATTTCTGTATGATCAACACAAGTTATAGAAAAATGAAGATCCTTGATTCTCCTGTATCTGCTTTTCTTGTTCTATATCTGTAGAATATAGAACATCTATATCTACCTATATCATCTATATCTATCTATATCATCTATACCTATATCTATATCTGTATCTATATCTAGTTAAGAAAAGTTTCACAACTAATATCATGTAAATACAGTAAGAAATGTGTAAACTAAAGAAAAATAGTCATGTTAACAGCTTAAAAGAGTCTTGTACTGGGAAAGAAATTAAAACCTTTCTTATATCAGAAGACAGGGAATAGTAAAACAACCACTGACAGTTGAAGGTGAAAGAAAATATATTGTGTCTGTTTACTTACTCTTGGTAGAGTTTAAATTGGTTCAAGATGAAGGAGTTTTTGTGGGAATTGAGCTGATTTAAATCTGTTTGCTCTGCTGCTGCTCTTTTTATAGCATCTGTAACATTAGCTTCTGCTTTTATAACTGTTTGCTGATGGACAGTAGACCACCAGATAATCCCAGAAAGAACAAAGAAGGATATTGTATAATCAATATCCAGGTAGAGATTTATTGAGTCTCAGTTTTTTTGTTCCTGCCATTGACTAGAACTGCACAACACCTGTAGCCAAGCCACTAAAATTATGATAATCTCACAATCTCACAACTAGGGATGGTTTCATTTTATATTTAGAGAAGAGACTTTCAGGAAAACGTCATTATGTTCTTCAAAATACTATAAACTCACTTATATGGACACACTCCCCTCTTAGTATCTTTACAGAATGAATTAGTAAGGAGGAGTTTAAATTAAGGTCTTGCAAAATTTACTAATATAGATTGTGTCAATATACTCTCCCATTTCTACCAAATACCAGATATTTTTCCTAATTAAAAAAAAAAAAATCATTGTTCCATTTGTGGACTCGTCTCTATCTCTCTAAAAACAGCAGCACCTACTCCACCAGCCAGTCACCAAATCAACATGAAGCTCTGAATGTTTCACTGATTTTGCAAAAGTAGTTATAGCAGAAACTGCTCATTCACAAAACCCCTAGTGATTATCTATTTCTTGTCTCTTATTCAATTCACATTATTAATAAAGATAAATGAAGAGTCTGTTCATTGTTAAAGTTCTCACTTTTGAAAGGTCAACTGCTGATAAAATACAAGAATCAGAGAGTGAAACCAGCTAGTCCATAGTATTCAGGACCTTGAACAGAAAGAGGATCCAGGATTTAAACTAAAGGAGAAAAATCATCTGAATCACATAAGGAAGTCAAAAGTGCAGGAATAAAAATCTTACAGTGTTCCAAATCTAACTGGTAAATAAGTGACATAGAGAAATATGGGAATGAAAACAGATCAAATACAAATAGAAAATAGAATATATAGGTACAAACTGAAATGAAAAATAAAACAAAAAACTGGGAAGGTTTTACACTTCTGTGCTTCCTACACATTCTTTGCAAGTCAAGCTGTAAGAAATTGCTTCAATTCCATAAATAAAAAAAAGTAAGAATGGAAGAATCAGTGGTAATATCAGAATCAGTGGCAGTAAAAATAGGAAGATATCTATTTAAATTAATATTTTCCTCCTTTTTCTATGAATCTGATGATGATGAAGAACATGAAAACACTGGTAAGGTGGTGAGTGTGTGAATAGTGGTTATTATCCATTATAATGGATATTACTTCAGCTGGGATAGATGCAAAATATGAAGATTTTAAAGTATCCAAAGCAGAGTAACAAAGTCTTTTATTCCAGAATTCAGAGCAAAATGAAACATAGAGTTGCAGACTTCACAGCCAGATTTTTTATCTCTTTTTTTTTTATTTCCTGGGTTTTTTCATATCAGTAGAGAATAGAAGATAAGGTGTGAAAAGGAGGGCAGAATGACAACCCATTAGTCTGATAAATAATAATATTCAAGGCTTCTTCTAAAAGACATTTTGAAAGAAAGAATAAGATATTGCCAGTCTAACCTGATAGAAAGCATTGAAGAATGATTGATTTTCTAGATGGGAAAAGAGAACAGATCTTATCAGTCTGATACCACACAGGAATTGTTAGTTAAGAAGAGGGGAAAAAAAGGATTAATCTGGGAATTATTAAGTGGAGAAGGGAGTAAAGGAGGGGTGACAATAGGAGTAAAGAACAGGGATGAACTCAAGTAGAGGGAGGTTGCAACTGCAGTTCCTCAGTTATTGGTCTCTTGAGTGGTTTCGTTAATATTTTCTTTAATAACCTTTAAAGAAATATGATACTGAGTTAAATGAAATATGTAACTTGTTAGGGAAATTGAGATATCATGCAGAAAGAATTGGATGACCCTAAGTACTGGAAAAATAAGAGCAGAATGAAATTGAATAGTAAGAAATATATGGTTGTATATTTAGGAATTAATAATAACACTTTTTCTCAGTGAATCAAAAATTCATTATTTGGAAAAGACTGAGGGAAAAAATCTGTCTCTACATGTCACAGACAACTATGTACCATTACAGCTGTATGATCATGAAAAAGAAAAATGTGGTCCTAAAAAGTATCATTTGAGGTTTTTTCAGAGAAGACAGGCAGGAATCAATGACATTGCACAAAGCAAAAGTGAAATGTCATTTAATTCTGTACGTAATGTAATTCTGATCACATACAATCAAAAAATATGTATTGCAACTGTAATAGGTTAGAGAAGAGTGCATTAGGTCAGGACAAAAACTTACAAAGATAAATAAGTTGTTATTGGGCATGTACTAATTTAGTCATTGAAAAGAAGGTCAAGAAGAACTGAAAACATATAGAGGGTGCGAACACGAAAAAAAAGAAGTTAAACTCTTTAAGTGTTAATGATGATCCAGGATTTAAACAAGACAAAAGAGAATTAGCCAGGTCATGAAGAGACATACTCAAGAAAGGTAAATAAGATTTCTGCCATAAGAACACTGAATTATCTGTAGAAAGATCATAACCCACAAAAAACTGACTTATTTTTAAAGTGTAATTTGTTTAATTTATTAAAATTATTATGTGTTGTAGATACCTGTAATATCAGGAGCTGAACTACTTTCAAACATTAATTTCATTGTGGTCCTATGTTCCAAAGTGTTTGCTGAATTACCAGTGAGACAGATTTACAGCCAGCTAATGTAAATCAAAATTACAGATTTCAGCCCTTAGTCTTTCTGCTAGAGAAACTCTCTAATCAACATCAGCAGCACATGGTATATAAAATTTTTTGTTGAGTTAGATGTCACATGTCAATTGGAGGTGGAAATCTTTGTTATGTTAGGATATCTCAGATTTTTATTAATGTATTTTTTTTTAAAAACAAAGGCTTTTATTTGTCTGCATTCAGTGCCATTGTGCTATTGTATGCCCCTTCCAATTTTTGAAAGGTAGGTGTGTAGGGTAAGTTACTAATTGGCATGATTTCAGGTGTGAAGATTCTGTCACAACATTGTTTTCAGGTCTTTCCAAGGACTCCAGTTAGAGCTATGCATGACCCTTTGGGAAGATAGGAACCACCTTCTTTCTAATGGGATAAACCTTCTGTTTCTAACCCTGAAGGGCTGCAAGATATTGAATTTATAGTCTTTTTTGTATTTAAGGCAGAGTGCATTTGGAAAGGAAGTGTGGGAGCAAGAAGGAAGCAATTCTCTGGCAGCTATTGCTTGAAGTGACTCTGAGTTCGAGAATGGCAGAAATAATACATGAACAAATGATACAACACAGAAGAGAATAAAACATTGTATTGGCTTAATATATTACAGACCTTCAAAATCAGGACAGAGATAAACTCATGACATGTTTATCACAGGGTTGATTTAGCAGTCTATTCAGTGGAAGACAACTGGTTTTACACTTGGTGAATTCATGGGGAGAGTGTGACAAAACGTTCAGATATCTGTAGGTAGTTAGACCATGAGGACTGAAAAAGATAAGCTTAACTTAGAAAAAATTTCAAAGGAAAAAGCTGACTGTATAAAAAGCCAGCAGGATCTCTATTAAGTAGAGAATAAAATTAAGCTAGTCAAACCAAAAATATAAATTAAAAAGGCAAAGAAATGCAATGTAAAATGCTATTCTCCTCTATTGATGCTTCAGTATAAATTGAAGAGGAATCCAGCTGTCTAATAGAGGTGATGAAGGACTACTTCTCTAAAAGTGTGAAGAATTAGTTCTTGCAGGGGGAAGTTTCAGGGATACCTGAATTCCCCACACCCACAGTAGTGTGAGGTGATTTCTCTGAAGGCTTGAAGAGAGATATGCTGTATGCTTCACATCAGAACCTGCTGCAGGTGAGAGAGCTTTTGCTGGCAATGTTCTACATACTGATATTCTATATTGGCAACATGAGGACAAAAAGATGCCTCCTTCCATGCTGTCATCCTGAAATTAGGATTTAGCTCTCCTCACCTCTTTTACTGAGAATTCAGGAGCAAAGGAGAAACGTTAATCGCCTTCATCATTTGGAATCTGTCTAGCTCATGGCTGCCTTTGTCAAAGTCTTCCCTTTATACTGGAAGTTAGCAATAAGGGCAGCCTTAAATATGAAGCAGGATGCCAGTCCCAGCGTAAGGACAATGATTTCATTCTCATCTAGCTCCTTTCTTATCAGATAAATACCAGTCTTCTTTGCTCTTGCCCCTTGACTTTTAACTGCTTGATTGGAAACAAGCTGAGAGTTGCAAAACCCCACAGACCTGAGAGTTTGGGCACTTTGTCAGCATGTAAGTGTTCCATCCCCTCCAGCTGAGTAGCTTAGGACCTAGAACAGGATTCTACCACTAGTGTATGTCAACCCTTTAAAGAAAATAAATAAAAAATAAAAATCATGATTAACAGACAGCATGCCAGAGGATGCTAAATATAATCTCATAGTTCATATTTGTCAAGGTTCTCTAAAGACTTTGACAGAGTTCAGGTGTCTATTTACACTGCATGGTGTGAATGCAATTCCTATATCTGGGCAATTAAAATTAAGTACCCAGGAGTTTTTAATCTAAGAATGAAAATACTGTATTTAAATGCCTTAAGAATTAGACTATTTCTAAAAAGTACAAGAGTATTGGGTTTCTTTTAGGGACTATGATGCGTTTAAGGCCTAGTCTATCTCACCTTGAATTCCTAGACTTGGAATTCAAAAAAACTGCAAAAAGGTGCACACTAAGAATAGATTTTAAAAGTAAGTTGACAGGTTGCCTGTTTCTTGCACATTAAAGTCCTGTAAGTAGACTTCATTCGCTACAGAAACAACAGAATTTTATTTAGCATAATTTTCTGTTTTATTAAGAAAAATATAAAATTGTGTATCTTTACTTGTGTACACATACATGTAAATAATAATACAGTTTTATGACATAAGTTTAAGAGCCAAATAACCTGTATAATTTATTTACCATGCAGTTAAGAGCAACCCATTTTAATAACTTCTATTTTTAAATACAAGGCAACTAGGAATGGATTAATGAGGCCTAATACTATGAAAAGAAAATTAATGATACGTGTGGAGATAATATTTCACAACACAAGCCAGCAGGGGACTATTCTCCATTAGAAACCCAAGTTCTGTGAAGTTTCAATGATGCGAGTGAAAGCATTATGATATTAGCAGGTAGTTACTGTTTGCAGAACTGTGGAAATTCTGTTTTCTTACAGGATATTATTGACAGATAGTGGAAAGTTCACCCAAAAACACCTTTGTTCCTTCCAAAACCCCTGAGATAATCATCTTTCCCAAACATCAAAACAATAATATTCAAGGTTACAAGAAGAATAACAAAATTGTCAGAAACATGGGATTCCTGCACTAAATGAAATTAAAAGAGCCTATTGTAGTAGGTCCCAACCTTATAAAAAGTTCACATTCTTACGTTTAGCTGTGTGCATAGTCATATTGATTTCATATTGAAAAATCTTCATGGGATTAAGGTTTAAATTGGGGTCAGATGTCTCTGGTCACTTCTGTTGCCCTTCTTGAACTCCAAGGCCCCTCTCACATACTCAGAATTAGATGTTTGCAAGGTCAGTCTCAGTCTGGAAACAACAAAAGTAAAAGCAGATACAATAGAGAAGTAATTTTGTATGGTACAATTATAAAAAAATAATATGCTGAGTTTTATATCTATTTATGAAGATGCTTATACTGAGTTGCATAAAATCTTGGTGAATGGTCGCTTGGGGACATATTTCCTGATACCATTTTGGATTCTGTCTCACAAGTTTTAGAAAAGGAAATTGGGATAGGCTTGTAGCAGAGATTTGCATGCTAGTCTTCAGGCATATGACTACTTAATAAGTTTAATAATTTCAAATTCTATACAGTAGATGAAGATGTACATGTTTCACACGTCCAAAGTAATCAGGGCACCTAAAAGAGGACACAAGCCAAAATGAAGTAGCTAGATCTCTGGCAGCCTGAACTACTCTAATTGCTCCTCTTGCTTTTTTCTACATTGTTGGGATTTTGAGTTCCCTCAGATTTTTGAGTTCCCTCTTGGATTTTGAGTTCTGTCCTTACCCAAGCTCTGGTGTTGCTCCATTATTGGCTTTATGAAGGTCCTTCAGTGCACTGACCAGTCACTTTTATTGTCTAATTTTCTGTAGAGATATTGAGTTGAGGTCATTCAAGAAAGTGTCCAACAAGTACCATGACATTTTAAAGGAAATCGTAGGAATATCTGACCACAGGGAAGAAAATGGAGCACAAAATTTTCCAGTTATGGACCTGGAATATCACAAGACTCATGAAGAGCTCTATTTCATTAGAAACTCCTAAAAGGTATGCTCCTCCAAGGACATAAGAATCACAGTTGTTGAGCTTTCAGAAATACTCATGGGTCTTGGATTAAACATGAGCATTAATATTGGTATCTTTAATATAGATGTTTTCCCTCCTCTGCCTTCTTTGCCTCACCTAAAGTACTTAAAATATAGCCAGGAATATATAATTTCCACTTCCTGCTTTCCCTTCCCCTTCCCCTTTACTAAAGCAATATAAACAATCATCTACTGTGTAAATGGAAACCACCTGGATAAAAAGGAGGGAACACTTACGTTTCTACCTGATGAAGCTGTTTCACTCTTTCTGGATCATTTCTGTTCCTTCTAGAAGGGGGTGATCTCACATTCCAGGGGAGTGCTCTAACTGGCAGGCTGGCAAATTGTTCTGCTCTACTTCTGGCTCCTTGGTTATTCAATTATTTCCTGGTAAATGACACAGAAGAGGCTCAGAAACTCCCACCCTGGAATGCCTTATCAGTGGTGCCCCCAGGCAGCTTGGGTTCAGTCAGCAGAAAACTCAAAATTTAGCTCCTTCACATCTCACCGAGCACTGAATTGTCCCTTTAACATTACAGGAGCTTTGCCTTTCTTACAGCCTGGCCACACTGTGGATCTATCCAGGTAAAATTGTTCTGGAAATACTGTTTTATTAATCAAGCTGAGATTTAAGCAGGATCTTGACACCTCACTCTTTAATGTTAACAGAATTAAACTATTGTGCATGCCAGGATTAAGTGGCTAGGAGAACTTCACTAATGGGAATTTAGGTGCTCAAGAGCTTTAACATTGGCTCCTGCAGCAAGTCATGAGGTGGAGGGTTGTGAAATCCGGTAGTGCTATGGAGAAAGGTGTGCTTTACTACTCAGGTATAAATCATTGTAGTGTGCATCAATGTTTCATCTGGAGAGTAACTCCTTGTCTCAGGAATATAATTAACAGAACACAATATTGCATCCCATTTTTGGCAAATTATATGTAATAATCAAATAGAGATGACAGGTATGGCTGAGTTCAGCTTGCAATTATTTATTTTTTTTTTAGCTAGTGGACATACAATAATTTCTTTAAAGACTCAGACTATAAAACAAGCACTGATCCCTAGTTACAGAGGAAAATTTTTTTTTTGTGTCTGGCAAGGCAAAATCATTAGGGTTACTTTCTCTTTCCCTGAGCAGTTTTATTGAAGGTTGTATGTTTCTTCTTCTGTTATAGTTTGAAATCAGTATCCCCATGTGGATGCATAGATCATCTGCATTGCTTTCCCAAATATGAGCTAACAAAGAAGCAGGCAAGGCAATTGTAAGTTATGCTTTAAAAATACACTGAGAATTTAAGGACATAATCAGCGTACTTTGTTTTTGGTAAGGTGCTGGTCTATTCGTTTTATTGGAATTCAAATAAACTCCAAATATAAATAATTGAGAATCGCAGTTTCCCAGAGAGCCTGTGAAAAGTAAACACAGGAGTCATGCAAGTACTTTTGAAAATCTCACCCCACAAATGGGATTCATCTCTCTTACTGCAGCCAGGTAAGAGCTAGCCTAGTCTAAGAAATCCGTCAGGTCTCGTTTTGTAATCATTGTAGAGGGAGAGGTATATCCAGAAAGCAACTTTTCTCATTTCTTAGTCTCCATGGAAGGGGGGGAGAATTCCTAGGAAAAGTCTAAATTTTATTTGATCATTCTTAGATAAGTCCTACATTTGACTTCCTATAGCACTCAGTTCTTGTCATTATTAAGACGATGAATGTTTTCTGACTTTTTGAAAACTAATGACCAAAACTCAAGTGTGTTTAATTCACTTCTACTTCATTCCTCAGTTCAGACTCCTGGTGGTACAGATTCCTGACACACTGGCCATTGTGCTATATCACTCAAATTCTGTCAAGCTTAGGATGATTATTGTAGGAAGTGGGGAGTCCACACTTATTAAAAGTTCAAAGATGCTTAGGCTGAAATTCTTAGTTTTCTCTGTTTTTTTTCCAATGTATAATAAGTTCAATAGTGTATATAGTGTAAGACAAAAAGCAAACATTTTTAATATTTAAAAACTAAAATTTAAAAGTAAGCATTTAAAAGTAAAAAAAAGTTAACATTTGTTTTCAATAATGTATTATTGCATTTAAGAAAACTGCATATATGTTACATATAATGCTAATTTTTGCTGTGTTTTTAAAATTTATTTTTCTCAAAATATTCTTCCAAGTTTTTCAGCCCAAAGCAAAATAACAGGCTACATATACTGACTGGTAGTCAAAAATATTTACAGGTGCTCCTCATCATATTCATGCATTGGTTAAAAGCATCCTTTAAAGCATTTCTAAAGCTCTGTGACCAGTGCGAATACTTAGTAATAAGTATTTTTGTATGACACAAAACACTTTCTGGCACTTTGTAATAGCTTTTTCAATCTGTATTTCCTTTGTGCTCACAGCTTCACAGCACTGTTATTTGTGTATATGGTTATATCTGAATCTGGATGCAGCTGTGTGAAGGATTCAGCTGACGGTAGCATAAAATGTATCTTTTCCAGATTCAGCTGTGACAGAAAGAAGCTCAGATTTCTATAGCAGCTTCACCAGCACAAGTCAAATGAGACTTGGATGCAGTCAGTGAGGTGACTTTGCATTCCCTATGGTCTATGTAGTATATTTAGCATAGGACTAAAAATCTGTATTAGCTGAGCTGCTGGAATCAGGTAGCAGAGGATTCAGGAATGGGAGTTGAGAAAATCTGGGGATAAAAATTAGTGCTATCTGTCTGTTTCAGGTATGCTCATTTAATTCATGTGGCAGCAAAGCAACTGCATCCTTTTTGCTATTTTTAACCTCATGGATGCCTACACTTCTGTTATATTAATATTTTTTATTTACAGTCTCAGCAAATCTTAAGATCAGACATTGTTCCTTATTGAAAACCCTGATCTGATCAAAAAAAAAAGGCAAAAAAAAAGCCCAGTCGTTTATTTTTATCCATTAATGTTATTTATTATTATTGCTATTTCCTGTCAAATCCCATCTTGCTGGTTTCTTTCACCCTGACTGAGTATTCTCCCCACCCTTGCAGAACTGCCTGCTGGCTGCCCATCACAGGCAGGCTGAAACACCTGGGTGCTCGTCCTGCACAGCTGTACACATGCCACTGCCCAGCCGTCTGCAGAGCAGTCCATATGGCGACTTCTCCCGTACTGTGGGCTGACAGGCAACTCCATCCAAGAGAAAATGTTTATTCTATAATTAGAAAACATTGCATTAGGATTACTTACAATAAGAGCAGTATCAAGCCTCTGCCCCGAGGCCAACTTTTATCCCAAGTTCAAGGATATTTTGTTTACTGATTTGTTTGTAGGGGGTGGGGTTTTTATTATTTTTTTTCAGTCTCTGTACCTTCTCTTGCCCCCTGTGAGCCAAAGTGCCAAAATGCCATTGCACTTCTTGCCATGTTTATTCTGAGTCAGCAAATAGAATACAATGAAAATTCCATTTCAGAATTCACTTTGGTGAATTTAATTCTAGTACAGCCCAGAAAACAGGTAGGGATGTTCTTGTCTGAAGAGTAAAAAGGAAGAAAAAAAAAGGAAATTGTAACATCAATAATATATTCAGTTTAAATGGCTCAAAAAACCCCTCAGGTATGAGACAATGACTTAACACTGAATCTAATACCCTTACGAGTTTGCAGGGTCTTCCCTGCTTGCCATTTTGTGTTCAGTATAAACTACAGTATGGAACTACAAACAGCATCAGAGACACTTTGGAATAAGGTGGGGAGAAAGGGACTGAGACACTGGGAGAAAGAAGAAGGGAGAGAAAATCTCAGCTGATGTAAGTATGCACAGCTTCAGAGGGGTTATGATGATGTTTTCAATCAGATAAATTAACCTGGTACTTCTTACAAATATTCACATTGCTGAATGATATTTTCCCTCACTTCCTCCTCTTGTTTTCTTCCTGAATTTTCACCACTGATTTACCACATAAGAATTGCAATGTGATGGTATATTACAGACAGCATTATATTTTTAACCTACATAGTCATGGACACAAGGAGGCTTCTCATCAAAAGAGAGCTGCAAGCAACATTTTCCCCTCCTCCAGCTCAATTAAGAAACAACATGTTTTTCCTCTCAGTGCTTGCCTTTTATCTATTCCTCTTCTCATGTTTCTCTGCCTTTTCTATTTCATGGCATAGCAGTGGTACTGAATGCTGATGAGATAATGCTGATCAGATAATACTAAGTTTAACCCCACTGACTCCTTTCTCTAATTTCTTCAAGAACTAGAAATATGACCTGAACTTTTTGAGGTTCCCTAGTAGTAGTTCCACTGAGCTGATACAGATGTCACACATTCCCACTTTCTCCAGGACCACTGAATGCAGAATAGCTCCTGGAGACAGAAGCTGTTGGGAAACAATATCCTCTATGTCAAAAGCAACTGCTGGATGTTGTTTGACTTTTTGATAACTTCTTATTTTGTTTTCTCTTAAGAAAGAGACTTCTTTCCAAGACAATCATCATTCTATTCAAATCCTTTCTATCGCCATTTTGCATACACAGAAAAAAAATGAAAACCTGTATCAGAAAATATTGTATTAATTATTTTTATAAATATCACTTTTTATACTCACTGGGACTATAGAGAAATGTCCTATATCAGAGTTTGTTTAGCTTTTATAATATTCAAATACGGATATTTGAAACACGGTAAATATAATGGTATTTTTCCTTTTTTTACAACAAAAAGAAAATGACAGAGTATTTGCTTAGCTGCTGATACTGCAAGTGATATATTTTGTAAGCATTCAGATTTGGTGATATTACTGAATTTGGAAATTCTACTTCAATTGTATCTATCAAAATTTGAAAGTTGGTAGAGTGAAAGAACTCCTTTCATGTTATGGATAAGTGCATTAATCTCCATGGAATGTTTTTGCTGTTACAATATGTATGCTTTCTGCATTGTCTGCTATAAACTGTAGTTTTCTCCATGGCATTTAAATCTACATATTCATTTCAAAAGGCTGTTGATTAAAACACACATAATAATGAATGAAAAGTTTAACAAGGATTTCTTTGTTTCTTGCAGAAGAGTGAAAAATGCTCTTCTGAACTGTGACATTTTCTTCAGTTTTTAACAAGTGTTGGATGCAAGTTAATACATCTTATCAACGTTTTCATGAACAGGAGGAAAGAAAGGAGAAAGATGGGATGATTTGAATTGTCAAGATAATATGAAACTGAGGTTTTAGTCTTCATTGAAAATTATCTGAGCTGTATGGTTTTCATCTTTTTTATTTTTTTCAGATTACTGAAATACAGATCAAGGAAAAGCATAGGTGAAATAATAGAAACATTTTCAAAGGTGGAAAAAACCATAAAACCACCACATCAAAATACTTTTGTTCCAAGCTCTCAGTCTCTTACTATTCTACTTTGTTTTATTTTCTCAAATATCTCTTCGAATATGAACTTCTTCAGCTTTTAGACATGTTTGCAGTTCTATATATCATAACCAACCTTTTGAATTTGCTCACAAATTCACAAATCACTGATCCTAAAAGTATATCAAAACATAGAAAAATAAATTAAATTTGTGTGCTGTAATACTGCTGAATGCATTGGTTATCTGAATGTCCCTTAACAGCATTATTGTACCACATAACCATCATCTGGTAGGAAGTGACATCCCTGAAAATACTGCTGAAGCCTTCCAAGTCTTCTTAGCAATTATTACAGAAAATCCTGTTGAGTCTCTTTACATTGTATCTCAGTTTATGAAAACATTTGCTAGTGGAAAAATATTTGGACATAATTATTTGTTAATGGGGGAGCCAATAATTTCTCAACATCCTTTCTGGGACCAGTGGGAACACTGCACTTGCTGAGGAGTCTCACTCTTCATGGCAGGGCTTATTGCCAGGTAGAAACTACCACCCTGGCTAATAACACAAGATATTGGTTTCAGATACACTGATGACAAATTGAAATCTAATGATCTACAGGTGATAATGTGGCAAAAACTGACCTGGATACATAGCAAAAGTTTGTCTAGATAGTGACAGGCATAGTGTGTGCCAGCAAATGAGACAGGAAAAGAGGCCTTCGATACCAAAGTATATATATATATATGTATGTATGTATGTATGTATGTATATTTTTTTTGAAAACTGCAAACAGAAAAGGTCCTTTCTAAGAATACTAACAGTGTATGATAATGTGAATTCTGACACTACTGTGTAATTAATTTATGTTGTACAGATGTTAGAGAAACTTAACCAGCCATATAGAAATAATGGATCTTTAGAGAATGGAACAAGTAATTGTCATTGTATTTTCCAGTGAAAGCCTACAGAAACAGTTATTTTTTTTAGAATGAATTTAAACTTTCAGTTTTAGAAAAGGATGCCTGGCACCTAATAATTAGCAAACCAGAATCTATGCACCAAATTATTATAATGTACATATTCATTTCATTAGATTCACACCACCGTGTGGTGTAAAGTGGGAATAATTAAACACCAGATGGTGGTGTAAACTCCAATAGCAAGAGCTTATGCATAATGCATGAGAATGGGATTTACTGTTGTTTTTATCCATTTGGAGCCATTATGCTACTCTTGGACCCCAAACAATGTTTCAGAGAAAAGGATCTCTCTGTATTAAGCATTCCTCTATACTGAACAATTTGTTCATTTGCCTTGTCATATCCTCATCAGTTATCTTCCTGCTCAACTTCCAGAATTTCCGAGAACACATTATTTTCTGGCAGTGCTCACAAAACTCCTGAGCATTTCCATCATACAGAAGCACCCACACTTACGGGATATCATTTTATGTTTCTGCCAGCAGTATAAAGTTTAAGATTAGGACCTTTGGAAATTGAATCTGATTTTTAATGATTGTAGTGTCACATTTCCAGCCTGAAATACTTTTAAAATGTCATTAACTGATGTACCATTAATCATTTAGAATTTTTTGACCATTAAAATATCTTTTTTTTTTCATTAAAGAAGTAATGAATATGAAAGTGAAGTGGAGACAGGATATATAGTATATTAATGGCTGGCAGGGAGAGCAGATTAGTATGCTTAATTCTCCTTCAGTCATGACATTCCCACTTAGGTGTTTATACTTCTCCTGAGTCAAACAGTGGCAGTGAGATAAAACAAATGAGTAGTTCACTCCCTAATCAGTCCTGGTAAAGGAAAACATGGAAGTTAACATCTGACCACTACCAAATGAGTCAAAATCAGGATGGTTAGAAAATCAACGTTTTTAACTTCTGTATGAGAAGACATATTCTTGATAAATACTTTGGCTGCCTGCAATAGTCAAGTCAACATTTCTCCCCCCATCCCACAACAGAACTTCATTTTGCTCATTCTGTGCCACTGAATGAAAGACATGGGACTTACAGCTTAGCTGCTGCTGTGTAATCTTGCTTCCCCACATCTGATAGTTCCCCTTACCTTCCAGTACCCTCTCTGTCTGTCCAGAAAATGCGAATCAGGATGCCAGAAGGTCCAGATGTTTCACAGCTATAGCAGCTACATGCAATGGCAACAATTCTGCTGTTATTATTTCTCAGCTAGCCTTGTGAAACCTGTGTGCCTTCCAACACCCTTTTGAAATATGAGTGGTGCCGTGTCTGGATGACACAGCACACACCCAGAAAATATATGGTGGAGTAATAGGGGTAGTTTAAAGACATTTGTTGTCAGTCAGCTCAAGAGTAGATGAAGCTCTACTTCCTGTGGGGAAGAGAGGTGGACACACTGTTACAGCTGCTTCCCTTAAGAGAGGATGGGATACTATGGCTCCCACGACCCCAAAGGGAAAACGAAAAGTTTCTAACTGGCATCAAGCAGCTTTACACACGTGACTACATACATAGTGTACATGATAGTAAGTGGAACAGCAAATATCTCTTGCCACTAGCTTGAATTGTCTGAAGTCCCCAGAAATACTCAGGGGACTAGATACTGGAGTTAGAATTTTTTTCTCAGATTATCTCATAAGCCTGTGCCTCACTGTGATTCATCCTCTACCTCACTGGCCCTGCTGCAAAGTAGGACCATTCAGAGTGAGGGTAATTCAGGACAGATGATTTTATTTTTCGGTCCTTCTGCATTGGAATAACCCATGACAAAATGGGAAAGCACTGTGACCCAGCAAACATTGAAACAGAGATTTCCAAAGGAACTTGGGTTTCCCTCGCAGAATTATGTTTCAAGCTGCTAGCTCCACTTGGCTAAAACCAGCTGCCGAAATCACAATGAGGTCACAAACCATCTACCAAAGAAGAGTTTATCAGGTTTCAGCACTGCTCCAGATCCACCTCTTTAGGACACAGCCTCTTATTGCCTTAGTGGGCAGGAAGTGCTTTTTCCTTTGCTCTCTCTGGATCCCAGTCTTTTGTACAGATAATCCTGAGTCCTGCAAGGCTCCATAATCACCACGGTAGAGCACCTCAGTGATTTAGTAGCACAGTCCTTTCCACAAAGATTTTATTTTTCATTTGAAAGGGGTTTATACAATCTGAGTTTATGTCCACAGTAACAATGTTTTACTTCAGTAATACACGGGCAAAGAGCTTCTGTGTGGATGCATCTGTATCAGCCAAATAAGCCCTTTACAAGTACTAAAAAGCATTCACAAGCTGTGCTGCTGGTGTAAGCATATGTGCTCTAGGAGCATTAGACATTTCTGCCATCACAGCTGTTCCATTCCTTGGTTTTGCCCCACTGCAGTACACAGCTGTACTGCATCATGGGTTTAGAGAAACACACTGACAGAGTAATATTCACTGCTAAGATTATCACTGTTTTCATAGTCCTGGGTTTTCTGTCAGTTAGAATTTTATTTTTTTAAAATTAAATTCCTTTCCTCAGAAGAATTTTATGCAAGTTGAATTATTTTAGCAAGGCCTAAAGTAAAACAAAATATACAGACCTTATAGAATCAAATATAATCATAAAATCTTTGAGAATTTTCTGTGAGAAGGTTTTTTGATGAAAATTGTAAGTTCTGTAATGCCAGTGTTTCTGAAATGATTAAGCAAAATAAAAATTTTGTTTTGTGAAAACCTAAGTAGTCTCCTATTCAACTTCCAACTGCTCCAAAATGTTTAATTTCTAATTAACGACCTATTTATGTAAGGGCTTATGGAAAGTACAGCTGAAGTCACTGTGTTCTCTTTAGCAATGGACTCATTTAAAGACTGCAAAGTGCAAACTATTTATCACAAGTTTAAGGCTATAGGCACTAGAGATTATACTAGGCTCCTGCGGATTATAATTTGGTAATTCCTACAGTTCATTGTCACAAAGATCCAGAGAAAACAGTTTTCTCTTGGGTTATCTTTAAACATTTTTAAAGAAAGCTGAATATGCTGAAACAACACATTTAAAAGCGCAGCTTGCTTGTGCTCAGAGTCCAAAAATAATACTGTCACAATCGTGATAAGCCTTGTACGTCGTACCTTTCTCACTGAGCTCAAGCACCAGCACTGCAGCCACACTGAGGGCCATGGTGCTGACTCTCAGTGCTGCAGCGTGAGCACATCTCTTGGTCAAGGCCCACAGGGGTATCCAAGGTCAACATCCCTCACCAAACATGACACGACTGTTTCCTAGTGCAGTTTAGTATGTGGAATTTGCCTGCATTTTGCCTATATGGAGACTTTCTGCTCATGAGATGTTCAAACTATATTTATTTCTCAATTTCCCTTCATTCTGATCTCTAAGCTAATTTTTTTTTATGAGGTAGAAGAAAAAAAATGGACAGTCTGACAATCCATCTAGAAGCATTTTTCTAGACCTGATCTTGAGCTTAGCTCAGTGCTCATATCACCAAGGTTGTGGGTTCAATCCCTGTACAGGCCATGCATCTAAGAGCTGGACAAGTTGGTCCCTTCCAACTCATAATATTCTTTGTGTGTATATGGATGTTATCAAACGGGTTAAGCTCTGAACTGAATGGAAGGATTTCTAGTTCCTCCTCACATTTGTGTGTGAAAAAGGAAAGGACAGCATGCTGATGTCTTTATAATTTTATCTAGAACAGTGCAGGACCCATCCCCTGCTATTGCTGTTCCTAAAAGATTGTTCTTTGCTAACTTTCTGAATAAAACTAGAGTTCCATTCTCCCCATCACTTCCTTCAAAATAAAAAGGAGCAGAATCTGACATTTAGGGCAGAAAGGATGGAGCTAACCACAGTAGTACTGTCTGTCCTGTATTAATTTTTTTTTCAATTCAAATTTCTACCTATTTCTTACCAAAGACATTCACAATATGAAAAAAAAATAACTGGTTTATTCCTTCAGATTCCATTAACTCAGTGTAAATCACTTCCAAATCAATAACACTTACTGGGACTTCTGAGTCTGATAAAATTGAGAGTGTATAGACACTGTAAGAACAAATTATGTACCTATTATGCAGTATAAATAGCATTGGAACAAAGAAGATTTTGGTGTTGTTTTTATGGCATACTAATAGATATTTTTTAAAATTCTACACCCCTTTCTTCAGAATAAAAGAAAAAATGGCGATCAATGAGATGGTAAGGAAGAAAAGCTGGAATGGGTTAAAATGTGTGTTTTGGATAAAAAGAATTCTATGGAACAGATTGTGGTAGTTGAATCCCTAAAAGAATTTAAATGTGTGTATGGACAAAAAATCCATGTAGCTCTATAGTGAAGAGTGTTAAAACACAACACAAGCATCTCTTTCGGAAACACTGAAATATTTTGGGCTTCAGGCATAAACAGAGACTTAAATAAGAGGAAAATGAGCCATTCATCAGGCAGAAAATTAAATAGGGATTCACTACAGTGTTTCTTGAATTTTTCCTTTGAAGAAATTGGTATTACTCAAAAGTTAGGGCTGTTCTTAGATCAGAGGAACAACTGATCAGATCCAATACAGCAGTTCCCATGACATTACTAGCAAAACTGAAGTGGTATATGCTTAATAGGAAATTATTGGCATGAAAGCCAGGCCTCAGTAGCTGATTTTGAAACATTCAAGTATAGGAAAATCTGAAGCTGCTTTTCCTTCTCTACATGTTCCAAAAGTGTAGAACAAATGTACTCACCCAATGAAGCATGAATGATATGTCATATCCTTACCCTGGGTTTATGTCCTGTAGACAGGAGATAAGGAACATTACAAAATGGTGGAAATAGAGTGATTCACAACTAAAGTATAATCTGACAATTTTTGAGTGAAGTGGCACTCCTAACTATTTGTGGACAATATGAGTGATTGCATATCAACTAACTGTATCCTAGAATGACATAGCTGGTAGATGGCTATTCACTGATTTAATTTTCTGCCTTCAGATTCCTTTCCTTTCCTTTCCTTTCCTTTCCTTTCCTTTCCTTTCCTTTCCTTTCCTTTCCTTTCCTTTCCTTTCCTTTCCTTTCCTTTCCTTTCCTTTCCTTTCCTTTCCTTTCCTTTCCTTTCCTTTCCTTTCCTTTCCTTTCCTTTCCTTTCCTTTCCTTTCCTTTCCTTTCCTTTCCTTTCCTTTCCTTTCCTTTCCTTTCCTTTCCTTTCCTTTCCTTTCCTTTCCTTTCCTTTCCTTTCCTTTCCTTTCCATTTTTCTTGTCTCTTCTTCACAACTTTATAAACCTGAGAAACATGTTTTTACTTTGGCAGACTAATATAGGGTTTTTTTCCACCAGACCCTAGGAATATGCTAATTTTGAAACAAAAAAAAAAAAAAGTGTTACTTTTTATTTTAAATAGATCCACTTTGATTACAACTCACAAGGAAATCAGGCCAAAAATCGCTGAATGATTATCAGGGTTATAAATTACAAATTATAACAAGTGGAGTATAAGAATGTAGTTTCCAGGTAAAATGGCTGTGCTAACATCCATGATGTAGATAAAACTGTATAAACAGAAGATAATTCTGCATGTTTAGATTGCATTAGAGATGGCATAACTACTCCTGTACAGGCATTCCTTTTGTGTGACTCTTCTCTGCTATCTCTATGAAGCTGCAATAGAGACATCAACATCTAAACTAATCATCCTGGACTCCCTGCAGACTCAGCGGAGGTGTAATTTATCTTCCCTGTTTCAGACACCTACTTCGGCATATCATGAACTCTGTCCTGAAAGAACTAATATACAGTGCTATCCACTACACAGCTTGGCTATCTCAGACATTCACCACCAATATCTATTCAGCATATCCTACCTATCTGACCATCACCCCAAAAGGGTTGCAGCAGTGCATTTGCAATGCAAATCTTTGAATCTAGCAATAATGGTCAAAGATGTTTTTGTGCAGAACACAGCAACTGGATTGCCATTATCCTTCCAGCTGCTCAACTATCAAAGACAATTGACATAAAATTGACAAACAAAGGTATCTCTTTCTAAAATGAGCTGGTCAGCTGCTGAAAAAAAAAGTGTTTCCTAAAGGCAACTTTCCAAGACAGGAAAGTTAAATACTTTGCTGAAGACCAACAGAGGTATTAACGGTGAGTACAGGTTCACAACTTCAGAATACCCGCTCCCACAGCTGAATGCAGATTATAAAAACAGGTTCCTTTTTGAAGGTTTTAGAGAAAGTATCCAAGGTTATTGTTTGGGTGCAGAGGACTGTGGTACTCAGAGAAGTGGTTATCAAGTGAGAGATTAAACTGAGTGGCTGTTACTGGCCTGAGCATGAGCTCCAGAACTGTACACGCTGTTGTAGCTGTAGGCCTGCTAGACAATGAGGCAGTGTGCTGACCAGAAAGGTTTCTATTCCTCTATCAGTGCCTGGAAAAAGTCTTATGATTGCAACAGAGAGACAGTGGAGGATTTAATCCTGAGTGTTAGCTAAAGGGCTGCTGATAAAACAAATGTCCCACAGGATGTTACTGCTTTTTATTACGGAGAGGTCTAGAGGGAGTTCAAACAATTAGCCGTCAAGGGATGATTTAAGGATGCTTCTGTAAAGAAGGAGATAAACTAGAGCATTCAGGTAGTATTCATAGTAGGTAAAACTAAAGTTATTTATGGATATGCATCAATTGGAGCCTATCAGCACACTACTGATTTTGAGTTACTATCTCTATCAATCCATTTTAAATTTTATTGAAATATTAATTTGTCCCACATTATAGGGAATAGAATTTTTGATTCATTTTATACACCAAAATTCATTTCCAATGTTGCATGCCACAAATATTTTATAATAAATATCCAAAATACAACTGGATACATCACAAATATTCTTATTTTACAGGGTTGGAGTTATTTAAACCTGATTTATTGACAGGGTGTGTTGGAAATATGAAGAGAAATTGTGTAAGTAAAATTGTTTTCATATAATCTTCTAACTTCAGGGATGCTGAATATTAAAGCAGGCCAAAAAACTGAGTGTTTGTTACAGAACAGATAGAGAACATACACTGAGTAGAATATAAAATTCTCAAAACACATCTATATGACCTGGAGCTCATTTTCAAAGAATTTTGTCTTTGCCAGGTTTAGACTTCTAAGAGATCTAAATGTATTTTAAAGGGGACATATGATTGAAAAACTTGTCCACTGTGAGTATTTTCACATTACAGTCAGTGGTCGCTTTGGTTATAATAAGATCTATTTTAATAAAATATACGAGAAGGAAGGAAGGAAGGAAGGAAGGAAGGAAGGAAGGAAGGAAGGAAGGAAGGAAGGAAGGAAGGAAGGAAGGAAGGAAGGAAGGAAGGAAGGAAGGAAGGAAGGAAGGAAGGAAGGAAGGAAGGAAGGAAGGAAGGAAGGAAGGAAGGAAGGAAGGAAGGTTGACATCTCTTTGGAAGCCATAGAGTTCAGTTAAATTGCCTCTTAAATTACCTTTAAATTACTGCTGGAGAAGCCATCCATTTCAGTGGATTTTCTAGGTGGGCCAGAAAAAGACTACAGGAGTGTGTCTGTATAGGCCCCTGTCTAGCCTAGATCACCCGTGTAAGAATTAGGAAATCATCAATGACCATACCTTCTTGTATTTAACAGTCATTGGGAAGCTTACAGAATTATCTTAGAATCATGAAATCTGGTTAAACAATTGTGCAACCTTCTGCAGCCTTAACATACCAGGATATATGCTATGCTGTTCTTGCGGCATCTTCTATCCATTATTGCAGATATCTCTTGGCATGCTATCCACTGTCTCCCAAGAGTCTAAGCCTTTCCATATGCTTTATGCTGACCCTAGTATCCAACTAAATTGGCTCTTCAGCTTGGAGTGAGGAAGACAAACAGCCATATTAGGAAAGCTAAAGGAGCAGTACTCAGCAAAAGTGCTTTCGTGGATCCAATTTAAGTGTGCAAATAGGAGAAGATTTAGTAACCAAGTTACCTAGAATTTTTTTTTTTCAATTTTCCAGGAAGTGAAGAAGTATCATAAATCCTTTTGCATATCTGAGCCTGGGTGACTTTTGACTTAGGACATTTTTGAAAATGTTGAGCTTTTATTTGTCCCAGTATAAGGGCCATAAATAGAAAACTTACTAATTAACTTCTGCTAATAAAAAGAGAGCTGTGTCACCTAAATTTATCTGTCAAATTGTTGCATTCTGTTAATTAAGTTGTATGTGACATGCTAGAAAAACTCCACCATAGTTTTTCAAATTAATATTTCAGCTTCTTCAGTGTTATGGATGGGGAAGATTGTGGCAAAATCTTACCATTTCCTCATTATTTTCGACCCTCTTGGTCTTAAGGTAGAGGCACCTCTAGACCAGCAGTCAGTGAGATATGTATCTTGTATATGACTACTTGATAAGACTTGACTACTTCTAGTATATGACTACTAAAAATGGTTTGACTACATTCACATGAACCATTTTAACCAGATCTGTGACTATTCAGTGGTTGTATCATCAGCCTCCAAATGTGTTTCTCCAGGAGCTCTTGGCTGAGTCACAGCAGCAGAAGGGCTTGTGGTCTGCATGAGCATCTGATGATGGAGGAAGAGAGCTGGGAAAATGGAAAATTCTTGCATTAGATTCACCACTGATAGAACAACACTTTGTAATCACTGTGTGAAAAACAGAGGTGTATTAACACAGCCCCCAGTAATTAGGCAGTAGGAGAGAATAATGATCCATAGAGTTATGCTGGAAGAACTTAGAGCAATAACTTCTAGTGAGGTCTGAGATCACTGAATATAGTGATCTATACATTAGTTTTTGCTATCCTTTTTAACATAGCATTTGTCTTCTGTTTTTCTCTCCAATAATATCAGTTTAAGATCATGATAACCATTCTTACCTACAGTTAACTAAATAGAAATTTATTGCTTGTACCCTAGATTCCTCCTGATACTATTGAAAATGTCCTTTTCATGCAGTGGTGTTACTGGGTTTTGCACCAAGGCTATTGGCAACCTCACCTCACCCTGACAGTGTTCCAGGAATCATTCAGGAGTATCCACCAGTCATTGTAGTAATGTTTCATTTCCAAAATCATCTCCTTTAGGTCTGTTACTGGAAACATTACACAGAGCATGTATCTGTTACAAGAGGAATTCACGTTTCTCCTGAGTATTCTCCTGTGTAAATTGCTGCTTCTATTTAAAAATATCAGGCTCTGTCCAATTCTCAGATCCAATGAATCTGCTTTATGCCATTCTTCCTATGCCAAGGAAGACTGATTAATTAATCCCAGTGGAGAAAACTTCCACGACTGTTCATCTCTTGTTGCTAATCTTCAGTCTCTTTTTTCCACTGTCCCAGTTCTCGATGTATTTTTAGGAGTAAGGAAATACAGGAAAACAGCAGAGACGTTTTTCTCTGTAGGTAGTCTTTAATTTCTTTGTGAATGCACCCCAGAGCATAGAACTGTTGATTTATCTCCAGATTCCTATGCATCTCTTCATGCACTTCTCAGCTGCAGATGTATCTTCCTCAGCTCGGGGTGTAAATCTCTCTTGCTATTCTACTGGGACTTTCATTGGTGAAATTCACTATGTTTGCTAAAGAATAAACAGGGTTAATGGATACTTATCGCAGATATTTTACTTGTGCGTTAGTTGTGTCTTTGTTTTCATTCACAAACTTTGTGCATGCTGTAGTAGAACATAAAAAAAAATAAGAATAATAATTTTTAAAAAAAGATTGGATTAAAGATTGTACCAAGGTTTAGAGTCAGATGGACAGGCAGGCAAACTAGATGGATGTCACTTGGCACTAGATGACAGTAAGTTGCCTTATGCTGTTCACTGAATGATGGATGACAAATCTTATTGTTATACAGATGCTTAACTTGCTGGTGTGCATTATAATTTTGAAGATACCATCTGATTTGCAGAAATTAGTATGCTATGCAGCTATAGATATGTTGCAGGCGGTGGGAACTGGAATTGGGTTATTTTTTCCTGTTGTTTGTTGCCTGACAACTTTGACTCCAAGACCCATTCATTATAGCAAACTGAATTTATAGAGGTCTGGACTTTGGCTTTTGCTTCAGTGAAAAAAAACAGGTTCTCATTTATTGGATTTGCAATGGAGATATAATATGTCTATCACCTACACAGAGATATTATTGGTAGAAAAGTAAAATACCATGGTTAAGTTGACTGGCATCAAAAAATAATAAGGAGATGGTAAGAGAATATTTGCATAATGCTCACCTAAACATATCTTCAAGTTTGCTAATGTTCCCCATTCAGCTTGGCATGGGCCTTACAAGAACTGTGTTTCAGGGATAAATTCCCAAACAATGTGGGAAAGAACATCTGCTGAGGGGTTTATGTAATTTTCCACTCAATTTGTTCTGTCAAGAAGATAAAGTATTTCACTCCTTTGAAGAGACCAATACTATGGGTTAAAAAACTGAAACTTAAAATGGCACAAATTCAGTATGAAGAAAACTTTGTTAGTTCCAGTTTTCTGTATTATTTTTCCCCATTCTGATTCACCTATTTACTTTTTAAAATTTCTTTCTTTTGTATTTATACCTGTTGCTGGGGTAAAACATGCAAAGATCCAGGAAACAAGCAACATGACATCCATAACTAATGAGAAAGAACCATATTTCTTGAGCACTGGGTTTGAATAGCCGTTTGTTACTTTGCTATCATTGAACACATTTGTCTTGTATTGCAAATAAAACAATAGAACTGTACCTTTAGCAATAGAATCACATTCTAAAAACACTCAAAATGACTAAGTTTGTGATTCCTATTTTCCACATCAGAGTAGACCAAGAAGAAACATTAAATGCTTAAAACTGAAAGGCTTCTAGTGCATTACAGTCTTCCAATATAGTACCTAAAGGGCTCCCCAAATAGCACAATATGATTTATAAACTGTACCAAAAACCATCTCCTGTCGTGCAGTGAATGTTATCATTGGTCGCATAATCCACATTTCCTGCGGAGGAAATAGCTATTATCAAATAATATAAATATTAAATAATACCAAATAGTACATACTGTACTGCCTTTAGTGTGTTGCTCTATATCTGATTCATTGTTTTACTTTTTTTTCCTCACGTGATACAAAAACTAATATTAAAGTATATTTAACTTTCAATAACAGAAAGATATGACATTAAAAGTGAATACAGAGAGTGTTTAAAATTATGGGCTTAACTGATGTGCAGCTTGTCAAACACCTTTTAGCATTCCATAACAGCTGCATCCTTCACTGCTGCAGGGCAGCAAATCTGAATAGGCTCACTGGTGCTAGGAAAGATAAGCATGTATCTTGCTCTCCTCAGAAATGTGAATTTCTCACAATATTTAAACAACGCTAAAAGTTTTTGCATTTGTTCCAGGAGGACACGAAGACAAGGGCTAAATATCTTCAGAGAAGCCAAGTGGTAGCAGTTCCAAGTGCTATTTCTGTGTTTGTTTTCCAAGTTGGTTGAACCAGAAAGTATGAGCGTGCACATAGGAGAATGTGTGGTCACGCAGCTCCCTCATGACACCCAGCTGGACAAATATTTGAATCAAAGACTCTTAGAGACTCCCAGAGCTCTCAGCAATCTAACAGCACCTGGACAGCAGTACGTGAACCATCTTGGTTTTGATGAGTCAATAGCAGAGGTCCTTGAGAAGCCGGTATTGTCCTGAACACTTGTAGATGGATCTGAGTTTCCTGAAAAACCAGACATAAATTTTATGGACTAAAGCTCTGGATTCTCTAATGACATCTGCTTCCTTGCTCCTCGCTTTATTGTAATGGGAATCAAAATATGAGTTTGGGGTTATGCACATTAAGAACAAAAGGAAAAATACACTCAAATAAAGCAAAACCCATTTAAAGTCTGCACTAAATGTTATATTTTTCTTTGGTATGGTATTCAGGTTTGGGGTTTGGGGGTTTTTAAGCCTCTCAGTGTTGAGTTTATATATATTTGTTGCTGTAACACAGCATATATATCATCCATAATTTTCTATAATTTTTATATGTAATAAAGTAAATGAGATCACAAAGTAAGATTACAAAGCAAAGGAATGGCATACTTATCTTTCTAGCGATATCTAATAATAATCAACTCCTTCAATTTCATAATTTGCAGTCATCAAAAGTATGATGACTATTATAAATTAGCCTGAATTCCATTTCATTCCAGTCATTCTCTCTCTCCTACTCATTCTTTATATCATCTTCCAACTTTTTCTTTACTTATATAATACTTACTAGTTCTTGTACTTTTACTTGTATGTTTTAAAATATTTATAGGCAACTCAGTTCTTTTGTACAGGTTTCAAATCTTAAATCCTGGCAAGTAATTACCCTTGCATGCCACAAAGAAATGCAATATTTAAAGAAATTATTGTGCACCATATAGTAATGGGGAAACTGACAATGCCCTGAATGAAGAGCAAACATTAAACCTTTTGAGATATTGACATCCTGTGTAAACTAAAAGTTTCTAATTAATCTCAAAATCACATGGCAGTCAAGGTTTTTGATATGTTGTCAGGACCCAATAGTAAAAAGTTTTATGTAAATTGAAATGTTTTATCTCTGTTCAGTCGCCTCTTCACCTTGGCCACAGCAGAACATCATCCATCCCATGATGTGAACTGGGAAAATTCTGGAGCACGTACCAGCCATCCAGGCACGCCTGCAGCACACTTAACTTTGCAGAAGAGGCAGACAGTTTGCAGTATTCTTTGCAAACCACACTGTCTTACTAGCCTTTGGTGCTGTTGTTGATTGGAGAGGAAAAGAGAAGATACAGAAAAAGGAGCTGCAGGGTGTAGAGAGGGGTAATACTCTCATTTGTAATTTTATCAGAGAAGCTGTCGTTTTTTTTTCCACTGAGGCCTCTGGCTTTTGCCCAGTAGAATTAGACTAAAAACCTGTGGTGAAATGGGGTAATCTCATTGGTTTGTTTTGTCTTTCAGGCAAAGCAGCAAGTGGGTAAAGTCTGTATTGCTGACAATGAATGTGGGCAAACCCCATTTGCTTGCATTTACCCCTGATTGCCTCACTGCCTAAAGCTGCCTCTGGTTTCAATCATGGCCAGTATCACACACCATATCTCTCTCAGGCACTCAATGACCTGGAACCAGTCTGGCTAGAAGATTAACTAAGCTCTGGTGTGGAGACAATAGCTGAGAACTGTGCCTTTCCTGCACAGACCCACAGAGGGTGAAATTCATTTGAAGGGGGAAGAAAAATGGTTTTTTTGAAAGCTGGCTTGAAACTGTGAACCCTCACAGAAACTGACGACAATTAGAAGACTCCCTCATGTCCTCACTGAGTATAAATCTGCTTCTTCACCCTACATTGTCTAGTTGAGATTGCACCTTGGCTCAAGGTGTCTTCATGTTCCTTTAATAGTGATATGGTTTAAAAATAAAGATTTTTTAAGAAAAGTTTAAAAATAAAGGCAAAAGTATGTTGTTCACTGTATGCAGTAATCTTAAGCTCTGTAATAAAACAGACCAGCGCAATTCCACCATGCAACACAACTATTATGCACTCAGGTATTATGGTGAGCAAACCAGTATAAGAATGTAATGGAATAGAATTAATTACTGTGAGTGATCCACACAACTGATAGCCTAAACTGCAACTCTAACATTTCCAACTAAAAATGCCCCTATTATACTCGACATGCTGGGTTTTCTTGGATGTATTCAGTATAATATCCTTTTACTGACAAAAACTAGCTTTTACTTTTTACTGGTGACAGTCCTACAGACGGGGAGAGCTCTCTGAAATGGACTTTTTTTTTTACTCATCAATCCACAGCATTAAATTCCTGTGGCAGGTTCACTCTTCAGCTTGAGTGTACAAATTATGCTCATAGATACATACATCTGAGTAGCCCCATTGAAGGCACAGACCTACACTTGAAGGCCAAAGTAGATTTCATAAAGCAAAGGAAAGCCAATACTGTAACCTAAGACGGCTTTTGCCCTTCAGAATATTTATTGTTGGGGATCGGGTATAAAAAAGAAATAAAAACCAGAAGCTTTTATCTTCACTTTCATATTCCAGATTTGGTTTGCAGTGTTGACAAGTAGAAAAAAACCAAAACTTTTTCATTCCTTTGTTTGCTATGCAGCACAAATTTTAAATTAAAATAATCAAGGCAAATAAAAGTAGCATATCTTAGTTAAAATGAGAAAAAAAATGGTTTGCATTCTGATAAGTTTCCTTTAGATACAGGTTTATATTTTGTTACAATTAAAGTACCAAAATTTATTATTAAAATTATATTGTAATATATTGCAATTACACATTCTCATAACATTAACTACTACTATAAAGACATAATAAATCCATTTCCTTCTGGTCTTATATCAGTTTTAAGAGCATAGGAAAATCCATCCTGTGGAATTTTCCTCTCTAACTTTTATGCAAAATGAATCCATTTTCATGTCTGTCTCTCCCTATGGGACACAATAATTTCTGCCACAAATACAATTCAACATAGACCAACTCAACACAGCTATTGATTAAGCCAGAGGAGCCTGCCCTTAGGTCTCCTGTTAAATCTCTTTTTCAGATAGAAGAAGTGAAGAGAACATTAACAGCAGCAAGTTGCACGACTGGACATACTTTTCTCTAAAAAGATTTGTGTGTAATTTTGTGTTTAGTCTTTCTCTGACAGGCACAAGAAAAAGTTAAAGAGGCATCTCAAAACAGGGGACTTAAAACTGTTTTAATACTTAAGTGTAAAAGGAAATGGAAGGTAGGAATTGAGTGAAGCACAGGATTTCTGTGTTCCTTTCAGCAATTGAAACCATATTTAAAGCTGTGAATAAGCAATAATGCTCATAACCATAAAGGTAGTGGTTTAGACCTCAAACACACTCTGGCTGAATCATTGGAAGGCAAGTATTTCTTGAATTCAGAAATCACAGGATACCTTCAGCAGATCCAAAGAAACCAAGTAGCAACCCCACCAACTGAGCTCTATTGCCACACTCCTTTTCCTCTTTATTAGGAGGCAGTAGATTTCCATTCTAGGCCATGTCCACTATCTATAGCAGAAATGCATTTCATTAAAACATTACACTTGATTTCATTTAAACAAAGAGTCTGATGTGGCTTAAGCAAAAACTTTCATCTTGGAGTGGTATCCAGGACTAGTATGGCTCATAATAGAGAACAGCAGAGAGCTGATATGGAACTTGGGCCCACACTCATTTTCAGAAGCTCTGAGACAAGACGTGTTTCACAGAAAAAAACACAGTAAAAACAGTGTTGAACATGCAGTTGCAAGGAGAAAATTTATCTTACAAACAAAGCAGCCGTTGCTGTAGGGTGAAATGAACCCTCATTTTCCTCTGAGCTGCTGAGATTTCCTCTAAAGAGAACCAGCACAAGATCACACGTGGCTCACATGACAGTATGAAAAAGTGCCAGTGGTCAAAAATTTTATGATCATTCACTGATTGTGAGTCTTGGCCAAGTGTTGAATCCTGTCTTCAGAATCATGGCCTCAATGAAAAGTCCAGTTGCAGTGAACTTCAAAAATAATAAAAAGTGGCGGTTCTTGTATTTTCCCTCCAATATATATGATATTTGAATGTTTAGACTATCACTGGTATAGACTACTTTTATATTTCTTTCATGGAAAGTCCAGTATAAAAAATAGATCCTTTACCATGGTGCAATTCCAATTACATCCTAGGGGCAAAATGCATCCTGGGGTCTCCTGCAACAGAGAATATGAAATTTTGGAAAGAGTTAAAAAAAAAAAAAAAAGGTGAAAAAAAAAAAGAAGTGAAAACAAATACGGAGAAAAGAACCAGGGAGATTAACCAGGAAAAGGTATATTTACAGAATTCTTGATAACAGAATAATGACATTTATTATTATTATTATTCATTTGCCTGATACTGTCGTCTAGGGTTTCATGTAATTAGCAGTTTGGGCTTTCATCTGTTTTAATTTTCTCTTAGAATTGTGCTCACAGCAGGAATAATCAGCTTCAAAACCAAGAAAAAGCTAATCTTGCAAACTCAAATTTCTCTTTCAGCCGAGGAAAGTGTTTGGTCTTTAAGGCTGTGATATAAATGATATAGCCAAGGTAGTGCAGGAAACTGGCAGCAGTAAAAGGAATTCAGCATGTATTTCCCAAGCCTCAAATCTTAACGTGGAGACCATTCTCACTTTATTGCTATGTTTATGATAAAAAGTTTTGAGAAATTCTGTGCACCAGGAAAAGAACACATTACAGCTGACTTTGAACTGCCTGTGCATGACTGCTTAAGACAGGTATTTTATGTATATTTTGAATCCGAGTAGATCACTATGAGTATCATTTATATTTGCATGAAAAAGATATAACAGATACCATTTGCTGTGTCTCTGTGTAAGCAAGAACTCATTAAAACTAGGAAGCCTGTGAGGGAATTAGGCACTTCAGTCTCACAGGATTTTAGTATGAACTGAGCGACTAACTTCCTAAGATATCATTATTGCCTAATAATGCAATTGACTGTTATAAATTATCTTCACACACTTGAAATCTGAATGGATTAAAATATTGTTTTTCTCCAGAGAGTGAGTGTGTTCTTTTGTTTCTTTTTGACCAGATGAAATCTTAGCTTTGTAGGAATGTGCAAAAAAAGTCACCAATCACAACAGTATGCTTCACTAGCATACGTGTGTGTGATGAAGCCCTAACGAGAGAAAAATCCTCTTTATTCAGTTTACTCTCCCTTCGTTTGGCTTATTGACCGTATCAAGTTAAATGTTAATTGCAGGCTACAGAGAGGTTACTTATCCCTTTGTAATCAAATATCTCATTCATTAACTACCTATGCAACAAAATATCTGCTGTTGAAGATCTGACTGAACCTTTTGTTTTCATAGCAATAAGAAGATACCACCAATCAGGGTTAAACATGGTGAAAAATGTTTTCATTTTTAAAAAATGTATTTTAAATAATAATACTAGACCACAATTTAAAAAAAAATACGGAGATATATTCAAGAACACTTTTAATAAAAGAGTTTTGGGATTCAATCAGTCCATAGAGATTAAAAATACCTTTTTTTCTTCACTCATTATTACTTTCTCATTATACATTGACTTGCTGTGTGACCTTAGGCAATTAATTTACTCTCTAGCCAAAATTTTTCAACCTGAATATGTAAAATTAAACATCTGAATCTATTTTTAGGTGCTCAAATAAATGGCCTGATTTTCAGAGGTCATTTGTACCCCAAATATTCATTAAGTTGACAGGGGTTCTGCCTGCCCTTTGCCTCTGAATAAATTATTACTTCTTGCATACATAAGTGGTGGATTTAGATGCTTAACTCCTGGTATCCAACGCTATCCTCGGGCTCCTCACATAAAGGAGTATGGCACAGGGAATTCCTGCCCTGGCAACAGCCAAGAAAACAGGTTTGAACAGAGTACTGATCAGGGTCAAAAGTGATGCTGCTGTACTCATATATCTCAGTTCAGGACTCCCCAGAGATTTTTCTGACTAAAAAGTTCAAATGTCACTCTTCTTACATAGCAGGCATGTCTGAAGAGATTTAATTTTCCTGCATATAATCATGTGCACTTCATTTAGGTGCTTAACTTAGACATTATGCACAAAATCCTGTTTGGCCCTAGAAGGATGCTAGAGTCTGCCTACCATAGTGGAGAGAAAGTGCCTCTGAAGAAAAGCAGAGGGAAATCCACTCCTATTTTAAGTGTCTATTTTTCCACTGAGAATGCAGAAAATTAATAGAAAATGTTAGGTGCTTCCATCCACTCAGGACCCAGAGTGTTTCAGTCCTCTTCTGAGAAAGATATCTGGTAAAGGTGACACTGTGGTGTGCTTAATAGTCTAGTGGTTTGAGTGTTCACTAAGCCAATGAGAGGTTCGCATTCCCAGCCCTGATTCTTACAGGGGACTGAATCCATCTCTCCTGTCACCCTGGAGAGTGACTTAACCACTGTGCCATGAATAATCAGAGCAGGACACTTACGGCTCCTTCTTCTGAGACTGAACTGCAGTGTAGCCAGCAATGCAAAATTCATTATTCTGGGAAAGCATCAGGGAAACAAATGTTGGCTTGTAGTCACTGGGACATGCCTGAGAAAGGGATGTCTCCAGCGTTCAGCCTTCTCTCACCTTTTGCTGAGGGGAGCAAAAAAAGTGAGGGAGTATTGGAAAACTAGGCAGTCCAAAGTTCCCTATTACTATGCTATTCTATTTGAGGAGATGTGTTCTCATACACTACTTCCTGCATGCAGAACTCTCATTGTTGACTTCAGAGATACTCAAATTCAGAAAATCATACTTGTTCAGAGTGCCTGGTGGTTTACATCTTGGCAAAGTGTCCTTGATGCAAATATGAACCCCTAAAGTGAAAAAAGAGGTATAGAACTGCTACTTCAGAGGTTTCATTCCTCGTCTACAAAAATCTTATGGACAGAAAAATTTGTTGGAAGAGTTAAAAAATAAAAAAAAAAAAGAAGTTTTGAAAAGGTAAGAATTTTGAGTCAGGATTCAGGGCTTTGTGAGTTCAGGAAGGATAAAGTTTACCGGGTGCATTGAGTGAACAGTCCCTTCTTGGAGAAGGATCCCTACATGCATTTGCCATATATTAAAGTTCAAATCCTTCAGGATTTGTTTCCAAGCTATTACTCAGACTTCTGCTGCAGAATGCAACCTTCAAATATATCTCATAGTAAGCAGAATGGGATGGCCCACTCTACTTCAGGCCCTGAACGCCAGGATGTTAATCAGAATTTTGAATTAATCAGTCAAAAAACTTGCCTACAAACTGGTCTAGATATCAAACTGCACTGAGTAACAGATGTTTAGAGCTGGGTGTAAATCCAGCAACTTCTCAAATGTTCACTGTCTGAAGCTTAACTGCAACATTTACAGCTTGTTTCCCACCATCCCTCTTTGGTAGCTGTGTCTCAAAGCATCAGTTCCGGATTCAAGTTGTCTTCTAACCTTGCTTTGCATTTGCATCAGCTCCATCTTAAAGTTGTCTTTTAACCTTTTAACCTTTGCATATACATCAGCATAGTCCAAAGTAGACATGATTATTTGAGAATGGAGAAAAAGAGAAAGAAAGAGATGACAAAGGGTGCTTAACTTTAGCAGAAAAAATATCAGAAGACTGCACTTCTGACATCTTCAGTGAAAAGAGTTCAGTCATGGTATTATATATACCATAGGTACATATACATACACATATACATATACATATACATGGTATTATATATATATGTACATATACAGATACAGATACATATACAGATACAGATACAGATACAAGGTATTATATATACCATAGGTATTATACACCTGACGTACTTTAAAAACCAAAACAGGAAAATAAATATGCAGGGTTTTTTCACCATCTGTTATGTATCTCTTGACCATATACAAAATAAATTTTTAAGGGTTCTTTACTGATTTTGTCAGATGCATGGGATAACATTCAGCAGCTTAGTGGACTTTTGATACTTCTATCTGTAACAGTGCAAGTAGAATCCTTACCTGTAATTTATTTGATTAAGCATTTGAAGCATTTAGCTCAGCACACACCTGATATATGGTCATAATCAAGTACTTAGATATTTAAAGTGAAGGAAAAGTTTGCTGGTACAAAATAAAAGCCATTTTAAAAAATGTATTGTAGCTTCACTCAATAACTACAGAAATTTAATGTACTGAAAATCTATACGTAGCTGAAGAGCATGAATTTCAAGGGCAAATGGGATTTTATAGCTTAGTGGAGTAAAGTTATAAGAACTGAAATAAATAAAACAGACAAAATGTAGGGAAAAAAGTTGTATGGTATCTTGTGGTGAAAATCCTGTGAAATTGTGATTTTTTCTTTTTAAGCATAACAGTTCATTACATTCTATTGGTTTCTGTATGAGGGACAGAACACAGCACTCCAGACATGTCTCACCACTCTTGAGTGGAAAGAAAGAATCACTAAGCGGTGTTAACCCACTCGTGATCTCTCTCCATGCATATTTTACATTGCTGATGCAAATCCTCTGGGCCCACTTATTCAACCAGTTTTCACTTCATGTCACTTCCCACTTATCTAATATATAATTCATCAGTTTGTCTATCAAGACACTGTGAGAGAAAGCATTAAAAACTATTAAAGACCTGAGAAGCTACATTCACTACTTTCTTCTTTTTAGTCATATAATTACATAAGGTTATAAAGTTGGACAAATATGACTTCCTCTTTATACACCCAACATCTCCAGATCACCTTCTTGTCATTTATGTTATTGAAAACATTTCCCTATTACCTATTAAGGTGCAATTCCTCATGTTTTCCTTCTTGCCCTTCCTGAAGATGGGAATGACCTTTGGTCTCTTCCAGTTTTCAGGAACCTCCTTGGATAATCAGGAGCTGTGAGAGATAACATGCCAGTAGCCCCACAATGGTATCAGCCAGCTCCTTCAGAACACTTAATTGCTTTTCACCAGGCCCTTTGGACTTACATATGTCTAGCTTGTCTTAGGTTCCATAACCTGAGCTTTTCCATTGAGAGTGAGTCTTTCTTTCTCTATATTCCCCAAATACTATAATATTCTTTGTTCTCCTTTTCTGATGAACAGGTAATATTCTTATGCATATACCATAATTTTATTGTCTATTTATAACCTACATATTTGTGAAAGCCCTTGAATTTCATTATGTTGCTGGATTTACATTTGACTTTAGTTGTACTAGAGCCCTCATTGTTTAGAAAACGTTGCCATGTGGCATTTTTGGGGAATGTCACATGCAAACATAAGGAAAGAAGAGGAAATAACAAGACACATATTGTGGAGAAGTAAAAATTATGAGAGAGAAAATGGAGACAGAAAGAAAAACCCATCAAAGATCCAGGAAAGGGTAAGTAGAAAGATTTACTTATTTTAATAAATCCCAGTAGAAAGATCATTCAAACCTAACTCTGACACCTGAAGACAGTAGAAGAGAAAGTGGCAAAGCTTTTCTGTCAAATATTAAAAAGACAAAAGAAGAAGTAAATTGCTGTTCTTAAGTATACACTGTCAGAAAAAATTTCCTAAAAGGCTTTTCTTTTTTACTGAAAAGGGAGACAGGACTCATAGCGCCAGAGGATAGGAGATAAGGAATAATTAGTGATGGAATTTCTGGACTGTTAAAAGGCCAGCAGCCAAACATGAGGAAAGTAAGCATTAAGAGATCTATAATCTTCTGACAAGTTACCAATGAGTTATTCACTACATTGCAAAGGATAATTTCTGTCCTTTGGCATGCTTTATATAAACTGCCTTTCCATAATTTTATTAGATTCTTATTATTCATTTCCTGCTTCACTAGATTAGTGAAATACTAATCAGGATGATTCACAATAGCCCTCTAATCAATATGCATATTATAGGGAAAATAGCTATAAGGTAATGCCTCTTGCAAAAGAAAAAATTGAATATGCATTTCTCTGGAAGTCCCTGGTCAATTTCATTTTTCTATCAAAATATTTTTCACAGCTTTTTAGAAATTTCCTTAGATCAAACATTTCTAGTTTATTAATGAAAACCAGAACCTTAGGTACAATAATAAAGAAGAAAATCAAATTTTTCAAACAAAAAGATAAAAAAATCCTACCAAAAACTGGTTTTAAAATCTATCAAATACCATTATTATTCAATGACATAGAAGGCAAGCAACATATTGCATTTTAAATAAATTTTAAAGTTATGTTTTTAAATTCTGCAAAAGTAATCACGGACTCTTCTTCATCATGCTTCAGCATTTTTATGCATATATGAATGTTTGTATGTTTAAATGTCATAATAATGAATCAGAATTCATATGTATTCAGTGTCCAGGAAAACATTAACAATCTATTTTAGCCTTAAAATTTCTTCTTTGTGTTCTAGATAAAATCAGAGTTGTATAGGGAAAAAATAAGATACAATATTTCACAAAGCAATTATAACAAAAATAGAAAATGGTACTTATGATGGAAAACAGTCCTCAAAAAATTTAAAGTGTTGATTATTTTATGTTCTATGTCATTAGTTTATTTCATTGTAGCAACTTTTCACTTCAGAATTTGTCATAATGGTTTGAAGACTAAACTTTTTCTAGATATCCAGGTGGCGCAACAGAATACTGTGATTCATAAAATTGCATGGCACAAAATGAAAGGAAAAAAACACAGGCAGCTCTCTTCTATGTATGAATGACCCAACAAGGCCCAAAAGTTCTTTTCCCTCCTAAAAGTTTTAATTTATTAAAATAGCAGAATGAAGAAGTCATATATTAAATAAGGGCAAATTTATTATAAAGTGAAGATTAATTAAAATTATTTTATATTATAGATATTTTATTTATTCTTCATGTGGAATGATTTACAAAACTCTTTCACATCAGTTCAACATAGCAATATATAACTTCTAAGGAGTGAATTTAAATAATTGCGTTTTCCCATTTCAGATGAGAGATAAACAGAAACTTGAAGGATAATTGTGTATATTCTTCTCCTTTATGTAAGATGCATAAGCACCACTAAAATTCTGTAACATGAGAGTGTCTGCTTCATTTGATAACTGAGTAGAGATTCTTATTCAAGGACTACTCTTGTGTGCCATTCAACTATTGACTGAAAAGTCCAACCCTCAGACTTATTGCCCCTACTCAGAAAGTCT
The DNA here is from genome assembly GCF_963662255.1 of Cinclus cinclus. Classification (NCBI taxonomy): domain Eukaryota; kingdom Metazoa; phylum Chordata; class Aves; order Passeriformes; family Cinclidae; genus Cinclus; species Cinclus cinclus. The sequence goes on along the minus strand of NC_085048.1, from coordinate 37,929,929 downwards.
AGTAAGACTTGAAAATTACAGGCCTAACCCTTTGTCCAGTGGCTGAGAGAGAAATCAGGTCTTTAAAATTCAGGGATGAGTGTCATGTTAACAGGCCCCAAAAATCAGATGGGACCTCATTTGCCTTGGAGAAAGGAGATAGTCCGCTGCACTGAAATATTCAATGTTAACACACAGTGATGGGAACAAATGGTACAAGTGCAGAGATACTCTCCCACTTCACCACAAGTTATTCTTACACATTTTTGTGTCTCAGTATCAATGGAGTTTGGGTGAAATATTTAGGTGGTCAGCATGCCACAGAAATTAAGTATGACACTGCATTTTTTTATTGAGGATTCCTAATTTCACAGTGTCTGACTGAAATTTTAGGGACTTGACCTAAGAGCACACAATTCACTCCACTTAAATTCAGATCTTCATAGTAAATAAAGAAACACAAGTGCCTCCACTGGAAGTTATTTGCCCATTTTCCTTTAGAGAGCAATTTTAGGATGGGGTACATCATCATGTCAAAAAAATTCTATTATTTCCTAATTGGGGTTTAGGCAATTTAAGTAGACACTAAATATTTTTGAATTGGATCTTCTGATACTTCTAAAATAATTCTGAAATATCTCCAGAAGACAGGTCATTTTATTCAGAAAGATCCTGATATCTACAACTTTGAGAATTTAGGAATCTAGGCAGAAGTTCCTGAACAGAGGAAACGAGTTCTTTCAGCTCTGTATTTAGTCTGTCCATTTCTAATGGGCATTTCTTGATAGGAGGAAAATGTGGATCCCCTCAGCTCAAAGAGTATTTAGAATACTGTTCTCCCAGCTTCTTGAGTGAGCCCGCAATTTCTTGCACTATGATACAGAAGTTTTGCAGTACTGCTGTTCTGGATCATGCCTATCTTAGGCAAGTTAGGTTGATTTCAAATGCCCATCTATCTAAATGTAAGTCTCTTCAGAGCACCAGGGAGGATATAGGTGCCTCTCTTCTCAAAACAGGCACATTTGAACATTAGTGGGCAATTTTGTTTTCATTTAACTTGTAGGCAATCTTTTTCACTCATTTTGAGAACACAAAGGAGTAAAAAAATATACAGAAATATGTCTCTCCAGACAGTTCAAACAGTAGGTATATTTTAAACCTATTAACACAAAAATATTGAAAAATGAAAATTTTCCTCCTTTATATTGCTTACCATCTGTCAGTGACCTCATAAAATTGATATAATGCTAAATGTCATGAATAACTTAGTTATGTCTGCAGAAATTAAAAAAAAATCTTAATCAATCCAAGTGCAATAAAATGAAAATAATATTCTAACAGAAATTGTCTCTGGCGATTTCTTAGTGACATACTCTTCAAAAGCCTGATTATTTAATCGGTGTTGTTATGTTAATTCATAATGGTTAAAACTACTGTGACAGTAGCATCTTTTTATAGTCTCATTTCATCACATTTCTTATACTATACAAATCAGGCAAAGATTAAGAATAAATCATGATATAGGGTTCTCCAAATCAAGACACTGACTGGAGAATCAGATATCATGAGAAAGGAAAGCTCCTGAATAAAATAATATAAACTTGATAGAATAAGCATGAATACTATCTTATCTGTGCACAACTTTAAGAAAACTTAACTTTAGCAACAGATATGAAAAGCTATACAAAGGCACAAAACTTTCTTCCACAAAGCAGGCAGAAATGATAGGACTATTTGATGTGGTTTAGTGAGGATGATGGTACTCTACCAATGGATGGACTCAATGACCTTGGAACCTTAATAACTCTATAATTTTATTCTATGATATGGATGGCTTTTCTCTTTCTTAAAGATTATTTTCTGACTAAAGTTTATTCCTTTCCTTATTAAACAGTAAATAAAAAAATCTATCAAGAGTTTGTAAATGTTATCCTGTGCCTGGAAGAAGAGAAGAACTTACAAACTGAGTAAACAAAGTAAGACAAAAATGCAGATACTGATATTTTTATCTTAGAATAATTACTTCTTTCCTCTTTCTAAAGTCAGACTCTTCAAGGTGCCTAGATTTTGAACCATCTCCTAGCAAAAATGGAAGAACATACTTTCACCTGAAGTCATAGGGTAAATAGAAAACAAAGACTCCTAACAAACTGTGGTTTGCTGATGAATTAGAAATTACAAGCTTGAGAGGTCAACAATTATAGCTAATAGCAGTATATCATAGAGTCATAGAATGGTTTGGTGTGAGGTGAGGATCCACAGTTATGCAGAGTCCCCAGGCAGTGCAAAGGAGAGCCACTTCTTTCTAAAAACCAAGCCTGTTCAAGCAATTAGCTGATTATCAGCTACATAGCTTTAATTCACAACAAATATAATTTAACATGTTCAACAAACATGTTCACCCTGATGTGAACATGTGATGGTTACAGAACTTATTTTTCTACCTCTAATTCAGTGGAGTCACTTTCCAGTAGTCCTTTTCTGCTTAGCCAAAGTAGCAGGTCTGAGCCATGGCTTTACCTTCTTAAGGTTTTACTATAAGCAACAGTTTGAGTGGGCAAGGACCTTTAAGATCATCTAATTCCAACCCCCCACCCCCAGCCTTGGACAGGGACACTTTCCATTCGACCAAGTTGCTCAAAGTCCCATCCAACCTGGCCTTGAACACTTCTGGGAATGGTCTTTCACAGCTCCTCTGGACAACCAGTTCCAGTGTCTCACCATCCTCCTAATGAAGAATTTATTTTCAATATCTAAACTAAAACTATCATCTTTCAGATCAAAGACATTCTCCCTAATCCTGTCACTACATGCCCATGTTAAAAGTCCCTCTCTGGTTTTTCTGTAGGCTTCCCTAAGTACCAGAAGACTTCTGTACAATTTACCTGTAGCTTCTTCTTTACCAGGCTAACAGCCCCAGCTCTCCCTGTCAGTCTTCATACAAGGGATGCTTCAGCCCTCAGATCATCTTCAAAATCCTCAACCTGGACTCCTTCCAACAGGTCCATAACCTTACCTTAATCCAGATACTAATGCACCCTTTATGAAAGGATATTTATTAAAGAAAACATTAAACATTTTTTTTGTCAAAGATTAAAAACTGGATTGTTGTTCCACAGTTCAAATTAATAGGTCATACCTGTTGCTGTATAAAACAGTAACAAGCGTGCTAAGAGAACATAGTTTTCAGCAGATTTATGCCAGGACAATGATATTATTTATGAAGACAAAATGTAGAAATAGGTTTCATATATTTTATGTGTGTGTATACGTATACGTATACGTATACATATACATATACATATACATATACATATACATATACATATACATATACATAATGTATGTATGTATGCATATATGTATATGTGTGTGTGTATATATATATATATATATATATAAATATCTTTCATATATATCTTTTAAAATCTTACAGGTTTAATAACTCTGTAAAGCATACATTTTATATATGACCCTACCATTAGTATTTTGCTTACAATACTCATTTGGATTTAAATCTCACTTTTTGAAAGTTTTCTGCATCTCAGTGTTGAAGAATTTATATATTTCCCATTACAATATAATCTTTCAATCTTCAAGATTTTATGTCTAGGGTACCTTTAAATAGAAAACTTGGCTGTCTGGAATTCCTTGAAGCTGAATTCTGTGGCACACTTGTGTCACACTCTTTCAGATATTAAAGATATTTCTTCATCTTTCTGTGGAGACAATGTCTCTGATATGTTGCTTCTAAGCCACCCAATCACCTTGAAGAATCATGCACTGGTACCCCAAATACTATTATGGGGTCTCAAGTGTCAGACATTAGATTAACAACTTTTGCTTTTGAAAAAGCTTTTCACAGATGTTATATGTGAGCATCAAGGCACTGTTGAAAGATATAGAGTGGGGAAATTGGAAGGACAGTCTTAGAAAGGTAATCAACTTGCCTTTGTAGGTTTTCTCATATTATTTTACCCAGTAAGGTTTTATTATGTTGTTCCATTTTTGTAGGCTGGCTCATCCAAATATTTTTGTAACTTCATGAACGTGTCAAAGGTCCTCTGTGGGAATTCTGTGGGAATTCTGTGGGAAATATGTAGAATGACCTGAGCATAAAGAAGAAGGAAAACATCCCAGCATGAGACAATGTGGAAGTTAAAATGGAATAATTTCACCTCTGTCTGTGAGGTTTTAAAAGCACTTCAATAGGAATTCTGTGTTCCCAGAGTAGTTGCACTACTATGTTCAGAAACTAGTTCCAGAATTCAGTTTCTGTATTGCTAGGTAGTCAACAGTTTATGAATTGGTTAAGGTATTAAAAAAAATTAAAAATCGAGGCTGTTTTCATTTCCACATTTTCCACTACCAACTTAGATAAGAAAATTATCTCCTTTTAGGCTTCTACTGGCTTGTACCTTCTAGCAAGTGAAAGAGAAAACTTACAGTTAGCCAGCCAATCTCCAATGACATTACATGATGAGCTGACAAAGCTGTCACCAATCATTGGTTTTAACTATGAAGGGAACAGAGATGTGAAGATCCTGAGAGATTCACTACTTATTTCAGTTCTTCTTGTGCCAACTAAATGAATCAGGTTTTGACATGTCATAGCACCTAAACTGCCAGATGCTAACAACAATTTAAACCACTTAAAGTTAGGTTCTGCTTTCCGAGGTTGGTACAAGAGTTGCTCTGTGTAGGGGAAGAGTGACATAAGATACTGACTACTTAAAAACAAACCAAAACAAAACAAATCAAGAAAACCCCCAACACTTCAATTTAATTGAAATGAAAGATGTGGTTAAGCATGTTCCTAGTAGCCTACCAGACCACCAGAAGTAAATTTTGATCAACAATCTGTTAAAATCAGGAAGGGTGATTGAAAGATATGCAGCTCTAAATGTATTGCAGGGGAAAAGTGGTCCTTAACTCTCATGATATCTAAACTTGGACAAAAATGTGATTTACATAACTAAAAATGTACTGTAAATGTAATATTTTTCCTCCTAGGTAAATGGAAGTGTGGCAATTAGTGTGGAAATCACACATTTACAGAACTAAAATGGTAAAAGCGATTCATGCAGCTTTTCAGATAAACATTAACTCCCATGCAGTAAACTTGGAATACATGCCAAAAGAGCTAATGGTGCAGTCTATCATAAAGAGAGGAATTATTTTAAAGAATGAAGAAGTGTTTCCCACAAAGTGTAGTAGCTACATGATGATGCAACCTGTACAGCTTTTTCATGAAACACAGTGGGGGCATGCATCAGGTAGTGCCATCTGCCACTGTGAACTAGAAATTTCATTATCTGTTCCTTGGAAAGAAACAGTCTCCTCAGATTCCCCATTTTCTTTCCGTGAGTTTCTTATAATATCCTTTATTTCATTTGCTGTTAGTAGCCACATACAAAAGCTTTAAAACCACTGTTCTAATTTAGCTGAAATTCTTGATTATTTATGTATTTGAAGAGATGCATTCTTCACTCAGACATTAACTTACCTAAGCTTCTGGCTTTGCATGGAGGAAAAAAAGTTATAGATTAACTTACCAATGCTAGCCTCCCGCTTTTAAAATATTATTAGTCTTGTTATTCTGTACACAAAAGGCTTGTATTTCCTGACTAGCATGCATTGCTCAAAACATTCTTTTCTCATCTATTTCACTTCTCATTTGTGCAGCCTGCAATGAAAACAGGAAAAGATACAAAAGGCAAATTCATTCGTTTAAATTTATTCTCCCAACAGACCATGAATTACTGACATATTACATACTCAGCATTGTGAAAATAATTCCAATCACATGTTTGGTGTCTTCAATTATCCATACAGAAAAAAAATGAATTAATAGAAGCACTTGTTTCTTAAAAAGTTTTACATAGAAATGGAAAAAAATAAAATTATTAATAATAATAATAATAATAGTAATAATAAAAAGACGAAAAGGACTTACTGATGTAATGTCAGTTCAGGAAAACTATAATACCCTTTTTGAAAGGGCACTGAGTTCACCTATAGTCTGTAATGCACAGCCCATCCAACATAACCCATAACCCAGAATTTGACAGGCAATTCTTTCACTATCAGCTCAAGAAAAGTCCATTGATAGGATTTATATCACCTAATTTCAGATGTGTACATGTCTACACCTGGGCTAACCTCTGCAGGATCTTTTTATTGGCAATAGATTCAGCAAAAAAAGACACTCTGAGGCACTATTCATCTGGTCTGCATTAGAAATCTATGATACACTCAGATGAATCATGCTCAAGAAACACTAAGTTTCAGTTCATTGATTAAAGAGATAGTAAAAGGTGCCTGGACAATAGTGAGTCTTATTAATGCTAGCCTTTATATAAACACAGGTGGAACCCAGCCTGAACAAAATCTGTAAAAGTAATGCATACTTTGGTATGCATCTATTTTGGGTGATTGGGCTTTTGGGTGATTGGTCAGAAGATCTGCATCAGGAATGAAGGGCAAGGAAGACTATGGTTCATTTCCTCATGTTTCAATTTCTTGAAAACAGATTTGCAAAGCTGGAGAGGACAAGGTCCTGAGTCTTTGATAGTGTTTTGAGTAAGGACTAGAGCAAATAAGGAGCAGGGAGTATTTCCAATAAAAACTACTTAATTACTCTGTGGAATGTCCCAGGTCTGGCTCCATGAAAATGAATGTCAAAAATGGACCTGTCACTTCAAGAAACCTTTCTCTCCAACTCTTCCTTGTTTTAGCAGTGGTGTTCTTGTGTCTTGATCTCTTTAGGAGTGGGTCTTGAATAATGAAAAAAAAAAAAGAAATTGCCTAATATCATCACGTAAATATGGAAGTCCTGTTAAATGTATTGGACATTCTACCTGAAGATGACCCTCAGATCTAATCTCTGCTGTTTACACAACATTGTAAAACAATAGGCAGTCTTTGCTTTGTTAGAGTATCTGATTTGTATTTCAATTTAAATGTAGATCACTTCCTTTAAAGAGAAGAAAGTAAGTTTCAGCAGACAGAAACTGTTAAAAAAAAAAAAGAACAGAAGAACAGGAATAAAATAGAAATGACTGTTTCTTTCCTTATGGGTAACCTTTTAATAACTCAGCTACAGTCAAGCTCTTTATGAAATATGGACCTTTCACACTCAGGATGAAAACCATAATCCTTGCTTTGTACTATTGAGGTATATTAATAGTAGATTCAGCTTGACATGATGGTCATTAGGGCCCTCAGGAGCTGTTCTATAAATGTCAGGAAGTGTTGTCAGAGTTAAAGGCTTGTTTCATCTGGGCTGTGCTAACTATATCTTGTTTTCTGACACGTTGTAGAAGTCCAAACACACATTAACTTGTTCATATGTAGTGAAGAAGACATGAAATGTACCTATAAATATAATTATTGAAAGTAATAATGCCACATCACTCTCAAATAATATTTGAGAACTTGTCTTAAAAAATTTGCTATTTAAAGCTGCATAGAAAATAGATGAAAAAGAAGTGATTTGAAAGTCAACAATAAAGTAACAAGAAAATACCATCCCTAAAGGATCATTTGCACTATTGATGGTATTCCCAGATGCTTTCAGAAAAACATGCTCTTGGCTATTACATTTGCAATTCTACTCCGTTGCTACAAGGAAATGTAGTATGTCACCACTTTTACTGAACTTTAGTGCTGTAGCCTGTTGTGGGTCAACGCACACACCCAGCCAATTCATTATAAAACCATGCTAAAATGTATATTATGCAAATAAGCTTACTAACCCACGTTAATTTGCAGCTATGCTGTGATGCACAATAAACCACTCGACAGTGATTTGTTGTGGACTTTTTATTTATTTTCAGTTCTTATGATAAGCCAAAACTAAGCAGAAATAATTCACCATGTAAACACTTCAGTGAAATTGAGCTACTCATTTTCAAGAATCAAAGCCTACTTCTCAGTACTGGAGGACAGAGATTAGCTTTATTTAGAGAGGAAAAGTGAAGTTGTATTACCTAAAATCCTCAGATCACCTGCATTTAAATTTCTCATCACAGTTCTTTTAAATTACTTCTTAGTAAATTGTGCAATTATATCGAACATCCAAGTATCTTATATTAGAACGCATATAGATTGACTTTTGCTTAAAAGTGAAAATACAGGCAAATTAGTCTACTGCAGTGAAATGTTAAAACTGACGAGGTATTTTAACCATCCTCTGAATCATAAACCTGATCACAGACTAAGACAATCTTCTTTCAAATCAGGGAGAGGTCAGAAGGTTTATTTTTTAATGTCAGAATTTGTCTCTGAAACAGGTTTTTGTTGGTTTGTTTGCCAAAAAACCCTATAAATTGTTAAAACATCTCACACAACTTTTGAAATGTTCTAAAGCTCACACTGAATTTATGCAATATTTTTGTTTGCAGAGGAAAGACGGACCAAAAGGAAATTGAGACAAAAGTTTTTTTTGTGTTTTCTTTCTTGAAAAAGAAAGTAAGAAACTATATGGGGTCCAATACTGAGATCTTTCCAATCTCAGCAGATTCTGAGGATTTTTGAATACAAAACAGATTTAGCTTTCCCTCTCCCATCTTTTTTTTCTTATTTTTAGGTTTTAGAACTGTAGCCAATGCCATACATGGTCTTTTCCTGCTCTTCCCAGTACATTGTGAAAATGCATCATTTATGGTGTAAAGAAAGGTAAAGGAAATGTATTTTCTGTGTGTACACTGAGCAACGTGTTATCTTAAAGCTGGGATTGAGCAATCGGAGAAGGCTGTTCACAGGCTTTTCTCACATATCTGAGGTCATTATGGTTGCTATGTGACTTTGTTTTCTTACAGAGCAGTAAAACATATTGAACTGCATTCTCTACTTAGACATGCTTATGCATAAAGGAAGGAAAATCAATATACATAATTGAAATAAAAATTAAGTGAAGACCAAATTCACTCAGTGTACCTAGCTCATAGAAAGAGTTAAGACTTAGTGGAACAGTAGAAATAGTTAGACAAATTTTCCATATAGAACAGGATCTTGGTAATCTTGGTCCCTAGACAGATGGCAGGAAAATTTCAACTATACAATGAAAGCAATCAATCCTTCCATAGCATTCATCATGTTAAAATGTCTAAAGGTGTTACATGATTGTGCTATAAAGCTGCTGAATGATTACAGGCAAAAATCAGTGTTTGAAAAGCAAACACAATAGATGGCAATAAGAAATAGGCAGCACATTTTTGGTAAAATCATGTCCAAGCAAAGTTCTAATCAGAACTTTTAATCAGAATTAAATAAGAATTATGGAAATAAAAATCTTAGTGAAAATGTAGGATTTATCACCTTGAAAGTTAGGTAAGAATTATCAAATTCTGCCATCTAAATATCAGTCAAAGCTTAGCCTAGTCATCTGGGCTCCATGAACACTGAGTGGAAAGGGACCATCTCTCTGGTGGTGGCACTTTATTTGATGCAAGGTCGGATCTTGAAGACATGCTACCTGATACTCACTCCTCATATCCTGTCATTAAGTTTCATGAAACAACTAGCTGAGAAATCTAACTTCCAGATAGTTAAAATTGTGCAAAAATTCAACCACTCAACCAAAGCAAAGCAAATTTTACTTTCGCACTAAAAGCAAGAAACTGTCTGTAAATTGTAAGTGAACATTCATCAAAAACAATCCATTAAATTTTTATTTTTATTAAGAGACAGCAACAAACTAAACAAAACCTCTCTATAAGTCAAAACTGCAAAAATGCTTAATTATCATTAAAACACAATAAAATATTTTTTCTTCCTTTTTTTAAGTTACCAAAAAGTAACATGTCAGGTCCTAAAGCTACTCATCTTTCACAAATTCTGATTTTTTTTTTTCATTATTCTCCCTATACTTCCTCCCAACTGAAAAAAATGAAACTATTGGGCATTCAAATTGCATCTCCTAAATTACACTCCTACATGCTGACTCTTTGTTCCAACAGCTTCAGCTGGGGGCTGTTGGTGCTCCAAGGAGTCTGGAGGATGGTGAAGGACAGTGGCATGGGATTGTTGGATCCTGAGGAAAATCAGGGAGCTGCAGAGGTACCCCCCACCCCTGCAGGGAGCTGATCCAGATAGACATGGTTGTGGAAAGTGCAACACACACCCCAGGGTTGCTGCTGCTTGATCAACTGCATATTTTTAATATCTCCTGATGATAAGTGCACTGTGCATGATGTGGGCCTGGAAACTAAAATCAGCATCCTCTCAGAGCTGTTTTTGCCTGATTACATAGGTCAAAGCCTCCCTGGCAGTCAGTCATCCTTATGCAGCCAGTGGTTAAGGGGCCAGCAGCCTGTCACATGCTAATCACATAACTTCCCAGCCACAGCTGAAAGTGTGTCTTTTCCTGTCACTTAGTCCCCACAGCACGCAAATATTTTCTTTGTCCCTTTATTCTTTTGTTGGAGGGCAGTGTATAGCTCTGACCCACTGCCTCTGCATACAGCCTGACAGGGGACAGGGAACACTCTGTGGTGTCTAAAGTTAGTAGCTGACACAAAGAGCAGATGTCTGAGATTAACAAACACACATCACACACTACAGCTCCACCAGCAGTTAAATGAGGCCTTTATTTTTCCAGGACAATAGGAGTCCCGGACTCTGCAGCTGCTGTATAAGATATGGTAAAAAGCATTGAAGTCCAAAAACTAAGGACATGAAGTAAGTTCAGCCTCTTAAAATCTTTTTTTTCTGCTGTTCTGTATATTTTAATGGCCTGACTAGATTTGAAATGAAATAAAACAAAAAACAAAATCAGAAGGAAACAAAATTCCTCCTTCTCTCTGTACCCAGAGATATCCCTCTGGCTAAACACAATGTAAAACAGTGGGAGTGTGTGCACACTCATATCTGTATCATTAAGATGAGCTTTCCTGTGCCTTTTCTGAATGTACCTGTGGAAATTGTGGTGCAGAGGACAGTACTGTGGTGGGCTCCTCACTGTACAGCTTTTGCTGTGGGCTGCCTATGAATACCTCTGATGCCAACTGCTCCAAAGAAATAGTCTTGGTATTATCATGCGCTTTATCAACATGTGCTTCGAACAAAAGTTATCCTCATTAAAAAAAGCAAATGTCTAATCCTTTGTTCTTCCTGTTTGTTATTGTTTCTGGTGCTATAGAAGGACTCTCCAAAGTCTGATGGTTTCCAAGGCATTTGCATTTTACATGTTCATCACTCTGAGAGAAACTGCTTTTAACTCCACATTTGCAACTTCACTAGGAGAAGCCATTGACAGCTATGCTGGCATGTTTGCTTTTAAAATGTTCAGAAGTCTTACAAACTGGAATTAAAGGTGCAAGAACCCCGTATTAAAGATATTTTTTTTTGTAGTAGTAGTAGTAGTAGTGATAGTATTAACATGTTTAGAGATGGATTGTAGTCCCAGTGGACTCTGCAGGCATGAGTAGAGCAAACTATAGTCACATTTTATTGAAAATTCAGATTATGATCTCCATTTTCTTCCTGGAGTTTGATAGACATTTTTCCACAGAAATAATAGCCCCTCTTCTTTATGACAAATTCAGCACAGAAATCCGAAAATGTGAATTCTTTTGCTGAAGCAGTCCAATATGCTCTGAGGTTTCAGTTTCAAGGCAGTGACCGACCCGCTGTCCAGGGTCTTTCCAGAAGGAGGTCCCACAGCTTTACATAGGGGGTGCAGCTCAGAAAGCCAGTGGTGACTGGATGGATGTGATAATCCAGGAAGCCAAAGAATGGGTGGATCGGGCCAGGCAAACATCTCTTCTACTGCAATTGTAAATCCCTTTTCATCTGCACACCTTTAAAGGTGAGAACCTTGTGGAAGGGAAGAACATGATTAACCCATGAAAGTCCTAGTGGGAAGTAAACAAACAAAGAGCCCTGAGGGTTTTCCTGCCCATAGAGAAAAGAAAGTAATGTGAGACAAATCTGACTTTTCTGGTTTTACAAATGGCATCTGGGACCATATTTATGTGCAAGTCCAGGAAAATAATGGATAATATAATTTCCTGTTAAGCAAAATTGTATTAATATCTGTATGTGTCAGGAAACTATAGCGATTGTTTTGCAAACAGGCACCAGTCACAGCAAAATAGCTACATTATGAAATCCAGATACATTATTTTCACCACTGGAGGGCTCCCATATTTTTCCTTTAATTCCGTAAGAGTATATTAAGATTTGAGAGAAAAAAAAAAAAAAGAACAGAATATTTTGCTTAAACAAAGTGCATTTTCTTCTTTTAAATTCAAGTTTAGGCTCACACTAAGAATTTTTTACACCTTCCGTACAACTTTCTTTCAAAAATAAAATAAATATTATTATGTTAGAAGCAACAACAGCCTTAGATAATATATATCATAAAATAATTGCAGGATGTTGTACAAAGAAAAGTGGGATTGTTTCTCATGGTTATATGGAGAGAAATTAAGAAAATCGAGTGTTTTTTTCAAAGCTGCCTACCAGGCCAACAGCAGATCTCAGCTCAGGTCTCCCTGAGTTTGTTCCCTTTATGTTAGAATCATTAGGAAGCCACAAAACAAACAGTGGAGTGCAATGCCTATTAGTCTGTGTTACCTGCACCAGCCTCATTACTGTAGAGGTCAGATGCTTTTAACAACTCCAGTGTATTTGTCCTCAGAAAGCATTGCAGCACAAGGAGTTTTTGTCAATGCTAAGATATTTCAACCATTTTCCAAGCTCTAAACTCTCACTCCTATCACTGGACCACCTTTCCTTTTCCTAAGTGTGTTGCATTAAATTAATCTTATCTGGTCTATTGCTAGCAGATTTTATTGTTATTTATAACAATTTAAGCAATGCAGGTAAGGTTATCAGATAATCCAAAAACAGTTAAATAAAAATGGGTTGGATTTTTATATGCTGAATGTGATTTTTAGATAAGCCTTTACTTTTGATGATTCATCTGGTTATCTGTTTAATTACCATGTCATTTATCATTGTTATCAAAATTTTCTATATATTAGGGTGTTGGGGTTTTTTTTACTTATTTAGATATAGCTTTCAGACATTTGCCACCACCTGAAATCAGAATCAGCAAGCTGTTTAGTTTGTCCAGTACACGTCTTTAAGTACTGCAGGTATCTGAGCAGATGAGAACCTTTCAGAGCTCTGCCTTTTCTGATGTTTTAGCTTCTCTTGGCATTTAAATCTAAAGAAATATCCATCTACTTGCAAACCTGACACTCACAAGTATTTTAAGTACTTGGATAACCAGAGAACAGATTTAATACATGACAGACCAGGAGATTCTGTAACATGGGGTCTGCCAACATTGCTGCACCAGGAATGTGCCAAGAAGACATAAGCTGTCACTAAAAATATAGCTCTTAACACCTTTGAAAATTATTTAGCCTATTTGAAGCAAATGAGAGTATTAATGGAATGGTGGGAGGTAGATATCTTCTAAATAAATTCTGGGAGTTAAAAAGCCCCGCAAGAATCCCTCTCTAAGAGCAAGGAATGTATCATACATAAGACTGCAACCTGAAGTTCCTAGATAAAAACAAGAAGGCTGCTCAGTTAGACAGTGGTACTGCACTCAAGTTTATTTCTGGACCTAAGGATGTAATTAAGTATAAGTAGCAAGCATTTTTGTGTGACAGAAGTTTGCTGGCTTTTTATTTGTTATATGAAACCATGGGAGAACACAGATACACAATATGGGTTTGTTTCTTTATTCAAAGAGTGAGAAAATCAGAAATAGCAAAGCTATTTCAGAGAAATCTCAGCATACTAACAGAAACATCTTTTGCAATCCAAAAGTTTCGGAAGGGCAGTCTTGTTTAATTTGAAATTAAAATCTCAATATAATCTATTCCTCTGCAAATGCTAAAAAAAGACTTGCATTGCAATGTCATCCAGCAATGCAACATAGGACAAAAAGTGTTTTCCTTTTTCCTAACTAAGTTGTTCTTATCACAATGCTTATATTTTATCCAGTTTTCTGACTTTCAAAAATCATTCATATTTTTTTAATAATTAGCATCTGGTAAGAAGTCAGCTGTTTTAGTGACTGCAGCTCCTACTGTTCTTTGCCAAGAAGAATTCTAATATCTCAGGAAGGAGCCAGTAAGAAATTTATTGCCAGAAAATTCTCAGCATCACGTCCCTGTCATCTGAACTCAACCTTACCAAAAATTCTCCTAGAATGTCATGTTATAGTCATAGTCCTCCTCAAGTACACTTAAAATTAATTTCTGTGACCAAGATTTTCATAACTAATTCACAGTTAATTTTTTTTCCTGCCATCCACTAACACCATCCTCCTTGTCACTGTTCATTTTAGCATCAGGTGTGGACATAAAAGTCTCTTCAGACTCAGAACACTGCCCCCATAACAAATGTCAAGTACACTTTTAAAAGGCTTGTAGGAAGTTAGTAGTAGAGCACACTACATCACTCACATTTATAAAAATATATATAACCAATTGTATCTTCAGATAATTTAAATATATCCACTACAAAGTTGTAACTACCCTTATGTATCAATGGATATTTGAGTCATTTATATTATTATTATTATGTTATTATTATGTTATTATTTATTATTTTACAAGTTGGTTTATGTTACATTTTGGGTAATTAATCACCACATATTTTTAAACTCTTTTTAGGAGAACTGCTTGATATTTTTCATTTCTCTTCACTGAGGTCACAGCATTTTTTAGGAACTTGCTGGCATCATATTTTGTCTGTGTCATTGCATCTTTATCAGAGTTCTAAGAGGACAATGTTTGTGTTTGTCACCTTCTCTTACAGTTACAGGAAAATTCAACACATCCACAGTTGGGTGTTAGCAAATATTTATGGCCAAAATATTACTGTTTTACAGAGAATTTTTGTTATATGTATTTCTTCTTTTCCTTAATTTGGGATTGCATTGCATTAGAAATAAGGGGAAAGAGGAGATACACAGTCTGACAATTTTTTGGGTCTAGTCACTACTTGCAAAAGCATACAAGCAGTATGATAAATGCTTTATTTCTCCTAGTTAGTATTTAGCTACTGCTCTCAGAGTCCACAAATAATTTGGAAAGGATTTGGAAATCAGCTTCACAAAGGCTGAGACTTCTTCAGCAAAAAACAATTTCACAAGGAGATAGGTACCAGTGACTACATGAAGTTTGTCAGAAGGCAATGACGTGAATAAGGTCAGGTTTCTGACTACTTTGGGAATCAGAAGGATAACTCAGTGCAGGCCCAAATGCAGGATAATGGCTAATTTAATCACAGTTGTAATTATTAAAGTGTTTGATCTATGTATTCACAGAAAGACTTTTTATAATCTAGATACTTCAACACTTTTGTCTATTTTAGTCATCTGTTTTTCTTATATGACAATTTGCTTCTTGTGCTTCTGGGATTCCTTTTTCTTTTTTTTTTTTTTGATTTGGATTTTCATCATTGAATTCGGTTATTGATTCAAGGAACACAAGGAACACTATCTGAGATATTTTAGCTTAAACATGCTCATTTGAGGGTGTCATTTTATTGCTTTTTATACAAGCTCCTTCTACTTTAAAAGAAAATTCTGCAGCAAATTATATACTATGTAAATTAAGTAAAACCATAGGTTCATTGTACTGAAAAAAAAAAACCCACAAAAAAACCCCAAATATTAACCCTTAAAGCTAAGTCTTAACAGGTGAAGAAATATGCCTGCATTTATTGATCTTTAATATAAATGGACCTGATCCTTCTTTTGTAAATTCAATGCCAAAATCACTGGATCCTGGCCATGACATGTTTATTTTAACACTTCCTTGTACTCTTTTTGAACATTCATTTATTTATTAGTTCTTATCCAAAACTCAGTAGTACTATGTTTGCTTGTATTTTTCCTATGTTAGTTATAAATATAGTATGCAGAACTTTGCATAGGCTACCCATTATGTTTTTTATTATAAATTATCTTTTTAACTTCAGGAACAAGGGTTTTTTGAGTACCTCAACACAGTCTGTTTTAATATGCTTATTACTGACAGCTATTAAAAAGAGAAGAAAATGATACTGAAAAAACCATCAATACCTCACATTATTCTAAATCAGTTATGAAAATAGTAGGCTAGATAAGTTGATGCCCTATTCAGAATTACTACCCAATGTGATCTAGATAAATATTTGCTCTTGTTGTTAGAGAGAGGGCAAGCTGATAAGGATTGATAAGTGTATCCTGCTTGAGTGTTAGAGTAGGTTAACATTCTGTCCTAAATTACTAATTGGTTTCTTTACAATGTCATTAGGATGATTTGCTGTGTTTTGTTGTTGTTATTAGACAAGTCAATAATACTGCAAGTACTAAATCATAATACCAATATTACCATGGATATTTTAAAACTTCAGGTTAAAGGAAGATTGTGAATTATGGAAATGTGGACTTGGGTCTGATTCTTTCTTACTTTACAGAGACAAGGCAGCATGGCATTTCAAGGTAAATTTTCAACAAATTAATTTGTTCGCTTCTTTGAAGGAGAAGGAGGACTTACAAATATTGTATTCATATATTTTAGTATATTTTTATATTTTGACATAAACATAGGATGCACTAATGAAATAAAGTTCAATTTTAGGATGCCTTATGAGCTCAGTTATGTCAGAAGGTAAAAAACTCTAGAAGATAATTTAAAATAGTGTCTGAACATACATCAAGTCTATCTGGAAACAGCTTTAAAACTTATTAATATTAGTATCTTCCATGTATATCTTCCCTGTACCCAGAAACAGAGCATAGAAAAGAATACTGACAACCAGTTATGGAGAGGTTATAGGGATGAAACCTCCAAGCATGCATGTTTGCCAAAATACTTGGATTATCTGGTTTGTTTAGTGTTTCTTTTAGACAAAGGAAATTTCTATTGGGTGTAACAAGATTTATGGAGGTAAGCACTTTCTACCAGATAAGATTACATGTTTAAAGCTACATTATGTCATAGAGAGAGAGAAAAAAATCTACAGAAAGTGACAGCAACAAATGAACATCACTGAGATGGGTGTTGCAAACCTTTTGTGTTCGGTTGAGTGCATATGCTAGGCCTACAAGAAAATGTAAGACTGAAGAGAACACTAAGAATTGCATCATCTAAATTTCCATGAGGAAGTGAGTGGAGGTTGTTATTAAATCAAAAGTTCAGATGTATCGAGTAAAATTATGGGCTGTTTTACAGAAATGCTTCATTCATACATTGGATGAACTTGATTGTGAATATATTTTGCTATTTTTCTTTTATCCCATAGAAAGTATTTATTTCACAAAACCATAGCTGTATCAGGAACATATTCAGTTTTAACAATGCTCCAAAACAAAACAAAAAGCCCCACAAAAAACTCCAAAACAAAACAAAAAAATAAAACAAACAAACAAAAACCCCAAAATACCCTCAGATCTGAAAAAAACATTCCAAACATCAAAGAATGTGTATTGATATTTTTAAAATAGACATTTTGTTTTATGAGAAAAGATTCACATTTTGAAATTCTCTGTTTTACTCAGAATAAAAACTTCCAAAAAAATGAGAAATTTGAAATGCAATGCTTCAATACTAAGTAATTATTTTAAAAGTAATATTATTTCACTTTATTTTCTCTATGTTGCCTCCTGTTTTTTTTAGTTAGAGATAGAGATATTCCTAGATTCTTACTTTATATCCCAAACTGACATAGAAAAAACTCACCTTCAAAATCTGTCACAGGACAGAAAATTCACACAGCTCTGGTTTTGCATGCCATCTGTTTTCTTTTTCTGTTTCAGCATAGGGCAACCTATTTTTGATGGAGCACAGCTATACATCAGTCTAGAGATGACTTTGCTTCCTGGACTAGTACTACTTTAGGCCATTTTAGAAAATTTTTAATTCCTAAAACACAGAGAATTCAATAGAATATATTGTAACAAAAAAAAAAAGGAAAAGAGATTTGTTTGGCTACTGTGTAGGTTAGTTGAGAACTCCCTCCAGCGTTCTCCCACCCTGTAATTCTTCACCTGTTTTTGCATATTTTTCATTTGCTTCATTACATTTCTTAATTCCAAAAATTACTGTGAATCTGATTTGCATGAAGTCTTTGGATAGAACTTGTCATCATAAACTTGCTTAGAGATTTTCCAGTTACATCCTGTGTGGGAAGAGAAACACCTTGTGCAATTTGAAAACAAGACACAAAGACCTCAAATCTACTAACAAAAATAATTAAGGTAGACTCAAGATTCTGAGAGGGCAAGAATAGAACATTTGGGTTTTAATTTTTTTTGCCTACAAACTTGATTACACAAAATAAAATCCTTCACCTCTGAAAAGTCTACATGTACCTGTAAGACCCAGTTTAAACAGGAGTGGGCTTTGACTCATATAAAGGTATTCAGATATTATAGTGAATAAGGCAGCTACTGCTGCTACCCTGGTGGAGGAACTGAACCCAGGTTTCTGCACACTCCTTTCAATAAGAATAAAACGATTATTTCAACTTCGTCTGCAATAGACATGTAAGAAATAAACAACAGCTCAAATCCCTCACAAAAAAAAAAAGGCCATCTGTAAGAAATGCACAAAATGATCTAAAATCATCCTTTTTTAAATTTTCTTTTAACTGTATAAAAAACAGACTTGCAAATATGCACCCACCAAAAGTAAAGTGAGCCACTCTGATCTCTCACTAATTGATCAACATGCAGCAAACCACTCTTCTCCTCTAAACCCTTCCAATTCCCTCAAAAAACTCTGGTTAACTTGCATTTGTAATATATGCATGCATTACAACTTCATAACTGATATGGGACTAACAATGGATATTTAGACAATTAATGCAATCCCATGCTGATGAAAAATATGGGATGTAAAACAAGAACTTGAGATGTCAGCTGTAAACCTCTTACACAGCTAGCACACAACGTTGAATATATTTAGAAACCTCATAAAAATAGATAATGAAAATTACTTTACTTGAGCCAAATAACTGCTTTAAACTCATAACTGGAAATGAAGGACACTGTAAGGTATTCAGAATGATAACCAGTGTATTTAACATATAAATAGTATCAACTCTTTCACAAGATATGAATACTTGCATTAGTAAAAGTGATTATCCTAACTAAAATAATACATAGTTGATTTCTAATGGGAGAAGTATTTATTATGCAATAATTAGAGATATGCTAAAGCTATTTATTTTATTTCTAGGACTTGTCTTTATATAAAATATTCATATAATGGGTATGAATTTGATATCTGTATGCAGTAGGGTATAGCTACTGTGGCAAATACATCAGAAAGAGTGTATTTTTATTTATTATGTCCATAAAATTTCATAGACAAAACAAAGCAATAAAATAATTTTATCATGGTATTGCAAGCAATATGGCCATGGGGAAAGGTGAGAGTAAGTGAAATGAATTGGTGCTTAGGATAATGAAAGTGAGGGACTAATGGGACCCAAAGGACTCAAGTGAAATACAGACAGATTCCTAGCAAGTTTCCTCCAACTCCTCAGAGAGTAATTCCGCTTGGATTTGACCAATAAACTGCAACAGCCATTCATTTGTAATCCCAGGCTTTTTATAAGTATTTTGCCCAGTCACACTGAATAGTCTAAGAGGAAAGCAGCAGGAAGTGAATAGATCTGCAAGGTCTGATGAAAAATAATTAAATAGTTCCACAAAAAGTGAAGGGTTTGTGATTAGAACCATGGAAAGATATTACCTTCCTTTCAGAGTATGAAGAGGGAATTAAACAGATTTATGAGGCATGTTGGAGGAGAAATAAAGTGAGTCAACCTCTCTGTTCTTCCTCTATCCCCCCACCCTGCTTTGTCTCTTTTCCCCACCACCTTCCTCCCCCATCTACCTACCTGCCTGAGATATTTTCCTCTAGACACACTGAAGTTTCACATAAATTCATGCACCAAGTGGTGTTATTTCTTTGTTTTACAGGGCCCCCTTTCTTCAGGGATGGGAAAAGATCTCATACTTTTATAGGTGTGTGACCTGTGATGAATAACCAATTATAGAAATAATTTTGAAAGGCATCTAAGTTCACAAAAATATATATATTTTATCTTCTTTTTTTACCAAAAATATTTTGGCAGTCATGTCCAGGCAGAACTTAAAATTAAAAGAAGTCATATGAAGATCCTTTATTTTTAAAACTATTTTCTTTGGAAAAATCAGCTCTATAGGACTTGGGTTTGACTGTTTGGTTTGGTTACGTATCACTGTATTCTTAACAAATCTTGTCTCAACCACTCAACCTTTTCAGTTTCACCCACCACTGCCTTTTTGCATTTAGACTAAATAAGTAAGGTACAATAATCACTGGGTGTGCAAACCTACCTGACCAGCTAAGAGTTTCTCATCCATACTCACTGTGAGACCTTTTCTTTCCCCTTTGGTTAAACATACACAAATAATGGGACACTTTCACATCTAAATTAGTCCGTAGGAAGTGCATGATCCTGAATCAGGAGTCACTAGTAGAGCTCTCAGTCTACCTGTAACCCTCTTGGTCTCAGAGAGCTGCCTAGCTAACTTTGCTAGGAACAAATTCAAATTGGGATCACATTCATTCAAACCACACAACTTTTTGGGATCCTCCAGGGAAAAAGGGTTCCTATTCAATATATTAATAAACACTGCTAATTAGGACCGTTACTAGTGTAGCCATTAATACCTACAGTGTAAAAAATAAGCTAGAAAAGGAACAAGTCTATATGATAAGATAAATGAAAAGTAATGGACATCAATGTCTTTCACATGTAACACAATAAGAATCGTTTCTTCTGACTTAGCTCATCCTAAAGTGGAAAAGTATTATGTAGTTCTTTGCTAAAATATCACCATAAATCTGAATCTGAGCTTAAAGGTTATTCCTGGAGGTTCAAAAATATTAATATTTATTATTCTGTCACTCTCTCTTTCTCTTTAAGAAGCAATTCTAGTACTTAGCTAGAATTGGCTAAGCAAGCTGTTACTTGCAAGTATGCATCTTAGCACTAAGTGAAACCTCTAAAAGGCCTGTGTACTGGTGTTCTGATCTAAAAATAAACCTCTCCGCTATTATTCCAATAGCTCAAAAATCGAATGAACAAGCCATCATTTTGATATTAAATGAAAATAATATTGGGAAAAAGATCATATAAAAATTAATATTAATTAATATTAAATGAAATATGATCAAGAGTCACCCAGCACAAAACATAAAAAAAAATAGCTTTTGTAGGAGTGTATTACAAAGATAAACCAGCCAGTAAAACTTTGAATAAATCACTTTTTATCCACTTGTTGTGACATACAACCGTGGACATCAATGACTTCAGAACTCCAGGTTCTCATGAAAGAGATCTTCTTCACAGGTGGCCTGGGCCTTAAATCAGATACTGTGGGAAGACTACCTCTAATTTTCTTTTGATTTCCTCCCCTGGACCAGCTTAATAAGATTCATTCCAAACACCAGTTTCAGCTTCTGATGTGAGCAGATGGCAAAACGCAGGCACAGAGCATTTACATGATAGTACATAGAAAACAGAGAACCAAAAAGATGATAAAGGAAATATGGACATTTTTATTATCTGCTATTTAAGGAGGGCACCTTTCTGGCAAAAGGGAAGGATTATCTCAAGGTTATTTATTCATTTACCAGCAATCAACAAGGTTCAGATAGTTGAAATCCCCAGTACCCTGCGAGTCAGTAAGAGGCCTCATGCATATGTTCTACTTTATGTTGCTCATCTGCAAAACAATGAGGCTTGTAATGATGTGAAAGGTTTAATGGACTCTCTCCTGGTTTGTCCTCTATCCAAGCTCATTTTTATTTGTGTAATGTAATCTTCTTAAGAGTGTGGTTCCCGCAGGGAGATGAGCAGGCAAAGACAGGGCTGTGGATGGCAGCTCATGTCAGGGATCAAGGATCATCCAGTTAATAGTTTTACATTTAGAATTCCCTAATAGTTTGGTTCCAAAGATCAGCTTGCTAACACCTAGAGCTGGTTTTGGTTATTTTACACAAAAAGAAATTCCTTTAAGTATCACCATTTGAAAATTAGTTAAATACAGATCAGAAAGTATTATCAGTCAGTTAATTAAGATCTATTATTTTATTATCTACATTCAGGGAGGCTAAGGCAATGATGAAGGTACTTAGTGCTTTAGCAGGCCATTATGTGATAACAACAACAACAAACAAGAATAGAATAATTAAGAAATACAGTATGCATATTTGACAAAGCTATGCAGGAGACGTGATATCTCAATACACTGATAAAGACACAAACCTTAAAAATTGAATCTTACTTGAATATTTGCTTTAAAATTAATAGGAAAGAGGACTTCAAGCCCCATAGGCATCTTTGAAACTCTGAACCTGAATATTTAATATTAACCATCTGAGAAAACCTTTAGTTTTCTTCTTATTCTTAAAGAAGTGCAAAGGAAATCAAAATTAAACAAAATCATCCCTGCAGTATTTTCTTTGTATCTTCAATTGTCTGTGGAAAAAAATAGGTAGTTAGCATGAACCTCCAGTAAGTATTCTAAAAAATTTTAAAGCTACCAAATGTTTTTTCACATATCATGGATGGCTTTGTCACACTTGCTTTTAAACATACTTGTAGTCCCAAAATTAAAGACCAAGTCAGTGCCATCAAGTAAAATCATGAAGCTGTGATACTTCCCTTGGGAAATTTGTCACTTCTTAGAAAATTGTTTCAGATCAGGGTGGAGAAAATAGAACTGTTACAAGGAAGGAACAGCTTACCAAAAAATAGACTCTGAACAAGACTCATATGAATCATAAATTCACAGAGTCGAAGGCCAGAAGGGGCAACTGCTTCACCTACTTTGACCCATATCAAACCACAGGACATTGCATTTCATCTACTTAACCTTGTATGGAGCCCTGCCAGTGGTGTACGACTGCAGCAAAACTTGTGCTTAGCTAAAGCACGTCATCAGGAATTCAGGCAACTTTGAAATCAAAGCATCAAGGGAAGAGGAATCCAATAAATTTCCTTCAAGCACTTTCAACCTTTTTTAATGATAACTAGTCCTCTTTATGTGAGAAAATGTGTCATTTCTCTTTTGAATGTGTCAAATAGCTGCTGTTTCGCCCTTTGCTCTTATTATTTTATGAAAATGCCATTATCATAGTTCTTAGACTGATTTAGGTTGAAAAGGAATCAGGAGGTCATCTCATGCAAACCTCAACCCACAGAAGGAACAAAATCAATAACAAATCAATCCTTTTTTCCTTTTTTTTCCCCTTTTTTTTTTCTTTTACAGAAGGAAAAGTACTGTGTAATGCCATTTCCTGTTCTCTCTTTGTAGACGAGTCAGGAGGAGTATGTAATATAATTTTCATTTTATCAACATTTCTTTTAAAAAGTAGAGATGCCAAAATTGCAAAAAACCTGTAGTACACATCTTATTAGTGTTATACATACTATGAAATGTCATTATTCCTTTTTACCACATCTTTGCTCTAAAAGCTTTCATGCATTCAGTTTTGCACTGTGCCTTTAAAATATTTTTGGAACACTGATTTACAATACATGCTTTCTTTTTTATCAGACAATTTTTTTTTGCATATGTGTAATTTTCCATGTGTGATGTACAATCCTTTACCTGCAATGGCATTTCTCTTACAAAAATATTTATACAGGTCTAGATATATGGGCTTGTTTGACTGCATGATCCAGATGTTTTAGAATTATCTTTTTTTGCCATCATTATGGCAATTGTGCAGTTACAGATTTCATTCATAGGGATACTAGGTTAACTTTCATAAATACTAATCCAGATTTTCACATACATATATTTTTATTTCTCCAGTGACCTTTCTCCATATTGTTTCCCCAGATATCGTAACTTGATTTTCTCCTTTTGGTCTGTACCAAACAACTGGGCAAACACTATTTAAGAAAACCTATATTCACTGTTTCTTCACCTTCAGGCAGATCAACACTTGTAGATCTACCTGTAAAGATTTTTCTTTTCCTGACTGATTAAAAATCTGCCCTGCCTCCCTGACTATGGGTCTGATTTTTAAAAAACTCAAAATGAAGGCAGCAAAAATTAGGGTGGGATCTGGATCTTTTAGTTGTTTGTTTTGGTGGGAAGTTTTGCTCTCCCAGTTCATTACTCTTCCTATTTTCAAATTTTCTCTAAATATCATCAGTCTAAAAACTCAGTGATGTGACTCCATCACCTTTGTGTATTGTCAGATTTGAGCTACAGGAAGCTTTCAGTACAACTATTTTCCATCACAAGGTATATCTTTCTACATACAGACATACACAAATAAAGTTTTCATTCAGGTTCTCACCATATTTAAAGTGCTTCAGCAAAATAATCATTTTCATAGCTCATTGCTTTGGTAATGACAGCCCCTCTATATGCATCTTTCTATTCATTCTGCTTCTATCACACCAAATAGAGATTACTTATTTTTATTCCCAAAGCTATTTGGAGCGCCTATCTACTCAGTCTTTCTTGTTTACTACTGAAATGTCAGGTCCCATCCCTGCTTGATATTCCTACATATTCTGGTGAATACATTTGTATACTGTTCTGTGATAATACTTGCTGCTTAGAGCTTCCTAAATATCATTTGAGTGTGCTTCTACAGGTTCATCCTCATTAACTCTTTTTGTTGCCTACAGAAAGTTTCTAAGCTGTGAACCCCCCTTCTTGCATACTGATCAGAATTATTTCACTTTCTCTTTTCTTTCAGTACACTTCCCCTCTCTCTGTCTCCCTGTCTGCGGGTACCTCATGGTTTTTTTACTAAGAGTTAGACAGTTGATTTACTCAAGCAGGAACTTCGGGTTTGTGTTTGTGTTTATACAATTCTTAGCACAACTGGGACCTGGCCAACAGAGTGGCTCATCTGTAACACAAATCAAAGATTAACCTGAAGGTCAAAAGTCTCATTTCAAGCCCTGAAACACTTCACGTTTTCTGGTTATTTATTTGTTTCCTGGGTGGGTTTGAGTTTTTAGAGAAATAGGAAATGGTACCAGACTTTGCACTTCATGGAATTGAGAGATTTATAGATGTGGAAAATAGAAGATGGATGTTCAAGGAAGTAAAAGAGAACAAATTACTTCATTATATGCTGGTGTGTTTTAGATGAACAGAGATTAAAATTTCTCATTTAATGCAAGCTCTTTTTCTAATAAATACCTACTAGAGGAAAATGTCAAAATATTTCATACTTTTTCTTCTCTTCTTTTTTACTTCATGTTTTCTCAAAAAGAAGTGAAGAGAAATGAAAGTATCACTAGGAAAAATGTGAACAAAAACTGAAATACCATCATAAATCCTCTTCTCACAATTCTTTTCTTGTTTGTTTGTTTGTTTGTTTGCAAAACAGAATATTAAGGAAGTTTCCTCTAAAATTAATGTTAACAGCACTTTTCCCTTTCTGATTAAACACTTTCAAACAGAAAATATTTGCCTGCCTGGTGCATTTGTATTTGCATATATGATGATTTGAAAGGGTTTAAAAGCTCCTAATTGCCTAATTGTGCAACAGTTATTTTATATTACTGCACAACCTTGTCATAGGTCTCCACTCCTTTTCATTACTAGCTGTGTACATACTGTGGTTATTTAAATAAGTCATGAGCCTATGCCATTATTGTTTGTATTTACAATTAGCAACACATGTAATACCTTTGTTTCACAATGTTGTGAATGTCCCAAAACACACTTAAATTAATTTAACATATTTAGCAGGAAATACACAATAGCTTCTCCTTATTTGCCATCAACTAGAGCAATAACAGCTAAAACGTTGAGCTCATTTCAGGCACAAAAAGTAAAACATGATTGTTTTTTGTTGTTTTAAGAGACCAGCAATAAATCATTGAAGTAGGAAATTAACCTAAGAGATTTCCAGTACAGAAATATCTATATTAATGTGTGACATACCAAGAAGCTCTTAAAATAGTAGGCACAAGTCTATTTATATACATTCTGGAGAGAATCATGTTCCAACTGAAGTTAGATTTAAATCAGATTCAATAGTTTCATTATGACTAGAAAATACCTTTTTAGAAGGTACGGCAGGCTTCTGGTTTTCTTAAATAAGCAAAACTAAAGCTCAGAGGGAGTATAATTTCAGTCATATCAGGATAAACTCAGACAGAGAAAGGTGAAGAGATATTTGAGTTAAAAGATAATGTGCAAATAAGAATAAACAAGTGAAAAAGGGTCATGCATAAATTTTGCATGAAAATTAAGAAGCACTTTATAACCTCCAAAAAATAAAAATCTTTTCAGACTGACCAGAGAGAAGTGAACAGATCTCAGAAGTTCCAAGATGGGAGATTATAAAAGAGATTTTATGACTCATTTGATCATGTCAAGGACATTTAAACAGCAAAACCCTAGAGATTTTCCACAAACCTTTATTTCAGACCATCTCCGATGCTAGAAGTGCCACATTCACAACCCTAGAAAATATAATATATATCATATCATAATCTTATTGTATCATATCATATATCATAGAATGGCTTGGATTGGGTTGGAAGGAGGTTTAAAGACCATCTGGTTCTAAAACCTGGCCATGAGCAGGAACACTTTCCACTAGACCAGATTTCTCAGGGCCTCCTCCAACCTGGTCTTGCACACTTCCATAGATGCAGCATCTACTGCTTCCCTGGGAAACCTGTTCCAGTGTCTCACCATTGACACCATAAATTGTTCCAGTGTTAATTTAGGCTCTTCTGTAATTTACAGCCTATATAAGCAATATTATATTTACATGTAGCCATTTTGTAGGGCTGCTCAAGCTGAATTTTTCTTTGTTGCACCCATTAATAAAAATAGATCAAAAGAATCCTCCTAACAAGAAACTAACTCTGAAATGCATAAGAACTACCAGCTGCAAAGCTTGCTTCTGCTCTAGTTGATCTCTCAACTTTTCCGTGAATTCTTAATGTGCTTTTGTACATATATATAGCATCAAGTTTCTAATCACAAATATTTCGTTTTTTACAATTCCTATGTTCATGTGTGTATATATATTTTTTCATGTATATGTGGATGTATTTATTTACATAGATCTAAAAGTACAACTATGATACATATGTGTATATATAGGTATAAATATACAAATACATATCCATAAACCACCATTTAATACCTCTAATGAAGAGATGAATAACACGATGTTTACTGGAAGGCTGTAAGTGGCTTTGAGCACTTTTAGTGAAACACTTCAACATTTCTCTAACATAATGTTTTGAAAGGGTCCAGGGTCAATACAAATGTAATATATGGAGGCTAAAAGAAAATTTGACAGAAAATTTGTCCAAAGAGCACAGTAAGGTGGCACATAAAAACAATAATGGGCCATTATGCTGTCTTATTAGAGAAATTAAAACATCGCACACACTGCCTGACTCATAGTACCTGGCTTTTTTACTGAACAACTTGAATCCTGTGTTTTCAACTCAATAAGTGATTTTTAAAGTGTAATTTCCTTTTCAGCTCTAAATATTTAATAGTATCTGATATGGCAAACTTGTTTGGGAAGCTCAAAAGGCAGAGAACCGTTGGATGCCCACAAGTACTCTTTTGTTAGGCAAGCACTAAATTTGTATGCAAACAGGCTAAATGAAGTCTTTGCAGGTGCAAAAACTGGTGATTCATCTTCGGCATATGTGCAGAAAACTTCGTATTTTGAAAAGCTTTATAGATACAGCAGGATAAAAAACACAGCATATATGAAGTCACGTATGGAGGATCTATATACTACAGAACTTTTATAATTAGAATTGGACCTGCAGCATTGAATTCAGTTTGAAGGATGCACCTACCTGGAAGTTTTGCAGCAGATCACCAGTAAATTTTTCCAGCAGTCTTTCCTCAGGAAGGTGGAAATTCCCTCCATTGATGCAATTTATGCTATTACATCAACTAAAATGTGCTTTACTAGCCAAAATGCCTGATACATTGGTGTAGTTACTTCATCTCTTACAAAGAAACTAGAAAAATGCTTCTCTGATGACATGATTATACTTAAAAGCATTTATCATGCAGTCTACCTATAAAATTTTATCTCCAGTTCCTTTTAGTTTTAATATTTTTGGTTGGAACACTAAGTATTAAGTTGCAAAAAGAAAAAAATAGAAAAAAAAAAAAGACAAAAGCAAACCACTGCATTCAAATTTGTTACAGTGTGAACATTCAGAATCTCTCTCATCACACAAGCACTAAGTACACTTCTCTGTGGGTATATATGGAGGGCATCTGTCTGAATTTGTCCTATTGGAAGTGACTGGCACACAAACTGCATTTATTTTATAGAAGAGAGCGTAGAGAGCAAATATAATTTTCCCAGATGTGTTTGGAAACATTAAACAAATTAATTGGGTTAGATTTCTTACTTGGGATAAAGAGAGAGGATACAATAGAAGAGAAGGATATGACTCATTCATTAAACCCTTTATTTCTAGGCCTTCCACGACATTTATTGTGCTAGCATCTAGCAGGCTTGTGAAGTGCTGGGAACAGTTAATGTGCATTCTGCTTCTGTGAGTTACAGATTGACCACCTCCTTTTTGCTGATGCAAGTCTGAAGCCCAGAGTCAATGAACCAAAGTTATCCAAGTCTGGGAACTTGAATCCGAGTGCTTTGAATCAAGTATACCTGAAATAATAACCTCTTTTGCAATTTCCTCTTCAGTAGTACTTTATAGCTAAACTTGTAGATATGAAAGAGCCAAATTCTTAGAAGACCAGATAAAACAATGGACATTATAGCACAAACTGTGTTTACAGGGACTGCTACAAATTAGTTTATTCTTTTTTGAACTAGTGTAGTTGGTCTGTCTCATTCCTAACATTCTCTAACCTTTTAAAGGTATTCTGTATCAATAATCTCTCTTTTCATTTCTTTTTTTTCTTTTTCAGAAGCATTGTCCAAATTATATCTTTCTTTGTGAGAAATATATATGTGTGTGAGTGTGGTTGTGTGTGTGTGTGTGTGTTTGTGTGTGATTCTTGTTTTCCTCATTGAGACAAGTTGTCAGTCATTAATTTGTTCATATATGGCTGTATAGCTGCACTGACTCATGAAATTTTTATGTCAGTTTTAGCTGTTGGTTATTTTGGGAGAGTTTTGTATGGGGATTTTTTCTGGTTTCGCTTTGTGTGGGCTTATTTGATTTTTTTTTTTTTTTGAGAAACAAGTGAAAAAAAAAGCAAAATAGGAAAAGAAACTTCTACATGTACAAGTGTCACAAAATCCAGTTATTTTCTCTTTTACTATCCTATGTTATTCCTCTCTGTTCAGGGACATATTTTGATTTAAAGGAAGAAGCTCAGAATATGGGCAATGGTCCACAGCTATTCCTGAGACTTTGTGAAATTTTCTGTGGAAAGTAAAACATAACTTGCTTAGCCTCTACTTTATAGTCTGTTCCTGGATCCTAAATAGAATTTAAATGTGTTAAACTTGAGTATATGTGCCACTCTGTGCTTGAATTTACCAGTAATTACCACCCAACAGAGACACAGGTGAGTCTTCTCCTGAAATTTCTCAAAGATTGCAGCTGATAGGTCAGACGACTAACATGGAAAACAAAAAAAAGGTATTCAATTTGTAATTTGCAGAGCCTAAAATGTTTGCAGAGGAGTTTCTACTGTTTAGTTCAAAACTATGTGAAACTTTATTTTTGATGCAGAAAGGTTTGATAGCATAGAGAAGTTCTGACTCATGAACTGACCACAGGATATCACGGTGTGTACCTCTATAGATGGACAAAACTTGACAACTTTCACCACAAGATAAGAAAAATATTTACAGAAAAATAATATGACAAAAGATTCAATAAAAAAGTCTTAGCAAGCTGTTGACTGTCACTAACTCCATGATAAGTGTTTTGAAATAGCAAGGAAGTAGAATAACATATTGCTTAAGATAGAGTAAGCATTTGTATGGGGAGAATCCTGAGAAAGAGAGAAAAGCAACTCTGGAGTTTTGCACTTGAATCTCAGGGCTGGGCACTTCCAAGTTTTGTGCTTTGAACTCGCTGAGAAAATGCTATGTTTTGACACAATTTAAATTAAATTGAATTTCTTCTAATTTTCTCTACTTCCATCTCTTCTGATCCTCTGAGGGTTTGTGTTTTTGGTTTCTTTTTGAGAGAAACATGAAGATTTAGTGTGGTAGGAGAGTGTATGGAAATTACCTGAATGTCCTAACATCACTCCTGTTCTTTTCACAGGAACAAAGGGCAAAAAAAGAAAGCTGGGTCAGGATCATGTGAGGTGGAATCAATGTTGTACCATGTATCTATTCCTTTCAATTGGAGGAATAGGGTGAAATGACTGAATAGGAATTTGGAATATTTCTTTCTGGATAAAAGTTAGTAGAATCCTTTAATCAGAAATGCCTTTAATTTACCAGAACATGAAAATGTCTTAAAATATTTCAGGCCTGACACATGGTGGAATAATGATTGCCTCACTTAGACTGAGTAGACAATTCTTGAAAATTATACTTTCATGTTATATATATTATCCTATAATCCAAGTGAAATGTAAATGGGTTGACGAATAACTTTACCTCGATTCAACAGTTAACTGACAAACTTCTAAAAAATTTCTGTGACAAGGACAAGTAAAATAAAATTTACAGATATATACTAGTTGATATTTTCTACCTATTTAGGGGCATTTTCTACAAAGTAAAAGGAATCCAGATCTTAGGAGAATCTCACCTTAATACTCAACCAGTTCTCCAGATACTTCATAAAAATGAGCCTCAGTTATCAGACTAGAATAAAAGCCTGTACACCTGCCTTCTAAAGGAGAGTTACTTTTCAGCAGACCTCCGGTTTTAGGACAGCCTCTGCCAGACTAACCTCAGAGATATCTACCATTCACCAAAAGACCGAAGTCAAGGACATTCACCAACTGAGACTTAGTAAACTCCTTTGGATCACATGGAAATCCACTTTTCACCACTGACAGAGATGATGATCTCTTATTAAAGGGATGGAAAGCTACTTTCAACTTCCATATGGTGAAGATGTGTAAACTCAGGATCATGCTTACAGTATAACCACTTTGTACCGAGTGGTTATATTCTTGACAATTGTACCTAAATATTTTGTGTACAGTTCTCAAAATACTGTTGTTGAACTTTCACTCAAAACAGTAGTTTGACTTATTTTGCACCTTTGGATTTCTAAAGAAAAAATTCTAAAGCCTCTATCTTAAAGTGCACTGGCTTTCCCCATTGTGGACTGTACAAGAAACTTGCATTTCTTTTCTTCCCTGTTTCAAATGCCCAGCCATCAGCACCAAGGATATAAAACATCTTGTTTACCTCTGGTCACATCACTGGGACAGTTGTCATGTTTTTTCAGAATTGTGCTGCAGCTCGCTACAGGTACCAAATGGAATCATAGAAAGGTAGAGGTTCTTGATTGAATTTATTTCTGTTTGAATCTGTCAGGGATAAAAGAGCCAACAAATAATAAAATAGATGCAAGCCTCTGTAAGTCAGCAGCCACCTGCTACCTCTGGGCTATTAGAAGGGCCCTCAGCATGACAACACAAATCCATGCTGGCAGGCCAATCACAGCTTTAAAAAAAGCCCTACATCAGCTCACCTCTTCAACTCAGGCAGCAGAGTGACAGCAATGATGAAATTTCAATTTTCTTTATATTAGTTGTGAATTGTTTTATCACATTATTTTTACTCTCACTGTCTTGTTGTCTTTTAAATGCTGATAGTGTTGATGGCTCTCAAATGCATTCTATGTAGTTGCTCTTTTGAAAAATGAAGGTTTAGTTTTACTCTTTTCTGAAAATTTTATTTCCCCAAATAGGCTGAAGCTCTTGCTTCATTTTTCTCTCATCTATACATTTAAATCATGTAAAGTTCAGGGAGCTGTAAAAATCAAAGTACTCATCACAGACATCATTATTATTGATAATCAACAATTCTTCAAAGCTAGCACCATTTCACATTCAACTCACTACTTTGATTCCCATTTATAGAATGAGTCAAATTCTGTACAGCTTTGTATCACTTGAAACTGCATAAATTAACCCTAAGCATTTATAATGGTGCCTTGTTTAATAAGTTTAGGGAAATAAACAGAGGAAAATGTAATTTTTTTTTTTATTACAGCAAATGGAATATTGGTATCATTATAATTAGTAAAACTTTTCCCTTTAACTTCAATGGATCTGAGTTTTCACTCTTACGGACTGAATTTGAGTGTAAAAGGAGGATCACAGGGGGTTTGTGGAGTGT
This sequence comes from Cinclus cinclus, assembly GCF_963662255.1. Lineage (NCBI taxonomy): Eukaryota > Metazoa > Chordata > Aves > Passeriformes > Cinclidae > Cinclus > Cinclus cinclus. The sequence continues at coordinate 37,897,659 of NC_085048.1, read as the reverse complement.
GTTTTGGTTTTGTTTTTTCCTTTATGTTGCTGTCCTTGAGAATACAGTCCAAAGCATCCTGCCTGCACCTGACACTACAGAACCAATATTTGAGATGATGGAGGATGAAGAAAATAAAAAAAGTTATTTAATTTCCTTTTGGTTTTTGTTATCACTGTATATCAATGTTTGTGCTCATTAAAAATTATCTTAGAGCTTTCTGTGTGGACTCACTTGTTTTCTAGAAAGGCTGTATTTCTAATCTGAACTATCTATAGAAGAGAATTCTCTTCTAAACCAATGAAGGTAAATGGTGAGACTCCCCCAGGACTACATCAAAACTTATATTTGGCCTCAGTACAAGGCCTCAGTAATCATACACAGGCAAATTTCAGCATCTCTGAGCTGTCAGTGACCTGATTTTCTTCATTATCAGAGCCCTCATTATCAGATAGTATACCTGGGAGAGGCCTGAATATATCCAAGAAAGCTCTCTCCTTTCAGAATCCTCAGGAGTTATATGTGAATAAAGAGATGGCTTGTAGGTTCAGGTGAGGGGCCAAACACAAAACATGAACATATGGAGATATCCAAATTTCCTCTGCTCCTTTTCTTCTCTTATGATTCTATGAGCACTGAGTATGAACATTTTCTTTTGCATCTGCTACAACTTTTCATGAAAAGATTCCTTTGTGTTTCTTTATTTGTATTTTATACTTTTTATATTCTCTCTGATCCCATTTAGCAGCCTTCTGCTTCATAATTTCTATCTTGAAACTGTATTGTTTGACTATGAAATCTAGTAAATAAATTAAAATATAAACATGAGGAGGACTTTTCTTCTTAAGCTTATATTATACATCTTTTAGCTCCTAGTATGGCCCTGTTTGCAGCACATAAGCACCAGTCAAGCAATTTAGAAGTGAATAAATCTTTCTGTTTAAGTAACCAATATTGTGCTCCTGCTGCCTACAAACTCCTACATATAAGTCTAACATAGTCCAGTAATAGCAGCACAATAACTGCTATACAGAAATACATTCTCATAAGCAACAGCTGGCAGCTAAAATTCTTCATGATTTTCTCCTGAAATAAATTTACCTTTTCTTTCTTCCTACATTTTTCACAACTTGATATCACACAGAACCAGAACAAGTTCCAGTAACTCTTTAAAACAACATTCCTTTTTAAACAGTACAGTGGGTATTTTTTTGGCCAGACTAAAAATTCATGCTTAGAAAATTGTTTCCCATGTGATTAACATTAGCAAAACTACTAGTCCAAGAGTACTAGAGAAGATTTGAAGCTCTGATAAAGGAGATTTATGTTGGATGTTGGAGACCCAGAGGGTGGCTGGGCACTGGAACAGGCCCAGGGAAGTGGTCACAGCAACAAGCCTGAGTTCAAGAAGCGTTTGGACAATGCTCTCATGCACATGGTGTGACTCTTGGGGTGTCCTGTGAAGGGTCAGGAGTTGGACACAGTGATCCTGATGGGTCCCTTCCAATTTAGGGCTGTCTATGATTTTATGGTCCTAGGATTCTATCAAGCGACATATTTTTCAGGCAATCTCTACAGTTTCTAAAAAGGAAAAAAAATATGAAACTAGAATGTAGAGAGCTCTGTTGTTTTTAAATCTGGGATTTGCCTTGTTATAATTCTGCCTTGAATGATACATTGAAATATGTACCTTGTGTCACACTGTTCATCAACATGTCACATTGTATCATGTCACTTTATGTGCCTCAATATGACAGATGCATCTCTGAAGCAATGCGTCATCATGTCCCTTGGTATAAAATGTGAAAATATATATATTCTTGTTTTGTTAACAATACACTACTTCCAGAAGTAGAAAAGAAAAAGAAAGAAAGAAAGAAAGAAAGAAAGAAAGAAAGAAAGAAAGAAAGAAAGAAAGAAAACCCTCAACCACCGTCAAACAAAAATCAAACAAGCAATTTCTATTTAATTTTGCAATATTTTATGCAAATGAAGGGAAAGTGTGGTGTCACCATCATTCATCTTAAAAAATAAAAAAAAGTATATAAATTAATGCATGCCCAGAATGCATAATTTCAATTTGTTATTCCTTTGACTTAAAGGATAGAAAGAACAAGACTGTAAGCATTTTCTTATACACTATAAATAGCTAGGAAAATTATGGACTAGGGGAAAATCACTTACAGACCGAACATGTAGTAAATTCATGTTTGCCTGGCAACAAATATTTTAAAATACACATATTAGTTGACATTAGGAGTTATCTAATTTTTTTCTTTCTTATCTTCTTTCAAATAAATTGGTTTGTGTGGCCAGGTTTCAGTAATAGGTGGTTTATAGGGGTGGCATTTGGGAGAAGGTGCTAGGAGATGCCCCTGTGTCTGACAGAGCCAGTGCCAGCCAACTCCAAGATGGACCTCCATTGACCAAGGTTGAACCCATCAACGGTGGTGGTAGCAGCCAGAGAGAGGAGTGAGAATATGTGATAGAAACAGCTCTGTAGACATGGAGGTCAGGGAAGAATTGAAGGGAAGATGCTCCAGGTGCCAGAGCAAAGATTTCCCTGAAGCCCCTGGTGCAGGCCATGGTGGGACAGCTGCACCCCTGCAGCCCAAGGAGCCCCATGATGAAGCAGACATCCCCTTGCAGCTTGTGGAGACCCCAACACCAAAGCAGGTGGACATGCACGAAGGAGGCTGTGACCATTTGGGAAGCCCATGCTGGAGCAGGTTCCTGGCAGAACTCATGGATCCATGGAAAAATGAGCTCGTGCTGGAGAAGGTTTACTGCCAGGACTTGTGACCGTGTGGGGGACCCACACTGGAGGAGTCTGTTCTTGAAGAACTGCACACCAAGGTGGGGACCCCACGCTGGAGCAGGGGAAGAGCATGAGGAGTTCTCCCTCTGAGGAGAAAGCAGAAACAGAGACAATGTGTGATGCACTGTCCATAACCCCCATTCAATCACCCCCTTCCCCCACTGGTGGAGAGGAAGTAGAGAATTGGGCAGTTGAGCCCAATGAGAAGGGAGGTGTGGGGGAAAGTGTTTTTAAGAGTTAGAGTTGATTTCTCATTATGGAATCCTGTTTTGATTGGCAAGAAATTAGATTAATTTCCTTAAGATGGCTGTTTTCTCTGTGATGGTAGTTGTTGAGTGAACTCTCCCTGTCCTTATTTCAACCCCTAAACTTTTCATTGTATTTTGTCTACCTTGTGCAGCTGTGGAGGGGAACAATAGGATGGTTTTGATCAGCATGAGGAGGAACCCAAACCACAAATTTTATAAAATAATTCACCATTATATTTAATTGCCTCAGTTTGCAAGACACTGAATTCACCGATATGTTCTATTTGCTGTTAATTAGAATTGTGTTGAAATATGTTATAAAACTCCACTAGTTGTCTGAGGAGGCCAAACACTGGGCACTGAATTACTTTAGTCCATTAAAATTGTATTTCCAATGAGTCAAATTCAGTTTTCACAGGGAAGAAATGTGAAGAAAAGGCAGACTGTCACATTATGGTTTCCTAATTGTCTGTTCAGCCCCCCTGGTGGTTGCATCCAACATCCCAGCTCAAAGTAGACGGCAATGATGCATCATCCACTGGTCACTGCTCTTTTTCCTGACACCAGGCTACTTTTCTTTTTCTCCATAATACACCCTCATATGACAAACGGAATAGTACTAAACACCACTTATGTTTTAAAATACAAAAGGCATTATTCATAATTCAACCCTGAGACTTATTCTAGTCAAGGATTTAAATATATGAGAAGAAAGAACTGACAGAGCTGGAAATCAAACTCCTGTGTTCATAGAAGAACATGTACCCGAACATACATAAATCCATTTGATATTCCTAATCTAGCCTTGTCTGTTTGCCTTAACCCTTGTGGAATCATAGAATTGTTTAGATTGGAAAAGACCTCTAAGACCATCAAGTCCAACTATCAACCCAGCACTGCCAACTCCACACCTGCACAGTTTTTGAAAACTTCTGAAGAGCTTTTATCTAATCTTTAAGATCTTAGAGAGTATGGTCTTACCATGTACCATAACTTAATATCTGCCCCAAGATTCTGGGTGCTTGTGCTAAGTGAGAGAAGTAAAACATTGTTAGATGGGGACATCATCCTCATGGAGTGGGTCAAGAAAATACCAATCTCAAAACACTGAGATAAAAGACACCTTAATTCAGCTTCTGAAATGCATGTAGATCAAGTCACCAAACACTGATGCCTACACTGCATCCTCAGTATATGCATTTGTAGGCATCTGAGTAAACTAAGGAAACATATTGCAACGACATACAGGTCTGACTTGGGGGGCTTTCCAAGTGAACACACACCCTGAAAGATTTACCATCCATTCTTATCTCTACATTTTCAAACTCCAGCTAATTTAAACAGGTTTGGAAGATGTGGGCAAACATAAAATCAAATTATATTGGGATTGTGGTATGTTATATAGTGTAATTTTGCATCTTTAAGAAGATTAAAAAAATATAATATTGAATAATTAAGCAAAAAGCATCAGTGATGAAAATTTCCATTTTCTCCTGTAAAATATCAATTAATTTTTAGCAAGACAGGGCCATTTTTTGGTTTCTCTTTTATTGTTACATCCATCAAGAATATACCAGATCAGTCCGCTGTTTGCCAATGCTCATGTTATCACTCTCAGCTTCACATATTTCAGTTCAATGCAAAACAAGGACTGATTTACTTCTAAGTAGAAAAATGTGCAATTCCTTTTAACAACAAAGAAATGACATTATTTTTCTTGATAATTCTCAGTCTATTCAGCTGGGGGTTATATATATATACATATATACATATATATATATATATATATATATATTTTTTTTTTTTTTTTTTTAAACTAGGGCCTGAAGCACTGTGGTCATTATATTCCTTCCAATGAATCCTGTTGTTCTTATGGAGAACAGGCAGAAGAAAAATATTTTTCCTATGATTTTGTCAGGTAGATTTAATGAACATATTTGAGAAAAGTGAGAGGAAGAAGAGATTACTTATTTGGAACTCGGTTCTATTAGACTATTATTGCTTTCTATTCTTGTTTGCTCTTTCTGTAATATGAATAATGACATGCCAATTTTGTATGATTATAGATAGTTATTTATGGAACTAGATATTGCCTCTACACTTAATTATGCTTTTACCTGTGAGACAAGAATTCTATTGCCACTGAGGTGTTTAATTGAATCTTTATTTTTAAAATTCATATGTGTATTGATAACTGATTTGCTCACCCTTCTGTGTTACACTCCATACTTGTTTATATGCCAAATCTTCTGTTAACCAAATATAACTAATGTAAAAATTATATAAAATATTGTATATCTATAGGTAGGTTTAAAAACTATAAAAATATGTATCTATATAACATCTATAGCTTTAACATATATTTATGCACTTATATGATATAAATATTTTAAAATATTATCTTATAAAATTTAATTATTTAGATCCTCATTACTGTTAATTATTTATGTTTATTTCAGGAAACTTCTTTTGTCTGTTTTCCTAAATAGATCTATTAACCGTAACCAAATATTGAGTCCATATTCAGGTGCATGTTCATGTGCAAGCATATACAGGACAGTATTTTAACAGGAACTTCTGGAATTATTGGTCAGTGTCAACTGATTCGGAGAGATAGGTATCTTAAAGACAACAAGATTCCACAAACTTTGTGAAAATAGATAACTGCCAAGAAGAAGAATATTTTTGTCATGGAAAAGTTGTTAACTACTCTTTGATTGACTTAGGAGAACCTAGATGGAAAAGGAAGACTTTGGAAGCCATGGAAATTATCATGGAGCAAGTTTTTTGTCTTTGCTTTTGTGTTTTTTTGTTTGGTTTTTTTTTTTTTTTTCTTTTTTGGTTGTTTGGGTTTTTGGTGGGTTTGGGGATTTTTAGTTGGTTCCTTGTTTTTTGGGGGAGGGAGTGGGGGGGATTTTGGTTTTTTTCAGGGTATTTTTTTTGTTGTTGTTGTTGTTGGTTTTGGGGAGTTTTGGGGGTTTTTGCCCCTTATTTGTAGAAAACAAGATATTGGTGCAGTAGAGAACAGTGAATACATTAATTCCTATGGTCATAAATATGCACTAACAATATCAAAGGAACATGAAAGGATATTAATGCATTAGGGAGAAGGGATTTCTGTACTAGTGTTCCTCCTAAAGAAAATGAATGTGTACTTTTAAACATTATTTATCTACTTTGATTTCTACAGTCTAAATAAAAGCCCTTTTTTCAATGCCTTGGATGAGTGTACTGGCCCCTTCAAATTCCCCCTCATTCCATTTCCCTAAAGCATTATCAGACTTTGAAAAAAAAGTTACGTATGTCAACCTAACGATATAACATCAAATCAGCCTTTTAAATCTCCAAGGTATGGAACCACATTTGCTTGTCTTTAGAAGTTTCCCATAGGAGTATTGTGTTGTTTGTGAAGTTCTCTTTGACAGCCTGGATACCTTACTTGTGTCTGTATGGTCAGGTATGTATTACCTAAACTTAGGGAGGCAGAAAAGATCTGTCTCAGGAAGCTGATAATGGATTGGCAGCCAGTGTGGGACTTTGTGGGATAAAAAAAGAAATCAGAAAAGAGCTTACCAAAGCAAAAGAGGTGACACAAAGGTTCCATGCTCTAGATGCTTTCACATAAAGAAAGGAGATTTTCTCAGACTTCATGCTCTGGAAAAACTCATGAAGATGTGAAGGAGGATACTGCAGGATTCTCTGTGATAGCTAATGCAATCAGAATCAACTCACTAGACCCGCATTTTTAAATTTCACCTATAATTAATTATACATTCAACTCAAAATGTTAAAAACTAAATAGATTTTAAAAAATAACAGAGACATCCTAGGGGGTACTCACACAAACTATTTTATATCTGAAGGAATGTATTTTAATTAAGATGTTGGTTTAATTAACAGAGCAGCACATTCCACTTCATCAAGACGTTTTCTGGTGGCATGAGATCTTGCATATGCCCATAAGGCTTGTAGAGTATGTGGTCCTCTCCTGCTAGGAACCTTATCTGCTTTTCAGAAAGATAAAGTGGTTCTTTGCACATAACTGAATTACCTTCCTAGGGTGCTCCTTTTTACCTTCTGTCACAGCCTCTTTGCCTGGAAAAAGAACCTGAAATATTTTTAACTTTCAGCGGACTTTGAAAATTGATCTTAGTGGATCGTGCAAGAGGAGAGACATGTCCCTTTGAAGGTCACAGAAAGGATATCTGAATGTTTAGCTTTGTCACTATTAAATGGATTTGCTCCATCAATGGAGGAGTAAAAAAAAAAAAACAAAACCAAAAACACTCCTCTGTTAAACTGACAGTCCATATTATCATAACTTTATATCCTTTACCAAAGGGAAAAACTTCTGTTAATGCACAATACATCTTAGCTCTCTGGTGAGCTTCCTAGGGCTTCTGCCTGATTTCAATGCAAAATATCAAGTGTTTAAGGTGAATAATCCTTCAGCAGTTTTCTCAAGGCAATTGAAAGAGTTACCACCATCCAGTCATCTTCCTGTTAGCTGTGTTCACTGTACAGCAGTTTCAAGACTGTTCTTAGATCTTGAACACAATTTTATTAGGCATTATGAGAATATACTGAGACAACAAAAAGGTATTTCTTATTTCAAGTAACTTTAAACCAGAGTGCAGGACAAAAGAAAGTAGATATATTCAGCTAAATGAGGGAGGTCCAAGGAAAGAGAAAATATGAGAGAAGCAATCAAGTTATTGTGACATCATGGAGGCAGTAGAAGGAAGACAGTGCTCTTGTTTGGCAGAACAGTTTCTCTCAAGCATGGAAGATACAGTAGAAGAAATTATGGAACATACTGTTTAAAAATGAACCAAAATTTAAATGTCAGCGATAAAACTTTAAATCAAATTTTGTGACCAGGAAAAGGTCAGGAATGCTGTGAAAAGTAGAGAGAGGCATCGTGCTTGACCAAAATTAGTAGACAGATCCAGTGAATGCAATTAAATATATTAAAAAGTGATTTTGCACCATTCTGAAATAGCAGCTGTTGGATGATGCTCTTTTTGATATAGTAGATGTTGAAGTAATTGAGATGTGAGAAGAAAAATGGACAAATGGTTTAACTTTATAGATCAAGAGAAATTATTTTGTTTTACAAATGGATAAAGAATTGTAATTCTCATCACAGCTAAAGAGAATATAAATAGGAAGACCTATAGTGGTACTTTAGTTGAATTTAAACTGAGGTTGTAGGAGAAAAATGGCTTTTTCTGTCATGATCAAGAAACAGTGCAATGAAGAACACTTTGAGGAAGAAAAGGAAGAGCATTTATAGGTAAGGAATCTGAATTTGAGCCACTAAATAAATATGGACATGAAAGTGTCAAACGAATTAAAAATTTGCACAGCTGATGAGTCTACATCGTTATTTCTCTCTTCAAGTGTATATCATCATAGAACCTTATAAGTTAGAAAAGAACCTTAGGGTCATTGAGTACAACCTTTAACATAGCCAAGTCCACGACTAAATCACAACCTTAAGTTAGAGATCTACACATCTCTTAAATACCTCCAAGGATGGTAATTCCACCACTTCCCTGGTCAGCCTGTTCCATTGCTTCGCAACCCTACTATCCAATCTAAACCTTCCCTGGCACAGCTTGAGGACGTTTCCTCTATCATCTGTTATTTGGGAGAAGAGACTGCTCCCCACTTTGCAGCAATCTTCCTCAGGTAGTTGCAGAGTGTGATAAGGTCCACCTGAGCCTCCTCATCTCCAGGTTGAGCAACCCCAGCTCCCCCAGCCACTCACAGAACCTTTACCAGCTCTGTTTCTCTTTGGACACTCTCCAGTGCCTCAATGTCTTCTCTGTAGTGAGGGGCCAAGAACTGAACATTCTTCAGTATGTTTTAATAGTGAGATATTGTGTTACATAGGCATGTTTTTCCTTACCTTTTTATACACTTTCTGTGGTTTAGTCAAATCATTTAAAATATCTACCCCAGAGTGGTTTTCTTTCAGGAGAAAAAAACCTACAAAAAAAACCCCCAAAAACAAAACAAAAAAATAAACAAACAAAAAAGCCCTGTGGTAATGTAGGAAAAACAAAAAATAGATGGAGTTTGCTTAGACAGCTCTTTATTCTTTGGAAAGACTGCAAATGAGAGAAGATACAGGAAGTACATAGAGAATGGTGAAAGACAGATAAATTCTCTGATGTGACTATCTTTGTACTTATAACTACATTTTAGATGAGAAAAACAATGCAGTCTACACATTTTAGAGCAAATTACCAACAGCACATCAACAGATAAAAAGAAAATAAAGCCTAACTTTTATTGCACTATGTATCCTTTCAGTCAGAAAAAAGTTCTCTAGAAGTATGCAACATAGTTTGCTACAGCTCTTTGTTATAACTAAGATAAGCCAGCTAATGGTGGTCATAATCAAATACAATTTCTGTTTAACAAGCAGTAATTAATAATATGGTTTATTACATTTATTATTATTTTTATAAAATAATTATTTAGTACTTGCTCATTATATCATAATCATGAGGAAAGAAGTCAACAAACTATTTAATGAATGAAAACTATATTCCTTTGAAAAGTACGGTCATATGACTACTACCAAATAGTTTCTGATTTTCTGAAGTTTCTGAAGTTTCTTTCACCAATAATTAGTTGGTAAAGGGTCTGACAGAATCGATTGTGATTTAGGTGTGCATGCAGTGAAGTGATGGGACAAGCCACTGAGTATCCTTGTAAAATTACACTTTTCATCAAACAATAGAAATTGTTTTCTTCTCAGTGCTCAAAATATCCCTCTATTTGGTTCAAATCTCCTTGTGATACTCACAGATAAAGAAAAAGATTTCCAGGGATTGCAAAACAGTAGGGTTCTGTCAATCATGGTATTTTTTGATGCTGAACATACCAAAGCTTTGGCTAGAATATCGTTTCATACCGCTGATTCTATGAGTTCTATTTCTTTGTTTTTGTGAATTGGGATAACTTGTGACCTGTTAAGAAAAGCTCAGCTATTTGCCACACTTAATGTTCTTTTTCTGATCACTTACGTGACACATTTTTTTCCGAGTCCATGTCTGCATGATTCCAAAAGTTCCCAAAAACTTTCAAGATAGTTGTATGAACACTGCTGATGTGAGTTCTTGCACACACATAGATTTATGGGAAACTTTTGCAAGAATATCTTGCAAAGATTCAGATATGACATTATACACTTGGACATAATTTTGAAAAGTAATTGTATTATGTTTTGTTACAATTCAGAATTATGTTTGTATGTATATGTTTGTCCCCCTCAGTTAGTAAGATTATCCATATTTGTTCTTATGTGTCTTAAGAATATTTGGCCAATTATGTGAAAGAAATTCAGAGCTAAATTAAATCTCCAATGTATGGTTCCACTTTCAATGTATTTGACTGGAACCAAAATTTAAAAGCCAATTTAGGGGTTCAGCTCAACTAAAATTACAGAAGGAGCTGCTGAATAAAGAGTTCTTCAAGGCTGTAAAGTAAATGTTCATCCCAGAAAATTTTCCTGCATTTGGTTGCTCTTTTGGCATCCCCTGTTATCTTTATAAACTAAGCCACTGAGCATGACACAATTTTAATGCACTGAATGTTATATCGTTATGGAAAGTTTATCAATGTGGAGATATAGGCTTCTTCCTTCCAATTATTATATAGGAGTTTTACAATAGATGTCACTCATCTTCATTTCTCCTTGGACAAAAATACATTTACTTTCCATTAGCTAGTTTACTAGCCTTAGTGATATGAGTCAGCTATCTTCCATTTAAGTTACTGTAGTTTCTGAATGTTAGATTTAACACTTCGAGTATTTTTACATTTTAAATGTTTTTTTATACCCTACATTTTATCAAAATAAGAAGACCCAGTTTTTAAAATTCTATGAGGCAAGCTACTTATAAAACATCTTAAACCTGAAATCTAAACTGCAGTTAGGTGCATGCTTGATAATCATACAAAAGTTCTGATGCGCATTTTCTCTGATTTTTAAAACATGTAAGTTCATTTACCTCTGCATTGGACACTTAAGGGAACTTAAGAAAGCTAATCTCCACTTTATATTTTGCTTTTTTTCTCCTTTTTCTCTGTATAAGAACAGATTTCACTATTGCACTATCTTACAAATAAGAAGACAATACTCGGCTGTTTCTGAGGAAGTCATTGCACCTGTTTTGGAGTTAAGCCTACTATTTCAGCCTGCAATTTTTGAGTCTTCATCAATCAAAAGCTTTTTCTTCATTTCTCTGGCATAGATGCATAGCTGTCATTAAGCATGATGGTCACTATAACAGATGCCTTTCAGCATACTCTGAGAGTCAAGGAAATAGAGTAGGTAGCATCACGAAATGTATGAGGTGAGTGGTGGTCTCATTGGGAAGGCTGAGAACAGTTTTTGTTGTCAGGAAATGCTGTCAAAGTAGATACAGCTAGCACCACACAGGGTGAAAAAATAATTTATTAGCATTAAGAATTATGTGCTGAACACATAATTTCAAATACATATTTAGGCCTTTAATGGTTGAATTTAGTACAGTCAAACTCTGAAAACAGATTGCTTACCTGTTAGACTAATAATATTCAAACATGTAATCTGTTCTGGTAGGCTAAAAAGAAACCAATTTTTTTTTTTTTGAGGATTGAAAACATCCTTTTTTTATTATCATACAAATATAATAAGAGAAAAATGCACCTAGAGGGAATATCTGTGCTGTTTTTCAATTAGCTCAATCAATCAGAATAAACATGATTAGTCAGAATTGGTTTACAACGCTGATCATCGTATATCAAATTCCACAGGGGAGTATTTCTGCCTTTATGATGTTAGTAAGTAAACTATGCATGAAATAATAGATTTCTTCCTGTGTCTCTAAGCTAGTTAAAGATCCAAAGCATTCTATGGGGTCATCTAAAGCTGAGGTTATGTGCTCTTGAAAAGACTTTTAGTTTTTTCATGATTTTGTGCGGTTTTGTTTGTGGTTTTTGGTTGGTGTTGATTTGGTTTAAACAACAAAAGAGATTATCAGAAGATTTATTCTCAGAATTTATTATTTTCTCAGATTCATGGACAGATACACTTAATTTGAGTGTCCTTGCATGCTGAAGGGCAGAAAAATAGATAATGGACCCTGCTTGGTTGAGGATCCTTAAAGAATATAACATCAGAAAAAGGAATGTAGATATAGAATATCTATTGAGGATTTTCTTACTCCTGATTTCATTAGAGACCTTCATGAAGGTTTTAGCCTTCTGAAAGTTAAATATTAATTGACTTTCATCTCACAAAGATTTAAACAAAATTCTTTGTGTGTTGGTCCTGATGATATTTTCTCTTTCTGTGTTAATCCCTACATTTAACAATACATCACTTAAGACAAAGGAAAAATATCCCTGCAGGTCCATTTCTTTTCTTCTTTACACAGATGAAACTCCTATTGACTTCAGTGGGAATTAAAGAGAGTGAAACTCAAAGGGAAATTTGATGATGTATGTGTATGTCCAAGCAAGAATGGCCATCTGTTATAAACTGTAGTATTAATGGCCTTACCAGCTCATGTCTGAAACCTGAAAGGATGATATAAGTGTTGCTACTTTTAACTGTGACCCTGTAGTTGTGGTGTGTTTGGGTTTTTCGTTTGTTGGGGGTTTTCTTTGTTTTTTTTTTTTATTATTTATTTATTTTTTTATTTTGTGACTTGGGTTTTGCTTCATTTTTTTGTTTGTTTCTTTTGTTTGTTTGTTTTGGTGTGGTATTTTTAATTTTGTTTCTCCTAGTAGCCTCAGCTAAATCATGCAGTCTTTTCCCATTCCTCCTCTTGAAGAATGGAGTAGCAGTGGTATTTATCATTTAAATAATTTTATCTTGGAATTAAATGGGACACTTAAAAAGAGCTAAAATTGTTTCTCCTTAAGCAGAAATATTTTTCTTTCCAAAGTGATTTCTTTGGTAATAGGAAACCAATTGTTTAAGTCCAAGCAGAGATAGATTACTCACGGGGGTACATAATTAGCTTCATATGATACCCTTTAAGTGCCCTAGCTGGAATGGTAAGCATGCCATTTAAGCACTGCACTGGAACATGTTTGTATTGGTTTGTTTTTGAGTCCAAGCACTTTACTCAAGTTAAGGGAAGTATTTAATAACCTTTGACTCATCTGGAAGCCTAGAAATAGGTTCATAGGAATTCCTGCTAGTAGAATTAACAACTAATGGACATTCTTCTTCCATACAATTCAAAATGCTAGTGTTTTGGGAGGAGAGGGTCTTGATTTCAGGTTCCAGGATTCCTTACACAGGGGTTTCTGCCAGACTCTTTACACTGTGTGCCACTTTTGATAATATATTCATGAACATTCAAAAGAGGACAAAGTGTTTTACAGCTATCAAGATTGCTTCCTAACATTTGAAAGCAGACAACCTATGCCAATCACAAATACTTGAGAAAATGTCATCCTTGAAAATTCAGATTCATGAAACGTAATAGAGACATGAGATATACACTGAGAAACTGTTAAGTAAAATTGCTCTTTCTGTAATGTAGAGAAAATAAAAACTGGCAAAGGTTTAAGGATGAACACGAAAGAAAGAATCTAGTGGAATTATTTTGTTATATACCACTTGTAGTACCAGTAGAGGTTAGTATATTTAGCAGAAGACATAGGAGTTAAAATTATTCTTTAGAAAATTAAAGAAAAAAAGCAATTCAGTCTATTACTTTCTATATTATAATGTACATTTAGAAAAAAAAAAAAAGCATACAGTTCTTCTAGCCCAGTAGTCAATATCTGGCAAGAGGGAAGATGATTATTGCAGCTACTTTGTGGAACAGCTATTTTAGCGAAAAATAAAAGTGCTATTGCTGCTATAAAGAAGGCCTATCATACCCACATCACTGACAACACAGGAAGGTGGGAGTATTCATTTCATGGGTATGAAATGGTATATTCATCAGTCATATCTGAAAAATTGAGCAAGGAGTTATATTCATGGAACAAAAGAGTATGTAAGTATATATATATATATGTATGTATATATATACGTATATATATTGCACTATATATATTTATATGTGCACATTTATTTAAAACAAAGAACATTAATTCTATTATAGCTATGGAGAAACGTTCTCATAATTAAATAAAAAGTACATTATTTTCTGCAGTTAAACCAGGTTATTTACTCATAACATATATCTATTTACCATTAATAGAGTGATGAGGAAAAAATACACAAGTGAACAGCAAGTTTACAGAACTGTAAGACATTTTATGGGTTTTTTTAATATGTGAATTTAGAATACAAAATATTAAGAAATAACACAAAATTGTGTGGATAGCTACAAAAAGTTGTTGACTGATCAGTTTTACTGATGCAATGCTGATAAAAAAAGGTTAATATCAGACCTTAAGAAAGCAAATTCTCACAGGAAATAGGAATTTGTTGTCATGTAATACTATCCCTGCAAATTGTCTCCTAGCTAATTTTCACTGCATTTCAGCATAGGCTGTGTTTAGAGGGTTAAATTATAAACACCACACAGTAGTTAAGCTCAATGGAAAAGCAAATTTGAACAAAGAAAAAATTGAGTTTTCTTCTGAATTTTTTGCCGCATAGCTAATATCGATTTGAGCCAACACATGAAATTTTCTGTGATTAGGCCCCAAAGCACTAAAATACCAATTAATTATGATGATTAGATATGTCTTCATTAGAAGCCTATAAATAAATCATACACAGCACTGCACAGCCGGTATTTCTACTGCACTGAAAGGAAAAAAAATCCTTTTGTCCACTACACTATCTAATTAACTTCAAATATTGTTGTAATTTGGCACTTGTACCATGTTACACAATCTTGAATATTTTTGTAGTTTTACATAAACTTATGTATTTTTAGACCTATAGATGCTTGTTAGGATGTATAAAATATCTACTTCTGTTGCATGAAGAACAGAACCTCAGATACAAGACAATGTTTAAAATTGTTTTGTTATTAATATTAATACAAGGATTCACTTGGCATAAATATTTTTGTTAGCATGAAACATTTAACTGGATGGTTTCATCCTGATTTACTCTCTTCTCTGTCTGATCTGTATAAATCATGTTTCATCCATTTCTGAGTGGTGAAAAAAAAAGCATATGGCACATTACTAAACTCACGGTTGAGTGTGGTCTACATTAACAAGTAGTACAGCCAAACAAGAGTGAATCTACAGAGTGAAACAGCTGAAAATGAGGGGGAGTTCCTTTGGCATAGCTTTAGTCTGAGCTGGGGTGTGGGCATTCATTTAACAGTTGGATGATATCCCATGTGGTCCTGAAGTACATAATTTGATTTAAGTACCTACATGAGCAATCTTGTTCATGAGTTCTAAAGGGTCATGGGACCCTTCCACAGTATGAGTCAAGGGAGAAAGAATTGTCCAGTACCTTTATTGATGATCTGGATGAGGATACTGAGGCCAACATTGGCCAATTTGCACACAAAACCAATTTGGGTTGGAGTGTTAATCTGCTGGAGAGTAAGAAGGCCCTGTAGTGGGACCTGGGCAGGTTGGATTGATGGACTGAGACCCACAGCATGATTGACCAAGTGTCAGATCCTGCACTTTGGCAACAATAACCCCATGCAGGGCTACCGGCTGGGGAAAGAGAGGCTAAAAACTGTCCCAGCAGAAAGGGGCCTGGGGGTGCTGGTTGGCAGCCAGTTCAACATGAGCCAGCCACGTGCCCAAGTGGCCAAGGAAGCCAAAGACACCCTGGCTGTCCACATCAGAAAAAGTATGGACATCACTTCCCTAATTCTTCCCCTTTACTTGGCACTGGTGAGGCTCTGCTTTTAGTTCAGTGTCCAGTTCTGGGGCCCTCAGTTCAGGTAGGACACTGAGGTGCTAGAGCACATCCAGAGAAGGGCAAATAAGCTGGTGAAGTGTTTGGAGTATGACGTGTGAGAAGGCAACTAGCAATAGGACAAGAAGACATAGTCTTAAGATGCACCAGGGGAGGTTTGGGTTGGGCATTAGAAAGAAATTCTTCACAGAAATGGCAATTAGATATTGGAATGAGCTGCTGAGAGAGGTGGCGGAGTCACTGTCCCCGGAAGTGTTTAAGGATAGAGCACCCATGGCACTCAGTGCCATGATCTAATTGACACAGTGGTGGTCAGTCATAAATTGGACTCCATGATCTCAGAAGTCTTTTGCAGCCTAAATTGATTCTGTGATTCTGTGAAGAGGGGATACTAGACGCCAGACCTGGAGGAAAAGGGCATAGAAGAAAGATGTCTACTTGAACATTAATTTAGATGCACTCTGTCAATATTCTTGTTCTCAGCTAATAGTTTGTGCATCCCTGCAGCAATCCATTTATCTCCAACTTTTCTAACATGCCACTCACCATGACGCTTATCTGTCATTAAGTATTACAACATGTCTGCAGAAAAACATACTTAGGTTGTTTACATTTCCAAAACAACCCTGAATTTAATCAATATCTTCAATAAATTTAACTCTGCAAAACAAAGTTCTTTCTAAAATTTGATTCAGATGTTAAACTTGAGTCTGTTTACATGAAAAAAAAAAAAAGCCAGGCATTCTGACAGTAAACAACTTTTAATCTCTTCCCTCCCACTCGTAATTATTTCCTGGTAAACCAAAATCTACTGTTCAGTCAATAATAATTCTTTCGCTTTTCCACCACACAATTTTATGCTGCAGAGATGTCATTATTTTAGCCTTGATAATGTCAGCACAAATTCTCCTACTGGACTTCTGCCTTAGACTTCTCAAAGCCTTTTATACTTCCTTTATTATTCTCCACAAAAAACTTGGCTTGAGTAGAAGGTAATCACCCTTTTCTAGTTTCTGAATAACAAAATATTTGTACTCCTGTTCCCTCCAATTTCAATAACTTTTACCTCCTTTTGCTTAAAGTGGAAAGCTTTGAAAGATATTTACGTGCTTTGACTTTCTAAGTTTTAAAGACATACATACTTTAAGATTAAACATTTTGGATGTCCAATTACAAATGAGATGAAAGTACATTTTCTCTTTCTTTTTTTCTTTTTTTTTGACATCTGAGGGAGGTCTTTTAACATCTGAGGAAAGTTAGTCATCCAAGAAAGTCCTCCTTTCTCATTATGCAACAATTTCCCACTATTTCCAGCTGAAAACCTGGAAAAGATTACCAATCAATGGAAACAAACACATTATAATTGAAGAGCATTTGTGTCAAAAAACCATGATTCTGAAATCTCACTTTCAACTGCTGACTGAGAATTGCCTAAACTGTAGATACACTAATGAGCTGTTTGTTTTTTTTTCTTTTGACTGTTTACTTTAAAAATCTTTGGATGTTTCCACACTATTCTCAAGCACAAAGTGCAATCCAGACATGACAAGAGTCAGAAGCTCTGTAAATTCTTCTTCCTTAAGTGAAAACTCAGTGCTGAACATAGAAAGAAAGTTCTTCTATTGAGTATTTTGTCAGCTAAATCAAGAGCCAGAGACAATATATTTTCTGCAAATAAATGCAAAAAAATTCAGGGATTGGTACGTAATCATCCTAATTTTTTTTCCTCCTGGAAATACAATGCAAAATTGGGGTTTTTTTGTACTTTCAGAACTCTGAATGCCCTCACTCCAATTGTCTTCTCTTGTTCTATTGAGTCAGCCCACCTCACCGACAGGAGTATATTTGGCTTCTGATCAGCACTCCACTGTTCAGGAGTCTATAAGAGGTGTTTCTTATATAAGTACTGCCCACCTGCTCAGGAAGATGTTCTTCTACCTACCAGCATATTCAAGTATTTCTTATCTTTAAAATTTCTGGAAGGAAAAAAATAATCAATTTCATGTAGATATAAAAAAAGAGCATAACTTTATAATAGCTCTAATCACTTCAACCTTCTTGTTGGCTTTTACACATAATAAAAAATTTACACATACAAGGAGTCTAGGGGGGTTTAAGGGATGGTTCTGTAATCTGAACAGTGCTACAGTGTACCTGTACTACTTTGCTTTTTATCTGGTCAGATGCTTACTATTGTGTGGCTTAATTACAGAAGAAAGAAGTGCAGCATCACCTAGATAATCATAAGCAATGTATGGAGACATTAAAGACATTGCCACCTTTCCACTTGAGATGGGTAAATAAACTTTGTCATAGACTTCAAAGATCAGAATTGAAGAGCATTCAGAACTACTTCACTTAAAACACTTTAAAAACACTGCCCAACATGCAATTTTGTTTTAATGTGTATTTAAAATACCCAAACAATTTTATTTTAAAGAAAATTTCTCTCCTTTATGAGACTAATCAGAAAACTGACATCCCTTTACCTCCAAACTTTCCCTAGATTTTCACAAGGGTATGTCAATTCCAAGAATAGAAAATAATAAAAATGAAGGCATACAGCCAGTTCTGTGAGAACATTTCCTGATACAATAGACCAAATTCCTGTCTGGAAAAAAATGGCTGCAGTCTATTAAAGTCAATTGAGATATATCAAGATACACTAGCAGAAAATTTGGCACACTAAATAGAGTATTAGTTTTCCTCTGGATCTGGAGATCTGGGGTTATCTTTGTTTCTAGCCTATAAGTTATATGGAAAAGGGGGAAAAAAATTACTTCAGCTGAAGTTTCCTGCTGAACAGATATACTGTGTCTCTATCCCCCACTCTCTACAATCAATTTTCATTAGGGCTCTTCTGACTGAGCACTTCTCTTCTGTTTCTGCAGTTACAATTCTGTTCCTGAGAATACAATGCTATATATTACCAACATCATGCCACTAGGGATTGTGTAGGTGTCAAAATACACCACTAACAGTTTATAATACTTTGAGGCCAATTCTAAAATACACAAACTTATTTCTCTAAACTGCTACTGATATCATTGATAACAGATGGCATGACCATGTTATCTAAGAAGACTCACCTCAGCAGCTAGAGCGAGGGGAATTGTTAGCTATTATTACACACTACTAGGGTTTCTGTATCTCCTGCTGGAGGTTAATTTCCAGAGAAGGCATAGCTGCCATTCCTGCTCAGATCTCCTAGCAGAAAATATTACGCATATTACATATTACACAGATGCATACATAGACATTTAGTTGTGTGGGGAAAGACCAGGAGTCACTTCAAAGGCACAGCCTAAACCTTTTAGGCTTTTTAAATGTTTAGGAAAGAAATAAATAAAAAAACCCAACCAACCAACCAAACAAAACACTTCTAAAAAGCATAAATCTGAAAGTTATATCTTTATGGAGAGTGGCCATTTTGATGGAGTTCAGTCAGTGCAGTTGACAAGATTTTGCTATTGTGCTGCATTAAACAGTGAAAGAGGAGTGACATTTCAGGTCTAGACCTATGATGTCATCCTTTATCCCCAGGCCTTTCATCCTTGCTGTTTCTAAGGATATTTTCTGTTAACAGTTTTTAAAAGGTATTCAACATTGAGGAATTCATTGTTCTTCTAGGAGAAAGAAGCTGAGATGAACAGTTGTGAGTCCTATATTTGTTACTAATGTTTGAGCTTGGGTCCTCAGGACAAACCAAAATGAAGCCAAATAAAAGGAAGAACACTAATGATGGAAAATAAATCTACAGTTACTTGTGATGATCTGAGATGAAGTATCACTTCTAGAGAAAAACAGGCCCAGCACAAGGCATAATTGCCTTTCCAAGTGCTGGGAAATTGCTGGCCTTGATCTGTAAAAGGCATTTCTTTTAGTTCCTTTTTTCTGACCAAGATATGAAATGTAATTCTGAAAAAGAATAGACTGACCAAAAAAAAGAAAGGTATCAGTAGGCTTTTTTTCATTTAAGCTAAAAAAATTGCTGTCTTTCTGCAGATAAGGTAAAACTGCAAAATTTACAAATATTCCTTTACTTCAGAAAAATACATACTGAAAACTTTTATACATCAGTGGCTGCAAATACCAAAATTATATGCTGTTGTTTTCTTCACTAGCCCTCCTATCTCTAATCAAAGCTAAGGTATAATAGATAGTGAACATATCATAAAACATCACTTGGTAGCCACTGTAAAAGACTATGATGTGGAACAATTTTGTTTATTAACTCTGCTTATATTTCTTTTTTCCCTAAAGTAACATGGATCATTTCTTGTTATGACACTGCACAGCTTCCCATAGATCTGTAGGAAGAATTTCACATGTAAAGAAAAATAAAAGCTAAACTTACTTCAGTGCCACAAAAAAGTGAGAAATATGTATTTTCACACAGTGCCGTGTCTCTGTTCTGCTGAGAAAAACTGGCAGATTAATGCATAATAGGAGAAAAAGACAAAGTCACTTTCAAACCTGGTTTCTGTAATGCAGAATCAGTGTTAAGACCTTTACCACCCTTAAGAAACCACTGATTTCTTTTTGCTAGTTTATAGATATTGATGTCCATTTATGTGATACCATTTAGAATAGTCAACCCACTAAACAGAACCCATGGTGATGCCAGGGTATGTTTAAATGACTGAAACAGAGAGTTACAATACACTGTTTACCTCATACTGCTGAAAGACACTAGTATGCTTTTAACTGTTGCGTCAGCCAACTCATTTTCAGCGCAGACCTAGGTAACCTGACAACTTGCTACACAAAAAAAAGGTGTCTTCGCTTAGCAAATTCGATTCCTCAGAATCATCAGATAAAATCCTGGTGTCAGAAATTAAAGTCTGTTCTCATTTTGCTTACACATAAATGGTCAGTTTTCTTCAACAGGCAAAAAAATTCTGCCTTTTCTTGTGCTTTCTCTAAAGAAAACAGTATTGAAGAAGTACGCAAGCATTTTACATGGAACTTCACGCATGGCTATTACCAGGAAGGTTTGCACAAACAAAACTTCATTAACTACTAAAAGTATCTCAAAACAATACACATGGTGAAAATTTGATTAGAATTGTACTTAATGCCAGCCCCCACAGCCCTTCCCAATATGTGACTTTAACAACTATTACAGAAAAGATAATTTCTGGTATATTTTCTTTACAGACGAAAGGTAAATGCTGTATATTTTTTTTATTTGTCTGGAAGATTAACTACTAGGTCTCATTCTTTAATACAATTAAGTTATTACTCTCATTCCCTTAACAAAATTAGGCTTTTTAAAGGAGCAGTTAATCATATACTGAAGTTTTGTAGTCACTTAACAGGCGGCACTTGACTACCCAACTTAGGTTGATTTCTCTGACCTATCATGGGAGTGTCATAACACTCCATGAAAAACCAAATGTGATTTTTAGGAAGCATTCAAGACACACTCTTCACTTCCAAGTAAGACAACACCAAAGAAATTATATTTATGGAAGAAAAAAAGAGAAAACAAGCTTATTATCCATTATCTCAACTTTTAAAATTACTTGAGAGACAAGAAAAACAAAAACAAAAACAAAACTGCAGTGCATTTCTCTCCTCAGAACTCTGTGAGTCATCTTCACACCATGAACAAAGTGATTTTGAAGTAGATGTCCTAAAACCTGAAATGTCCTCGGTGACCAAAATTTTTAAAATCCCAAATTCCGGAGTATAAATGGTGTGCATATTCTGGATCACATTTTTGGATCAAGAGAAGCATCTGTTCTATAGAAGAGATTAAAAGGTGGCCATGAACATTATAAAGCTTGAAAACTGCATAGCAATAATAGTTTCTAGCATGTTTCACATCTTGAACTGTGGTGGATAACTGCCCAAGAGTTTGCTAAATGGCATGTGCAAAGGATTTCTAACAGACAATCTTGTCCTGATGCCTCCGAAAATTCCTGGGAACTATTTGATTTATGAGTATAGGTGTAGGTTTCAATTTCATCTGAGTTCAACATTATATGCCAACATGTTATCACAGTATTCTTGAAGCAGTAGGAATATAAATCGCTCACTTTTCAGCCACCAACATGTGCTAACAAATGTAAGTTCCAAACTATATTTTATATATGTTTAAATCACATGGTCACAGACCCTTGAAATACCAGAGCATTTATAAATAAGAAAAATGCTAAAGCACAGAAAACCAAACTGAAAGTGTGATCTGTGAATTATGAGCAAAAGTTTGCATCTGAGATTCAGAGTTTACACCCAGATTGCAACAAAATGTTATGTGAGCTGCTGTCAATATCCCAGACTATATTTTTTCATCAACCAAATGGGAATAGCAGGGCATATCTGCCTACCTAGTAAAGTAAATTGCTTATTTTTTGTACCATGTTTCCAGTTGAAACATTTTCTTGATACAAATTTAAAAATTTGTTTTACTTTCAATTACAAAAACCCCAACACTATATGTAAAAACCAAGTGGAGGAATTTTTAAGCAGCGGCCATGATAATTCTAGATTTAGGCCCTGGTATATTCACTGCAGTCAATGGAATGATATCAAAACTAAAATTTAGTATACTGTATTTAATGATCAGTGAAGACACTTTGTATTAAAGGGCTTCCTTATTGGTTTTTCATGGGGTCTATTTCCAGGCTGTGGTTGGGGTTTTTTTTTTTTTTTTTTGTTTGTTTTTTCTTTTAATGTATTCAGACAAAGATCAGTAGCTGCTAAAAGTTGTAACAAAGATTTCTGGCTCATATTGAGGCATAAAGGAGCTCCTTTGTAAACTAGTAATTTGTTGCAGGCAGAGATATTTCTGTTACTAACTGGATTGCATTTCACACATTCTCTCCACATAGCCAAAAAATAAGAGAAGATCCCGTGCAATATAAGACACGCTGTAAACTATACCAGTTGTTGATTCTGGCCATTTTGGTTGATCTCCATAGAGAAAGTTGAACTGGATAGCATATTAAGGGACTAGAGCGATGGAATGCAGTGCTCTCACTTTCTGCAGGTTTTATTTTTCAATAAATCCTTGCAGTACTTGCTTTGCACAGATGAGTAGCACAAGACTTGACAAACAAAATTGAAGAGAAAATGTAAAAATACTCTTACAGTTCTGAAGGAGGAAAAAATGTCCACCAAAACTGAAACAAAAAAAAACTACCAAAAAGCAAAAAACCCAAACACAAGCTCAAAACTTCCCCTATAAACCAAGAGTTTTTCCTTTGAATCCTGTGAAATGGTATCTTTCAAGTTCTTTTAAAGTCTTGAAGAATTCCATTTTGCCTTTTATTTTTAAATATATTCTAGCAGTTTGCTAGCTAAAAAGAGCATATACAAAGCATGATGCAAGTGCTTTCATATCAGATGCCAAAAGCAGAACAAGTAGGACTCTAGAGCAAGATCTAGAAAGGAACAAGGCTATTTTCAGTTGAGCCAGATATCCTCTAGGCTACAGACTCAGTCCCTTCTTGTTCTCCTGGTACCCATATATATTGGGCCAGTTTTGACAGGGGGTTTGACTCATTTCCTTCCAGATATGACCTTCTGGAGCCATTTCAGTATGTATTTTGGTACGTTCAAGCACAGAAAGGTCACCAAGCTTGTTAGGCTGAGGTTCTGCCAAGTCTGCCTCAGTCCTGACCAGCAAGTGTTTTCTCACAATTGCTTCAAATGAGGCAGATACACACACAGCTCTCCCAAACACTGAGCAAACAAGGCCTCCACAGAGGGACTGAGGTGCCTACAGCCTGCTTTGCCACTGAGCTTGAATGCACCCTGTGCCTGTGATTTTCATCAGTATTAAATATTATCATTAGCATCACTTCAGTGAACTGTAGTTTAAGTTAAATTTACTATTTCCTCTTTAGTGTTTTGGCAGTTTCAGATTAGTCCATTTGGGCAGTTGCTTTGCAAAATTAATAACTTCATCTAAAATTGTCATTATTTTCCAGCAAAATTATCCTGTTTTCCTCAAATCTTCTAAGTTAATCCACACATTACACAACTCCAGCAGACACCAAGAGGAGACATTTTAAAACAAAATACCTTAAAAAACCAGGACTCAAATAATATTAAAGCGAAATCAATCATTATCCTGATTAAATGATAGCTGCCAATATGGCAAAGGTGCCATATGGTCTAAATGCATTCCTTCACCAAATGAATGCACCAAGTGTATGAAAATAACATGCAGTTGAATTGCAAAATTCAATTCATGTGGAGCTAAGACGCAGCTTGCTATTTTGCATAAGTTCAGAATCAAAAGGCCAATCATTACATCATGCAAATCTGTCTAACTTGCAGCTCTACTTAGCAAGTAAAACAAGGGCACACAATGCCACAGAATGGTGCTGCTTTATGAATACAGCATCCTTGTGCATTCTGCATACTCTATGGTATACTGCATGTCCTTTCTCATGAATTCCAGTGTGCTTGACTCAGAAGGGCTGGGGCATGTGTTGTCCAGCAGGTCCAGGTGTCTGACCAGAGAAACAGTCCTGGCACAGCCTGGTGCCAGGCTCATTCAGCTTCCTGATGGATTCATAGAATAGTTTGGCTTGGAGAGGACCTTTACAGAGTCATCTACTCCAACACCTCTTCTGCTCCATCAGGTGGTTCATAACTTCATCCATCATGACCTCAAATGTTTCCAGGAATTTAGTTTTTTTCTCGCAGATGAGTAATCTGCAACCTGTTCCAGTGTTTCAACACCCTCATTGTAAATTTTTTTCCTTCTATCTAGTGTGGGTCTACCTTTTTTTAGTTTAAGATCATTATATCTTGTCCTACTACAACAGGCCCTACTAAAACCTCTGTCATGTGTACCAGTGGCAGCTGGTAACCATACATACAGGCATTAGCATCATCCATGGCTTCCCAGTTCCCAGTTCTAATTAGTGCTGTGATGTTATTTTTTAAATACTGCAGTCCTCTGGAAAATACTGGGGAGGGAAAAAAACCAAAAACAAAAACAAAAACAAAAAACAACAACAACAAAAACAAGCAAACAAACAAAAAAACAAACAAACAAAAAACAACCAAAAACCCCAAACCTGAATACTGCTGGCCTTTAATTTTATAAAAATTATAATTCTAAGGTTATAAATGTGAGATATGGCAGAAATAGCTAGAAAATTATACAGTGCTGGCAGCTTTAGGTAAGATAATGAACATGCTCTACTGCCCTTTTTTCTCCCTCAAGTTCCTCAAGCCTCCTCTGAAGTGTCCCAGCCTTATTTTGCTTATAAAAACTGACATGATTACAGCTCCTGGCTGTTCAGCAGCTTTCTTGTTTTTGCATTCATTGAAGCCTCAGGAAATGAAATGCAAGGAGCAAGGATGAAATGAGTGTCTCATCTATAAATTGTGTACTCTGAGCACTGAGTTGTGAGGCACACAAAGCTTTAGCAATACTTTTCTTGCTAGTACAGAGGGAAAAGTTTGTCTCCTACACACAAATGCATACATATAAAGGCACACAACATGGTTCAAAACAAACACTCCAGCAATGAAGCAGGTTTCAAACATTTCTCCCTTCAAAATCAGTTCTTTGTTTACAGGTTTCTGGCACAAATTCTTCCTGAAATCACAGATCATATATGTAGTAGTGACTCACAAGGAAAAGGATTTGTATTTTTAAAAGTTCTGATTTATTTCTAAATCTGGTTGAGGAAACAAGGAACTGGGCTATCACTTCTCACCTGCATAATACCTAGTATTTTGAGTTTGCACACAGGAATGCAGGGACCAGATATCTTTTATCCAGGGGGCTTCAGACATGTATCTTCATGATTTCTCCATGTAGAACTTCTGGGAAGAAGAAGGAAGGAAGGAAATAATGCAGAAATATTTCAGCTGTGCAGAACATTATTTCAGCATCACTAACTGAGAATCTTAGGATTCTAAAATCTTGGTTTGGGTTGGTGGAAATATTTAAAGGTCATCTAGTCCAAATGCCTGCAATAAGCAGAGAACTCCTACTAGACAGGTCGCTCAGAGCCCCATCTAACCTGACCTGGAACACTTCCATGGATGAGGCGTCTGCCATTTTCTCTGACTAACCTGTCCCAGTGTTCCAACACCTTTATTGTAAAAAAATTTCTTCTGTCTATCTAGTCTGAATCTTCTCTCCTTTTGTTTAAAACCTTTAAAAATTGTCCTATCACAACAGGTCCTGCTAAAAATTATTTTCCATCTTTTTTTGTCTGCCCCTTTCAGGGGCTGGAAGGTCTCTGTAAGGTCTCCTCAGACCCTCCTTTGCTCCAGGATGAATAACCCCAAATTTTTCAGCCTTTCCTCACAGGATAGGTGCTCCAACCCTCCTGTGGACCCACTCTAACAGGTCCATAGTTTTATTGTGCTGAGGACTCCAGAGCTGGCCATGATGTTCCAGGTGGGTCCTCACCAGAGCAGAAGCATAGATTCACTTCCCTTGACCTACTGGCAACCGCCTTTTGCTGCATCCCAGGATATGGTTGGCTTTTTGGGCTGCAAGCACACATTGCTGGATCATGTTCTGTTTTTCAGTTCAACCATTTGCATGCAATTTTTTTTTCCTCTTTCTTTTCTTTCCCCAATCATTCTTCCAGCATCTCTCTCACGCTCCCTTTTGCTCCATATTCTAAGACAATATCCTATTTGCTTTTCAATAGACCTGATGAACCACTCTGGCCATATTCGGTATTCTACAATAACAGTGTTGAAAATAATTTCAGCAATTCATAATGCATTTCTTATCCCACCCTAACACTCCTTTCTGTCTTAATACTAGGCTGTTATTTGTGATGACTTATGGTGATCAAAATGTGTAACTGTTGCATTTAAAAAATAAATCAGCAAAATTAAAAACATTTTCTTCTAGCAGTATCAGTTTCCCATTTAAGTATACATCACTCAAGTTGTTCTGTGAATATGAGGAGTAGCTAAAGGCATGAACAATAAACAGGAAGAGAGACTGGAATTTTGGCTATCGCTGGACCTAACACTGCTGACTGAAAATATGCATATTAAATGGTGTTGAATATATAAAAGTGCCTTTGTGAAGACAGGTTAGTTGATACTTGAAACAATATATGGATGGTATAGAAATACAATATACCCAACTCTTAAGCACAAGATACTGTGACAGTGGCTGCAAGATTCATCAACACTTTGTGTCAAATACCCAGCAGGATTTCTTGATGACTGCCTTAGATGATTTGACACTGCACTTTTGACCTTTTAGTCTCAATACATGTTTTAAGCTAGATAGAGTTTTCAATTTTACAAACTTATATTAGACAAAATAAATTGGACAAAGCTTTCAGCAATCAGTGAGTTAAAATGTAATATAAATTTATATAAGTTAAAGACCATATATATATATATATATATATATATATATATATATAATTATACAACCAATAATCTAAAACTGAACATACCGATACTTACAAGAGCATGATGCTCTGAGTTCAGGAACATAAAAATATCCCATGTTGAAAACTGAAACTTGTAGGGGAAAACTGTTAAAAATAAGCTCCTGCTGAGATGCAATTTCCAGGAGGTAATTCTTTGACCTCTAAACTCATCTTTTCAGTTCTATTCTTCAGAAAACTGTTAAACAGGTTTTAATAGCATAATTTCAATGTTTTCTATGTTTCTTTCCTTATTTAAATTAGAACTATATTTGCAACATAAAAAATATGCAAATACATGTTCTAAGAATTACAGAAGAAATAAATAGATTTTGTCATATCTGTTGTTTTATTATGAATACTGTTGGCTATTAAAGAATGCAATTATTAAAAATTATAAAGATTAGATCATCTAATTATTTTTCTCATTTAAAATTAGTCTCTGAGGAAAGACAGTCTGTTCTCCTGGAAATTTGTGTCCATTTCCAACAACAAAAAAAAATCATCCTTAAAAATATGAATTGAAAAATGGTTGTCTTCTAAGAACATAAATCCCAACTTGCAATGTCTCAAAAGTTTGTAACTTCTGATGACTCTGCTGTCTGGGCAAAATTCACAGGAGTAAAATGAAAGAAAGAGCAAAGTTCATATTTAAATATGAGATACAAGATGCCCAAATTTAACAATTTAGAAAGAAGATGATGTGTATGCTTCATGGTTTGTAATATCTCTGCATCTTACAGAAATATAGATATGTCTTAAGTGGGATTTATCTACTTATCTTATGCATCACATCTATGATGTGACGAATTGCACTCTAAGGAGCCTGCCTGTCCTTTCACCCTATTGTGTTAATGCTTTGAAGCTTAAGATTTTGATTTTGTTGAACGTGGGTCCAGGTTCCTGAGAGGACAATATAAAAGAAATGGCTTGAGTTGCAAGAGACAATATCCATAGTTGGAGTTTACTACAATAATAAATGAGACAACGAGAGGCAGGAAGACACAAAATTAACCCTAGTAGAAATTTTCATTTGTGTTTAGAGCCCAGGAAAGCTGCAAGCAGCATAAATCTCAATTAATTATGAGAAAATTGCTATCGCCTCCTTAACTGAAAATTGGTGGGATGTTTTATATTGTTAAAAGATTGGAATCTTCTATAACATTTTTAAGAATGACATGAGGATTAAAAGGACAAAAGGACCAGAAGACGGAGGAAGTTATTTAGTCAATGCTTGCTAAACAACAAAGAAACAAAGGTGAGAATTCCGAGTTTGTATCTGGAGCAGAAGTCTTTGAAGCAGGAGAAAAAATAAGGTGTTATCGGGGAATTGGGTTACAGATACTCAGAGAGTGCTGCACAGGGCACTAATAAAACATAGGAGTACCTAAAAATTTTAGATAATAATTTTTTGAAGTAAGATTTGTTGTTGTACAATTAGCATTAGTAATTAGTAATTGTATTTTGGACTTCATGTTATTATTAGTAGTAGTAAATAGTAATTGAATAAATGCATTCAAAATTGTTATTTTGTGAAATATATACAGTTATGAAAAATCCTCAACCAAATTATTTGTAGTTGTTCAAAGAGAATAAAAAAAAATCCACAGGTTTTTGAAGACTATTAAGAATAAACCCCACCACAACTTATCAATTTGAGAATAGGCTTTAAAAATTAAATAATAATTTTTTAAAACTTCAAAATTATGCAGAGAGAAGGATATTCTAATAAATGTTCCTAGTATGTA
Source organism: Cinclus cinclus (assembly GCF_963662255.1). NCBI lineage: Eukaryota > Metazoa > Chordata > Aves > Passeriformes > Cinclidae > Cinclus > Cinclus cinclus. The sequence continues at coordinate 37,868,614 of NC_085048.1, read as the reverse complement.
CTTAAAGAGATTCTGGCTGATATTCTTATAAAGCATAAAATGATGAAGTAGAGCTTCCAGCCCATTAGTAACCAAGACTTATGCCAATGGCTCATAGGAATAAACATCTTTAAATCAAATGCACTAGAGAAAATATCGAAGTGCCTTAAAAAAAAGTACCAACTGAATGATAAATGACATTTTAATAAATGTTTTAATATTAGAGATACTGATGCCAGTGTTTATACAGAATGAGCAAAACAGACCAGTATAAAATGCCCTTCAGGAATTCATGGCTCAGTATGATGGGTTATGCTATAGTAGTATAGAACTTCTAGGATTTAATTTAATTACAGATGGATGAACTTTAGGGACCTGTGATATGTGAATTAGAAAATTTAATGAATCAATTTTTTAATTAAACTTTATCTTTTGTAGGATTTTTTCTTTCCTTACTGCAAAAAGTGTTTTATAGAATATTATAGGGGATTCAGGCAAAGAACAGGTACTGTATGAGGAGAAAACAAAATTATTTCTATTTCTGTGTCTGATTTTGACTCTACCTTTGATTTTTCCTTGGTGACATGTTTCCAGAGAAGACAGGCAACTGGTAACTTTCACAGTTACTTATACATCCTACTTTCCTCATTTTCTAGGTTGTTTAACAACACAAGGCCTGATTTTCAGAAATGATAAAAGCTACTAATGCTTAAGGCATTTAGAGGAATTTTTTTAACATACATACATTCGATATAGCTAAGTGCATTGAAAAGTCATGTCTGAATTGTCTCTAATTTTCAAATAGTGTTTTTGTTTGTTTAAAATATATTTAATGTATTTTTTTAATCTTGAAGGTAATCTAAATATGGTTTAAATGAAACTGCTAGATAGAAACTATTTACTCTTTATGAAAAGCATCAAGTACCTATGATTTTTTTCTACTGGCATAGAAAAAACCAATATAATTGCTAGCAATTCTGTTTGCTCACCAGTGGTCAAATAATGTGCAGAAAGTATTTACTTTCTCTGGAAAGAGAATCAAATAAGCTCAAAACCGTGATAAACACATCTGTAAGGAACTGTTGCTCTTTCTTCCCAATGAATCAGCAGAGGTAATCTGGAAAAAAACTGTGATCAAATCCTTCAGGACCATGTTGCTCTGAGCATGCACCAAGAGCACAGAGCTTACTTTTGCACAGGAAACCTCACTAACCCTCCCCAAGCACGATCTGTGCCTACAGAGCTCTGGTAAGCAACTTGAGGCTTGAGGAAGAACAGCAGATGTTGAACATAAAGAGAGGAGCAGAAAACCATGGGGTTTCCACCAAGTATATCTTGGAGTTATCACTGAATTTTCAGGAGAGCTCAACTACCTAATAAGACTTGGAATAACAGCAGTTCGTGGTACATCTGAGTATGGATTATTCCATCATCTTTCTTCTGTCATGCAGACAGCCTGAAGCCACAAGACAGGTATCACAGAACCATTAAGGTCACAAGGACCTCTCAAATACCACAGAAGATTGGAGTATATAGAAAGCCCATGAGATGACAGCCTGCCAGGTAAATTATTCTCCCATTGCAATCTATTAATTGCAATTACTAGCTCCTCAAGCTCATACAGATCCTTATACTATAGGTTGTTACTTCTATTTCTTTTTTTTTTTATTCTGAAGCCAGGCTTTGCTGAGTCTTTTTCCTCATGTGGAAAATGCATATTTTGGACCACCATCAGTAGCAATCCATTGTCTTCAAGCTGACAATACAAGAAACATGAAAAATGAACTGTCACAAAGCTCTTTGCATGGTCAGTGATCCAAAAAAATGCCAAAGATTTTCTGTAACTTTGACATATAGCAAATTATTTCTTCATGAATTCTTTGTGAATGTAGAGTGAGAAAATTTATGGAAAAAATAGTTATGTCCTAAATCACTTGCTGATTTCTACCTTCCTGTCTCAAAAAACCCCAAAAAACACCACCACCAACAACAAACCCCCCCCAAAAAAACTCAACAAAACTACAACAACAACAACCAAACCCACACACAAAAAAAAAAAAAAAAAAAAAAGAAGAAGCCCAAAACCAAACCACCTTTACATACCAGGTCCTAAGAAGACACTTTGTGACACAAACAGACAAACTTTTGCCCCAAATCTGAGTCATGCTGATTACATGTGAAATAATACCCTCTGGGAATTTTATATGTAATAAAAAATACTGACAACAAACCAAATCATTTTACTGTCACCTCTCAAGAAAGGGACATTCAAATTTTCAACATCTTAGATTTACTCAGCTTCGGGGTAGGATTTTGAAATATGGTGGGACATTTGAGAAATGGGCAAAGCCCCACCTGCACAATTACCTGCATAACAATTCCCTTTGGCCCTCATAGATACTGAGCTCAGCTGGTGTTTTCTTTGTAGGAGGCAAAATGTTTCAGTGAGTTTGAACTTCCTGTAGAAGATCTGGGAATGATGCAATATTATTGCACAAAAGTTACTGTACTGTAAACTTAATTTATCTCATAACAAGACCCCTGAGAAACACAAATGTAGTCCCAGTGGCACAATTTTGACTCTTTCTCCCCACGTTGTTACAATGCAGGAATGCAAGCAAAAAACTCTTGTTTGTAATGGAATCTCCAGCACTGTTACTGAAAACAAAGCACAATTAAGATGAATAAGCAAAAAAAAATCTCTATAAGCAGACAATTAAATGTAACTGTAAGAGCTACTACTAGTAAGAGAGAAGACCTAAATGAAGAATACACGTTTCGTCTGATGTTTATGAATCACAAAATGTCTTAACCAAAAGCTTTGCAATGAAGTTTAATGTTGCACAGTGTGCTGGATAAGAAGATTTTGTCACAAATTCACCTTTCTTGCTAAACTCGGTGGGTATCATAAAATTAACTAGAAATGTTTCAAACTTAAATAACTTTCCACCGAAGATAACAAACAAAAACAAATTTATATTATATCAAGGATCACTGAAACACGTGAATGAATGCAGAGAATAAAATATGAAGAGCTTCAGAAGAAAACAACTTGTGAAAATCTACCCTAAGCAAAAGTGAAACCCAGTCTACTCTGGTAAACTACTGATGTTTAGAGTTATTTGGCTTCATACATTTGCAATGGTTTTATGAAAAAAATACAGAATAATATATTTGATTATAAAGTATTGAATTGTCTTCCAGAGACACAAGTTCACACTGCATTGAAAGTGTGAACTCTCAGTTGCATCATCTGACCTGAAAAAAAGCTTTTACAGCTTTTGAAATGAGGTGAAAGTGAAAAGTAAGTTTTAGAATAATCTGTACATTCTGATCTCATTTTGAATACAATTACTTTAGTATCACTTCAATAAATATGATCTAAGGTTTAAGCATGAGATATGTTGACAAAAGAAGAAAGATTAAAATAAACATGACAGAAAACTGAGCTTTACAAAAGCACATTAAAGCACACATTTTTCAGCCATACAAGGATACTCTGTCCATTCAATATTTAAAAAAAATAAAAAAGAAAAAGAGGAAAATATAATAAACAAAAAAAAACCCAGGCAAATTAAACTAAAAGCCATCTTGGTTTATTATATTTTCTAAAGAAAAAAAAAAGTATGCAACAGTCATTCCTCTTTCTGAAAAAAAAAAGGAGGGGGGCAGGGTGGGAAAGAAGGGAGAAAATAAAATATTTGAAAAAAATAATAAAAATTAAGTTTGATTTATTTTTTGAGTAATATTATTCCAAGAAGTCATACATAGTTAAAAAATATTTAATATGTATGTATGTTTATATATGTTTATATATAAACTAAAAAAACACACACATATAAATGTACATACATATTTATATTGAAAATTTCTTTAAAAGTAGCAGGTGACATATCATCTTTACACTAATCTAGAATGTTATAGATATAGAGGCATATTCATATATAGGTGAATAGATATATAGACAGGAATATTTATTCACAAACATGAATGTGGAAGGCTAAACATTTACATATATGTACCAAACAGTTACTATGGCTTTTTTGACAGTCACTCTTCAGTACTTGGATTTCAGTTTAGAAATCCTATGTAAAGATGTTTCCTCTCTACAGAAAAGCTCTAGAAACAATAAATACATCTCATGTCCTGAAAAATGTCAGCATACAATCCTTTTCAATGTCAGTGTAAACTATGATGTATGCATTGGAGATTAAATATATATATGTTTTTATGTATGTTTACATTACATAGTCATTTATGTACACAATGTATACTTGAGAATTGCAACACACATAACACATGTATACTTCTTATTGCTAATCATATAATCCATCTATCCATAAGCATGAGTGTATTCCATCCCACTTGATACACAGGTCTGCCTTTTCCACCTTAAAAAGAACCCAGGGGAGGGGTATATTATTGCTACTTAAAAGACAGCTGCTTCCTAAAACAAAAGAGGTACAATTCTTTAAAATGTTCAGATCAAAGATCCTGAGAGGGCACATGAACATCTGCATTTCCTTTTAAGAGAGTCGAGGGCACTATTTCAGTACCTCTGTTTTACAGACTTCTCCAGGAGATTGATAGGCAAGAAGTTTAGTCCCCCATGAAAGTCTGACTGATTTAGATATACCTACACCTTTTCATCTCTTATCTTGTTGTTTTAATGAATTCTTCTCTGTTCTGTCACTAAAAGGTCCATTGAAAGCAGCCCTAAGTTGGTCACCACCATGCTTTCATTAAGTTAACTCTCCCTCAAACAGAAAATATGAGGTCTGGAGTAGCCTGATCCATTTACACATTATAAAGGGACCAGGGAAAGTGCAAAGATCTCATATCCTGTACTTTGTAATGGAGAAACCAAATTTCAGTATGAAGTAACAATTCATAATATTTTATATATATAGTACGCACAAACACACACAGGAAACAACCAGATGTAACAGCATTAACCTTCCAGTGCTTTCCAGTTGGACGAAATGAAGTTCATTTCATGGTCTTGATCATACAATTACATATTGCAAAGGTTTGCTTTAGAGTTAGGCTTATTAGTTTTATTAATTAACACTCAAGTGAAGAAGAGATGAAAAAACCAGAATTTTATGATCTTAATGATATTTTCATTTTTCTTTTCTCAGAGAATTTTTTTCTTTCTTGCATCAACAGAACTGTTTTCCAATTGCCAAAGTAATATTTTCAAAGGCTTTTTAAAAAATTATTGTTAATCTTGCTGCTCTCCTTCTTCCTTCTTTCAAATGAAGTATTCTTCTTAATTAAGCTATCTTTAGGCATAAGAAGCTTAGGAAATTATGTTTGTCAGGTGAGTTCTCCCAAGCTTTCAGTGCTCTGCTTTTAGGAAATGAGTGTAAGTAACAAACATACTGACAGAAATAAAGAAGTTTCAGATTCAAAAGAGGCTTGACTGGCAAGGAGTAGACATAAGAATTTAAATCTCTAGTTCTGAAAAGAATCATTAGTGAGCAGTAGCAAAATAAATGCTACAATTGCCTATATACTTTTGAGAAAGGAAATTAGTATGTGGAAGAAAAATTCCTTCTTCCCACAGGTAAGTGATTAAGGGTAATCTAAAACATTGTTATGTCTGATTTCTACTTAAGTTACCATGAGGACATTTAATGGCCTCACGAGAACAAGAGGTTGGGCACTGCACTTCAGTCTCCATAACAAGAGTTATTTATACTGATCAGAGTGTTTCCTTTTGTCTCTGCTTAGCTGGTCAGGAACAACATGGACCTACTGGACTGGGTGTAAATAAGGGCCACAAAGATTGTCAGAAGGCTGGACCATCCCTCCCGTGGGAAAAGGCTGGGAGAGTTGGAGTTGTTCAAGCTGAAAAAGAGACGGCTCTGGGGAGACCTTATATTGTTAGTTATTTAATTACTGGAAGACCAGGGAGGTCTTCCAACAATTAAAGAATTTCCCAATTTCTTTCTATAAGAAAGAAAGTTATGGGCAGAGTGTTAAGCAGGGTCTGTTCCAACAGGACCAGAGGTAATGCATGTTTAACCTGAGAGTAGATTTAGATCAAATAGAGGGGAAAAAAATTACAGTGAGGATGGTGAAACACAAGCGGTTACACAGAAAGGTGGTGGATACCCCACCCCTGAAAACTTTGAAGACAAGGTTGGACCCAGCTCTGAGCAACCTGACCTGATAGAATATATGCTGGTCATTGCAGGGAGATTAGACTAAATGTTCTTTAAGGTTCCTTCCAATACAAACTATGGCTGCATGAGATTCTATGGCTGCATGAGACCAAGTCTTTACCAACAATATGGCATTGAGAGTTTTCCTTGCACTCATCTTCTCCATGTATTTTGCTGTAGCATGTAATCACTGTAATTCATGCCAGAATAATTGTTTGTGTGGTAACCTTATGATCTGGATCAAGACATAACTCTAGTTTGAAAATTGTTATAAAATATGCCAAAAATTATCTGAACATGGATTGTTTCCCTGAATTTGTTCATAGCCCACATGCACGAGTGGAGATGGTGCCGTAGCATCAGCAAAGCATCAAGGACACCTGAAGGTGCTTGTCATGGTTTAAATTCAGCCAGCAACTAAGCACCCCACAGCCACTCACTTACTGACCAACAGTGGGATGAAGGAGGAAACTGGAGGAGTACAAGTGAGAAAACTTGTGTGTTGAGACAAAGAGAGTTTAACGGGTAAAGTAAAAGCTGCATATACAAACAAATCAAATCAAGGGAATAATTCACTGCTTCTCAAGGGTGGGCCATCTCCAGGAAAGCAAGGCTCCTTCACATGTAATAGTTACTTGTGAAGACAAATGCTACAAGTAATCATTTCAAACTTCCTGCCCATTCCTGCTCTTCCCTCAGTTTTGTACGTTGAGCATGATGCCAGATGCTACAGAATATCCCTTTGGTCAATTGGTGTCAGCTACTCTGGCTGTGTCCCCTCTTGGGAGAGACAACTGTTAATGATTAATGACCCAAACAAATGGCCATTTGTGAAAGCAGCAGTGCATTGCTGAGGATATGCAGGGTCACAGCCCAGGGACAGAGGGGATGAGCACAAACCACCCACCACGGGAGCTAGAAGAAGGATTTTGGGCCATATCTGGAAGAGGCCTATTAGAAGAAGATCCTGAGAGGTGGGATAGTGCTGTTGTATCATGACAATGTCCTCCCTTACACAAGTGCCTCAGCTGTGAAGACTCCCCTTGGGCGAAGTACCAGGACATGCACACAAAGGCCTGGAAATCTTCCTCCCTCCTGATGGGGCATACCTGGCTCAGCTACACTGGCATGAGAATGAGCTGTATTGTCCTAGAAGGTGTCATCAAACTTTATGATGTCATAAACCATCAAAGACACCTGAAACAGCCCCAGACTCGTTTCTGGGGCTTTCCACAAGAGGACTGGGCATGGCACCCAGTGTTGCAGCTGACAGTGTAAAACTCCCCCTCACAGGGAAGGTACCTGGGTGTTTCTATGCAAACCTAAGCTATATTAACCCACTGAACTTTATAGTTTGGGCCCCCATCAGATCAAGACTGGGACCATCATTTTAACAAACACACATCAAAATTGAAAAAAACAAGTCTCACTGCTTATTCCATGAGTGGTGATACCTTTCCTCTCCACTATCCCTCTACTCTTAACCTTTTTTTCCTCTTTCTTTCCCTTATGAATTTTCTGAAGTGTTATTTTTATTCTTTTAATTGTTATATTTCTATAGATAATAACAAAAATGGCTACTTCTCCTTTACATCACAACTAAATTGTTGTAAAATAAGCCCTACAGGTAATTTTATTTATTTATTTATTTATTTATTTAGAATATATAAACATTTATTGCAATAATGAGTGATGTAGGGACCCCAGGCAGATGCAAAAGAGTGCTCTTTATTGCCAAAAAACAGGCCTTTTAAAGCAGTTAGTTGGTTATCAGTTTACATTGTTTTAAGGTACAACAATAATTCAGTGGTGTTTCACTCTAATCTGCCCCAAGGGAATGTCCAACCATTGGTCAGAAACAAGTGTTCATGTAATTCTCAGTATCAGAAGTGAGAGAGTCTGAGTACTACAAAACTTAGAGAAATGCTGGTATCAGACTTTTTGTTATCCTCTTGAGGTTTAAGGGTGAGAGAATAAAAATTGCTAGTTATTGCACTAGTGATGAAAACTACTTGTGAAAATTAAAAGTAACGAGGAAAAGAAATGTTGACATTTAAATGCTACAATGGCATTTTCTATTTTATCCAATTCCCTTAATTACATACTTGAGATATATACTAACATAATATATTTAATATTTCCAATCCTGAGATGAAATAGCATTCCTCATCCTATGAAGATTCATTGTACAAAAGAACAGCAGGGTGTTTTGGGACATGTGTCTTTTCCAATACTGCTTTATAGTATAGTCACAAATGTTCTCTGTCACACTTCACTCTGAAACAACAGGTAAAAAGTTCTCATTTGAGAATAAACAGGAATGTTTATCCAGCAAGCTTCTACCAACCAAATGCTGTTAACAGGTTCTTCACATTCAAGCTTCCTTTCTTGAGCTTTAGCTACCCAGAGAATTTTATAAATCTGATAATTACAGTAAGGACCCTTACAGATGTATTCTTACCTACAGAGTGCTGTGCAACTTATTTCCACTTGTATTTGCCAAAGTTGTTCTTAATGTCCTGGTCTTTGAGGCATCTTGTGCTTTTATAACACCTCTGAAAGTTCTATTTACTGTATTGAAAGTATTCTGAGTATTTTGATTTTACTTTGACAACTATGGTTTTTTTTATATTTCTTACTCATTTAATTATGTTTACAAGACCCAAGGCTGATACAAATTTCTGTTGGCGATTGTTCAGAGCAGAGCCACAGTCACAGAGGATGTGCAGTGGATGGACTTGGACAAGTTTCAGTTTCTGCTTTCTTATGAGGGCTGAGGCTGAACCAACATATACTGGTGCTTGATCATCAGCCACAGCTATTTTTTTTTATAAACAGGGACTTATTTTTTTCATAAGGGGAATTTAATTTTCAGTCTACCATAGGACACTTTTAAAAAATTCTAAGTATATCTACAAAACAAAATTGATTTGAGACATGACTAATGAAATCCAACACATGCCTTGGTTTAATTTTGGCAATCATCTTATAGTCACAGTGTTTAACGCATTCTTATTACCCCTGATACACATTTTAATGAAACAGGAGGGGTGATAACAGGGTAATTGCAGGTTTTTTCCTGAAATTATCAGTTTTCATATATAATTCTTGCTTATCTTGCAAGGTTGCTGTTTACATGCCACATCTTGGACCACTGCTCACTTCTCAACAGTAGGTACAAGCATGCTATCTATGTCCACAATTTTATTTTCCCCTGAAGTTAACCATATCTTTTTGTGGGTACTGTAAATAGAGGCAAGGGAGGAAAAATCCGCCTACAAGACTTTATCAGAGGAAGACTAGAGAAGTACCTCAGCACACTGAAATGCAGTCACTCCTGCCTTAAAGCTCCCACTGAGATCTGAAATCAGTCAATGCTGCCAGAAATTGATATGGAGGGAAGCAGCAGTTCCCCCTGAGAGAGTGAACGGTGCAGCTCCCCCTCCCCTGAGCTCAGCAGCAGCAGGCAGGAATTGCCTCTTGCAATAATGAGCTGTTTCTCTGAATCTGAATTCGGCAGGATCCTGCGACTACTGCCTTGCACTAAAGATGGGAGTCTGGCGAGAGGGAGCCAGACCACCTCATCATGAATCTGTGGGGTGGGGGAGCAGGGGCAGGGCTGGGCAGGTGTGGTTACAGAGCCTGCAGCAGCCTGAAGACCACTGTCATTAACCGAAAGAAAGGCATAGAACCCACGGTCACAGGCACCACCAAAATCAGAAAGGAGGTGAAAGAAAGATTAAGTGGGAGAAAATAGTTTTAAGAATTACTATAATAAAGATGAAGAACAAATTCGGAAAATGTCTGGATCACACCACCTTACTGCAACAGAAAATGTTTGTCAACAGTTTGTCAACAGCATTACTCTGGGAGGGCATCACTGATGTGTTGTAGGAGATCACAGATCACTAACAGTTTCTGAAAATTTTCATTTGATTCCCCTTTCATGACTGTCATTGTCCCTTATCAACATTTAATTGACCCTATAACCATACCATAACCAGATAATCTTCGTTAGAAACAAAGTGAAAATATAAAGAAAATACCAAAGAAGGACCTCCAGGTGCTCAAAGAACCATTTGACAGATGCATGTAATTGCCGTCTTATTGTTTTAACTTTTTTACCAAAAAATAATATGTTGGGTTACAGCTTTAAAAATATCAAAAGATGATTACAATATTGCAGAGCGTCAAAATGGTATTTTCAGATCTGCATAAGAGATTTGCATGCTAAGACTATAATCACCAGCAATCCCTTTTTGTACAAGTGGGTGTTCATATTTCCTACATGACTCTCAAACCCTATCTCAAATATTTAAAGTGCTACTTTATTTTGAATATGAAGCACTTGGTTAAAGCATATCTATAAATAAGATTCCCCCCCCAAGTCATTCATTCTTAGTTGAGCTTCACATCAACCTGCCCATTCCATTTTGTTAGTCTTCATTAAAAACAACTAATTTATAGGCATGATAAAGACAATTCAACTGGGGTGGGGGGGTGGGGGGGGAGGGTGTGGAGGGGGAGGGGAAGGCCTACAAAACAAGGCAGATTTAAAAAAAATATACTGGTTTAGCATTTCATTATGAAATGTGCTGTTAAGTAGGCCGCAAAGCATTAATAGTCTCTGAGGTTTTGTTTCCTTCCTGTCTGGCTTTAAAAGATTTAATGAGCCTAGAATAACATGTTTTAAAATGATCTACCTCTCCCAGCTAAACATTTTCAAGAAAACATGTTGGAAATGCAGAATACTGTGAGCCATTTTCTCCAAAATTCAGTATTACACATTGAAATATGTGACGCAGTAATTGCTTCAAGGATGACAACAGAAGAATAGATACAAAAGTTGTTAAATTAGATTACCAGTAACCACAAAATACTTTTTTAATTTACAATTTCATCATACTCCTCATGCCCTCAAAGGACAGATCTGTCCCTCTCTCCTGGCATTTGTCTGTTGTCACAAATCTAGAACACAGGACCTCCTTCTCTATTTTCTTCCTTTCCTTTCCTTTCCTTTCCTTTCCTTTCCTTTCCTTTCCTTTCCTTTCCTTTCCTTTCCTTTCCTTTCCTTTCCTTTCCTTTCCTTTCCTTTCCTTTCCTTTCCTTTCCTTTCCTTTCCTTTCCTTTCCTTTCCTTTCCTTTCCTTTCCTTTCCCTTTCCCTTTCCCTTTCCCTTTCCCTTTCCCTTTCCCTTTCCCTTTCCCTTTTTCCAAATTTATCCTTTGTCCAAATTTAGGAAAGTAAATGCAATACACCAATAGTCTTATAAGTCAGATTTTCAGATTGGGTAAAATAGAGAGCTACCCCTACATTAATAAAACACTACTCCTGAAATAGCTTCAAGCTTAACTGTGCAAAAGATTTACTGTGTATTTTAGGAAGAGCCATTTTCCTGTGTCATGCTTTGCCATAGATTCATAAAGACTTCCTTGTATTCACTAACCTGTGATTTCAAACCACTGTCATCTAAAAATGTGACCCACCTGGAATTATTTAACTGTCAAAAAACTACAAAAAAACTATGTCTGGACTGCCTAGGACAGTGTTCTACAATGACACCCTCATTTAAATAAATTGTCAATTCTGGTAATGATAGCTGGAGTCTGTGAATAGCTACAATCAGCTAAATACTTAACAGTCCCTGCAGGACAGTTAGTTTTTTTCTTACCATTGTCTAAATATTGACAAGATGATCTTGAAGCTTAGTATATCCCATAGTATTAATGAGGAATAATGATAAACCTATTTGGAATAAGAGATATTTCACTTAAATCTCATACACTTAGTGGCCTGACCAAGCTAGGCTGATTTTCTGTAGCTGAGAGAAGGAAGTGGAAGGAATTACCTTACATCATAGCTAACAATCACAAGCTTTTTGTTGTATTAAGTAAAATGAAATATTCAGTCTTTCCTCACTGTCAGTCCTTCTCCCCTTTCCTGAACCACAGCATTTTCTGCCTTTCCTAGAGCTGCCCTTTGTCTTTTCTCCTTGCTCTTTAACATGAAAATTCTCAGCTAGAATCAACAGTAGATGTGAACAATTAAGCACACTGCAAGGAACAGGAACAGCATTTGAACTAGTGCTTCTCCTGTGTAAATCCTTTTGACTCACAAAAAAAAAAAAAAAAAAAAAAAAAAAAAAAAAGCTTTTCTGGATTGCCAGCTTGGTGTCTATAGAGCCTCACTGCAAAAAGCACAGAAGATTTTCCCAATCAATTGAACAAAAATTGACAAATTCCATGAGCAAATGTGTATTATGCCTTTTCAATGCATGTGCTTTGATTTAGATTTTTAGATTATGCATTCCATAATCTAGCATGAACACTCATTGCATTTTAAAGAACAGAAAATGGTGAGAAAGAAACATAGTGCCAAAAAAACTCTAATGGTAAAGTCATTGAAGCTATGGTGGTCAGCTGCCAGTAGACAGAGGAGAAAGGACAATCACAGGACAACTTGATTTGAGGGAAGAGCATAGTGAGGTGAGTAGTTCTGTATTTGAGTTTTCTAATCCTGAAGTCTCTGTATGTCTTACTCCATCCTCTTTCCACATCCACATTGATTAATTCTTCTTTTATATGTATTGGATGTAATTCAAAACTGAAAGAACTCTAAAGAAATGCTATCTGATCCTGTGGAATAAAGCATATTCGGAGATAGGGGAAAAAAAAAAAATATATATATATATATAAATAACAGAACTGTTGTAGCTTCCACATGGCTGTCTGACAAAATAAATCCTAAGGATACACTAAGCCTGGACAGGGCCTGTGCAGTCTCCAGAACCATTTTGGAACCTCTGTAACAATTGTGACAGAGAGCTATTTCCTCTTTTTACTGTTTTACGTGCTTTATACACCATCTTTTGCTCTGCTTTCCCCCTCCTTCTTCAAAATAATTTCCCTTATTAAAAATTTGAAAGTAATTTTCATAAATATGTCTATCATTTTAAATAACAATCTCAATGATTAATGTGAATTGTTGGACAAATTAGTTTTCAGTTATGCTCTTGACTTTGTTTTTCAGAGAAATATAAGACAGCTGAAGTCTTTAATGGTCTTTATTTTAATTTATATTGGTTATGATGTTTTATAGTTATCTTAACAGTCAGTAAATTGCTCTTACAACAAAATATAGAACATAGAGTTATATGACAAAGAGGAGGATATATTTACGCATAGAAAAATAAATAATGTGTCATCAATGTTTTATGAATAGCTTGCAGTATATTTAGACCATATATTTAGAGAAGTGATGTGTAACAATTTCTTCACACATAACCTCTTTATACTTTCTTAATTACAGTTTATAGAAAATACCTTCTTACTTCTTGGGCTGAAATGAGACTGAAAATAAGAGTAATGAAAAAAATCAATCTTCACTAAAAGGATAAAATTGCCATCATTGTGTAGGAGTCAAATGTATGTTTTCATGTGCTCAGTTTAGTCAGACTATATAATGACTGGTATCGCTATGAAAAAAAATAGTCATGGTTTCTGGAATATTTGTCTGTATACTTCTGCAAGACATTTACATGAGTTCTACAAAGAATTCTTAGTAAAATACCCGCACACGGTATGTATAAAATCAACAAATATTATCTGAGGACTGTAAAACAGTCTACTCTGGTATACTAAAAGAGTTGCACTCCATTCGCTCACAAAAAAAAAAAAACCTAAGTTGAAAAGTAATAAGGATATAATTTGATCACAGTGAATCAGTAGCTGAATGGCAAGAAAACACTAGATATCAAAAGTTCTAGAGATCAAATCTTCATACTGTAATGAAAAAAAAAAATTATACGAGTTCACTAGGGAACATCAGATAGCTATATGAAATTTTGTGTGTAGAGCATACAACAGGTGAATGCTAAGTAATCAAACATGCCGAAAAATTCTAACTATACAAATTTCTTTCCATAAAGTGTAAAGTATAGAAATAGGTCTTCTTTTTCATGAGATTTAAGAATTCATAGAATCCCAGGAGGTTTTGAATTTGAAGGGACCCTAAAGATCACTGAGTTCCAACTCCCCTTCCTTGGGCAGGGATGCCTTCCACTAGACCATGTTGCTCAAAAGTTCCATCCAATCTGGCCTAGAACAGCCCCAGGGATGGGGCATCCAAAACCTCTCTAGGCAGCCTGTTCCAATATCTTACCCCTCTCAGTGAAGAATATCTTCCTAACACCAAATAAAACATTGTCTCAGTTTAAAGCCATTCCCTTGTTCTATCACTACATGTTGTCTTACACAGCCCATCTCCAGCTTTCTTGTAGCTTTAGGTAGATGCCCTAAGGTGTCCCCAGAGCCTTCTCTTCTCCAGCCTGAAGAAACCCAGTCCCTCACACTGTCTTCATAGGAGAGGTGTTCAACCTTTAGAAGACAACTCTGAGCACCTTGATGTGTGCCTGTAATGTGATAAATTTGCTTGATGACTGTGGTGCATTGCCTTTCAGACAGAAATAGTCTTATATCACCAGCTATGGTCCTGTGTAGCAACAGAAATTAAATATTGCTGTCACTTGGGTTACAAATGACAAGGAAAAATACACTGTATGCCACTTCAGACATATATTTATAACCAAGTAGGCATCCTCTTTTTCACAACACTTCTATAGATACATGATTACTTCCTATCTAGGCTTTGCTTTAATACATAACCAGATACCAAAAATGTTCCTTAGGAGTTAGAATAATGTAGAAAAACTAACAACTTCAGTCAAATGTGAATTAAATGAGGACAGTTATAGCGCTGACAAAAATTTGTGTGTTAGTAGCTTTTCACTTTAAAACATATCTCTGCTCCTGTACTGGCTGTATGATCACACTTCACTGGAAACATGGCAGTGAGAGGGAGAGCAGAAGGAGATGTTTGTTCTGAAAAGAAAGAGTAAGCTAGAAAGGGCTTATACTAAACTGAGAAACACTCAGAAAAATTTAGAGGTTTGATCAGAAAAGCAAATTAGGTGGACAGAATGTTTCCCCACTCTGTCTCAAACTCTGTTCCTGAGAATGAGTCCCAAAAGATCACCAAAATACAATGCCCTTATGATGTGCAAAGGAGATAATTCTCTGCCTAGTGTTTCCTCAGCCTGCAACAGCAAGCAATGGAGATGCAGATGGGGCAGACTGATTTATCCTTATTTCTTGCACTCGAAAAAATAGTTTCCTGCTTCCATAATTATTTAAAATAAGCATATTTGTTATAATAAGGAAGGAAAAAATTAGAAAGTCTTCTTATAGAAGACAAAGTGACAAAAAGCAATAGTAGTCAAGGAAACTTTTTTAACTCCTGTTACTTTTAAAGTCAGATTGAGATTAAAAGTAATACCTAAGACAGAAATATAACGGACTCCTACAAAGTTCTTTGGCAATGACCACAGGAGCAGTCCCACTCACACCTTCGTGCCTGGCTGGTTTCCCATAGTAGCATCTTCCTGAGCTGAGCAGGGTAAGCAGCAGCTGCCACAGTCCTTCCCTGCACCCCATGCTCCCCAAGATTTTCCCACAGAGTACTGCTGATTTCCTAATGCATAGTGTGGCCTTTGAACAGACAAAACTGAAAAATTCTGTATCTAGATTTCAAATCAGGTATGCATATAAAAATCTCTTCATGCTCCTGTAATATTCAAGTTTTCTGCATCTGCATTTCTGAGAAGAAATTACCCTGGAAACAACCTATCCACTTATTTCTGGTATTTTGACAAGATTTTTCTCACATGCATTCAGGATGATGGGTCTAATCCCTCCATCTAGCATCAGTAGAAAAAAAAGTGTTTATTCTGGAAGTACAAAAGCCAAGATGGCAATCATTCTGCCCAAGTCCTAAAGAAAAGGCACATTTATTTCCTCAATTAAAAGAAAATTGCCTTTTTCCACTATCCTGAAGGCTACAACTGACTGTCATGTGTGCTACTTTCTTTGTGATTTAGCCCTGGAAAACTCAGCCTCAGCAACTGCCAGGGCAAGATCAGCACCACTTGGGAAGTAGTGGGAATGCTGCCCTACCTGAGAAGCAGCACTAGATCCCAATCTTCTCCAGCCTCTCAGGTGCAGAATGAAAGCAAGCCATGCTCTGCAGTGTCCTCCCATACCCGGGCTCTGTGAGCCAACTCCCATCCTGATGCTTTGTTTAGCCAAATGTGAACAGACTTTGAGGAGCCTCTCTCCCCTTCCTGCTTCTCCCTGCCATTGAAAAATTCTGTTTGGTAAGTACTGCTGGGAAGCTTGAGCCAGGCCTTGCTTCATACCATGTGCAACCCAAAGGCATTTTTCCACAGAAATCATAAATATTTATGGTGTTTGTTTCCTCCCATATATTCTAGATTGTGGAAAATAGTTGTCCACGGTAGAGATTTGCAAAATGTATTCTCAGTTAATCCGAGCCACTTCCACCTGAAGGAAGTGCTACACAATGTAGCTTCAAATCTGAGCCTCACTTTTCAGCTAATAATAAAAATACCCCAAAATATAAAAAAAAACCCAAACCAAGCATAAGAAGGGAAACAGGTAAGCAGTCCGTATTGTACTTACCCCAGTTTTAATTGAAACTCTGGACAAGGTACTATTATTGCTAAAAATAATACCCTGCTTAGTTTTATGTGTTTTTTTTGTTTGAGTCCTGACCTTGACATCAAACACAGGGCTTTTTGGGGTCTTGAGGAATTTTTTTCTATTAATCAAATCACATTGAAACTGTCAATTTATAATTTCTACTACTAGCTTTTTACTCTTGACAAAGGTTATTCTTATTGTTGGTTCCTTGTAGAAAGTGCTATTATTTCATATGATTAGTATTAGGATTTTAAAATGTCCTGAATCGCAGTTTTCTGGAACTATAACCATTGATGGAAAATCAGAATAAAATGTCAGAGTTTTAACAACGTTTTCCTTTACAAGTCTCCCTCTCTCAGCATTAAAATATTTATCAGATTCTGAATATTTCCTGCAGCTTGGAGAAAATTCAGTTTTCTGAACATGGAAATAAAAAATTTGTTGATAAAAGAGAGACAGTAATTTAGCAAACTGTATCACAAATCATTTTAAGTAATAGTAAGAAATCACATGGAACATTAGAAATTAGAAGAGTTTCATAACATTAATGGCCATTTTATGAGTAAATTGTTCCTCTGTAGATTTGTTTACTGACCAGGAAAAAAAATTGACAAAAATGATCTTTTCATGTCCTTTTAAAATGACAAAAATAAGATAATCTCCAGGTGAACTTTTTTTTTTGATAAATCACTTTTAAGCTTAGTGGCTACCCTGTGTTGTATTCTGACATCTTGACAATAAAAAAAGTGCTTATAATGCTCCTACAGGGTTTGTTCTAAAGCCTTTCCCTACTGTTAAGCAGTAAATCAGTGACTGACAGGATTCTTAACCCACCACCTCCTGCCAGGGTGACATTAAATTTACACCATATACTGAAATCTCTTTCCAGCTACCTAATAAGGACAAGAGAAAAGTCACTCCTAGTATCCCAGTTCCAAACCCTTGTGCAATTTCCTCACCAAACTGTACTAGTGGATTTATAGAAGGCACCTCACCTCAAAGTGTTGTGACAATCTGTTAAAATTACTCTGCCTTATTCAAAGATGGAAAAGGGCTTAAAATTCTTGACATATCATTTACTGTACAGCATATTATTCACTTTACCACATCTGTAAAGGAATGCATCTGTACCCTTATATCACGGTGTCAATGCTTCTATCTCCCTAGCAATATAGAAAATTATGAGGGTTGCACTGTTTTGGGATTGATGTGGCTCCCTGTGCAGTGGGAGGGTTACTCCTAACTTTGTGGGAGTACTTTTATTCTGAACATGGCCGGTTTATCTCTCCAGCCAGCTGGCCTCCATCACTGCTGAGGCATAAATAAGAGACTGTGGTCCTCTTGCTGTAATGATAAGCTTTTTGTCAGCCTCTGGGAACCACTGGTAAACACATTACTCCCTGGAGAGTCTGCAGCTGGGAGGGAAAGGGAAACAAGGGAAGGGCAATCCTGAGAGTAGCTCAGTTGGCTGGAGCACAGTGTTAATAGTGCCAAGATTGTGGGTTCAAACCCTGTACTGTCCATTTCAAGAGGTGGAATAAATGTTCCTTGTGAGTCCCTTCCAAATCAGAATATTCTGTATTATTTTCTACATTGTCAGCATGCCACAATCATCCCATGAGAGGGAGGCAAGGAGGGCTTCCATCAGGACTCCCAGGACAGATGATCATTTGCTTCATAGTATCACAGGATCATAGAACAGTTCTTATGGGAAAGGACCTTCAGAGATTGTCTAGTCCAAACCTCTCAAAGCAGGAGGAACCAGACCAAGTTACCCAAGACTGTGTACATCCCTCTGCAAGGGTATTTATAAGCACTGCTAAGATCACCCTGAGCCTCCTTGCCTACAGGTTAAGAGCTGTCAGTCCTTCCTTGTATAACTCCTAGTAACCCTAACTGGACTTGCTCCAACCTGCCTGTGTCTCTTGTGCTGTGGAACCCAACAACAGACTGAGCACTCCAGCTGGGCCTCACTGGCAAAAAGTTAGGGGGAAAGGCTCATGTCCCTTGACCCACTCTTTCTCATGCATCCTGGGATGCTGTTGGCCTGCTCAGCTGCAATCATGTTTTTACAGCTCATGTTGAACTTCCTGGCCACCAGAAACCAGGTCATATTCTGCAAAGTTGTTTTGTAGCCAGTCAACTCCCAACACAGAGTTGCTGCATGGGGTTGTTGTCCCACAGTGGCAGGACTTTACACTTCCCTTGGTTAAACTTCATGAGGTTCTTGTCAGTCTTGTCGTAAAGCAGAACCTTGTTTATGGATCTGCAGAAAATTGTGGGTCTAGGCTAAGTACCCCTCACAGGTTTTGCAGGAAAACATAAAAGAATATTATTAAGAGTGAAGCAGTCTCTCCTCTGCCTCCTTACATTACAGAACCTTCTTTGATCTAGATGGCAGCAATGGTATCAGTTCTGTCAGTGACTGGGTTTTGTCAGCCCAGCACAACTTTTCAACATACTTTTAAGAACAAAGGCATAAACAGCATACTTTTTATTGCTTTTATTTAATGACACAGAATATAGATTCTTAAACCTCAACAGCCTCCAATTGGTTCTATCATAGTTCTGCTTTGATAAATTTATCCTCACCCAAGTATCAAAGGTCAAAAGTCTAGATCCTCATTAATAACTCAAAAAATTTTTATGGCATCATAAAAGAGAAGAGAAGAAGAATGAAGTGAATGTCTACTGTTGTAGCAGCTGTACAAATCCAGAAACTGAGTTAAGAAAATTCATCACTTTAATTGCACAACTAAACACTATAAGAAATAATTTCCTTTATGAACTGCATCCAGTTTAGAATCAGATTTTCTTAGTGTCAGTCAGGGCAGGCATAAAGACCTTGGCCTTAAATCTAGTGATCTTAATTTGTTCCAAGAGAATCCAACAACAGTAATGTTAAAGTGAGTATTGGGCTTTGATTCCTGTTTTTTTCGTGCCATGCTCAACAGATTCATATACAAGGACTATTTTTCTTATAATTCTCACTTGTGTCTGGGTTACAGATTGTCTGAGACAAAGATGGGAGAAGAAATCTCATATCTGTTGTGTTTTTTAGCAATTCTGTCCAAAGCCTGTCTAATCCTTATGTTTCCCACTAAGAAAACAAAAAGAAAAAAAAGGAGAAAACTCACATCCAAACTCATTTAAAAAATAGCTGTTGAATATCTATGCTGGTTAATTACATTGGTTATAGATCCGACTGGAATTCCAAACCTTTCAGGGCTACTTGATGTTTTTCGGGTTTTTTTTACCTTCTGGAAATGTTCTGATAGACACAGTCAATAATTACAACATTGAGCTATACTTTGCATTTGTACATTAAAACTGTGTGTGTACAACATGTTTATGTGTGCACATGCACATGAAGTTATTGCATGGACTGTCACTTGGGAATTCAGCCAGCTCTTAAATAAGATTATATTTACTTCATTCAAGCTTAAGAAGAATTTTGCACATACATTTTACACAGAAATATAATAGCTACACGTGCATGTAAACACACACACACACACACACACACACACACACACACACACACCCTAAACCTACCTAAACCTATTCTTATGCTATATGTGGTATGCTATATTATTTTTAATTTTGTATATATTCAAAATTTATAGATATAAAGAGAGAGAGAGAAGGAAAGAGAGAAGCAGAGAACTGAGTAAGTGAGAGAACGGAGAGAATCCTTCATGGGTCCCAAGCTTCCCAACCTTCTAAGTCTTTACAGGGTAAGTTTGGTTTAGATGAGCAATATGCTGAACTATTTTCCCACCAGGACAAAAGCAGGCCTTTGATGGATGTCTAAATCCTATTCTGCAGCAGCAGCAGCAGCATCTGTGACACAAGATCTCTAGAGGAAGTGACTTTTGGAACTCACTCATACTTCTGTCCCTCTGTTCTTGCAATCTGACACTATAATGCATTTTATCTTCAGCTGCAGTTCCCTCATGATTTTCTTCCATTTTTTCCTTCATCTTCCAGCTTTCCATCTTCCTTTGTCCTTCTGCAGTATCCTTTCCCCCATAAATGTACAAAACAGTTTTTTTGTTGTTGTTCTTTTTTTTCCATTGGTTCTGTACTCAAGAGCTTCAAAGGAAACTGAGCACAGCTATCAGTTATGCTCGTTTCCCTATTTGAAAACAGAGGGCAGAGAAAACATGAGTGGAGGTCTCCCTTGGGACAGAACTATGCACCTGGATGATGAGACTTAATGAGAATATATGAATGTAGCAAAGCATAAAATGTCGTATCATTGAGTGAAAAACAGGAGGTCATGGGTTTGAAAAGTAGAGCATAGCATAATCTCACAAGTATTTCAGGTGATTGTTTCCTATTTTTTTTCATCCTACTCAGATTTGTTTTTCTATAAACATGCAATCAAATCAAAGCAAGTTAAAATATTTCCTGATCTTTTTTGCCTTTTAAAATGTATAGTTTTCAACTTTGAAGATTTGAGGTTTTGGGGGTTTATTTATTTTCTCTAAGAGCTGTATCTCAGGGGGTCACAACCTTGAATATCTATATTAATTTTCTTTTTCTTGTGGAATTCATGCTTCCACAACCCTGATAGTAATTTAACATATTTTTATGTAGTTCTAGTGGGGTTTGTTCTCTAGAGTTCAAATCTTAGCCAACAGCTTGCTGTGATCCTAATGAAAATCTGTATCTGTCACTCTGCAAAAATTGCCTAAAATGATACTTCAAAAACTAATACTTCAGCTTGCAGAAAATATGCAAATAGAGTTCCTAAATGTAATATGCCATAATTTTAATTAAATCAGCTGCTCAGCACTTACATTTATGGAAATAAATACATATTAAAGATGTGCACTGGCTTGCTAGGCTAATTTGTGATGTTCTTTCTGCTGTACTCAGTCACTGAAAAGTCATGTCTCAAGTCTATGAGGTGGATCTGAACTTAATGAAGTTAAGTGACAGTGTTTTTGCATTCTAGGTAGTACAAACTTCATGGGAAAGTTTATTACTGTATGTGTCTGGAGATTATAGAAATAAACTGAAAAGGTAAATACTAGGTTAAAATAAATGTCCTCCTGACCATTGATTATGTAAGTAATAGCACTATATAATATTTATTTTTGTTCATTAGTATCCATCAGAAGTGAACTTATTCATGACACATATTAAAGAAAAAAATAGATTCTTTTAAATGTAAATTGCATTAAAAATATAAACAGCAGTATATCTTCATTAGTCAATCTGAAATTGGACAATGCCATTAATCTGGTTATTTTTCCTAAAATTCAGCTTTAACTTAATTAATTCAATTCAGAACCTATGTAAATATGAAACAAATATAAATGAATATTCCTATCTGTGTTTAAAATATTAAAAGATATATAAACAAAGCTAATATATGAAAGTCAAGGTACACAAACTGGAAACACTAGAGCTGACTGGAAAAAAAATGTTGGGTGTATATTTTCTTGTGTCTTTGTGACCTACAATATAACACATAATCCAGTTCTGTCACTGCCAAGCTATCTGGTAGGAATGCTGCTGAATTACTGTAAATAGCTTGTCATTCCCAATAGAGACAGGTGCAGAATTCAGTCTAAAATGCAGGCTTGTCCTTCTTATCCTACAAGAATTGAGTATCATATATGGCTATGCTTACTGAACAATAATAGTCTTTTCTTTCTCTGAAGCACCATGAAAATTATATTTGTAGTGAATTTCTGAAATAACAAAGAAAGGGTGCATTCTGTTCATCAGAGTCGTAGAGATAATTTAAATACCAAATGTTTTGTTACAAAAATATCTCATATTGCTCTTGTTATTATTATTTGTTTAAATTTTTTTAGCTTTTAGAATATTTATTCATAGTCTGACATATCTTTATGCTAAGAACTCTGTAAATACAAGTTGTAAACAGTCCTTGCTCAAAAATATTATTTCCATGGAAGTGAGACTAAGGAGAAAAAGAAACAGAATTGTGATTGAACATCCAGATCAGGGGCCTCGGTGATTTAGAAGCCAAGCATTTGACAAGCTTCTTGTAAGTGTCACAGCAAAGAAGGTATTTGGTGGGGTTTTGTAGAAATCTAATTTCTACAGCATGGCAGATGTATATGGGAATATTTCCTTAAATGTGCAGGACAGCCTGGGAGGAACTATACATATGTTTGTTCCAAAATGTCTTTAAGTAAACAATATGAAGTTGCAGCAATGGCCATATGTGGCTGTCAGTCTGAACAGTAAATGGGAGATGGAAAACATTGAGAAAGAGAAGTAGCATAAACTTGATTTCAGATGAAAGGTGGAATTATTCAATGGATTAATAATTATTAATTATGTAGTCAAAGTTACAGCCTGGGAAAATGAACCTGGAACGTTATTTTCATATGGCCTCTAAGTGGGGGTAGTTTGCCTTTGGTAGGATCTAAAGGAAAGAAATTACAAAGCTGAAAAGAAAAAGGAGAAAGGAGACGAGATTTATTTCAGCTAAATTTAGACTTCTGTAGCATGAATATTTACATTGGAGCTAGTCCTCCAAGATATAGGAACTTTTGGGGAAAAAATGTAAAAAAAATTGATTGGATGACTATTTTAGCAAAATTTCCATTCTATAACAGCTCTTTTTCTACACTGTATAAGGAGAAATCCAAAAAAAGAACACAGATGCAAATGTCTATACTGCATATAGGTGATGGAAATCAGTCAAATGGCATCCAAAAGGTTTATATTACAGGTAGTAGAGATTAATGGAAAAGCTGTGTATTAAAGGTAGTGTACAAAAGGAAGGCACACTATTTGAATATACCCTACACCTGAGGATCTACAGAGGCTATCTAAGTAAGGTCTGTTGAATAACACACACAGGCATTTCCCCTGGCATAGGCATTAAGGAAGGAAGAACAAAAGCACTATCAATTTCCCTTAAAAGATTTGCTTAGATGAGTTGAACTAGATGAGGTGACTAGATAATCACCAGGCAATATTGGAGAAACGCATCAGAATTTTGCCTTAGACAGAAAGAAATTGCTCTGCTGTGAAGTGGCAGATTGATGTATTCTGGTTGAATTAGTATGGATAAGATTAACCATGTTTGGATGATGAAGAAGAAAGGACCACTGACAGATACATGGTATATACACAGAGAGGAGAATAAGGCACTAAGAGTCATTTTCTAAAGAACATGGCAACTGAGGCTTGGAAGAGGACAGAGTCACCACAGAAAAAGAGGACACTGTTTTAAGAAAACAAGCATGGCAGTGTTGAAGATGGATGAGTGTTGGTGGCAGTCAGAGCAGGGAATGATATTGCTTCTGGTATTTGCCATTTGAAATGAAAAAGGTAATAGGGCTTTCATACACAGCAGCTCACACCAGCCACATATGAACAAGTTTTTGATTGAAATAAGAATAAAATTAGCTTTGCACTAAGAAAACCCTCAAAAGAAATGGATAAGAAGACTGGTGCAAATGCAAGTGTGTTTAGACATTTTTTTTTCTCTTTACAATAATTAGATATATACAGAATTTTTGTAATATGAGACAAGAAGCAGAGGTCAAAATGCTCAAAAATGCCACAATGTGAGTTAAGGAGATGGTATGAGACTCTTTAGGCCACTTTGTGGAGGAGAGGAGAACAGAGGATTCCTCATCCTCAACATTGGAGAAACATGAGAGAGTGAAAAGAAAATAAAAAAAGAAAGGGAGCAGACTCACACTTTATCTCCTTTCTCTCAATAGAAGTTGGCAAGATCCTCTGAGGAGAGGAAAAATAGGGACAGAAGGAGATTGTGATGAATGAGAAGAAAATATTGAAGAAAATAAAAGTTATGATTTTAGATATGGAAATCAATTAGCTAGGAGAAGCTGATTTATTTTAGAAAGAAAATGTTAGTACTGACTGAAGAATGTAAAAAAGGCCCAAGGAAGCAAGCCTCCACCAAGAATTTCCTTCAGCAATTTCCATTCCATCAGCAGAGAAATGAGATTCTGATGATTTTGTTGGGTGAATAGTTCCATAAGGCATCTGGACAGGATGATGTGCCATCATAAACTTTTAGTCCATCTGGCTGCATGCTCTTCACAAATGAATACACCAAAGCCATCTAATGGTCTGTGAATATAAAAGGGATTGTTGTATGGTTCTGGGTTTTGTTATTTTATTTATTGGGGTGAGGTTTTTTTGTTTTGTTTTTTGTTTGTGTTTTGTTTTGGTTTTTTTTAATCTTCACTTTTTCATGCAGAACTTTCTCTAATTGTCAGGTTTTTAAAACCTTTTCTGTTCTTCTCACTGTACATCCTAGAACCTCCTTGAGCTGAACATAGGCCTCTTCCCCAGGAGAGATCGCCTCCCTCCATGCTGGATCCAGTTTCATTTCATTCAGAGTGTAGTAACCAGGGTGTCATTATTTAAACCCAGATATCAACTGCTTAGTTGCAGTTCACTCACTTCCCCACTATCTTTCCCTCCCTGTTGGGCTGGGGAAGAGGATAAGAAGAGCAAAACTGGTAAAACTAGCGGGTTATGATAAAGACAGTTTAAGAGGTAAAGAAAAAGCTGCATGTACAAACAAAGCCGAACAAGGAATTCATCCACCATTTCCCATGGATGAATGGGAAGACAGCTGCTCAGCTACTCCTGGGAAAACAGAGCTCCATCATGTCTAATGATTACTTGGGAAGACAAATGCTATGACTCTTAGTGTCCCCCTACTTCCTTCTTCTTCCCCTATCCTTATTTGCTGAGTGTGATGCTGTATGGTACGGATATCTTTTTGGCCAGTTAAGGTCAGCTGTCCTAGCCATGCTCCCTCCCATCTTCTTGTGGACCTTTGTGTTGGTAGAGCATGGGAAACTGAAAAGTCCTTGACTTAGGGCAAGTACTACTAAGCAACAACAAAAACATCAGTGTTATCTATATTATTCTCATACTATATCCAAAAACACAGCACTGAAGCAGCTACTCAGAAAAAAAAATAACTCTGTCTCAGGCAAAACCAACACATAGGGTAAGGAAAACAGTAGACCTTTTTGCATAGTCACAAGCTTTTAAAAAAACCCAATATGCTACAGAGATTCTGTGAGCAAACAAATCAGACAGTTATGCCATGTATTACATTGAAGAGTGGGAAAGAAAGGCAGAGTTGGTACAGATGGAAGTGACACATGGAACAATTTTGCTGAGGCAAGAGAGCTTGGGAGGAGAAGAATTCATCAAGCCCCATAACAAACAAACAAGAAGACAGGATTTCTTCTCATCAAGACATCACTCATCAACTGAAAGTCACTGAAGAGTCCAGATACAGAGCACTGCAACAGATCCTGGCAGTGAAGCCAGGTGATGATCATACAAGAGGGTATCAGCACCACAAGTATAACAGATGTCCCAAAGCTGATGTCCCTTTTCACATATGAAGTGAGAAACTTAACTTGCAAGCAGAGTAGATATAGAGGAGATATCACCTCACTGGATATCATTAACAAGAAATTTGAACTGTTGTTATTAATAGGAAAGTAGGGAACAACATTAGGAATAATTTGTAAAGGAGGTAAAGTGAGAGTGTCTCATGCAATCCACTGTAAACATGAGCAATTAAAAAAAAATAAAACATGAAGGAGAAGAGAAAGAACAAAGTGAGAGGATGGAAGGGTTGAAAACATCAGTTTTGGGTCTCCTAGACCACATATAGGGGCTGCCAAGCAGATACTGCTAAGCTGTTCACATATCACCTCTAAGGGTGGACTGAGGAACCAGTCAGATGGCTACTCATGGTTTGGATGGGTGCATTGGTCACTGGATAGAAAACTGCCAGGATGGCTGAGTCCAGAAAGTGATGGTGTATGGAGTTACATCCACTTGGTGGCAGGTCACTAGTGAAGTTTTTCAGGACTTAGTAGTAATGCCAGTCCTGTTTAATATATTTATAGATGGTCTGGACCAGCTGATTGATTGAGTGTACTCTCAGCCAATTTGCTGATGACACTGATCTGGGCAGGCATGTTGATCTGCTGGAGGACTGGAAAGCTCTACAGAGGGAGCTGGACAGGCTGGATCCATGAGCTGAGCCAATTGTATGAAGTAGAACAAAGTGAAGGACTGGATTCTGCACTTGGTTCACAAAAATCCCATGTGGTGATACAGGCTGGGGGAAGAGTGTAAAACTGCTTGATGGAAAAAGATCTGGGGGTGTTGGTCAACAGTCATCTATTGGGGCCAACTGTGGCCAAGAGTGTGCCCAGATGGCCAAGAAGCACCCTGGTTTGTATCAAAAATAATGTGGTCAGCAGGATCAGGGAAGTGGTTGTCCTTCTGTACTTGACACTGGTGAGGGTACACTTAAAATCCTGTGTTCACTTCTGGGTCTCTTATTGCAAGATAGACAGTGAGGTACTGGACAATGTCCAGAAAAGGGCAGCAAAACTTGAGGGATTTGGAACAAAAGCTTGCGAGGAGCAGCTGAAGGACATGGGTTTGTTTAGCCTGGAGAGAAGGAGCCTCAGGGGAGACCTTATCACTCTCTACAATTACCTGAGAAGACATTGTGACCAGCTGAAGCCTAATCTCTTCTCCCAGGTATCCACAGGATGAGAGGAAATGGCCTCAAATTGCACCAGGGGAGATTTAGATTAGATATTAAGAAAATATTCTCCACTGAAAGGGTTATAAGCATTGGAATAGGATGCCCACTGAAGTGGTGGCATCCCCATCCCTGAAAGTACTTTAAAAGCATGTGGTTGTAGCCCTTTGTAATACAATTAGTGGTGAAAACAACGGTCCTGAGTTGATGGCTGGACTCAATCCTAGTGGTCTTTTCCAACCTTAATGGTTGTATGAGCCTGTAGTTCTGTGATTCGTTGTTCTGGTGAGGAGACAGATCAGGACCAATTGAACAGCAGCCTGCATCAGCTTCAAAGTCAGTTTTTAAGATGGCCAATCCAATGTCTTTGTGGTAGTGGCAGAAGAAATAACAAGGCCATAAACTATGGCTAGGGACATTCCCATTGGAGAAGAGGAAGACTGCTCCAGAAAGGTTGTTCATCACTGTAACATGTTACCCAGCAAGGCATAAGGGGGGAAACCTAAGTCCTTGGATTTTTTCCAAGGACTTAACCAATATAATAATACTAATACTAATACTAATACTAATACTAATACTAATACTAATAATGATGATGATGATGATGCACATGACCCAGTGGTGACATAGTCCCACCTAAAGGAGAAACTCTGGACTTGACAACCTCCAGAGATTCTTTCCAGCCAAGACTTCTATGAAATAAATATTTCCTCAAGTGGAAGAAGTTAAGTCCCCTATACTTTAGTCTGCTGAGTCCTGGTGCATCCTCAGGACTCTGTGAGAGCTAGCTGTAGAAAATTATTTGTGATGATGGCTGCACTCTCTCTTAGGATTGTACCAGATATGACAAAAAAAAGGTGAAGAGAGGTGTAAAGTGAGTCATACAACTACAGTGGAATGTGAGGAAAGCGTGGGATGCATGGAGAGTTATGATAGATGTCCCTGGGTATGTTTGCAAAAGGGAGGGAACTATCCAATCTATTTTATTTCTTAGCCCTTTGGTTCTTAAAACCGGCCCTTATTGCTTCTTTCTTTCCAAATTGAGGTACAGAGTGCAGTTTCTTCCCTTTATGTTTGTGCAGCTCAAACTACATGGGGAATTTGATCTTCTATTTCCTCACTGGAACTTCTTGACGTAAACAATAACCATAATTGTCATTTAGCATAATGATCACAGCCAGCAGTTTCTAGATAATTAACAACACTCTGTTTCTTAGTTTTTAATATTAAAGACAAGCGCAGATAATACATAAAGCTCCTTTTTCTCCAAGGAAAAACTCCTTGATGGGGAAATAGACAACAGCGTGAGGTTTCATTCAGTTTCCTCACTGAGGATGAAAGGATGAAAAGAAGAAACCATACTGATCATATAACTACTGCACAGTGAAAAATAGTGCATTTATTCTTACAAAGGTAGACTTTTTAGGGGACTAGTTTTCACCACGTGCTTGGTACAAGGGGATACAAATAAAATGAAGTTTGTATCACTACTGATTTGTGGAAAGGCCACAGAACCAACTTATGCATGAACAAACAACTCAAAGGTGAGAGGGATTGTTGTGTTGTTTATTATTTCAGCTTCTCTGGAAGCAGAACGCACTACTGCACAGGAACCAGATTCTAAGTTTCTATTTTGCACCTGTCCCACCACATGCTGGCTCTGCAAAACCTCACAAATGTTTGCTCTGATTTTATAGGCAGCTTTTTAAGATCAATAGAACTGTTTGAGTTACAATAATTTATATGAATAGGTGTTTTCAAGGTCAGTTCCAATTCACAAGGGGCAGCATCCCAAAACAGCCTACACCTTCTCTGTAAAATAAAAAAAGATTCAGGTTAGATTTAGATGGTAGAATCAATAGGACTAGATCTACATTAGCAAACTGAACAGAGCCTAGGGCTTTCTTTGACACTGAAGCCAACTGGCACCTCCTTACTATTAAGCTCTCTTGCCATCAAAAACAAGCTAACAGCATTCAAACTGCCTGTTGGGAATGATTCCCACTCTGTGCTAATTTCCAATGCATGCCTGAGAATTATTTTCAAGCACACTGGTTGGAACAGAGTGATACTGTGCCAGAGAGTGTAGTGTCATTTTAAGAATATGAATTATAATTTTTCAGTGTCTCTACCTGTGTTCTAACATGAATCTACTGGCATAAATAAAAGTCTCACAGGCATTTAATAACTAGGTAAAAGTAGATTTGAGTTATCAATCTTCAGTCTTATCTCACAAATTCTCCTGTTCCCACCCATCCCCGTCTTCCAAAACATCCCATAACTGTTAGCATCTAATGTTGCCATATGTTCATGTTTGACATTTAAGTTGCTAAATCTCTGGAATTCCACACTGTATGCATATAAAATACAGTCCACCTCTCCTGCCTCCATCCACCAGAAATCAGGAATTAGGGATTTCTTTATGAAAGGCATCTGTACATATATTAGCAAGATAGAGTTTTCTAAAAATCTATATTTTTCTAATATATCACCAAAGGATGTAGTTGTGCTACAACCCTTTTGTCTTTAAGAGTTTGGGAAATGAACTGGATTCAGTTCTTACTTCAGATGGAGGGAATTCAAATCTACTGCATCCACCTCCCAGAAACGTTTCCTAACTGCTGAGATACAGTATTCTGGAAGAGAAAAATACTTCCTATGTTTCCTGATGGACTTGTGCTACTTTGCAGCAAGAAATGCAAGATTTAATAGACAAGAACCATGTCACAAGAGAAAACTAACAGGTTAATTAGGACTGGAATTGCTGAGATCTCTCTCTGTTCCAGATACAGTTTAGATGATGCATCTGATGCAAAATGCATTTCATTGCAGGGCTCAGATACTCTGAATTTTGTAAGAGGAAATGGATGAGAAACCCATTTTAAAATAAGCATTACTTCAGTTACATTCTGAGAGAAATCAGAAGTGCTGGTTTGATCAGCTCTGGTCTGATCATCCCTCTATGCAGTGACAATTTCACAAGTGTGGCAAAGGCCAGTCTTATTTTCTTTTCCTTTTGAGAGAGCTGTAAAAAGACAGCTGAAGCAAAAGTTGCTAAACAATGCTAATGTGGAAGATCCTGCATCAGTCAATCAGGCTTTGTGTCATTGGTTGATGATATTTTGTTGGGGGGGCAAGTTAGTTTAAAAAAAACAATAATAAAAAAATAAACTGAATTTTGTGAAAGCATGTAACAGAGGGCCGGGAAAAGTCTTTAGCTCTGATGTTAGCTAACTTGAAATGCCCCATGCCCATACTTTTAAATTTTCCTATCTTTTAGAGTACTGCAGCTGCTTCCAAACTCCCTACTAAAAGCAGCTAGTGGGCTGTCCTAACTCCTGTACTGTGTCCAAGCACTGCCTGGAGAAGTGATACATGATGTGGGCCCAAGGGTTGCTGGGGACAATTCTGGCTATCTACCTCTGTAAGTGATCAAAATTGAGTGGCAGAGATGGCTTCCTGGCACAAAGTAATAAATGTCTCTGCCATTAGCAAGTGTGCAGACATAGCTATTGATCCAGTTGGTCCTTTCTTCCCTTTTCCTAGGGAAATCTGAGCCAACACTGTTGAGATTTGACCTCGGCCCTTCAGTGGGTTTCAAATGAGTGGAAATCCAATCCCACAGGCAGATGAATCAAATTCACATAACAGAGTCTCCTACAAAGTTGCAAAGGTCCCCCAATGAGTTCTTCCTCATCCAGGAAGAGCAGACACCAATTCCAGCCATTCAAAGGGCATTGTGATTATTATTTCTTAAATTCTGCCTGAGGAAAAGCTCATTGCCTTGCCTGACTGCTCATCCAGATTATGAAGTCCTGATTGATGAAACAGGGAATACTGAAATATTTGATACACAGATTACCAGCCTAGTGAGCCTGTTATGCAGTATCCAGAAATCCTGAGGAAAGCAATCCCAAAGAGCCCCTTGCAGCCATTCTGTGAGTTGTATAGGGAATTTTTCTAAACCTTCCATGCCACTTAATTTAATGTCTGATACCATATCTTATCACCCCAGTCCCCTCAAGAGCCATCAAAATTTTACTTGTCTCCCCAATTTCTATTCTGTTCTATGCAATTTCTACAACTTTCTTTTTGCTAGTGAACTATAAGTAAGACACACTTTTCAGGACACAGCCAGGATAAAATCTGTGGCCATCAAGATTGTATGCATGGCTGTCCCTTTACTGCATCTCAGGTGATCCTCTCTGCTACAATACCCATTCTGTGGTCAGCTTGCCTATGAGGCTTGTGTAGAAAAGGAGCTGTAACCTCACCATCTGAGACATCCCTGCCCAGTACAGCATTTTCTTCTTTACCCTGGCCTCCAAATAAGTTAAGAAAACTTTCCCAGAATTGCACCCTTATGAACATTTCATCTGAATAACCAAGGGCATATGACAGCCAAAACTCCTCATGAACACACACCACACAAAAGTCCCAATCAATGTGATTTTACTTAAACCAAGAAATAATGCATAGGTAAAATACTAATTTACATATACATTTTTCACCAAGTCTTTCCTTATATTCTGGGCTACTTTGTTTAGTGTAGATAGTTGGGTAGTTATAACTTATAATTTGCACTTTTACATATGTTGACTCATCTTCACAACATGTCATTGACATTGCTATGCAGCCTTACAATAAAAATATGTTTTATTTGGCTTGTCTTGCAGTCAAGTCAGACTGTTCTGAAAGCACAGTATGGTCCTATCATCTTCACTTCTGTCAAAACTTGCCATTATTTCACTTAGCTACATTCTTCTATGCCCATCTTATCCCAAGAAAATTTCTTTTCTGCCAACAATTTTTTTCAAAATGGCCGTTTTCCTTAATGCAAATTTGGCTCACACAGTTGGATGATGGCTATGATTAACCACTCCTTCATTATCCTTTATCTGTGATGCAGGTGTCACAATACTGACAGTTTCAGCAGCTTCAACATAAAATAATATTTTGTGATATGAGTACTCCTCCCAAAAATTAGGAACTTTATGTACATGAACCAAACTGGCAAATACAGATACCCCTCATTTCAGTTCTTTTCTCATGCTAGAATGTATTTCTTCATGTGGACAAATATCTTCCATCAGGACCAAAAAACATGAATGAGAACTCCTAAATAAAAAGACTGACAGGAATTCCCTTTGTGGATAACTCTTGTTATGTTTCTGTTCTAAAGACTGCCTATTTGTTTTCACAGATTAAAACACAGGGTTGATAATTAAATAGAAAATAAAGTGGAAAACAAATGTTACTTGTCCACAGACTCAGGTTTTTAAGAGAACTGAAACACTGTAACAAATCCATCTTGTGTAATAATTTCAGTATGGACTATTTACTCTGTAGTTCTAGTAGCCTGGTGGCTAGTTAGCTAGCATGCTAACAGCAAGCCACAAGAGTGCCCCAATATCCTCTGTGCTATTTCTCAGAAATTCTTAAATTAAGGGAAGGATTGTGGATATTGGTGAAATCATGTAAGATAAACCATTAACTGGAAAAAGTCAGCTGCATACTGTCTGTTGGCTTCATGCTTCTTTATTAATACCTTAAGGAACTCAGAAGAAAGCAAACTGTGAATACTGAGCCCTAATCCTAGTGCTGAAGATATATTCACATGCTCTTACAAAGCCTGAAAAACTGCTGGAAATGACAATCTCAACTTTTCTTTTTATTTTTGTCAGGTTTTTGCACCGAACTGCCCACTATGAATAGGGTTTCCTGAGCACCAAAGTAATTGGGTATCAAATGAACAACCTTAATTGTTGCTAATAACTGTAGGGATGGCTTTTGGCCCTTCCAGCAATTTGTAATGAAGGAAGAAGAAACCTAAAACTCAAAACATCTTTTCAGCAATTTCTCAGTCAGACAAAATGGCTAAGAATGTCTATCAATCCCTTTCTCCATTATTCATTAATGTCTATTTAGAGCTCAGCATTTCTACCTAAGCATTTTCCTTTGTCCTCACTGCTGATCAAAATTTGGAAGTTTTCAGTGGAAATAGCCTTTAGGAAAAAAAAATAGAAAAGGAAAGCTTAGCAAAGTCTCCCAGTCAGAAATTCCTTTTAATGTGTGTGTGACTGTGTTTAGGTGTGAATGAGAGACAGAAGACTAAGAGGGGCTAGTGACAGTCAGTAAGAGGGACTTATGGCCGATGGGCAGATAGCAGAGCAAGAGGATGTGCACTCACCAGCATCCAACAACCCAGAGGAAAAAGAGCCCTTTGTCATTGGTAGATGTGACACTTGACTTGCTGTATGGCTAAACACAGCATGATGGCCACAGAACTGGGTGCAGTCAGCACTTAATACCCTGCAGCTGTGGAAACAGTGAATTGATACGCTTGGCTCTTTTGGGATTGAGTAACATTGCTGTAACTGTTGTACTTCCAGTGGAGCTCAGCAATAACAAAGCAGGGGTGTTCAAGACCCTGTCATCCACCAGAATGAAGATCTTTTCCCTTCCCTTCCCTTCCCTTCCCTTCCCTTCCCTTCCCTTCCCTTCCCTTCCCTTCCCTTCCCTTCCCTTCCCTTCCCTTCCCTTCCCTTCCCTTCCCTTCCCTTCCCTTCCCTTCCCTTCCCTTCCCTTCCCTTCCCTTCCCTTCCCTTCCCTTCCCTTCCCTTCCCTTCCCTTCCCTTCCCTTCCCTTCCCTTCCCTTCCCTCATCATCACAGTAACTTTTTTTGGAGTGCAATTGCACACTTATCACGCTCCATACACCATCATTGACAAAATTAGGAAGTATGAATCAAAGAAATAGTAGATCCAAATCTCTGCATGTCTGCATGTTTCTTACTATGTCTGATCATACTGAATTTTTTAGTGAAAATAAGATTTTAAGAAAATTTCTGGCTCTTGTTCAGCTATGAATCTGCATAACATGTTTTTATCATATTATTTGAATTAGTTTCAGATTTATTGAAAGTTTCATTTTCATAAAATCAGCCTTTAGTTGCAATGTAGGGGTTTTTTACATCAAGTAAGCTTAACATTTTATTTCTCAATAAAAAGATCAAAAATGTTCTGCTCCAGAAATATTGAAACATATGTTGTCTAAACATTTCTAAAACCCTGAAATTAAGTCCTCCTCTAAAGGATTTTTAAGAGTTTCAGCAAATATAAAGAAATCAGGATTAGGAAACGTCAGTTAGGTCCAACCAATTTTCAGGGTTGGTTTCCATATTGTTTTACAAGTTCAACTTACTGTTGTCCTGTAATAAATCAGTTATTTTGCAACAGTGCAAAGAAAATGTAAAGTAGCTGTAAAAGGCTGACATTTTCAGAAAATGTAAAGTGGCTGTAAAAGGCTGACATTTTCATGCCTTTTATGCTCACTTTCTACTGTCTTTAAGTAAGTCTAAGACCCTTGGTGTTCCACCTTTATCCAACTTTCTGCTTTCTGTTATTTATTAGCCAGTTTTGTGACTTTTAACCTAAACTGTCCTTCCAGAAAACCTAATTCCCATTTCAAAGGCTTTATGAACAGTTTTCAGGAAGCAGAAATATTGTTCAATTTAAGGCAATTGGTGCAAGATTTTGAGATGTAATATATGTTGGAAGGGAAAATTATGTCATATACTGAAAAATTTGTGTCATTTTTATTTCAATCTATTTTCTGTAAAACAAGTTGTTTTGAGTGAGGGTTACCTGAATTATACTGAGTACACTTAATACAAAGGACTAGAACAGTACTGGGAGCTGCTCATTAGCAAAATTGTAATAATGCATAGCTCTGCACCATTTCAACAGATTTTTCTAAGATCTTTTTTTATAGATTCCTTAGCTAAACACTCATGATACAGGATACTATACTTTTCAGGATATTAAGGTGATTTTAAGATAGCGATTTCACATTAATTATAGGGAGTAGGATTTTACACACAGACATTTATCCCTTGCCAGTTGGTCATCATCAAAAACCTTAAGCCACCCAGGCCTCCTTTTTTTGCACTGTTTCATCAAGTCCCCCTGTATTAGGGAGAGGGATCAGTCTTTTTCCTGGGACAAAACTACCAGCATATTCAAGATTTTGGATGTATGCTCAGTCTACACCACCTTTGAGAAAAGGCTATCCCTTAACACAGGTCAAAGATCATTATTCCTGGTTGTATAGGTGGGAATAATTGACTATGTCTAAAATCTTGTTTCCCTGTGGCAAAGGCCAAATATGATCAAATCAGGCAAACAAACCCAACACAGGATTATTCCTGGATTTCTGATCGCACAAGGGCTGCTAGAGTATAACAGTCCTGCATTTTTAGTTTCTTAGGTGCTGAACAGGGTCTTTGCACCATAAACTGTGGAAGTTTGACAGGCCAGAGTGTAGACAAAGTATGAAGGGGGAGCAAAGTTTGCAATTTTTATTAGGTTTCCAGAAATATATATTCAGGGAAAAAGTGTATTTCATACATGTTTCTGAAGCACCTAATTTAACTTCACCACTGTGCAAAAGATAAAGCAGGCAAAAAGTAATCTGAAAACCAAATAACTCTTCAAGTCAAAAGGAGGAGAGAGAGGCAGTGTGTGTGAGCCTGCACACTGCGCCTGTGTGAGATGTGCTTAAAATATCGGCCTTTTGATTTTGGAAAATGAGTTTGGAAGAATACTTGATGATTACTGATTTTTGGTATGATTTTAAGATCGATGAAAGTATATTTGTCACATGCTTCTAATGCGTATATCACAGAATAACTTTGCAGTCTTTGACATAACAGGCAATCAAATTTATATTCTAAGCCTGATAAACACTTCTGCCCTCTCTCTTCCAAATACCATCCTTTCTTTTCAACTTTATTTTCAATTTAACAACTTGAAATAGTTGGTGGAATGCATCAGTGAAAGAAAAACAGTGTCATCAAAGCTTGGTGTTCATATTTTTGATCATTTTCATAGATGATATTCCAAATTAATAAATTAAAAAGTCCTAAAAAAAATAGGGAGATTTGTTTCACATTGACAATAAATGTGATATTTTGCAATAATACAAATACTAGGAAAAGAACACATAGTTGTGTGCAAGTTTGGGCTCTGAATCACACTAAAGTGATGGGGTTTAGGTGCGTAAATCAGTGTGATCCTTTTTTCCACTTTGGATCTATATTTCCATTGGATTTTAAAAATACCACACATTTTAAAAAGGGGCATAACTCTGTCAAAATCCCCTTTAATAGGGGATGACTGAGAAAATTCTTATATTAATACATTCTTTAAAGTGTTGGCATCGTTAGTGTGTGAAACTTGGAGATATACTACAGAGAATCTGAAGAACTCTGAAATTGTGATGCATGTCTGAGCCATGATTATTAGGATTACTCACTCAATTCCTGATCTACTGTTCCCAGAATATTTTTTTCCTAAAAGCTGGAGAGCACCTATTTAGATACTTTATGAAATTACAGTAAGAGGCATGGATGGTAGGTACATTTTTCCAATGTCTGTGTTGAACTAACAGAACAAACTAGAAGGGAAAGTCACGACTTCGCTGTTCTCTGATGCTTCTGAATGGATCTCTTACTGAGATGAGCTACTCATTTCACTTGGAGCAAATAGATAATATTAATGGCCTCTTAATATGCAGGTGAATAGAACATGTGCAAACTGGGAACCCTAAGGGACAATGAATACATCAAAGCAGCCCACAAAAAAATAGCTAAGAAAAAAAGTTTATTTCCCAGAGGGTTAAATTCATTATTAAAATGTGTGAAAAATCTGGAAACTGAAGCAGAAAGTGAAGGATATGTTTTATAACAGCAAATAAAATGCAGATGTAGCTATACATTGGAAGTAGAAAAAAAAACGTTCTAAACTCAATTCAAACCAACACAAAAAATATAACACCAACTTCGATGGCCTTATGTTGGATACATAATGCATAGGTACAATGAGGATAGAAAGAGATCTAAAACCAAAACAATTTTGTTTCCTTTGAAAAGAATTATCTTTTCCAGAGTTGTAATGGTTGTAAACCCTATCTAGTTTATAAAGGAACTTTTTGGTCCATCAAGCCGTGATTTCTTAATTAAATTCTACTGGATGTAGTTATAATTTTTTAATTTATCATAGCATATCCCAAAATGCACTGATATGATCTGAAATAATACCTTGGAAAATGATACTCTCTTACATATTGCCAGTTTTCAATAACTGTAAAGATGGAATTGAAAGAATTGTAAATTGAACCATTGTGCAAAGGGGAACTTGTATCAGTGCCTAAATTTGTAGGTGAATACTTTCTGGGTATCACAGTCCATTACAAGTTTAAAAGACTGAAAACCTTGAGAGAGATCACTGTGTGTATGATATTAAAATCTTCTTCTAAATATTCTCTATTAATAGTTTTTATATCCTTTTTTGCTTTATTTACTTGGGATGAAAAAAAAAAATCTGCAGCCTCTCCGGTCAACCCTAGAAAATACTCAACTATATTTGATAACTGAAGTACTACCCATTAAACTGTTATGAACTAGTGGCCAGGACAGATGAAACTTAAGACAAATGTCTGGACTTTCTGGGTTTTAAGGCTTTCTAGGATAAAATTTTCAAAATTCTTTTAACTGAGGTACTAAATATTTAAACCATCCAAACTGAGACGGACACACCCAGAACATACTACATCATTATCATGGCTTCAGAGGAAGATAGGTCTGCAGGTACCCATTACCAGGTTTTCAAGCTCTCCAAGGAAGTTAGAGGATCTGTGCAAAATATCTAAGAACAGAGTTCTGTAAATTTGAGATGTCTTGTTGCTCTGAAAGCTATTGGACAATCCATACCCGAAGGCAAACTTGTAGGAACTCAAAATGTTTAGGTCTTGGCACAAGTGATTTGTTATTTGTTTTCTTGACTCCTGTATTCTTAATCAGCACTCTGCCCTCAGAAACCTGTTACTGGATTTCACCAAGGGCTTAATTATAAGTGTAACTTCTCACTTCTGTCTTCAGGCTCTTTTCTTTCAGATTTAGCACACTCTTGCACATAAAAACATGTAAATAACCCTGCGGGTGAACTGTTAGTTTATTCCTAAAAACTATGCAATTACATTAGCTTTCCAAGAAACACAAATTAATAAAATGACTTAGTAGCTATCTCAACTTCCAGTCCCTATTCATTATTTAAGCTATCAATAAATGAAAAAGCATGATTTCTTTTGCCTTACCTGGTGTGAATGGAAAGCAGCCAGTTTGTTTATTTTCAGACACTCATATTGAAAGCTATTAGAATGTAAGGAATTACACTTTTAGATATAATTTATGTCACTACTTTTAAAGGTATTTGTTTTCAATAAGATTTAGTATTTTATTTATTTGCTATTGTTTTTATCTAAATAATAATAATAATAATAATAATAATAATAATAATAATAATAATAAATGTTATTTATAGAGCTTGGTGGCAGAAAACATTTAAAGCATTTACTCATGTTCTGGTCAGATGAAATTCTGCTGTTGCCCTGAACAAAACCCTCAGACCTATTTGTAAGAAAGCAACTATGTAAATATTTCATTGCAAATTGACTTTCCTGTAATTGTGCCTGCTGAAGCTCCCCCTTCTGGAGCCAAGTGTCCATGCGGGAATTCCAGCTTCAATCAAAAAACACTCAAAGCACAGTCTGAAAGCACAACCCAGGTTGACCTTACAGGCTTAAATGCCGCAGGTGAGGAGCATGGCCATTTGGTTTTGATCATCTTGATTTAAAAGTCAGTTTCCCTGGTTCTGTTACATGGCTGCTTTACAAGTTTAACACACTTACTGGCCTTGGCAGTATCAAAATATGATTATTTGTAGCAGAAGGTATAAATTCAAAGCTATGCCCTGTGTGCAGTGCAGGGGCCACAGCTCCCACTGACGTCAGTAGGGAGCTGGAGTAGTGATCCCAGACAGACTTTTATTTAATTGTCCAAGTGTTTGCTTGTCACATTTGCTACTCTCTGAAAAAAAGAAAAGAAAAAAAAAAAAAAAAAGGAAAAAATTGAGCCTGCTTTGCCCACTGCTGTTTTAAAACTGCTTCTTTTTTTGTCTCTAACCTTTTTTTACATTTTTATTTGCTGTTTTTCACACTCCAAATCCTTAGTTTTCAACCCAAAGAGGTTTAAATCCCGTTTTTGGCCCTCTTTCAATGAACAGTGTCTAAATAGTAAATGCCAACAGCAACATGCCATCACTGTCTTTAAAGCTGATATTCCAATCAGCTAAATAGAAACAAGGAACTTCACATCTCATTAATTACTTCAGGATGCATGAAAGTCAGGCAAATATTTCTGCATTCACCAATATTTAAAAATGCCACTTTGTTACCTAGTCTGTGAAAACACACATTTTCAAGATCTTTTATCTTTTCCTAAACTGAAGGAGGAGGAGTTAAACATGTTCAGCCTTTCCACACACAATTCCCTGTTGTTCCATGACTTCAGGTGATTCCTGCCACTGGCCCAGCCATATCCTGGCAATGGTCAAGACACAATTCTGAATGGGCTGAGGTGCTTAATGAGAAAAAGTCAACGATGATCTGGCAGTTGGGACAGTTAATATAAGTAGCTGGGAGGAAAGATATATCCTAGGATACAAAAAAAAAGAGAGATTAGAGTCCACTGAGAAAGGTGAGATATCTGTATGTGTATCAGACCAGTGGCACAGGGCACTAGAAGAAATTGAAAAACTGACAGGAGCTCTTTCATAACAAGAGAGAAGCAGTAGAAATTTTGATTTTATGCTTTTCATGTTACCTTCTCATTGGAAAAATAGAGGCACATGCACTGCATGGAATTAAATTAAAATCTGTACCAAAATGTCCGGGTTATCCTGCTTGAAGAGCAGGTACAAACTCACTTTGAAATAAAAAAATGTATTAAATGAGACTGTGCAGGTTTCATCCTCAGCCTAATGCGTATCAATGGTTTCCTTAATATTTGATCATATTTTCAGTGCATAAGACAACAAATAGGGAATTGGTAATCAGCTGTGGAAATAAAGAATAAAACGAAAATTTTAGTAACAGAACAGTTAATAATATAAATAAATCAGATAATAGAAAAGAATTGAAGCTATAGGTGATCCTGATCTGAGCATGTGCCAAAAGCATTAGTCTGTGGCAAAAAAGGCAGACATCATTTGAGAATATGATAAGCAAGTAGAAGTACAAAACAGTCCTGTTTGGAGTTGGCAAGGCTCCAGATGGAATGCTGAGCAGAGTATTTGCTATTTATGTCAAGCAAAATATTGGACAGAGGAGACAAACAAAAACAATCATAAATCTAAAAATCAGGACTACTTTGAAAGGAAATACTGAATGACCTGGCTTATCTTAAGCCAAGGGGAAGGCTTATGAAGTGAATGAAGAAGGGAGGAGGGAAGCACATATGCATATTTATATAGACATATTTATTTATATATGAGAATACTTGCGTATATATATGTGCAGATACAGGACACTGCAAAGAGAAAGGAAAAATATGTCTTCTGCTTTCACAGCCCAAAGGACCAAAAGAGATGTAGCAGGAAAAAAATCAAGTAATAAGTAAAGTAAAAAATTCTCATGCTGTTAATAAAAAAAAAAAATAGACTGTCTGGCGATATTATTAAGTCTCCATTAGTGGCAATTTAAAAAAAAAAATGTAGGACAAATGTATGCCAGATTGACATAAGCTTAATCATTTAAGTCTTGGGGAGGAAATTAAAGAGAATTTCTTAAGGCTCCCACTTCTATTGAGCATAGAAACCTCTTTACGCCTGGAGTTAGATGTGCCCTCTATTTTTCTATTGCTACCAGATGTGTGGCTGTTCCTATAAATTTTTTTTTCTGTAGCAATATTAATCACTTATTAGGATTAAATTTTCATTTTAGAAATGAAAAATTAATGATTTTTATCTGAAAATTAACAAAACAAACCAAATAAAATACAGACTTTTAGTGTCCTGTACATCTTTCTATCAACAATATTCTAAAAAAATTATTTGGAATAGAAAAATTAATAAGGTCAGAAATAAAAGAAACTCTGTGAAAAAAATAGAACTAGGTTTATCAAATCTAAGGTTAAGTTTTGAGCCTTTTGAGCCTAAAATAGACTTCAATACAAATTATAAATGTAAGTAAGTTAACAAATTTTTAATATGTTGTACACATTATAACAGAGGGAGTGAGAACAAGGTGCAAGCCTATTACATTTTTACAAGTATGATTATGTAGGTTTAGAGCTTAGATACTTCAAGTTGGAAAGTTGCTGAATTCTGGTTTTCATCTGATGCTTCTGCAGCCTATAAAATCTGGCAATTCTTTTCTTTTTCCTCAAAACTTGAATTTTTCCACGTTTTGCTCCACCCCAAACATATTTTTTTCTCCTTCCTTCTTCTTACTTTTAGCTATAAATTTAAGGTTTCTGAGACTCTAGTCCCATCTCAAGTTCAGCTGACATTTGATCTGATAAGATTGTCAATTGACAGTTACACTTTTCACTAAAAAGTTGCTGGAAGGAGACAAGAGGGTATGCACAACAGAACTACTGAAGTGTCCTTTCATTGCAAAGGCCAGCTAAAAACATACCTGGTATCTCAAGACTTCAGTTGAAAAGCTTTTTATGTTACACCTATATTATTTTGTGATATAAAATAGTTAATAGCATGAAATTCAGTCAAAATTAGAATGCAATTACCTGTATTTATTTAAAGGATGAGTATAGAATACATCAGCTTTTGTATACATCAAATTCA
The DNA here is from genome assembly GCF_963662255.1 of Cinclus cinclus. NCBI lineage: Eukaryota > Metazoa > Chordata > Aves > Passeriformes > Cinclidae > Cinclus > Cinclus cinclus. The sequence continues at coordinate 37,826,650 of NC_085048.1, read as the reverse complement.
ATGAACCTTTTCAGTAAAAGATGTTTGTGCATACCACATTGTTTTTCATGCAATTCTTTGCACTGATTAAGAAGATAATACTCTTCCCTCTGTAGTCTGGTGTCTCAGTCATCCGATGAGGCTTAGCACAGGTTTGCATTTTTTTTCATGGATGGATTCATCTGAGTTAGTAGAAATCAGGCATTTTCTTTTACATGTCTTCTCCAGAGGAGAGCAAAAGGAAGGCTGTTGGGTGCACACATGTAACTTTTGTTTCTCTAATTAGGAACCTTTCACATCACCTAAATGCTACGTTTGTGGATCTTTTGAATTCCCAGTGGCTGTGTAGATCTTAAGGAGATGATCTCACTCCAGAACAAAAGCATTTTGCCATTTATTTGGGAGAAATGTCTTCCAAATACTGAGATGAATTTGTAAAATTTACAACATGTAAATTACAGTGGAAACATTGTCACTATTTTCTTTTTATTTTCATTTTTATGAAATATTTTTCTTTAGTCATGGAAATGCTGGCGACAAAAACTTCAAAAATACAGAAATGGATAATAGAAACCAGAAGCTGATCTCCTGCCTTCACTCCTATTTATCAAATACTCCTCCTTCCCATTTCAAACCAAAAGCCAGAGCTGTCATCTCTCATGCATTAAAATAAATAAAATAACACGGAAGAAGAGACATTTTTAAATAGCATTTTGAAATGCAATTTTCAAGTGAAAGCAAGTAGAGTACAAAAAATCCCTTTGGTGTTATAAAGCAAAAAGCTTTCTAATTTCATAAGTCGTGTTAAAATGAATCCACCTTTTACTTATTTTTTTCTGTGATTGTAATCAGGAGATCTTGGTATGCCAGTATAACTTATGAGCCTTAGGGAACCAAACAGAGGTTTAAACGAATGAATTTTTCCATGCATAGTCACCTAAGAGCCAAAATTAAAATATCAAATATAGTAATTCAGTTGAAAATATGTTAATGAAATGTCCAAGGTCTATTTCCTGTCCTTAAACAAGAGTGCCATGGAACAGAGCACATCCCCACAGCCAAGCTGTCCTATCAGCCAGTCTCTATGACCTGTTTGGAAAGATCCATGGACCATGCTGTTTCCTGGACAGTGGTCAAGCATTGCCAGTGTTTGTTGGTGTGTAGCAGAAAGTGATCCAAGGATCATGGTATGTATTTAAGCAGAACTGATGTTCCCAGGATAGCACTGAAGTGCCTGGCTCTCTTAATTTAATGACACAGTCATAGCACAGGCAAAGCATTTGATGTTAGGTTACCTTACCTCAAAAAGTAAACTTATGAAGTAATATAAATATTAAGTTCACACATCAGAGTTCTGCTCTGTAAATACAATTTACTGTTATAGAAGTATTACCTGAATTTAGGTATTTCTCCATCTTGAGAAAGTTTCTCTGAACTTGACTTGTAATTTGGACATAATGAAATAGATGGAAATCTTTTCACTGGAATTTTTTCTCTGGATGTTTCTTATGTGACATACAAATTCTATTCCCAAAAATCAAAAGAGGTAGCAATGGTGGGGGGTTGTTTGTTTTTTTTCATAGTAGGAATGTTTTGTATTACTTCTGATAAAAGAAATTAAACAAAAAACACAACAGTGCAACTTTATGTAAACTTCTTTAAATATGTAGTAAACATGGCTCACAATAATTGCTATCAAGTTTGATTTTTATTTCAGTGTTTGTTCAATTGTAGAATTCATTAAAAAATCCCCAAAATCAGATTGTGAAGAATATTTTCTAGCATCTTTTAAGACAACTTAATTCTTTGAGCAAATTTCTCAGGAAGAAGAATGTGCCACTGACTGAGCAGAGGGATTGTTCAACCTCAATTACCCACTGCTATTTTCACTAAGGTGATCTTACTGGAGTGTTTATTTGATGACCAATATCCCTGTGAGGATGGTTACAGAAGCAGTGGCCTTTAAACTTGAGTTTGGTTGATGAGCCTGTAAAAACAACTTGATCTCCTCCACGGCATTTGCCCCATTAATCTTTTCTTTGTGATTCTTCTGTCTTGGCATGTCCTTTTCTTGTACATATTGTTCAGTTTGTATTTTTTTCTTTGACTAATTTTATACATGGTGGTTGGCAAGGGAGACAAGGCAGAGACGACATAAAGCATGGGAGGATGGAGAAACAGCAGTGCTGTGTTGGGTTACTGCTTTGAGTTGAATTGACTTTTATCAGTCACAGTTTTCAGTATATTGGTCCACTAAATACTTTCTATGACATTATTGAATTTGATTCAAGAGAAGCAAAACCTGAAGAATAACACTGAAAACAGAACCACCATGGAAAATTATAATTTTGTGGGAACCAGTAAGTGAGCTCTACATGGGAGATGATAGCTTGAACAAGAAACCTTTGGACTGGGGGAACATGAAACAAAATATCAGACTTAGAAATGTTAACACAAAATGTGTGTCAGTGCCAAATTTGCTAGTAAATATCTAACAGTAGAGCTATTCTGACAAGCACACCCAGCCAACATAGACCAGAACTTTGCTTCACTTCACAGTCACTTTGCTTATTATATTATCTTATGAATGTATGAACTGTACAGTTTTGTGAAGTGTGCAATTTTTTCCCACATATTTTAATTGTGGTAGTTCAGCTGTCAAAACTTACAAGCATGGATCATGGTTAAGAGAGACAACCCAACAGTCCTGCTGCTGTAGGTATCAGCTGCAGAGTGGTAGTGTTGACATCAATGAAAACAGGAAACTGCTAAAGCAGAAGAACATAGATTTAGAATTTAAACCCATATGATTAAATCCATGCAATCTTGAATAGAAGATGAGACAGAAGAAGCCAAAAATTTTAGCTAAATTATTTGGAACAAAAATGGGAAGTGTTTTCTTAACATTATCATTACTTGAGTTCAACCTGCCCCCCACCCCAAAAAACCCCAAAAAACCTGGCAGTGTGTAGGATGTTTGGAGAATGTAATGCATAATGAAGAAAATAGTCCACAGAAACAAACAATAAAGAAAAGCTTATAGATGTTCAGCCAAAAGACAAATGAGTTAAAAATATGGAAACGACATCCACTTTATGAAAAGACTGAGCAAGAATGTTGAAAACCAGCAGGGAGGACAAGGAGAAAGAAGGACTGTGAGTTGCAAGAGGCATTTCAGACAGCAGCATCAGTGCATGAAAATGACAGGAACTGGTTTGGAAGTAGTCCAGAAGAATTGAAAAAAAAAAAATTAAGACAGCAGCTATAATCAGAATGTTAAGTGAGCTTACAACCAAAATACAGGGCATTCCTAGGGCATCCTAAAAGGGGAAAGCTCAGGGGAAAACTATTTGAATTCCAAAGGCCAAGAAACAGAAAGAAGGTCCAAATGAGCAGGATGTGCTGTAAGACTGAACTCTGCAAGGACAGAACTAGAGAAAAATTAAATATACCTTTCTGACTTAGTGTAAGCACAGAAGATTATGAACTGACTTACATTAATAATTGCTCTGTAACATGAATGATTCATAAAGTTAAAGAGTCCTTTCTCAGCATACTGGGGAAAAAAAGAAGTTCTGGCATTACAGTGCAATATGAGGGGTACCAAGCTGTTTCCAGGATAGAGACTAGAGTAACTGTTGGGTGATTGTAAGTTGACCTCCTCTGAGACAGCACTAGTTTAAAGCACGCAATTGTTGCTTATTAATAAATGTATGTTCTTTTCTTTGCATCTAGATAAGCCTACTCTTTTTCTATTTGAATATCAGCATTGTTTCTAGACAAAATATGCTAAGTCTATTAATAAAAATAGCATGCTGTCTTTAAGGGAGGAGAACCGTTTTCACTATGATTTGCCTACCTTTATTTGAATTTCGCTATGTTATTTCAATAGCTTTAATGAAATTAGTCAAAAGATCTTTCTGCTGCATTGCTTGGAGGGAAATGTAGGAACAGAGAAGGAAGCAGCAAGGCCCTGAGAACAGCAGGAATAGGAACAGAGCTTACATAGCAGGTTACAAGGCCCCAGGAGTGTCTCCTCATGAATGCAGCATGGCTGGTACTAAGCAGGTTGAGAGGCTGTCAGCTTGAAGAAGGAGTGAGCCTAGGGACAGTCACTTAAGTTAAATGCAGGAGAAGCCATTAGCAACAAAGCTCTTGAGTTTCTCCTGCCAGGAGTAAAGGAAGGATGGGAACTAATCCTTTCAGAGATATCCTACAATCAGGACTTGATTTCCCATAGATCTTTTACATTTAGCAGGCACTTTTCCCTCAGCTTATCCAGAAATATCCTGTCCCTCCTTATTTCCCCTGCTCACTTACATTCTTCTCTTGACCTTCACCCCAGCACAAAATGTCTGGTTTGGAGCCATTTAAAATCACACTGCCTGAGATTTAGAGGAGAAAAAATGTATTTGTTGCAATGAGCTGTTATTTCCCACCCCTAACCCCCAAAATGAAAATACATGTGCTACATTTTGTTTCACAAATATCCTTGTGGATGTCATTAAAAGAAGATTTGAAGGGAGAGGGGGTTAACAGATACCTGGCTGAGAAATTTTTTCTGAGACACATTTTCTAATCAGTTAGCCAGTACAAAAAGTTAAAACTATTCATCTGCATGCACATTATAGAAAAACAGAGAACCCTTTTACTGTACTACACAGTGTTATGGGTCAGCTTCCAACTTCAAATACACACCTCCACATTTCTCGAAAATTTCCAACACAACCACAAAGCCATATGTTTAGAGATTCACAGAAATACTCAGCTGGAATTACAATATGATCCTTAATGCCTCAAGTACGTCAAACAGACTCTGCTCATTGTGGCTAAATGCCATCTGAAAATAATTCTGTACTGAGGTAGTATGAGGATTTCCATATATTGGCAAATGATGAATCTCACACCAAGGGTATGCTTATAGCATAACTCTACCCTGTGCCCCTGTCTTCTGATTACAAAATAATGAGTTTTCACAAGCAATTCTCTGATGCAGTGAGAGTGAAAACTCAGGGATCATTCATGTGAGTAATGGCTCACATGCATGAGGGTGAGGTTTACAAATTGGCTTATCTTCTCTCTGTTAATTTCTGCTCTGTTAGCAAGAGCTATATGTGCAAAGTATCACCAGCCCAAAATATCTTTATTGTCATCCTAAATGCATTTGCAACAGTAAATTTCCTTCAGCAAATAGTCTGAAGGTTGCATTGCATTCTAGGTACGTGCAAAAATCTCATATTAACAGAAAATAGATAGGAATCAATAATTGCTAAGCTGGTCAAATGAAAAGGATGTATAACTCAGAAAGCTGTTTCAAGAAATGTCCAGTAATCAGTGTTCTGGGAAAGAGCATGAGAATTCAGCAGGCTGAGAGTGGCCATTTCCTGATATAGCATTTTAGCTTCTACCTAGACACAATTATAGTCTATTTGGTTTGTTCAATTACAAAACCAGAAGTCCTAATTAAAAACACTAATAGGGAAATATTTTCCTTTTTACGGTTAGTTTTTGTTTGGTTTCAGTTTGTTGTCTTTTGGTTTTTGTTTTTGGTTTTGTTGTTGTTGGGTTTTTTTTGTGTTTTTGTTTTTTGGGGGTTTTTTGTTTGTTTTTTTTTTAATAAAGCATATTATCAGAATATAGAATTAACTAATTATAAAAGTTTTACATTTTCCTTCTCTCAGTAGAGGTGGAAATTTTCGTCTTTTAAAATTCTGTTTCATTTTGAAATCATTCTGACACAGACATATTGACAATGAAGTGACAGAGTGTTATTCACTGTGCTCTGCTTACTTTCACTGCAACCCAGAAAAGTTTTCCAATTCAGAGATGAATCTCAAATTAGGCAAGAGCAGAGAAAGAGGAAGAGGTGATATATCTAAGGTAAATATTAAATCTTACCAGTCAGATGAAAACACGAGAAAATTGCTAATTTTAATTTTGTTTCTGATAATTTAAGTATTTCTATTACTGTAATAAATTTGTCAGTGAAAAAAAGAGCTTAAGAGATACTTCTTAAATGTTATAATTCCCCTTCCAACATATTACACAAAAGATGTCAATCACTCCCGTAAAAACAAAAATTATTCCAAATGACCCAATCTTCTCAAATGGGCTCTGACAACACATCTTCACCACTCTTTTTAGTCTCTGGTCTCAATGAGGCACAGGCAACAATAAGTACACATTCACAGGAACGAAGCATCCACTATATTGAAAAAAACAAATATCAGAAATCTCAGATCACATGAGTAGGCACCATAACTTCAGAGAGATAATCGAATGGTTAGGAAAGGATTCCTTTGCCCAGGAAACAAGATGATCTCCAGCTCCAGATGATCCTCCTCAACCATTCTGTGTTTCTGCAGAAGGGACTGTGGGCAGCTATTATGGACTTGGGGATATTTTAGAAGTTTAACTTCTTTTCAGTGTGCCAAATTACTCATATAGTCAATTTTTTTGCCAGATACCTGGCTACACATCCTTTGTTTTCCTAGCTTGAAGAACTTTTCCACATTCTGCCACACTTGAGTATGCTGTGATGTCACAAAATGAGAACTGGACTTAACAACTAATACAGAAGTTCTAAAGGGGAATGTGAAAGCACCAGAGTCTTCAGATAACAACCATGTTTTGTGGTTTAGCACCAGACAACAGCTACCTTCCATGCAACCACCCTCTTTCCCCACCTAGTGGGGAGGAGAATCAGAATAAAAGTTAAGCTTGTGGGTTTAGATAAGAACAGTTGAAATATTGAAACCAAGTCAAATATAAACCAACAGTTATAACATCATGATGATGGTGACAATGATGATGGCCATGATGATGATGAAATGATGATGTACTAACCTAAGTCAGGAAAATGATGATGACACAATTGTTCACCCACTGACCAATGCCCAGCCCTTCCTTCCCTGAGCAGCAATTGGTCCCTCCCAGCCAACTCTACCCAGTTTATACACTGGTCTTGATACTTCTGGTCTTCATACTTCTGTGGTAGGAAACATCCCTTTGGCCACCTCAGGTCTGCTGTCCTGACCATGCTCCCTTCAGCTTCTTGTGCAGCTCCTCACTGGCAAGGCATGAGACACTGGAAAGTCATTGATTCAGAGTAAGCACTACTTAGCAACAACAAAAAAGTATCAGTGTGCTATCAACCTTATCTTCATATTAATATATTTTCATTTATTCAAAATATATAAAAATATTCATGTATATATATTCAAACATTCATATAAATATTCAATATATATATATATTCATATATTTTCATATATTTTTCATATTCCAAACATTGCACTGCACCAGCTATTAGGAAGAATTAGAATTTAGAACAATTCTATTTAAGCCAAAACCTGGACAAAGTGCTTTTAGTACTCAAATGCCAAAACAGAAGATGTGCTGGATCAGAAGGAAGATCATACAGTTCATAAACCAAAATACCCTTTTTTAACCACCCTTCTCCTAGATTTAACCTGACATATTCCCACCGAGTGCATTGCAAACTACACTAAGTGATTTCTACCAAGTAAAAAGAAAAACTCATTGGTAAAGGTTGCTGTAAGACAACCAGAATGCCCAGTAACAGTTCTTATATGAGTCAAGTGCTCTTAGTAGTCTTACACAGCTTTCATAATTTTTAGATACCAGAAAAGAAATTGTCAAGTTTAAATGTAAAGCTATATCAGTATTTTTAGCATCTCCTAACATATCTTTACTCAATTATAGTTCATCTTTTTGTGAAGGCACTATATTTCTACTTAATTATTTCAGGTTCTGGCAGACTTGCAAGCAGAGGATACTTGTTCCAAGAAAACTGTATCAGCTCTTTCAGCAGTCAATATTTCAGATGGTTCAGGTTTCACACAATTTTTCATCAACAGTTAATTATCAAAATGCTGTAAAGGAAAATAAGCATTACTTAAATGTAATGATCTATCAGTCTAGAAGGATCATCTAAACAAAAAAAAAATCTGATTTCATGTAATGTAGGCTTCACCTTTGTATCCCATTATATTTGTGAGTGAAAAATGAATGACCAGAATATACGTACTTTGAATAAAAGTCTAATTTGCTAGAAGCAAAAAGTGGTGATATTCACACTGTCATTAATGTAGAAATAACATTCACAATGAATATTGATAACATATTTTGTTTAAGCATAGTTAAATACTGAGTACAGAGAATTACCTTTTATGCAATTCCAGACTGACATTTTAGAAGTGGAAACAAAATTACTAATTAAATCACAGGATATCTTTAGGAAGAGAAATATAATTTGTAAAATAAGTGCATAAGCATATAAATAGGAAGGTATGGAGAAATCCCAGCTCATTTAAAAAAGCAGCTCCAGTTACATAATGAAGACTACAGGGCTGAGATAAATCTACCTTAAAACAAGAAACTTTGCTTCATTTCTGTGCAAGGGAATTCAGTTCTGAGACAAGATAATCTCTTTGCAGAATAGTCCTTCATTTATACATTGTTGCCCTGAGGCTTTATCTCCAATTTTCTGCCTTGAGATTCCCTATTTTGGGTTACTTCACTTGTGTATACCTACCCTCAGTCACAGCTTACAGAAATAAAATTTGAGAAACGTTACTTAAAGAAGAGACTAAATAGAGATTGATAGAGTGCAAGATTAGATTCTAACAAGCTGTAAACTCAATTATTTCACAAATGTGACATTATGGAATCCCATCAAATATTTGATTCCTCACTTTTTTACCCTGAATTTTCTATAAATCACACAGTTCCTATTATTCTAAGGGTTTAAAGCAGAGAAAAGAAAACTCACCGAGCTCTGACCTCTGCCTGATTTTTTCTTTTTGAAGTACTTTTTTAAAAATTTCTTTTCTGTGTACCAGTTAGGCAGAAAACTGTCTGAGTCCGAGGTTTATGCTGCTCTACACACAGCTGAAAGCCATTTTTGTATTGTGGGATGGAGTGACAAAGGACTATTAAATACTTACAGGCTTTTTTATCATACCACAGTCGTTACCTCACAACATGACAGTTGGCTGTAGAAATGGACATTGTAGGTTCTGCCATAATAAAAAACCACACTGGTTTCAGTAGCCTAGCTCTTTATGAGAAAGACACTATTTTTCAGTGATAGTGAATGATGTGCTAATATCTAAAATTATAAAGTAAGTTTAATTATGTACAGCACTTGACAGTTAAGATTTTGTTTATCATCAAGTTCCCAGTTTCCTTTGACTTCTCAAGCAGACAGGTTACCCATTTCCTAAGTGAAATGATTCAGCTGAATCCCTAGTCATTCTCCAGTTTTTATATCTGGCTTACTAATTTGGACACCTGGAAGTTAATTCTCTCTCCTCAGCCAAACTGAGTGACTTTTTCCTATAAAGCTTGGCTTATTTGCAGACAAGGCCCTTAAGTGGTTGTGATTTCAAGCATCCTTCTAATGTATTTCTTTTTCTGGGGGAAAAGGGCAGGGTTTGTTCTTTGTTTTTTGTTTTTTCGTTGTTTTTGTTGTTAGGATTAGTTTGTTGGTTTGGGTGTGGCTTCAGGGTTTTATTTTTTTTTTTCTTTCTCATCTTACAATTTCTCTCACTGAATTTGGGCAGTTATATTGGTTCTGTCCTCTTTTCATTGTTTTCTTCCCACTGTTATCTGCCCACATTCAGTAGAAAACATTATATCCCAGTGCATCAAAACACTGAAATTCATGAGTTTTATCAGTTCATGAAATATAGTATGCATCAGGAGCATTTAACAAACAAACTCATATCTTGTTTGACAGATATCTCATTCACAGATCTTGGCAGAATGTTTATGCACTCAAAGCCAGATGTAGGCATCATTTTTTCCTGCCATGTGGTCCACTGAGATATGAATCCTACAGTGTCTGTTCCCTTCTCAACATCTCTAGCTTCTGGAAAAGCCTAGAAATCACATTGACAGTAGCATGACCAAAAGTCCTAAGTGTTGGTAATTTCCAAAAAGGCACTTTCTGGACAGTCTCCATCTTCCAGTGCACCAGACCATCTCCCCTGCTGTTCTTTAGACTTGTCATCATTGCCTGCCCCCCCCTCCCAAAAGCTCTCTACTCTCACTGCAGCAAATTGTCTGTCTTGCCTCTGCTAGCCTTCTGCTAGAATTCACCTAGAGCAGGATGAATGTACATGTAGGTGTGAAAACTGGTGACTTTTACCTGTGAGCACAATCCATCCAGGAGCTAGTTTTGGAGCCCAGACCTCATGGTTTTATACTACAACCAGAAGACTAATCTGCCAATTTTCACCTTCACAGTAAGTGTTTATGCATTTCATAGCTGTCTATGTGACAGATGCAGTGATTTCCCTGACTCCATCTGTTTCTGCTGCTGAGTTAGACACCCACTAGTGATAAGAGGTGTCAGCTTTCTCATCAGAGAAGTTGTCTTTACTGTAGTAGTATGCAGAAGTCGACTGGTATGAAATAATCTGAAAACTTTATTACTCTGATGTACTGAGCAATTGTTCCAGACATGTAACCATCTTTCCTGAAGGCAAAATTCAAAATTCATTCCTTCCTGCAGATCAGGCAAGTGGGTAGTTATGCATTTTTTCTCCTGTAGCCTTACTATAGGAACTGGAGCTGCATGTAATGTCATGTCAAGGTAATTGAGTTATTCATTGCAGATCAGATTATATGTTGAATTTCACCATTTTTTGCAAAACAAATTATTCAAGGATACATTAGAAGAACAAATCTAATTTGGGGTACAAGTGTTCAATACATTTTATTCTTTTCCTCTTTTTGACAAGCTCACAGTCCAATAACTCCATACTACAAAGGTAAGAGTGAATCTATGACTCACATCTTAAACATCACGACTTAAAGTACATGACTATACATCCGAGTGAGGCAAAAGACTCCTGTAAAAAAAGCAGTACATAAACCACTTAAACCTGTCCAAATCTTTGGACAGTTTAAGTTTCTGCAGGTCTTCTGTATGCAAGACAATATATTATTTTATAAATCATTAACATTCACTTGGGATTAGATCCGGCAAAGCTCTGAGGACCCAAATCTTGCCTAATTGGCCCCTCTTCATCAGATGAAAAAAAATGTGTTCTAATAGGCAAGGTGTTACAACTAGTTGTGACAGAAACCATCATTTAGCTTAATAATTGTAAAAAAAAAACCCATACAGAAATGAATGGAAATTTTTCTGAAGGAGGTAGCAGTATGAGGCAAAGATAGCGAGTTTAGAAATGATTTGCATTAACAGCCCATGTTAATTGCATGCTTACAGTTTGTTCAAGAAAGTTTAATCAGAAAGGTAAACTGTAAGCAACCTAACAAGGAATTTATTGCCAAGACACTTTGAATCTGAGGTATTACAAAGTTGTCATACACACAGATAAAAGGAATATTAAAGTATATATTTGGCAAAAGTTTATTGGGTTGTCAATGACTTTAAATGGAAAGATGAGACTAAAATATCATAAAACAGTTTTAGTTTTACTTAATGTGGAATACGATTTCTGATAGATATTTATTATAAAGTCATAAATTTCTTTCTTCTGTCTCTCCTTGTTTGCTTCTCTGCAATGTCCCAAGAGCTAGGGATACTGCATTTCCTTCAAAAGTATTGTAATTGATGGAGTAAAATATAGACTTAAATATTCAGTGAAAGGACATTAAGCATCTAGGAGAAGGTCAAAATGCACAAACAGAAAATACAGGAAATGCCACTTAAAAGAAAAAAACAAACAAAACATTTTTATTCTGCAGGTGACCAAACACGAGAAAAGGATGTCCAGAGATGAAGTTACAAGGACTTTCCATCCTTGTACACATAAGCTAAAATCCTCTTACCACTCAAATAAATTTTTCACATTTCAATCCCTGTGGGTACAGACCACTGGAGACTTCCCTAAGCAATTTTATGCTTATTTGTCTGTTGCAAGATTTATGATCCATTCCTTTCTGTATCATGTCTTTTCTAAGCTTCTGATACTTCTCATAGTTCTCTGGATCATGACTAATTAAGACCATTTGGGACATGGAAAGGATTATTTTATTTTATATACCTGAGTTACTTATTTCTGAATCACAGAAAAATATTGGGGTTTACTGTTGCCTGATGATCAGTTAAAGAATTATCTCCCAGACTGTATGCTGAAGAACTATCTGGACAATCATTCCACATGCTGCAGGTGCAGATTATTCTTACTAAATCTAGTAACTTGTTCTCTTTCTTAGTAAGTTTTTCCTATCTTTGAAACATTTTTGAAGCTTGCCTTGAACATTTTGAATTATATCCCTGCTCTCCAAAGTACTTGTATATTTTTCAGCTTGTTATCGTAAAATAAATGTACTCCCAATTATTGGTAAAAAAAGAAGGGGTATCAGACTCAGAACAGATATCTACCTGACCTAATTTCTTGAATTATTTGATAGCAAACTGCACAAAATCATACTTTCTTTTCTAGCACACTGTTCACCCAATTTAAATAGTTTTATCTATACCATACTGGAGTCACTATGATTATGATTGTGGTTATGATTATGATTATGATGTCACCCAAACCTGTTTAACAACCAAGAAAAGCTACATATTTCACTTATGTCCCTTCCCCAAGGTATAGATAGAAATTGTACTGATTCAACATGATTGTTCTTAACAAATCTGTCTTGGCTGTTACTTAACTGCCTTATTCTCTTCTAAATGTTTACAAATAGATTATTTGATTTTTATTCCAAAGCCTGAAATTCAGTATATACTTTTCATCTTACCATCTGAGATTAGTTACCACATCTTTTTCCAGTTTTGTGATGGTTCATCTTTCCTTCTTTTACTGAAAATAGCTATTAACAAGTCTGAAATTATTTCAGCTAATTCCCTAAAGGCAAAGTCAATTAAATCTCTAGTTTATCTAAGATTTTAAAGATTTTACATTTTTCCTATTATAAATTGAATTTTTGACCCTTATGTGATTGGTGCCAATTTTAAGTCATATCCAACAGTTTAACTGAGGGAGAGTAAAGAGCACAAATGACAATGACATTTCTGGTATTGTCATTGTTTTTTCTTAGTAGCTTTCCAACCTGATGGCTAACTGGTCTTCTTATGCTAATGTACCTACTCAAAGCATTTTTATTTTCCTTTAGATTTCTGCTAAACTGTAACTTGCAATTTCCAAGTGAATTTTCATTTTTTGTCTAAAATTTTTCTCCTCCTAGATAAAAAAAAATCTTTGTATTCTACAGTTCTGTGTTGTTCCATTAAAATCACTCTAAAGATGCAGATTTAGACTATAGCATCATATTCCCTCATCTAATGTTAGCTATTGAGAAATTCAGGCTACTCTAAGATATTTTCATATGTTATCCCTACAATAAATGATAAGAAGTAGGTTGAAATGAGGAGGTAATCTTATGACACATCCTGTCCTAAATTTGGTCTCTGAGACACGGAGGATAAATTGTCCTTTGGAAATACTCATCACTGTTGCTAGTCACAAACTGTGCTCATCACACCCACAACATTGTTCCAAACTTCAGCAAATGTGATGGATCCAGATCCAATGTTTTATTTTTGTGCTAGCTATGTAACTCTCCTGAAATTATCCTGTACCGCCTTAGAAATATTAGTCAACTTAGGTCATAATAGCTCAGTGAAAGAAGGAAGTGAAGACTGAAGAACCTGCCTATTCTGTCATAAAACAATGCTGCTCAGCAGTTTAAGACAAGAAATATTTTTTCACTTAACTAAACATGTGAACAGAATACACAATTAGGATAAATGGTCACAAAATGGTGGTAAATAAAATGAGAAAGGCCTGAAAAAATGTTTAAAGCTGAATTACTTTGTTCTAAGTAGTGTAATCTGTGATTTCTAATACAAAACTGCTTCTGGGATTTTGTTTTCCTGTCGCTTCTTCCAGTAGGCAGTACACTGTACAATCACTTGGTATGATTGTTTAAAAGCATTTTTACTTTAATGTCTGAATTTTCTTAGTTACCTACCCTAAGTCACTAATAAAGCAGTTAGAAACTGACTCCTCTGGCAAACCTGTTTTCCCAGTATGTACAGGTTATACCACCAGTATAAATATTTGTAATGTTGGTATAATCTTTACAGAACCTTTATGCTTCATACATTGTTTTGTTTTTCAGAAACAAACCAAAACAAAAACAAAAACACAAACATAAAACTAAAAGGCTATATGTCTGTTCCCACCATTTCTTAATGCTCCCTAGTAAAGAAACATGACACAAAATTTCCTAAACAGGTAAATTAAAATATGCTTCAGAGTACAAAATCAGTGGTGCCAAAGTGTGGGACAATGCACTTGTTGTTGAGTGTTATGAAGAAACTCCTGATATGAACACCTAGCTGTCATGGTCATAGTTGTCTTAGGACCTAAGTTAATTATTAAAATATGCTACTTTTGCCTGTTTCAGATCAATACAACTGAAATTTTTATTGTCGTCAGGAAGATGGTGTGGCCAAGGAATAGGAAAATGATCTTCGTATAATCTGGCCTTCACCCTCAGTTAGTAGATGAAGAATTACTTTTATTGACAGCCTGGGGCACAATTTAGTGGGGTGGGTATCTTACATGATATAAAAACCAGTCCCAGTACTTCAATTTTCCATACAAGGTATGGATCTACTGGGGGTTCCTTTAGCTTCCCGCAGCCCTCACCCATGTGCACCCATGGGCTTCTGTTGCTGCCATTTCGTGCAGGCACCAGGCAGAAGCAGAGGCATTGATCCCATGGTCACTAGAACTCACTGTTTGTATTCACTTTTGACTGTGTATCAGGGCAAATCACTGCTGAGCACCCTGAGATGCTGCATTTAAATGCACTACGGCTCATGAGTCACAACTATCCATCTTCATGGCTGTAAAATGAGATGGTAAATTGCAAATTTCTGATATGCTCTACAAGGCTTAAGTGACATTTGTAAAGTGCTTTGAGATACTGTGGCTTATAGAAAGATTCATATGCTTGCCCTATGTGTTGTTATATCAGTGAAGTTTCTTTTATTTATGTTTGGGGATTTTTCTTACACTTCTGGCACAAAATACATAGAAAACCACATATAAAATATAATAACCTTTTAAAAATATAAATTATAGTGGGTGTTCAGAGCATCAAATGACAGAATTTAGACACTTCAGCTTGAAGCTGATAAACACATGTACAGATTTTTAGAAGGAGGTTTCATATTTCAGAAAGAAATGCTTAGATCTCAAACCCAAACAAATGGAAAACATAGTTAACTGATCTGCATGATGTAATGGTGGATCTGGAATGGTGTGTGTCTGTCCACCCACTGTTGTACAGGCACTCAAGATATTAGTCACAAAACTATTTTTACCTTCGTGAGCTTGGTCTTGTAACCACCCACATTTGTCTTTTAGGTTCTCATCTGTCAACAATGTAATTCACACCTTCACTTATAGCCCTGACCTGAAGCCAAGAATAAGAAATTAACAATATTTTTTAAAAATTCATTACTTCTCCTAAGATTTATTTTTCTATCTGTTTTTTTAGAATATTTACATGTAATTATTCCTACAACAGCATTCTTTAAAAAAACACAAGATCTCTGAGAAAAACAGTAATTACATTTAAAATATTCCTTAGGCAATAAACAGAGTTTGAGCTGCAGACCGAAAGAAAAGAGACCAATTTTTATTCCTGTTTACAGCATAGCTTCTGCTTTGCAGTGACTCTACATGGGAGCTCTTCAAGAATGAAAATAGCTCCTTCATCCTAAAGAATGTCCATCTAATTTTCCGTACATCACAACCATCAGGAACTTCTGTTCACTTGTCCAAATTAATTTGCTTTCCAACTGATCCATTTCCCAAGTCTCTAGAGAGTCAATTATGTTCTGTATGTTCAGACATCCTTTTCATAGTTGTTCATCTATCTTTCAAGTGGATCAAATCCATTAGCTCAAGGATAAGAAATTTTGTTAACATTTACACAAAGGTGTCATTAATTAGGACCAAGTTTTCTTGGGAAGAAGGCTATTAAACAACTTCTCTCTATGCTCTTGAACTTTATTCTAGTCTTTCTGTTCTCAACACTGATATTCCCAGGTTACGATATCATAAAATATAATTGATATTATCCAAACTGGCCTTAAGATAAGCATCTTCTAGGAATTAATTTTAGAACTATGACAGCAGGTAGTAACTGTAGTCTAAAAGTGCTAGTAGTCAGCAAGGCTAAATCAGGCTGTTTAAAGATGATTTTCAGACCATATATAGTATTTGCAGAAACATAAATCTATATATAGCAACCTACTGCAAAATATAAGAAACCTGTTATTTGGCTAAAAAAGCTCAGTAACTTCTGAATCACGGTTAAAAAAAAAAAAAAGGCTTGCTTTGAAAATTCAGTCATGCAGCATCTACTAGAAAATTGAGAAGTTCATGCAGCAGTCAGTTACTCCATTGATTTATTATTCTGCCACTGTCACTGTTAAAAGCTGTCTGCTTTCTAGTGTAAATGCACATGGTTTAAACTTCCAACAATTGGTTAAAAGCCCTAGTTATTCATAATTATGCTAAATGTAGCAATCAGCTATGGACAAGTCCATGTATCCCAGAGGAGTAAATTCAGGTGTTCCAACAGAGTATCTGCCATCTCCATTTCTGCTGAGTACATGGGTAGTTTGTGTAGAACTCTTACACTTATTTATTTTTCCTACTATAAAGCATTTTAAAGGACTCCAGATTCTTTTCATATTCTATGAAGATACAGAATTGTGACTGTTACAGACTCCTTCAGATGAGTATCTTATGGAAGAAATTGCCTCTTGGATTAATAGTGTGCACTGTGGGTTCACAGCCTTTAGAGCAGACTGAAGGCTCCACTGCTCAGATAAATACATGAATATCAAGCATTGTACATCTTTGGACTCTTAGCCAAGGTACACAAGTTCTGTGGTGAATCCAAGACATTATGATCACTTTCCACATTGTGCAAGATGTCCTCTTGCTGCCCTTACCTTGGGGTTGAGTGATGTTTATGAGGAACAACTCCTAACTATATTATTTGGGGAGGAAAGAGCTCAGTTGGCATCCCGCAACTGTCAGGAACATCATAGCTTTAAGAGCAGACAGCAATTTGTCAGGGAATTAATGCATTTCTGATAGTACCTGTGCAGCCATTGAGGAGCTACATTTACTAATAGCAGCACAAGTACTTTGTCAATCACTGCACACAGACTTGTCCACAAATCTTGATGGTTCCATGTCAACAACGCTCCTTCAGGAAGGACACGTAAAGATTTGCTGTCACCACAAAGACACTTTTGCATGAATTACAAGCTATATGCTTACATAGCAGTCATTCACTGTTGCCAGGTGATTTGAGAAGTCTGTCCTTTAAGTTTGACATATGAAATATGGATACAGAAAGGAATAGCCCTAGAGAGAGTGTACAAAGAACAGGAATCACATGTGGTGGAGTTCTCTGGATGTGGGCTTTTGGTGTTGGAGTCATGCATGGATATATCAAAGATAATGTAGTGCAGATGAAATGTGATCTGATGAGCTCAGTGCCTCAGTAGTCTGATATTTGGGGCATTTAAAAATAAGAAGCAAGTTTAATATCCCATTGGAGAAATGAACATTTCCACCTTTTGTAGTCAGACAACAGTCCAGTTCAAACACTGCAAAATTACAAGAGACTGAAATGATATATCACACTTTATTTTTTCAAAAGCTATACCTCACCTAGCACATAATACCATTCATGTCAAAAAACACTGCAAGTGAGTAGCTGGTAAATCCTCATAAAAATATGTCCAAATAATAATTTTAATAGACTACTTACTCTGTAAGAGAAAGCCCTAATAATATACAATTATCTACACATATATAGTTACTTATTTTTATTTCCTCTAAGCCTGTTTATTATCTCTCAGATTTCAAATACCTCACAGCTTCCTGCGGAACCTTGCAGTCTCTCTACAGCACACTGTAGCATGAATGTCTTTGGCCCTTTTTCACTTTCATTCTGCAGTTTCCAAGCTGCTGCTACTGAGATTTCAGCTGCCGAATTCTCTTCCTTCATGGTTGCTTCCATGAGGGATTCAGCCTAAGATTCAGCACACTGAACTTTGACTAAGGTAACATCTGCTCTAACTTAATCAATACACATCTTTCTGAAATCCAGGGGTCATGTAATCACTCTAATTAAGATATTAAGTCAGTTTGAACCTACTGGCAATGCCTATGTCTCCCTATTGAGATGAGAGAGGCACTGAGTGAGGAGGCTAAGACTACATGCATATTAGTATAAAAAAAAAGACACAGACTGTTTTGTGGCCTGATTTTGAGACACATCAGCAGGGCATGGTATTGAGTCCTCCATTCAATAACTGACGACCACTTGTCTGCCAAAGCAGGGAAGCTGCACCTAAACTTTCATTTGCATGATACCTGTCATGCTTAGCCTGTCTCCCAGCAGTGCACAGATATTGTCTTGGAGCTGGACACATAAGCCTGATATTAGCTCAGCTAGTTGGTGCTAATAACACCAAGGCTGTGAGTTTGATCATGGGCTGTTCATTTAAGAGTTGGACTCGATGATCCTTGTGGGTTCCTTCCAACCCAAACCCTTCTGTGATACTGCAAGTGCACGCCAGTGGTAAGACTCCCCTTCTGTCTTCTGTAGTTTCACAGTATAAGTGGTTAAGTACATGTATCTTGTTTCTGTACAGGTAAAAATAAATCAAATTAATATCCATTCTAGTCTTGAATGTATTCTATACTAAAAGACCAAATTGTGGTAAAAGAAACAATTTTTTTTAATGTGTAAAAAAAAGGAATTATTGAAACATCACTAACCAGTTCACCCACTGTGCTAAAGACACCGCTTACAGAACATTTATCCAAAAGCTACATATCTGAGTGCTGTCTATACCAGAATAGCCTCTGCTACTTTCATTGTGCCAGAAACAAAGATTGTCTCTGGTGCCACAGTAACTTTTTAACACAGACCTAGTTTAACTGAAGGCAAGAACTAAAAAAGAATTTCTATAGTCTGGACAAAACTAAGAGAGTTCTGATTACAGGTGATTAAACAGAAGTAGACTGTTTGAATATGAAAAGGAATTCTTTTTTTCAAAATTAAAGGTTAATTCCAAGGTAGATTTGCATGTGAAGGGCAATTGACATACACCGAAGTTTATTTATAGACTATAATATAATAAATGTTTTTTATTATGTGATTGGAATTCTTTCTCATACATACCTGCCATTTCAATATTCTTTCATTTCCTCTTAACATGGCTATAGATCCCTTTTCTGAATAACTATTATGAAAATTATATTGTCTGATTAACAGCTGTGTAGCTTCCCAATAACCTAAGAGCTCATTCTGTAATCACAGAAATAGTCTTTCTGAGTTCAATGGGGCTATTTGCATGAATAAAGACTTACGGCCTCAGCCTCTAAATTTGTATTTATAGTATCTTTAAGTATAATAAAATTAAATTACAAATGAGTTTCTGATTAAGTGTCCTTTCAAGTGCTATAAAAACTTATATTGAGCCAGAGCTCCCTACTGTTCCTGTGATAAATAAGTGTTCAGAAAGATAACACTGGAGGGTTTATTAGGATGCAGATCATGGGATCATCTTTATCTGAGTTTTTGACAGAAGGCAGCTTTTCAGGTTTACATATAACATGAAAAGGTATCCAGAAGCACCAAGCCTCACTCTAGTTCCTTTTCAGACATTGCAACTACAGCTTCAGAAATGAGGTCTGGAAATATTTGAGATGATCAGGTCTCCTCTGACATGAAATAGGGGACAGCCGGCCAAGTTAAAAGTCCTTCAGAAGCAACTCTTGCCAGAACACCATAGTTACAAATTGTTACAGAGAAATCTGATGAGAAAAGAAAACTCTAAGGAGATTTGGATGCTGTTGTGAAAAGATCCCAGGAGAAAAATAAGAGAGGCAGTGAAGACTATGATTCTCTGCTGGAAAGACTGATGTCAGTAGCAAACTTGTTAAAACTCAGGTACTCTGTTTTCTCTTTCTCGCCTATCAACCTTATCCCTTCAAATATCACTGTATTTCCTGCGCTGAAAAGTGTTGCCCATATATCCCTTGTCTGAGGCACTGCGTGTCTCTCATTGCTTTTGTCCCACTCCAAAAAGAATTTTCTTGTCCCTCTCACCTAGTAGAAGTACAGAGAGATGGTTTTCCCAGCTACACCCCTGATTACCACCCAGCTTTTTGCCCTGGCCCCCGGCCGAAGCAGATTTTGGGAAGGAAGCATGATTCAAGACAAGAAGGAATGATGTGTGTTTCATTCTTCTTACCCCCTGCCTTCTCCTGATGGATGAATATCTGTCCCACATGCCCTGGACAGTTCCCAGCTGAGAAAACATTGGTCAGTTTTTCAAGTGGAGCTGGAGCTTTTTACATGTGTTTGTGTGTGTGTGTGTGTGTGTGTGTGTGTGTGTGTGTGTGTGTGCGTGTTTAACACAAATCGTAGAGTTCCAGATTTTAAAACCTTAACCTACGTATCTGATTGGTTACTGTGTTCATGATCTATCATGTTTTATGTATACCAAGGATACACAATGCATGTGTAGGAATCAAGTAAAAATCAAGCTGGAATCTTCTTCCCCTTCTGTTTGGAATCGTACAGCTTTAGGAGTGTAATACTAGCCTGGAATCTAAAACTGAGATTTCTAGAGTACCTTCTCCTCCTCCCTCTTCACTGACCTCAGTGTCTGCAGAGCTGTTTCTCTCACATAGTCTCACTCCTCTCTTTGGCTGAGATTTGCTCTTCCACAGTAACCTTCCCCCCTTCTTAAATAGGTTATCCTGGCAGTGCTACCACCATCTCTGAAAGCTCAGCCTCAGCTGACAACTTGTCCATCTTGGAGACAGATGCCATTGGTTCTGTCAGACATAAGGAAAGCTTCTGTCAACTTCTCAGAGAAGCCACCCCTGTAGACCCCCATTACCAAAATGTTGCCAAGCAAGCCACTAACGCTGCTAGACAGACATATATAAACATCTTATCTCGGAAAAAATATGTATAAATAAATATTCCTTGCTTGCTGAAGAAGTCCCACTGCACCAGAAATTACTTTTGTGATAGAAGAGCCCTGAGACATGAAGGAGTTTATCCCTAAGGCTAGCAGGACCTATCACTTTGTAATTTTTTAACCTGAAAAGTTAAGAAGGGGAAATTCAAAAAATAATTTACTGTGATTAACTGGCTTGCACTCCCAAAATTCAAGCGAGGTAAAAGCTAGAGTGAAAGCTTCTCAACATTTCACCTTAAATTTTACCTTGACTCTCACCTCATTCCATCTTGGTGCTGACATGTAAGCACAAGTAGATGGAACTTGCTTGGCTGAAGCAGCTATTTCCTGCTATTATTCACCTTGCTTCTTGCTGACGTGGCCACTTCCAGCTGGGAAGACTGGACCAACTTGAAGGCTATTTCTTGAACAGTTTACCACTGCCATATCAAGGCAAAAGGCAGCCTCTAAAATGATGTCATCCAGGAGCTGCCTCACATGGAGCCAGCTATCCTATCCATGGGGAATACCCCCCTAGGAAAAGGGTAAGGCTCAGAGCACCAAGACAGCACAGTAACCTCAATTCAATCATCCTGTGAGTCAATATCCTTGGTCACCCTGAATATTATCTGGATCTTTTGCTCTTATTAGTTCATTTACACAGCAAGCCATTTTCTGCTCTGAAACCCCTTGAACATGCAGTTTCTCTGTTTTTTCCTGTTCCAGGCTTAGCAGAGACCACAAAATTTACTCTCTGTTAGCACCTCAAGATAGACAGCAACTTGGCCATAAAAAGGAACATTCAGTGTTTTATTCATCATTAAACACAGACATCTTCTAAAGTGTTTGTAGTGCATTTTTATTAAACAAAAGGCACATTATTGGCTTAGAGCCATTTCACATAAATATTTCTTGGTCAAGATCTAATAATGTAAAACACCTTGAAAAACATTAAAACAATCATATGACAAGATGTGTATGTCACATCACATAAAACTGAGAAATTTAAGGTTGATTAATTAGAAATTATTGAACAATATGAACTGAATGTTGCTGAAATCTACAAAAAAAAAAAATTAACAACATATAAACAGAAGTTCTGATATCTATTCCAGATGTATCATTTTAGTCTGGTTTCTTGCTATAGTAAGGTTTTTACTACTATGCTGTCTATCTTATAAATAACTTCTGAAGTCACTCACCAGTTTCAACCAATTTAATAAAGAATTTAACTTTTCAAAGTTCATATGATAATTAGAATCAGGATACAGAAAAGGCCCCCAAAATATTGTCTCCCTGAGGGAAAAGCAAATGCAACTTTTCCCTTTACCTCCTTTGAGAGGAATCAGACATCTGTTCATTCAGCAATTGTATATTGGCAAGAAATTATCATAAACAAGGCATAAAACTACCTAGAGCAACTATTAAAAAAAGCTAAATTATGTTGAGGGTGAGGGAAACAGTGTCTGTGGCAAGAAGAGAGGAAAGAATTATGGAAAAAATTCAAATGAAATAAGGCTAAAGTGTTTCTATTATTTGTTGAATAATCTTTTCTTTCAAAACTTTTTTTTAAATCCCATATTCATATTTCATCTCTCCCTTTTGTTTTTGTAAGTAGAAAGAGTTTGTGTTTAAAAGCTAATAAAGAACAACCATAAAATCATTAAAATCATCAAATAAGATGTACAAGATAAGGAGCTTGTGTGTGTGTGTATGCATGTGTGTGTGAGAATTTTGCTGAGTTATGGAAAGTTATTAAAACATTTAATTGCACAGTATTAGAGATGCAAACCAGGCTGAGGTTCAGGATGGCATGCCTGGAAACACTGAAGCATGACTTTCACATGTTTGAATCTGTCATAGTTTGTAAGATGAAAACAACAGGTTGACTAAGATAAAATATGAAACGTCATGAAATTTAAGAAGGAGCCAGACTTTAGTATTTTGAGGATAAGCACTGAAGGTGTTACAGGTTTGAATATACCCATGAATCACTAACAGTACTCTCTGCCTCTTCAGTGGAAGAGACATGCAATTGCTTCTTAGATTCAGCAGAAAATATTGTTTATTTACTAGTTTTTTTATGCTTTTAACGGTAGCTGACCTCCTTCATCTCCAGTCTTAGTAAAAGACCTCAACAGAAAAAGCAAAAATCCAGGCTGAAAAGCAGGGAGTCGTTGGTCACTGAATGACCTGATTTTCCTCCAGGAATAAGATCCAAGTTAAAACTACTGCTGAAAGCTGTGCTGGATAACAGTTCCAAGTAGTTACTACATGTATCTGCACACAGACAGAGAATTTAAGAGAAATAATTAACAGCACAATGGGATATGAATTTAAAAGGCATCAGCCTGACACACAAACATTCCGTATAGACTTTTAAACTGTACCTATCACATTAAATTCAGTCATGTCTGGGAATGTTTCCAGATGCTGGGACACAACTCTCTGTGTGAATAAACACTTAAATGTTCCTTGGCACTAACCTGGCTCATGCCAACTAGCACAGTCCAGACCATACCTGGAGATAGAGCTTGTACAGACCAGCTTATTCCCAATAAACATCTTACATGCTATATCCTGATGTGGAGCTAGGAGAGTTTGCCACCAGAGAGGTGAGCAGCGTCGTGCCAGCTGGCCTCAGCACCCAAATGTGTTCTCAGGCACGTATAGTCCACCAGTACAGACACAGTATTAGTGAGAACTTTGAATAATGTCATCTGTAGTAACTACACCATCTTGAACAGGGAGCAGCTGGTCTCTGACAGAGAAATCATCATGTACATCCATAAAAGGAATTAATGAAGAGCAAATATTGTTTTTGTGCTTGATTCTTGCTCTGTGACTCTTCTGTGTATGGAGGTGCTAAATAGTGACATCCCTGTACGCAGTTTAAAGCATACATTGCCATGCAATTTCTTGCACCTCAAGAGAAAAGTGGTAATCACAGATTTCTACAGTAGGATTTTAATGAAAACTAGATTTTTCATTTAAATGAATGTTTACTGTTTGCTAGTGAAAAGAACATGAAAAAACAAGGCTCATCCAGTAAATTAGTCAGGATGAATTATTCTTCCACTCTAATATTAATGACTCAACATTAGCTTGGCAGAAGATATTAAGTTGGGTCTCTCAGGGATCCATTCTGGCTTCAGTATCATTCAATATTTTCAATAATGACTTGGAGACTAAAGTTGGGAATATGTTAATTGCATTTGTAGATGAATACAGGGCTGAAAGTAATCAAAATATCGTGGCGGTGCAAGACAGATGTAAATGGCTGAGCCTGTGTCTACCTCATCAATAAACAGTATTGCAGAATTCTGGTAACCATGGCCAGGGATTATGGATATGTTTGTCCTACCAATAATACAAAATAACTGTAACAATGATAAACAGGACATAATTCCTGAAAAGGAATACAGAATCCAATGAGATTAGGCAAACTGTTCCCGATAAGAAGAAACAACTAAATGTGTATATATAAAATATAAGAATCAGTAACTTTGCAGTTAGAGGAAAAGATCTAGGTAGTTTAGGAGATGATGAATTAAATGAGTCAACAACATGACATATTTCAAATACCATAAATGCTATCTGGGTTGCATTATTAGGAGTGTCATGTTAAACAAGCTAGGCAATTATGCTGCACTGCTTAGCAGTACATCAGTGCACTTTAGAGTACTATTTTCAGTTCCAGCTACTCCTCAAAAATGTGCAGAAAAAAAGGAGAATAATTGAACCACTTTTCCTAAGCAACAATTTAATCAAATTTGCAAGAAACTCTCAAGTGGATGAGTTTTAAAAACAGAAAAATATGCAGATTTAATAAATGTTAAATAAATTAGTTCTGTAAATACTACATGACTCAACTGTCCTTACATATTAACCAGAAATAAACATAATGTTATAGGATTAAATTTAAAGATGAAAATAGGAATCTGATCATGGATATTTTGTAAAGCTTTGACTTTGGTGATGAAAACAGCTTCCAGTTGAATCAAGGAAACACCAATCAGTGAAACAAAATAGGCACATTATGTTGGGTTAATAGGAAGATTCTTCCTTTGCTACATGGTTTGGAAATCCTGGGGCCATGAGGCAGATATCTGTCTTTTGTGAAGAAGCCACAGCCATTCCTAGCAGAAAGGCTAGAGGCTGGAAACAGAACTAACCATGAATCTCATTGCAACTGGAAGTGTCTTGGGAGGAAGTGAATTAACTGGTATACTGTAAATGTGTGGAGAAAGGCTTTACATCAACAGTGTAAAATGTGTAACAGAGGCAGAGCAATCCAGAGCGTTGGATAAAAAAAAAAAGAAAAGGAAGAGGGAAGAGAAGAAGTTGTTTCAGGAAATTTAATCTACAGTACTGAAGCAAATTAATACTTCATGTAGGATCAGTAGAAAGGGTAGATGATAAATAGGGATAAGAGGCAGTTTGAGAGAAGTGCCTGAGTACACCAAGTCCTGTGACAAGTCTCACAGAGATGGGTTTTGGGAATGAGGGCTGTGGGGAAGGGAAGAGACAACGTAGCAGAGGGGGAGTACAGACAATGCCTAGTATGGAAAATACTTTTCCATAGGTAAACTGAGTGCAATGTGGTCAGCTGACAAAGATACTTTGAGTCAGGATGTGGGGAAGGATTCAAATAGCATGCTTGTGTCTTATCTTTCTGCAGGGCTATGTGGCCCACTGCAAATACACATCTCTTCATCTCACTATACAGAACAAGGAGCCCCAGAACAAATAGTCATGTGGTCTATTGCAATGCAAAATAATCAATGTAGGCTCACTTCTTTTATCTTGCATCTGGTTTGAACACTCTTCCTCTAAGACCGAAATTTTTCTCCTATTTTTTAGCTGTCTACCAATTATTAATCCATTAGTATCTATCTATTATTAATCAATTGTTTGGATCTCTCTCTAGTCAGCAAAGAAAATTGTATTCTCAGAGGCCCTTCCCTTTCTCATTCTCTTTTTTATTTTTTCCCTCCTCCTTTTATTTTTTTCTCTGGGTTTTTTGTTTGTTTTCTTTTTTTCCATTCTACCTTTCTGTATCTCTCATTTGGGATCCTTTTCTGCAGACTTTGTGTATTAGATCTATCTCTAGAAGAATGTGGTGAATGCCATAGCTGGGTGCCGTTGCTGAGTGAGAAGTGAAAAGAAATGGGTATGTGTCTGTCAGTAGCAAGGAGCTGTCAAGGGTTCACTGATAGATACCCAGTAGAAACTAATTACAACACTAGGCAAAAGTCATTATTGTTTTCTTTAAATGCTTAGTGAATACTTCCCAAAAACATGACATACGCCACTATACTCTCTCCTCTTAAACCAGAAAAGCCCATTCACTATTTTTTTCTGATAGTTTCATTACTTTTTCTCTGTTGTTTTTGGGTTTTTTTCCCTGCTGTCCTCTGCATACAACATTCTCCCTAGACTGGAAACTTGCTATCAGAGACAATTCACCAGGTGGCACATGGGAAAATTCTACACACATAATTATGTGTTTTAATTAGTACTAAAGGGAATTACATGTATAAATACCACATACTTTTGGAAGTCTGTTTCATGCAAGGCAGGAAGGTTACTCAACTTCTGTTAAAACAAATGAACTATTTCAAGAACAAAAGGAAGGGATGTTTTCCTTTAATGTTAAAAAATTTTACCTCTTGGTTATAATCCAATGTGGTAATGCAGTGATTCTATGAGGAGGAAAGGCATTCAGTTTCTTTCAAGACAGGTTTTATTTCTGCATTTCTTAGAAAATTATGAATATTTTTTTTAGATCAACTTTAAAAGCCATGGAAAAGCTCAATTTACTAAGTGAATAAACATGTACATGAAAAATCCGTGTATTCCATCAGAATTTTTATGACTCTCATTTATTCCAATCAGAAGCAATCTATAGCTTATAGTACTTAAAGGCCATGATATGTGAGAAGACAACAAAAGCAAGTTGACAGAAATATTAGAATATTCTGAATACAATAGCAGTCTTGCGTAACACAGGCTAACAAATAAGAGTAATTAGTTCTACCACATCATTTGAAATATTGTTTGCTCTATGTAGGAAAGCAAAATAATAATGGAAAGAAAAACATAACTGTAAGCAACATGAGAGATGAATTGCAAGGAGCAGTTTAGCTCTTCAGTGATATGTGATCATTTAGTTGGAGGGAAATGTTGAAATTCCCAAAGCAAAAAGAATTTTCACCCTTTTTATGGTTGCTTTTTTAAAGTTATAGATTTAATATTAATCAGAAACATAAATATGTTTAATAACAGGTAGGTTCAAATATTTAACAGAACTTTTATGAGTAATCTGGATAGAAGAAAATACTTCATGATATTAAGGAATAAAATTTAGAAATCTTCTCTGAGAGATTTATGAAAAAAAAGTCCTCTCATCACTGATTTAACCTTGAGTTCATTTAATGAGCAGCAACTGAAAGCAATTGATTTTGCAAAATATCTTTTTTCTTATTTTATGTATCCCATAATCTACAAAAGGAAATGCCAGGATAAATCACAAAAAAATCCAATCTGCCTAATTGTAGATGCATTGTTAACCTTAACCGTAGTACTCACATACACAAATATTTGCAAAATCAACACTCAATTAAGTATTCAAAGTGACAAGAACTGAAGCCATATGATTTTCAAACACTAATTACTTTTCTATTTACAACTGTGGAATCCACAAGCAATGTTTTCTCACTTAATGTGGATAGCTCATTTCACTGGAAAAAAAATTATTTGAAAATACTATTTCTTTTTAAAAGAAATATGAAGGATTTAAGCCCTGGAATTTCACTGAACTTAATAGATAAGTGACATGCGTAAATCACACATTTTACAGATGAAAGGATTTGACAGGATGTGAATTGCAACTATTAATCTTCTATATATGGATAGGATAGCAGACAGTCTTAGGCTCAGTTTTCTAAGTCCTGATTTGTTGACAGTAATGCCCCTGATAATTAGCAGCAAGTTTTTATAATATTTAAAGACTAAACTTCAAGGGTCACTGATTTTAAATCAAACCTTGGAGCAATTTGAGTTACCTTGTGTTGAGGAATCAGAAGGATGTCACCTCATAAATCCCCTTTATTCTTAAATGGTATTGACAGGGCTCTGCTGCAGCATTATATGACTTCTGATTTATTTTGTATGGGAAATTAAGCACTTGCTGTGGAAGTGTTTCAATACTGAAAATTCTCAGAGGGTGGCTTTATTGTATTAATAGAGCAGTACAAATAAAGTTTCAATCATTTATTGTTCCATATCCTGAAAAAAAAAAATACAAAACAAAACAAACAAGCCTGAAAGGGTTCTAAAAAGGTTTTTCTTATGGTAAATGTTGAAGAAAACTTATTTTAATTATTACAATCTGACAGTTAGATCTGGCATTATGAAAGCTACCCACCCTCATATCAGATCTGCACCAAGTCGGGCAACAAGAATTTTTTTTCCTTCAATATTCAGTATATATGACCTGCTTCCTCCTTCACAGTAGTTTTCCAGACACCTAGGTTAATCACCCTAGCATGAGAGAAAGACATTTCCATAATTAAATAAATCGCTATTTAGGTGTCTCTCTCTACAGTGGCTATAA
The DNA here is from genome assembly GCF_963662255.1 of Cinclus cinclus. Lineage (NCBI taxonomy): Eukaryota > Metazoa > Chordata > Aves > Passeriformes > Cinclidae > Cinclus > Cinclus cinclus. Next base: position 37,798,022 of record NC_085048.1, on the reverse strand, counting down.
AGGGAGCTTGGACTTATTGCACAAAAGGGTAAGAACTTCAAGCAAAAATAAGGACTGCCAGGCTTAGACCAAAGTTTTGTCTAACCAACACCATTGCTGTCAACAGCATAGGACAATAGAACCTACAGGTTCTATGTAGTAACTATGCTCTCTGTTGCCATCAAAAAAGCAGAGTCTTGATGAACCCTTCACTACAGGAGTGTAGGTGGTAGGGATCCTCTTGGTGTATGGAGGAAGGGTGTCAGCAAGGTTGGAGACCAACGGGAGTGCAGTCCATGGGTATATGTGAGCCCCTATTGCCTCGTGTCTGACTCTTAACTGCCCTGTGAAAACAACTCCTCAAACACCTGTAATTATTTTACTCTGTTTCCTTGCATCTGTGCTCCATCTAGACTAATTGATAGGTTCTGTGATTATCAAGTTGGTAAAATATGACTGTGGAGCAGCACACTCCACATTTGACCGTGAGTTACTGGAAAATTGTCCACATGTGGGTATGTTCATAGACATGGAGTAGTTCTTAGTGTCCCTATAACTCCTGTAGCAAGAGGCACACCCAGGTGAACATGTATACCTTGAACACCAGCTGCAATTTCTATTCCACCTGCTCAAGAACCTCTTTACGATGTTTGTTTTTCCTGTATTTCCTTTCCTTTATACCTGTGAGGTTTGAGGACCCACCATGCCCTAACATCTCATTACTTTCCTGTTGGCCCTGGTCTTTTCTGGAATGAGGAAAAAGAAGTTTCATGGGAACAGGGGACAACTGCAGACATTATAATGTTGCCGCATCTTGTCACATTTCCATACATCACAGCAGCAGGCAGTGCCCACCTGTCCTTGGATGATATTTTCAAGAAATGATGAGAGCTTTGGGGGCACTCTGCTTGGTGTTTCCTGCTGTTTCCCTGCTCTTATGTTTGTGACCCTTAAATTGTTACCCTCCTCCTTTTTCTGTTTATTATTTCTCCCATGATCCCTCTCCTTGCTCCAGAGTGGGTTTTCTCTCCCTATTTGTCTTCCCCAGATCAGGTTACAGGGAAGAACATTTTAGCCAGGCATAAATTTGTCCACAAGATAAAGAACCATGAGGAGCACCAGCAGCTAATTTATGTTAAGTCAAGAATGCAATAGTAGGATGCACATAATCTTTGTTCTGGTGCTCTTATTTTTCTTGTTTTTCCATAAGCTCTGTCTTCCATCCAGTACCTGGATTCTAGAAGCCATCAAAGTTAGGGATTCTAAGGTTTAACCTCTATGCTATCGGGATTAAAATTTCTGGTTGCCCTCTTCTGCATTTTGACCAACCTTATACTTCAGCTCTACAACTGTATCTATCAAAAAGTAATAGAATGTAACAATATTTTTTTGTGAAAAACAATTGTTCTTCCTTTCTTTGTTTTGCATTCGCTAATTGTTAATTTCATTGGGGTGCCCCTAACTTGTGCATGCTGAGACTTGGTGTGTAACAGTTCCCAATTTGCTTTCGCTATACAGTATGTGATTTTATAGAGCTCCTTTACATAATTTTCTTTACTTGCCATCTTCAGTTCCCATTATTAGTCTTCCAAATGAGGAATTCAGAAATATTTAGATTACTGAATGCGACACTGATAGTACAAATGGAACCTTCTTTTTCTCTCTCTCTTTTTTTTTTTTTTTGTTTTTCCCAAATGGGAGAAGGTTAAAAATTATTATGATATTCATTTTGGAGCATCATTATTAATTTCTTCAATACATGATATTTCCTGTTTATTTTCTTCCTTTCTCTGAAAAATTACCCCCTTCTCATTCTAGGATTTTCTTGAATCATCTCAATCACTCTTAACACCTTGATTAATGTGAAGAGAAATGACCTTTGCATATAATCACTGCCCTATCGACAGTGATAGGTTATCTCTCCTGTGCAATTAAGATAAAATTATAAACAAAGTAATTCTGTTTCACTATTGTACCGTTGTCTTTCAAGGCATTAGAAAAAATACTTTTACTTTCTCATTGCTCTTTTCCTTTCTTTGGTTCACTTCTCTGTACTCTTGTTATGTATATTGTTTGCCTCTATTTACTTATGGTGATATTTTGCTACATTGGTTCAAAATGAGTACTTGGGTAAAATGTTACTTCTTAATCCTACTGATTTACATCATTGGAGCATACACATGAGCATTTAAATAATGGTGTCATTTGGTCCCTATACTGTAAGCTCTTGGACTTGAACAAACCTTGTTTGAGTCCTGTTTTATTTTTGTTTAGTATTATATCTGTTTTCAGAATGGTAGGAAATAGCAAACATTATAATTTTTTAAAAATTAAAACATATTATAAATAGAAATTAAAATCAGTATTATCATTAGTCCTTGTCTTGAATGTTTAAGGAAAACAACCTCAACCAAAACTATGTTTTCTTTCTCTCACAAGCCTAAAATTCATGAAGCAGTATTCTGCATCTCCTGAAAGAGTTTAGGAATGGTTGCTTTCCTCTGGTGTATTGCAACCTCATACCACTTTCTTCCTCTGAGCTATGCCTAAGTGGAATAATTGAACCCATAATTTGCAGTTACACTAGTGGGAATACAATTATAAAGAGTCTCACTCCTAAAACACGTCTTTTTTTCATTTGATTTAGGCACTTAGAAGTCTAATTCCTATTGACTTTCAAATGTGATTTAGCCTCTTGTGCCAGATTTGTAAAGGTATTTAGGTTCCTAATTCCTGTAATCAATGGAAGATAGTAGCCTTTAAAAATCTGGTCCTGAGGTGCATAATTTCTATTGACTTTCCTTAGTGTCTAAGCCACTTTCAAACTTCTGAGTCACGCAGGTGTTTTTGAAAAGTCACTAAATAGTGTCTACCAGAAAACCCATCTCCAGCCAGTGGGTGAGTAGTAGTTGCAGTTACAGTGTGAATACTCTCAGCCTTTTAAGGAGGGAGCTGGCACTGCCTGCAGTTGGAGAGATGGCACAGAAGTAAGTGGTTAATTGATTGGATGTAATTAATATATAAGGCACGACTCCCAGTCTTATCTTGCTCGCACACTATAATCGCTATCGTTGCTATTGCAGCTAATGGTATTCTTGTAAGGCAGCAACTTTTACCCTTGTCTATACAGGTAACAGAAGCAGACTTTTAAGGTATCAGTCATATTTTGATCTGGTAAATTTAGCTCTTTATCAGTGCTTTATTCCATTAGTTATTAGTCTCGTAAATGCTCAGTTAAAACACAATCTTTCTGGATAGAGATACAGATCAAAATATAGAATATTAAAAGTATTTGATAATTAAATATATTCCATTTTGCACCCAGTGAAAGTACAACACATGAGATTTATGTGTGTGGCTTCTAAGAAAGGTGTAACCAGGACACTTGTTTTCCACAAACAGTTGACCATATGCTAGTTTTAGGTCATGTACTTCCACTGATGCCAAATAGATTTTCTAATTCATATCTGAAGATGTCTTTGGCTTTTTATATGCAAATAAGGATAGACATTGTCCATTTTTTAATATAAATTACGCCCAGATTAAGTCAATATGCTTTGAAGCCATATGTGTCTTTAGGCATTGATGCACTGGGTGCACTGGTGCATCCTCCTTAGCAACATGTTGGTAAGTATCTATACACAGAGATGGTGTGGATGGAAGCTTAGGCACTAAGGCTTAATAGGATTAAAATGATTCTGTGTTAAACATTTTATAATAAATGTTGCCCTGACCATGGAAAAAAAAAAGATTTGTTTCAGAAACATTTCTCTTTTCTCAAATGAACAAACTCAACCAAACAAACAAAATCCCATGCACACATGCACAAGAAAACAGCTGTGATTTTTATAATGAAATTTTGCAGGCAATTAGCCTGGAATGTAGAATAATCAGTTTAAGTAATTTAAATTGGGCAATATGTTGTAGTTTTAAAGCAACTATTGCACATTCTCAGTAGTTACTTACCATTGGGATATTTGCTCTACACTGAGTGCTGCATGTTCATAATATGAAATCTGTACTATTATTACAACACAGTATCCATGTATAAAGGAGTCATTACTTTAATGCTGCAAAGTAACAAAAGTAGTGACTGTGTTTTACATATCTAAAACATAAAGATGTTGAAAAAGTGTTCAATGAACTTGCTTTGTAACTGTAGATCCCCTGTAGTTATTTTAAAATATTTTGGATACACATTCATACTACATGTGATAGTGACCCTTGGGAAGAACAGGAAAAAATATAATTTCATGTTATAGAAAATACAGTCATTGAATAAGACTACAAACTCAATGCACTGTAGAAGATCTGTGTCTTTTTCCTTTTTTTTTTTTAATTTCCATGATAAAAGAGATAAAGAATCACCCTAAAATCACATTAACAGTTATGCCGCATTATTTAGCACAAGACAGAATAGAAAGTACACTATTTATTTATTTGGATGCTTTCTTAGTTAACAATTCTGAATGTACTGGGGCTGCCATATGTCCAGGCTTTTCCTGATATGTCCTCTTTTTCCTCCCGGAAATGGTGTCCAGGTGGAATTTGAGTATTTTGGATTTTTTTCTTTGAGAATTCCAGATGCCTGGCAGCTCAGTTGGAGGAGCAGCAGAGACATATAGGCTACATATGGGCAGGTCAATCCATCTGATTTTATGTGCACATGCGGACCATCTGTACAGCTCAGGTGCAGCAAGCCCAGTGTTTTGTGGATGTATTTCTCCTGGGATATCCTGCAGAAAAGGAAGACAAACGCACAAATTACTCAGACTGAAAGCAAACCTCCATTTTTAATAAGTAAGAGAACTTTAGAATTAGGGACTCGGTCCCAAGCAATGCTCTGGACTACTGCCATACTATGGAACTCAACACCAAATGAAGTTAAAATTGTCATCTCCTGCTCTTTTGTCTCTGCAGTCCTGTTCAGCTGCTTACAAAAAGATGAAGGAAGTAGTGCAGGGCCAAAAAAGCTGACCTTTGTAAAGTAATGGATAGCCTTTTAAAGCCATCACATCGTGAGGACACAGATCAGATAGCACCATATATCAGACACAGCTGAGAGCATACCCTTAACTGGTAATTCTGTGTTTAGCTGCTTCATGGTATTACAGCAAAGACTGATTACAATATATTACTATTCAAGACTATGTCAGTACTCAGTCACCACGGTGTGAAACAATCCTTTACAAATTATATCATATTCTGCTGCAAAGAAATCCAGATCAGGTGATATATATCTGGTGAGGAATCTATTCATGAGTGACATCCTGCCCCAAATCTAGCCAGTGTTAACATTTCTAACTATAGTGGGTTAATACCAGATATATTATTTTTTTTTCTCAGTGATTTAAGAATGCATGGGGTCTTCAGCTCCAAAATTATTAACAGATGGTGAGTTGGGATTCATTCCCAGTCCCGGGGAGCACTTTGCTATACTTTCCTTGCTCCAAAAGTGATTTAGAATGCAGTCCAGAAATATAGGTGTGCAGATTGCTTGTTATGGAGAACCCCTGATTGGTGAAGAATGCCTTGAACCATTGCTGTGCCTGACATTTTTCTATTATGTAAATCTAAACTCAGTGAAGTTATGGTTGAAAATTAAAGAGATGATTTTTATAAATGTTATATACTCTAATATTTCTAACTACTTCTGTGTCACTGCCATACCTTCTCAGTGCCATCATAGCACACTGAGAAATGTTTAAGCCCTTTGCTATTAATAGATCTTTTTCTTAAGAGTTATTTTGTTGTGTGCTATGCATAATGAGTGGGAAGTAAAACCTGGTTTGTTTGGGCTTTTTAACTCTTGTAGAATTTCTCAAGAATAATTGACGTCACCATACAAAAAAAATGTTACAATCCACTGGAATATTCTAAACTAATCTGTGTTTGAAAAAAATGTATATATAATTTTGAACCAGTACTCACACAAAATATCATTTGATAAAAAAAACATGCTTTTCAACCCTACTCTTCATTCTAATATGCTGTCGCAGAAGAAACCCCTTTCTTCTTCCTCCTCTTGAATCTTAGGTACCCTCTAATCCTATAAATCTATTTTTCATTTTATTTCTTTCTATTATCCACAAGCTCCCAATGCCATGCTGTTTCTTCCAATGACACAAACATTAACCTTACCACTGGAAAAAAATCTCTCTTCTTTCTACTTGAGAGCTAATTGATTGTTGTTTATAAAATCGTCCTTATTTTTTTTCTCTGACCTGAACTATTTTCCAACATATCCTCGTACGCACAATAAAGCTATCATTACTACAGTTTCTAATTACTCTTTTTTTGCTGCACATTATTTCATCTTAATCCATCAGCTGTGTTTGATATTACTGACCTCTCCTTAACTCTTGTCTCAGTTAGTTTCTCTGATAATTTCCTGGATCATCTCTTGCTTCTAACATCTGACCTTTCAGTGTATTCATCAAAGGAGAAACCTCAGTGTGGCGGAACTACAAACTGTTCTAGATTACCGTCTTCTTTTTCATTCTCTACAGGTAATTCTATCTTCAGATGCAAACTGATTTTATTCTTTCTCTGTTATGACAAATCATACTTCTACTTTGGCCAAATTTGTTTTCTCCTGTACAAATCAAAATACTGATTCATTCTCTCATACATTCTTGAATATATCAGCTCAGATTCCATGCAGCTAAAATAGAATCCTGTTCTTATTCCTAAATATTTCCTCCATTTTTTCCTTTCAGCTGAAAAAAGCAAAGACCTATCTGTCAATCACACCTATCACCTAGCCATCACAGAAATCAGTATGAACAATTAAAGCTAAACAGTCATTTAGACTTTCTTAATGGCTAATGAAGATTAATAGATATCTTTAGGTCTATTTAGACTTTTTCCTAGAGCTTTATTTCCAGAATGTGTCTAAGTATTGTGAAATATCTCTTGGTTGAAGCCTTTTCTATCCTTTCTATCTATTTCAGTTGGTTTCGTCACTGGACGTTTCAGTTAGCATAGCATCCTTCTCACAGGACTTAAGACAGTTAATCTTTCTCTTTCAATACATTCAAAATGGTTCTGTAAAGATCTTTTTTATAGTTTGTCACTGTGACCAATTCAATCCATCCCTCTCTATCTTTCTCCTGAATTTTCTTTCCCTCTTTCTTGCACTGAACCCTGACTCCTGCTTTCATAGTCAAGGAAGAGCCTTTCATGGCTTATCTTAGTCATTTTCATTCTGTTCAATGCAGTTATTTAACTTTTATGTCAGACCCTTATGTTCTTTTTTCTCTTTTTCTTTTCCTTTTATTTTTTTTTAACTCACATTGGAAAGGTATCCTTGAAACATCTGCAGTCCTAACTCACTGTCTTCCTTTAAACATCTCCTTTTCCCTGATGCCTTCAAAATACTTGCCAGCTCTCTGGCTGCAAGTGGTGCTGAGCCAACTGCCTGCAATGCTGACCAATGTGCTTATTGCTTCCTTATTTTTCTATTGCAAAAATCTGAGCTTTAACATTTTGCCTAATGCTAAATTCAGCTGTTCAAAGTAGTCAAAAATTCATAAAACAATATACTGTTTGAGGAAAGCGGTACAAAAATGGAAATAACCCAAAACTTATTCACATGACTAGAATCTTAATAAAGCTCAACAGCTATGTGAAGATTGGGCTAGACTGAAAAAAGAACAGTGGACCAAAATCAATATTACAGAAAAGGAGCTAAATTTTGAATGAAAGAGTCTTGGATATTATATTCCATGTGCAGCCTTACTTCTCAAAGCTTTAAAAGAAAATATTTTCCTCTCAAATGGCCTCAGCAGTGAGTCAGAAGGGGAAAAGAAAGAAAAAAAGGTGTTGTTTCTGTTATTGTTATCAACACGGTCATCAAAACACTTCCATTAAGCACTCATGATCAGCAGGATGTACCCTCGAAGGACACCTGATCACTAGTCCACAGAGTTACAAACACAGAAAAAGAGATCTTTACTCTCTTTCATTCCTTCAGCATATTTCTGTGTTTTCCTCAGATTCTTGTTGATGGCACTCCTCTTCTTGCTCTCTTCCTTTCTGTTTTTCAATCCTGAGAGCAATCACAATGGCAGCAAAAGCAGAACAGCACAGATGCTCCAGCCTAGCCTCAGCAAGAGCAGAGAAAAAGATGGACCTGGTCGGATCAGTCACACGACATCCCAGAGTATCTAGTGAGAACAGAAACTGTAGTGTTAGAACTCACTGGTTCTCCTGAAAACCTCTAGAAGATCTATTTCACCCAACTTTTACCTTCCCTTTTGTATTTTCACTTGTGTATTTTTAAAATGGGAAGATAGGACTTAGCACACTGATTATCTCAACATTCACCAGCAGAGGTAGTGCTGCGCTTTGCACCATGAGGGAATGAGGCTACAGCAAACTTGCTGAAGATACTTCAGAGAGCAACTGGTGACCTGCAAGCCAAGTCATGCCTGGGGCCTCATGTCCACCCAGCTCAAAGGTAGGCTCCTCTAGAGCGGACTGGTCTTGTTCATAGAACATAACGCTCAGTCGTATTTGATATACCTTGGAACTAAACAGTGGAAAAGGCCATTATATTCTTCTTTTTGTGTGGGGTTGGGTCACTTTTCATTATTTGAATATTTTGGTTTTGTTTCGCGTTATTTTCTGTCTCAGAGAGCCAGAAGATAAAATGACCTTATTGAGCTGATGATTTTTAAAATAAGAATCAAGACTGTTATAGGTCTTTCCTAAACATTTCCTGCTCTCTAGTGACTGGATAATGTTAGCATTCCTGATTTTCTGAGCCCATACATTCCTTTAAAGCTGTATCAGTGGGTGTTATCTGCCATTTCTTGGTTCTAGTCTATAGATTACAGGTCTTTGAGGCACAGATTTTCATTTATGATCATAATTGCCTTACCATGGAGGTCCTGCACCACAGTACTGATGGTAGTTGCAAATAACAGTTAATGTATCTGGTCTCATTTATTCTGCTAGAAGTAGGAACAAGTTTCAATTACAATCAGGGCCTGTGTGTTATGCTCTTCACTCACAGTGAGTGAATGTTTTCTTCCCTGGTGGAAAGGTCCTTCCATCTCTACCCAGCAGGCAAAAATACATATACAAAGCCAAGGCTACAAAGCAACGAGCTGAAGTAACTCTCTCAAGCTAAGCACCAGTTTAAGGAACAGGTGTTTCCAAAACTTAGGAATCTGGGAATGGAAGAAGGGGTGAGCTCATTCCTATGAAGAGAGCTTGCCCCAGAAGTCCTGAAACTCACTGTAGAAAGCTTTCTCAGGGACAGTCATCTGTCTAAGGCTGGCCTATACACTGAATAAGCCACAGAGCCATTTCTGTAGCTGTTGAGGGCTTGCTTGTAAAACCCAAAATATTTGCTGCATCTAACTATTCTGACTTCTTTTCTATAGGAGAAGTTTTAGTTTCCAGGTGACTTTGAGGCCAAGTAATAGAAATGAACATCATTATTTTATGTTACCAAAGCTAGATACATCTATTAAGCATCTCTTGAACACATTATTATCTTGTTTATTAGATATTATTTTGTTTTTTTGTATAACCTCAATTTATAGCATTGGGGCTTGGGGCATAGATAGCTTGTGCTTGTACTTCAATGAAAGTTAAATCAAATTTCAGAGACAAATGTAAATTTTGTTTTTTTATAGAACAAATATTTCCTTCAGGGTATTTGGTAGTCTTTTCATCTTAACATCTTCATTCTCCTAGAAGAATGTAAGTTCTTCATTTAGAATGGTGTTTTCTATGGCCTTTTTAAAAATTATTGCCAATTATATAAATAAATAACTATCCACTAGGTCACAGAACAAAAGTGAAAGCAAGTCTGGGATTTGCTAGAAGAGCAGATGCCCCACCAGGGATTCATATCACCAAACCTTGGCCCACATCCATTATGACATAAAATTTTATGTAATAATCTTAATTCCCTTTACCATGAGCAGAAAAAGATTCAGAGCTCAAACTAATCCTTAGAGAGGTCTTAAGACTGTTTTGCTGACCTGACATTAACTACAGACAGATTCTAGGAGACGGTTTAAATAAAATTACTATCATTTAGTGGTATAAAGCTAAGCAACATAAAACTGCCTCTTAAATTTTAGATTGTGCTTTGATGATAATCTCAGCACTACACAAAAAACGGAAAAGCTGTGGGAGATTGGAGAAAGAGCAATTAACTGCCAATATTCACAAAATTGTGTTTCTACTTCAATTCAAAAAGAAAATAAGTCAAAAATTTTGGCCTCCACAGTCCCAGAAAAAGCTTCAGGAGTAGGGTTACCAGAAGCAAGTACCCCCACTTCTACTGTAAGGGGACTTCCTTGATTTTCTCATAAAAAGAAAAGATTGTCAGGGGTTCTGAACCAGAATATGACAGTGTTTCTTATTCCCCATCTTTTTACTTTTTTAATTTTTTTTTTGATTCACCAAAAAAAATTATTAAACTTAATCCAAGATCAAATATTTTCCAGTTTCCTAAGGCTTCATATTTTGTTATAAAAATTGATCCACTAAAATACTTTCACACAACTCTGAAAATAAGTGTGCCAAATACAGCTGAAAGAGGACCAAAAATATGTTCTGTCTCAAAGCCTTTGCACTGTCCTAGTGAAAATGTGGAGATACTATCTAAGATTGTATCTCTCCCTACCTTGAGCAAAAATTATTTCCCCTTAAGTCTGATGCAAACTGTAATTTTGGTAGTTTTAATTTTTTCTTACCCTTTGAACCAAAGCTTTTAAACCACTTGATTACCTTCTCTCTTATCCATGAAAGAGCTTCAATTATTCTATACAACTTCTTCTGAGGAGAGTCCTGCTGAGTAGGACTAGGGGTGTTGGTGGATGAGAGGATGGACATGACCCAGCAATCTGCATTTTGCAGCCCAGAAAGCCAACTGTGTCCTGGGCTGCATCAAAAGCAGTGTGGGCAGCAGGGTGAGGGAGGGGATCCTGCCCCTCTGCTCTGCTCTGTGAGAATCCCCCTGCAGTGCTGTGACCAGCTCTGGGATTCACAATACAAGAAGGACATGGACCTGCTGGAGTGAGCCCAGAGGAAAGCCAGAAAGATGATCAGAGGGCTGAAGCACTTCTCTCTCCTTTAAAGAGCTGGTTTGGAGTTATTTAGCATGGAGAAAAGACTCCAGAGAAACCTTATAGCAGCCTTCCAGTGAGTAAAGGGGACCTACAAACAAGCTGGAAAGGCACTTTTTAAATAACATCTTTTAAATAGCAATGGGACTAAGAGGGAATGGCCTTAAAATGAAAGAAGTTAGATTTAGATTAGACAGCTGGAAGAAATTCTTTACTGTGAGAGTGAAGAGACACTTCCCAGGGAACTTGTGAATCCCTCATCATTGGAAGCATTCCAGGCCAGGTTGGAATGAGCTTTGAGCAAAATAGTCCAAGGGAAGTTTCCCCTGTTATTGGGAAGAGGGTTGTAACTACATGATCTTTAAGGTTCCTTCCATCACAAACTGTGATTCAGTGACTCCCTGGGCTAAAGACTTACTGCTGGCATATCTGGTGGATGCACTAAAACACTGGACAGCATAGGAGAGATGATCTGAATACAAGTGAATTTAACAATCCTTGGGAGAAGCAGACCATTCTTTGAGCCCTGCTGAGAGATCAGCAATCCCAAATTTGAAATAGCTTCTAAACTGCAGGCCTCCATCTTAATATTCTAATGATTTTACCATAATCCATCACAGCTAATTATATTAACTTTCTCAATTTCATGCCATATGCTTCATTATCTCTGCAAGAGAAGTCAAGATTTCCAAAGGACAGTCTTCTTAAATGTGAATATATTACATTTTAAAAAAATATAAGTTTTATCATTGTATCCTACTTATCTTGTGCATTTAGTGATGTAGTCACATTACCATCATCAGATAACAAGAAAATTGGCTTTTTCTTTGTCTTCCTTTTGTAAAACTCAGTTAAACAATGTTTCCCCTTTCACAGCTGAGAACCCTGACCAATGACACAGTTGAAGTTAAAATTAGTTGAAAAGGAGTGAGAGCTTTTGTCGGGATCAGGCTGGAAATGACTGCTTAGTAGAAGGCAAAAGTGCCCCTACATTTTCCACAAACACTTTACAAGGCAAGGAGGAACTTTAAAGAGGAATGACAGCAAAAACTATTGGAAGATTAATGAGGATCCCTGCAGCCTGGTCTTTTATGGATCACCAACTTTTCTTTCATCAGCTATATTTACTCAGCAAGTAAATCCACTGCTAAAAAATATGAAAAGCTCTTCCACAAGCCTGTTTAAAGGTAAGAGACTCTAAACAAAAGAGTTAACAGCATTCTAACAACAAAGAAAGCCTTGAGGGCGGGGAGAAAGAAAAAATCCTTAGGAAAACCTTCATCTTGCCTGTCAATTAGTCATTTTGCTATTCACTGCATTGCAGCTCCTGAACTATCTTTTCTCACAAATGGAAAGAATGCAACACAGAGTGGTTAATCATATTACTGCATTGATCTTTTATTAAGCAATATGTTGAACCTCTTGGATTGTTATTAAAACAAAAATGTATTTATGGCATACAGCACGTATATCTAGCCTTCTGAATCAAAGTATCTCCTGGCACTGTCACATACTAATGTGGTGAGTTGAGCTCAGAAACTTCACATTCATCAGGAGAAATAAAATTTTGTATATTATACATTTTAATGACTTGTCTCAGTCCTGATTTTAACTTGCAATAAATTACATTTGTAAGTTATTGCAAATGCAATTTGTAATCATACAAAATAGTCCATGGAAATAGCATTCTATTGACAGAATTTTCTCATGTGGTTTTGCTGTATTCTTGATGACATGGTGGTGATTCACACTCTATTAAAAATTATCATCTAAAACAGGCCGCTCTTATTTCAGGCCAAAAAGCTTTTCCTTGTGCTCTGCTCATCTGTGGTGAGGCTCTCCCACATGAGAAAAACCCTGTAGTCACTGAGGATCCAGTCTAGCAGGTAAACTAAACTGCTGCCAAAATTTCTGCAGAAAACTACTCTCTTTGTTACATTTTCACTAAGAAGCTAAGCAGCAGCAGCAGGGCATGGCTCTAAGCAGGGACCTGTGACAATCCATAGTCTATCCCACCCACACTTGTAATTGCAAGCAGAGCCTCAGAGATGGAAGTGCCTGAAGTGGCCACCACTAGCTCAGGTGGGGGACAAGGCAGCAGGACTGGTCGCAGGAGCAGTATCTCTTTTAAGAGGGAGGAGATGCAAGCAGGAGCAAAGAGCAGAACATGGCCTCTTTTATTTATTTGTGTGGTTATAGCTTTTGTTTTCTTTCTGTCACATCTAAAATCTGCATTTATATTTTGTGATGTTGTCCAACTTTTTAAATCACTTTTACAGCTATTTAGCAGGTTTTTGCAGCATATTCCTCATAATAATGCTCAATATATAATTACAGTTGGTTAGGGGGATGTTTTGAAACAAACCGTCTATTAAAAGTCATGAATAAGCAGATAAACGCTTTCTACCTAAGGAATTTCTCCAAAAATAAAAATTTGATTTAATTTTTCTGATTTCTCTTTGAAAGAAAATAAAATTCCACTACACCAATAACCTTAAAATAGAAAAATATTTGCATTTTTCTTTTGGGGTTTCCTGCAAGAAAACAATAAACACAGATTTTTCAGTACAATCTATAGTTTCATTTTTGTGCACAACTATCAGTCAGATGCCTTAGAACACACAAAATCCTGCAGACTACCAGAGTCCCTACAAATATATCACCATAAGATGCAAAAGCCATGTTTGTGCTTAGGTTCCATGACCTGTTACAGGAGACAGGCTGTAATTTTAGTAGAAAGAAACAGCGTGAGACAACCAAACTGGCAGAATCCATGCCATAACATTTCCAGTTACATCACTTGGCTGGTGAAACTCACCTAAAAGCTGTGGCGATTTCAACATGCTTATTCAAAATGTGCAACAGAGGAGACAATTAGAGAAATCTTCTGTGTTTTCCTCAAAGACACATCAGAGCTTCTCTCTTCACTAAACTGCCTTCAGCCTGCCCGGTACAGCACTGTACCCACAGAAGGCACAAGTGTGCATATGGGAGGAGAGTGGCAAGTCACACACCATCTGCTGGGTGTGCATCAAAATCAGCTGACACCACACATTCTCGTAAGTTGATATCACGCTTTCCAATCATCCCAATCATCCCCATGGGGCTGTTTCAATTCCAGTTCTCCTCCTAACCTCAGTCCTATTCATAGCAAGAAATCCTTTAACATGCATCAATGGAGGCTTTCAGTTTTAGGCAGTGAGCATGAGAAATAATACAGGTAAAGATTTAAACAAGCCCAACTCAGCAGCTACTCATACAGGCAGGTTAGGGACAGCACAGTCAGATGTGGTTCTCTGCTCTGTCACTGTGGCCTTGAATTTTTTTTCTGTACGTGTATAAGAAAGAAGGAATTTCTCCATCAATATCTTGTTTGTGCTTATGCTTCTGGCCCCAAGGACTTCCCATTGCATACACCAAGCACTGGGCCGGCCCTGACCACTCACATGCTGCCACTGTGCAATATACACCTTCAGCCAAGCTAGGCTAATCAAGAAAAGAATAATTCAAATGCAGCATATTCAAGTGAACTCTGCAGTGAACGAGTGAGCTCAAGGACCTTTCTGACAACATTTGCATGTGAGTCATTAAGCAGATGCAATGCTTAGAATGAACATTGCTCAGTACATCCTCTTCATTTTTTGTTGATTAGGCTATTGGTTAACAATAGTCTGCAAACATTTAGATATGTTTTGAGTAATGAATCACTGACTGCTTTTGTTAAAGTTTGGATAGATCAATAATTTTTAGGCCAGAAGTGATGCGCATGATCCTCACCCATGTTATGAGTTGTTTCTATTTACAGTAAGTGGTTGGTTTTTAAGTTCTACAGTAGAGATTCTAGTCCATAACAGACACAGATATAATGGAATGAAGGGAAATCCTCTTTTTGAAAACACTTATATGTGTTAAAAGATATGGCACTTTTAAAAACAATAATTATCTGCACAAATAACCTCTACATTTTTCACAAATCACATCTTTCAATCTTAAAAATCATCAGCAATCATAAGTTAGCATACACTTAACAATGCATGTCTATGAAAATGTACTGTTTGGCTACATTAATTCTCATTATATCACACCAAAATGCAGAAGAGACCCACTGCATACTGCAGAGAGGACTGTACAACATTTTAACTTTTACAGATGTTCAGTAAGTTTATTTTTAAAATAAAATACCACTATTTAAAGTCAGGAAAAGAGAATATTTTTAAAAGAAAATTTCATTAAATACTTATTTGTCTGTTCACTCAACCCGCTTCCCTTTATTATCATTTTCTTTGGTTTCACCCCTTTTCGAATTTGTTTTTATATTCTTAGAAGATAACATCATATTTTAGAAAGCTTCTACTGTCCTCGGCGTGGCCAACATTGTATAAAGACAAGCATCAAACACCCATTTGTGGTGTGATAAGCGACACCACATAAATTACTCTCCACCTGAAATATTAGATAACTTACTCCTCAATAAAATAGAAAGATTTTTTTTCCTCCGCAGTACCTTAAGCATCAACTGTCTAAATTAATCAATCTATTAGCTTAGATTTTAACTACCATAAATGCTATTTTCTAAATAGAGTAAAAGACAAGATCATGAGTTTTGTCCCTCATAAATTCTGTCTTCTACACAAACAGCAGGTTTGTCATTTTCAGCACAATAACTATGTCATCAATAAACTTGCCATTGTATATTGAATATCTTCCTTCCATGAACTTTGTTTTCTTTATTCAATCTACTTATTCAAATCTATTTTCTTTGGCTCTGGGGTACTATGTCTCCTCAGCCAGCCAATTTTGCTATCCAAGATGAAGTGAGGGATGTGGCTAGTGGAGGCACTTGCTGTCTGGATGTGCACACAGATCTCACATGCCAGTCTCCTGTTCAGCCACTGCAAGGTTCACTTGTGGTAACTGGTAGGTTCATTTGCAGATTGATTTGCCAGGTAGCAAATGATCTTTAGTGTGTGCCTATTCGACAGCTACTAGTAGGAAAACAGCTTTTCAGCAATAGTGGATAAAAGAATATCTTATTTTTCTCTTACAAAAGAGCACATCCAGGACAGACAGCCAAATACTGTGTCTTTTCAGGAACAAAGCCTATGCTCCCTTATACACCAGGAATTTTTTAGATATATGATGTGCAGGTATCAGCGTACATCTATACACAGGCCATGCAAGGCTACCAGCTCTAGTGGTAACACAATCTTTGTCAGCTTGAAAGTCTGGTCCTCTCAAACTGGATTCCCCCATTTGGAACTGGCAAAATTCACCTTGATTACATATTTCAGTTCTGTCCAAACCACCCTCTAGCTGTCTTGTCAGTTTGAATATCCTCAAAATCTCTATCTGCACTAGTAAATAAAAGAACAGTGTGGAATATTGCTAAACATCAACTATTTGTGCTGTTAGTGCAGAACGTGGCCAAATCAGCTAGTACATTCCTAAATGATTCCTGGGCATGGACAAATGAAATTCCCCATGGGAAGCCTGGAGGGGGGTACCTGATTTGGTGGCTCAAACAGTTGAGGAGTAGGATACAGAAACCCCTCTACCAGGCCACCAGTGTGAGACAACATGCACAGACATGGCTTACCAAGACAGACTTGGCCAAAGTAGATAAAAAACCCACTGCCAGATGCCAGAAAATGGGATCTCCTAGTCATCATCCCAATATCATACAATCACACAAGAGTTTGGATTGGAAGGGGCATTTAAAGGCCATCTAGTCCAACCCCTTTCTATAAGCAGAAACATCTTTAACTAAACCAGGTTGCTCAGAGCTTTATCCAACAAAGAATTGAATGTTTCTAGGAATGGGGCACTTACCACCTTTCTGGACATATGTATGTGGGTAGTCCTGTCTCCCAAGTACAGAACAGTATGAAAGAACAACTGCATCACCTCTAACACACTTTAGTACATAGAGTGTACTTAAAGATCTCAAAACATGGCTGTGGTCCTCTTCAAAATGCCCTTAAGGAATTTTCTCCATCTCCCCTAGAGGCCTCAAAATCCTGACAGGACATCTACGTTCCTGAGTCATAATACTGAAGAACTACAGCACTACTGACCTTTACACTGGTTGGATTTTCTAGCAATACTTAGTTTTGCACCCTAGAGAATCAGTTCTGCAGAAATAGTAGGCTCTGCTTCGAAGTCCTATGAGATGGCAGTGGTCAAGCATGTTCTAGACTAGCACAAATTTAGAAGAGCTTGAAAACAGGTCTTAAATCCCTGCTTAGTACTGAAATTGAAAGACATAACCTAGAAGGATTAGAAGAGTGAGTAAAGAATTTCAGCAGTCCTATTGCAGCCCTATTACAAGCTGAACTCACACTAAAATGGGTCATCCTTTCAGGGACAGAAAGGAAAAAAAGGCAAGTTTGATCCTTTATGCTACAGAATCACAGTTCTCCCGATCTATTAAATTGTGTCCTTTTTAAAAAAATATATTAAAAAAATGATCATCACAACTTCTCATTTCTGTTTCTTTTGAAGCTGACCAACTGAAAAAGGTAAAACAGATTTTCTTAAAGTTTTGTGAAGAGAGTATAATCCTATAGTGAACAGTGTGAACAGCAAATTTCATCCCAGATTTAATTTCTATAGCCCATTTATAAATCTCTGAAATACAGGTTTGTAATGGAAATACTGACAGACTCTTAACAATAGTGCTGTTATAATGAGATTTGTCATTTATGATTAATTGATGATAGTCTTAAAACATCTTTTATAAAAGCATCTTCTTTCCATCGGATTTATTCTCCATAAAGCTATATCATAAAAATCAGTTCCCCAATTTTGTCAAGTGCCAGAGACATTCTGCTTATTTACCCTTAATGATAATCTAAGCTTCTGACAAGTAATAATTTCATCTGCATCACTTCAATCAAACTGATTTTATTGAAAACCTGCAAAAGCAAGGCCTAGGAATCTGCAGTGTTTTTAATAATGTATTTCTAATTGCAATATTGTTTCAAAATCTGTGAAATACAGATAGATTTTTAAAAAATGTATGCCTAATGATAGGATTAAATTAAGAATTAAAAAAGAAACTATGGTTAGCTGGACTATTTAAAAAAAATGTCTCAGACTAAATGTTTCACTTAGTGCATTAATACCACTTTGTGAATGCAGTTCATTTACTCTAGTGTAATTGAATTTGCTTGTTAATCTGTTTCCAAAAGGTGTTCAAAAATACAGCTGTGCAAGCAAATGGAATTTTACAAAAATGAATATTTATGAAGATCCAGATTTCCTTATTCCCAAAGGAATGTTCAAATTTTACTCTAAATCTTTAAAAAGATTTTTTATCTTGCTTCTTGCGTATATTAGTGATGTGGGCTGCTTATTAATCAATCTTTAACAATGTAATTACAGCTGGTTTTAGTCTTACCAGATAACACAGATTAATAAATGACCTGCAACTAGTGAAGTGTGTAGAAAGGGTAATGAATTCCTTCCATCAGCACAGTAATTTATTAGTAATAAACAAAGAGTATGATGAATTAGAAGAATTTGTAGAGTTTCTGAATATTGCACCAAAATTTCCAGATGAAAGCATTTAATCATGCAGTTTTCGTTCA
Organism: Cinclus cinclus; assembly: GCF_963662255.1. Classification (NCBI taxonomy): domain Eukaryota; kingdom Metazoa; phylum Chordata; class Aves; order Passeriformes; family Cinclidae; genus Cinclus; species Cinclus cinclus. Next base: position 37,779,364 of record NC_085048.1, on the reverse strand, counting down.
TTTATTTCATTTGTAGCAATTCTGTGAGCTATACTATGTTGGGATTTGCTTTTCTGAGCTATGTTAAGACATCCTTTGAAAGCCAGGTTCCAGAGTTTTATATCAGCTCACACTGCTACACACCAATCTTACCTGTCACTGAAGCTAGCATAGCTTTGATGTGAACTAAATACATTCTTTCCATAGAGCCAAAAAAAAAAAAAAAAGGAAAAAAAGAGAAAAAAAATAGGCAAGCATAGCTGTCTTCTCACTGGTTAGAAGTATGCAGAACTATTTTGGACAACAATATGAAGTTGCAGGTAAAAAGAAGCAGTTATAGAAGCAGCCTGATTAATGTGACCTAAATCTCAGTGAAGTGGGGTTATCACACACATCTGCCTGCTAGAGAGATATAACAGCAAAAAACATAAGCAAATGTAGTTTTAAAACAATTTTGTTATTTTAGCCTCCTTATGAACTCTTCTGGCTTTTCATCATTTGGATACAGACAGACACCTTTTGAAATCAAAGCTACACCTTTCTGAGAACTGTATAATTCCCTATGAACAGCAAAACTGAAGGTGAGAAAAAAAGGTAAGGCATCGATAATACAGTGTACCCGATGGCATCACCAGTAATTGCAGCAAACAGCGGCAAAACTGTTAAGTGACTATGACAGTACCCATGACAGTGATAACCTAGTACATCCCCTGTACAGCACAGCAGCCTCCCCTTTTTTGTGTCTTTACTCCTGTTACTCTGCTTCCCCGAGCTGCCCCTCTCCCTAGTTCAGAAGGTCAGAGGAGGAGGAAATCTCTACACTTAATCAGTCTTTCCTCACTCCTCTCGTTCCTCCAGCGCAGTCTTGAAACAGAACCAAAACAGTGAGAGAGCAGCCATGTAAATCTGCCATGCCCTCAGGTGAGAGAGGATGCTTCCCGAGGACAGGTATAGCTCAGTGAGGATGTGCAGAAGAAGGAAGTTCAAACATCTCCTATCTGACAGTAGGTTAGTCTCAACTGTAAGTCAGACTTCCTCAGGAACAACCCCCAGCCTCCTAGAAAAATCAGGTGGAAAGCTAATAGGGAAAGAGGTGGAGAAAAATGTGTCCATCACAAAAATATGCAGAATTTTCATTCCTTTTAAAATTTAGTATTATCCAGATACTTGTGGGTTTTTTTTTTATAGCCAGATAAACAACTTTTGAAAGCTTTAAGTGATGTAACTCCTCATAAGTTAGGCATCTTAGCAGGTAGAAATCTTAACAGGTGCACGAAAACACTAACTCCAGGGGCTCACATCAGGTAAGGCTCAGGCTCACCCTTGGTAATTGGAAGTGTGTGTGAAAGACTGTTAAGAGAGCTCCGGGCCTTCTGTGCTTTGACAAACGTCCAGCCCTATTACATATGTGCATCTAAACACTGCACTGACTTCTGTGAGAATTGTATAGGTGGGAGAATTGCAACAGTGACTCTCAAAGTGACACAGTGACAGAAGCATACCCGGGGGAACCTGAGGGCACGTCAAAAGGGAATTCAGAGTAGAAATAAGTGAGAATGTACAAGCTACGCCTAAAAATATGCAGAGATTTCAGTAGGTTAGAATAGGCTGTAATGAATTATGTAACTGTCATGAATTCTTGCCAAAAAGCCCCAACTAGCATAATGCTGTTGCAATTATGTCAATTCACAGGAGATAAGAGACTGGCCCTCTGTAAACACTGTTTCGTGCATGAAGCTGTATTATCTCTACATTCCATTTATCTAAGACTACTGAATTTATGAGGAAATTATGTATGTAGACACATACATATGCATATTTGACAAATAAATGTACTGAAAAGTCTCAGTAGGAACAGATACGATACAGTACTTGTTTTGAAAGAAAAGTATCTTAAATAATCTCCTAGTGAATCCAAATTCAGATGAAGCTCTTGCCAGCTGCCAGCAGTTACTAACAGGTACAGTAGAGGCAGTGCAGACTTAAAGCTACGCTCTGATTTCAGCAGGAAGGAATGTGAAAAACTAGGGTATTTTGCTGAGCCTGATTAAGCACCTAAAATCGAGCTTAATTATGCTACAGCTGGTTATATGCAAGGCACATTATATGGCAGGACAAAGAGGCTGGAATAGCAGTAAAGCCTCCCTGTTTCTCTCTGAGAGAGGAAAGCCTTTGCATAGGCATGCCATAAGAAAACCTTCACAGCACTGACTTGCAAATCACAGCGAGGGGCAAAGCTAAGGCCAGGCTGGGGAAAGGAAGGAATAGTGGTTTGGGACGAGGTTCCAGACAGTAAAGGCTGAAACCAGTCCTGCAGTGCACCAGCCACATTTAGAAGTGTGCCATAATTTTACAGGATGACAGAGCATTTAGGTATACAGTGAGGGCATCTTCAGCTTACCAAATCAGAAGGACACAAAAGTGACTTAATTCTCTTTCAGCTTGCCACGTCTTTTGACTGTAAGTTTTAAAAGGCACACAGTGATAAATTTTTGGGTGGTTTTGTCTTGGTATTTTTTGTTTGTTTGTTTGTTTGTTTGTTGTATAGCAACATTCATTGACAAGCCTGTGACCATTTGAGGGAAAAACAAACTCCCACTACCCATATGGAATGATTAGGAAAATATATGTTAACAATGAAGAAGGAAATAGAAGTGTAGATCTTTTCTCCTGGAATTCAGGAGGCAGATTTCTTTCAAAATATCCTTGGCAGATGCCTTGGGTCTGGCAGACTACATTTTCTTTTTTTTTTTTTTTTTTTTTTTTTTAATCTTAATACTGGAAGTTCACTTAGGTAAGTTGATTTCTTACTGTGGGGCTTACTACAGTAATACAACAGTTACAGAAGTTTTTCTGGTAGTGTACAAATGAAATAAGTGAAAGAAATACAAAATCATATTAACTCACAGACAGCATAAATATGAATTCTTTGGTTTTAAGGTTCAATTCGCCAGATATATTAATTAATTTCCTTTCCTATAACATTATTTGAATATTTGGTTATATTTGAAAATGGACTAAAGAACAAAATCTAAAAGTGAAGGGAAATAGAATGTGTTAATTCATGTATCTCTGACAATTTTAATGTTTTGAAATGTACTATTAGAAGGGAAAAAATAAATTTTCAAATAAATTGATACAAGATAGTCTTTTTAGTCTACCCAAAGATGACTGTTAAGACCAAAATAATTACAGAGTGCAAGGTAGACACCTGTCTAAAATTGCATTCTGCCTATGAGATAGAAAACAAAGTTTATTAGAAAATAAATGGTTAATTTAATCATAAACCCAAGGAAATTGTAGGATGCTCCAAGTTATGAGTAGAAAAGATATTTGTTACCTATCAGATAAGTTGTAGACAACAATGTAGCAAAATATTATTCAGGGTAGCCAGAATTAAGAAAGGTTATGCATTGGATTAGAAAGCCTAACTCTAAGCAACTGGACAACACAATGACACATGAATTACTGTAGACAGCTGCCGTATTATTCATGAGAAAGAAGGAACACACAAAAAATTGATGTATAAGAAACCACACCCCACTGCACTTTTTATCACCACAGTTCATCTTCTCAAGAAAAATGTGCAAAAGGACAAATAAAGCATTTCTTGAAATTAAGTGCTTTTCACCTGAAAGAGCAGGAAAGATGCTTAGTATTAAGAGTGTCACTCTCATTCAGCTGGAGTATCACCTAGGTCTCATCTAGATCAATGGAACCACTTAAATGAGGAAAACATTCTCTGAACTGAGGCCTTAGATGGGAAACAACTAAGAATTTACTTGGCAAATGCATGTGAATTATATTAATTAAAATAAAAATAATAAAAAAAAACCTATTCAGTGTTGCATGGGGGGAAATTATCCATTTGTGGTGCATGTTTTCATGGGGACAGAGATAGCTAATCTGGTTGCATGAAGAACAGAAGGGGACCAGAGACAATATTGCAATATTGTGGTTTATATTTGTCGTATTTACTGATCCCGGCAGGGGTTAGCTTGCCCTTTTGGGTCTAATAGAGGAAAGCCATTATACAGCCATATAGCTTAATTTTGTAGAGGATTTGCATCATCCCTGCATTTGTATTAGAAGACTATTACTCTAGACAAACCAGAATTGACTGTATAAAGACAGTATGTTAGGTACATCTATTAACCTTTGTCACACTATGGTAAATACTGAAGAAATCACATCCTGAAACCGCAGTTGGCAAATTCAAGCCAAAAGGAAATGCATTCTGAATAAAGCATTACCTATCCATGAAACACACTATCATGTGCACTTTCATATTTAAAGGAGATAAAATATGCAGCATCTTGTGATTTAGTGTGATTTAGTGTATCTGGCAAGCATCAAGTATCTGAGGACAAAGCAAGCTCCCACAAATTAGTATGTGTACTACTTGTCAGAAATCTAGTTTACTTTCAGTGGATAATGAGACATCAGTTTTGGGAAGAGATAAATCTACAGACCAGGACAGAAGTGGCAATATATCTGTATGGAAACTTGACAGAGTATTAGAATACGTGAAAGACGACAAAGAGGGAAATCTGCAGAGGGTTGTACTCCTGAAAGATGCAATTCTTAAATTATTCTACTTCAAGGAACACCTTCTCCCATTCATTTTGGCAGCTTTCCTGTCAGTAGTGATGCTCCACATCACTACACTTCCTGGATCTTAGAGGTGAAGCACTGGAACTCCTGCCATTGCAATCTGTAGTTTCTCTTTCAGAACTAAATAAAGGTTATTGCATCTGTTCTTTTATCCTTTCCCCTCCTACCTCCTATCACAGAAGGGAGATTGAGAGAAGAGATGTTTTCATGCTCTTTCACAGAAGGAAATTGAGAGATTGAGACTGACTGTAAGAGGAGGTAATATATGGAAACAGGAAATCTACTGGGTCTGATTTTTCACCTCAGCTGGGCTGAAAGAAGAATCTAGGACTGTTACAGATGGAAGTGATTGGATGTCACTTGTGCTGAATAAGAACAGGAAGATACTAACCTCATTGGAGCATATTGCTAGAGTTATCTGTCACTTACAACTAATTAGCTAAAATACAAATTTGCTGTCTTTATGGTCAGACTCTTCTGTGCACAATTTTTAGTAGGACAAATGTCCTAGGAAAAATTGAAGCTTTAAATCTCACAAAGAATTGAAGTCAACAAGGAGTTTATATGTGCAGATACTTGTTGCTGCACCCGGACACAAAGACATTCCTTTAATTCATAGGTGAGAAAGGCTAATTATCTCCTTTCAAAATATCTCCAGATGCTATCACAGGAGATGGCACTGGTTTGTCCTGCTCAAGCTTCCCAGAGGAATGTCCACAGAACAATGTGGTATACTAACAGACTCTGAAGAATGATCTACAAAGAGACAGCATGTTCTCCAAAGGCTCTTGTTCTTTGATAAAGCAGTTTCCAAATTTAGGTTTATCAGGGGAAGCAGTCTCACAAGACCCAAATACAGCATGCTTTGGACCCTCTACAACTCTGCCGTTGTTCCTCAGGAAAGGCAAAGGTGTTTTATGCTCACTGAATGTTCAATGTGGATTTAATTTGTGCTGTTCTATAGAATGAAGTTCATTTCCATTAAATGGCAAGATGACACACCATACTACCTCTATTTCTGTACAGTGTTTCTCAAAGTGTATTGAAAATTCAAAGATTTGGAAAAACATGATCTATGTATCTATTTAGCACAGTACTTTAAACCTCCCAAGAGAAAGTTTGACAGTGAATTTTTATTACCATTCCGATATAAGTAAAGACTTTAAAGTGTGAAGCTTTGTGGTACTATTTTTGATTTGTGTAAACTAAAATAGTTTTAAAAATCCCAAAACCAAACCCACATTTTAACTAGAAAAAGAACTTTTTATATTAGCATGCATTTCAAACAAGCCAGTCTCGGTTCTCTAAATTTTTTTTTTTGAACCAATAATATTTATTTAATACATTGCCTTCTTTACTATAATAGAGCTAGTTTAACTTATAAATCCACCAGATTATCTGAAATTGACAGTGTATGGAAAATTCACCTCTGGTCCAGATTTAGAATGTAAATGCCATTACATCTGTAAAACTAAATGCAAAGTCTGATATAATGAATTATTATGCACACATGACTTACAAGTGAAACGTCACAAAACCACTGAATTTTATATTAAAATGTATTTTAAAAAATGGGCAAAAATTGCACAAAAATGTGTACTACGTATTTCACAGAAAACCTTGTGCATGGATAAAAACTGCTTAGGGATTGCTTAGATTAAGACCAAAAATTCAGGGTTTAGAAGATCTTCTTTTATTACTTAAATCTAATTTCTTCTTTTGCTACTGTAAATGTAAAGCAGAGCTTAAGGTGGTGGGGTTTTTTTGTTTTTTTTTTTTTTTCCCTCCCCTCTTTTCTCCAATACCAGGATCATTCATTTTAGGGATCATCTTTCTGTGGACAGAACCAAGATTGAAAATAATTTACAGAAACTGTGTCTCAGGCTAACTTTCAACATCCTTTTGAAGCAGTTGAAACTTCACTTCAGCCCTGCACAAAGTCAGAAAGATCGAATGGGTAAATCCTGCAAGAATAAAATATGTAAAAACAGAACTTTGTAGCAACTTTCAAGTTGTACTTATTTCCTTACATATAGTAATACATATGTAATACATATGTGCTCATTTCCTTACCTGTGTAGCCTTAAAATTTAACCTATATTTCTTGTGACACAATTTTAGATCGAGTTGTGGTGAAGATAGAGTTAGTCAATTTTAAGAAGGAGGAAATTATTTAAGTATTTCTCCAAAGTCTGGTTAGAACTTTGCAATTCAGTATCGACAAGCTCAGCCACTATGAAGTAAGTACCAGCACATGGAAGCTTGGTAATGTCAAGAAAATCATTCTAACTACAAGTAAAAATAAAAGACAGAATCTGGCCTACAGACTTTGAATTAAGAGAAAAAGGAGAAAACAGAATAAAGAGACAATATTAGGTTACATTGTTCTTTTCCCATTAACCATTTCTTTTGGTGGTGCTTGAATAGTAACACATTGAATTGAATGAAATTCCCAGTCCCTTTTTTCCCCACCTTTTTTCTTCCTTCTTCTCTCAGAGGTTTTGTTTAATACCCATTTAACTTGGGTATTTTTGTTCGGTTGTATTACACCTCTTTTCTATTTTTCTTTCCAGAAGATCTAACACAGCTGGACAAGACGCAATGAAGGATGTATCCTACAGAATACAATGAAGTATTAGAAAACACTATAAATAAACAGAGGAAATTGAAAAATCAAATTCACTAAAAAAGATTTCAAATTCTTCATCTATTTCACAGTTTTAATGTGTGAGAAGCACAAAAAAACAGCCCCAACACTAAACTAATAGACACTCACAACGTATATGGAATGCTTTGGTGTAACAGTGAGTACATCCATGACTGTTTTAATAAAGCAGTACATATAATATGTCATCTCCATCTTAATTTACAATTATCAGGAAGAAAGGGCATTTAAAATTAGTTGATCAGGAAGAAGAATATACACGTCTTTTTTTTTTTTATCTCTTATTTAATTTCTTTATACACTCACTTATGTACACACATATCCTTTGTGTGGTTAATACATTTACAAAACTTCAAGAATCTTTGTATATGATCTGATACATATACCACATACATGCAATGTTAGATTATATAAAATAGTACAGTATGATATGTATAAATGCAGGTGATGGCAAAAATAAGTATCTGGCCTAATACTATATGCAGGACAGGAATACACCTTGTTACCATTTAAGTCTTTCTCCTGTAAGTATTTCCATTTAGCAAGTTTCTATATTTTTATAAACATAATCATTCAAAACCTCAATATAATTCTTTTAGTACATTCTTTAGGGTAAAAAAAAAAGTCTTTTTGGCTTAGTGACATAGTACAATGCTAACACTTCATGCTAGGAAATTGTGGAGGACTAACTAGGTTGAAGACTTCCTACATCTTTGTTAATCACTGTTAAAACTGTATAACTTCACCCATGAAAATTTGCCAGGAAGTCACAAAATCCCTACATGTATTTAAAACAGCCTTTTAAAAAGAAGATAAGCCTACTCACTGTTCTGCACAGCTCTCCTTTCTAAGTACACATGCATGAGGATGGGAATGACAGACGACAGAGGATGAGAAAATCAAGAGTCTGTACTATGCCTACACTTATCATCGTGTCTAAAGTATCAACAGAGCATTCTGAATGAAACACAAACACTGTCATATTCTAAGCTATATTAATTATTCAGAAGTGAAAGAAATACAGTGCATTTTGGAGCCTCTCTCTACACCCTTCTCGGAAGTAACAAGGAGCCCACAGGGAAAGTGCTGAAAGCCCGGAGTATGGTAGCTGTTTATCCGTCAATGCGGAGCATTGTATTTTTATTATTAGTAGTAGTAATTCTAATTTTGTCCTATGTACCTAAAGGTTCCATAAACCTCCCCCCGCCAGTTCAAATTCCCATTTATGGCATAACAATTTCTATATCAAGATCCGCATCTGCGCAAGGCGTGTTTCAGATTCTCGCTCAATCTTGCCACCGGATTGCAATTACACCCCTCGCTCTTCGCTGGCTTCGCTTGCTTCCGAGACGACAGTCACTTATTGTGTTTACATCGCAATATCTATCCTTCGAAAGGACACGACGATGCACTTTTAGCGGAGCAGCACAAAACCCGGTCCACGCTGCTCGGCATCGGCCCCGGGGAGGTTGCGCGGGACAGAGGAGGAGGAGGAGGAGGCGGAGGAGGCAGGGGCCGAGCAGGGGTGCGCAGGGGGCGCGGAGCGGGGACCGCAGCCGGGGCCGCCCCTCCCGCCGCGGGGGCAGCGCGGCCCCGGGCCCGGCAGAGGAGCGCTCCCACCGAGACACCGTGCCCTGCGCACCACGCTCCGCTCCGCGGCCTCATCCGGGGAGCAGTAAGTTTTTGTGTCCGTCCCGCAGATGTTTCACTCATTGAAGGAAGGAGGGATGGGTTTGGAGAAAGAAAAGCGGAGGGATGGGGGCGAGACGCATTCCCGGGAAAACCTCTCCTGGTCCGCAGGGTGAGGGCTGACAAGAGGGATTTGGCAAGTTCTCTCCTCTGGGTTTCACTTTTTTTTTTTCCCCTCCTATTTAAATTGTCTCATTGTTAGAGGATTACACACGCTTCAAGTTACACCCCGGGTGGGGGGGGGGGGGGGGGGGGGGGAAGCAGCCGCTCCTTGCCCTCCCTACATAATATCTATATTGTAATTAACCTTTCTTCATATCTGGGGCAAACCGGAGACGCGGGGCGGAAAACACGAATGCAACAGAGGGAAGGGATCCCAAGTGATGTCAGCCCCGAGGAACTTGACTGCTGTGGCAGGGCTGTCTCGGGGAACCATCCCTCAGCTTCTGCCGGTTTCCCTTTCGGTGGCAGCAACCCAGGTGCGCGCTCAGCCCGGACACGGGCGGGCACCGAGCAGGGGCAGCGCCGGGACCCGCCGGCGGCGGCTGGGCTTCGGCCGGACCGTGGTCGGGACCCCTCTCTCTCGTTACTTCGGTGGCTGCGACACAGGGAGACCACAAGGAACCCTGGGGGAGGGATGCACGGGCGTCCGCTCGCAGGACGATCCCGGGGGCCGACCTCCAGGAGTGCGGGACGGCGCCGGGAGCCGCCCGGGCTCGGCGCCCCGCTCGCGGCTCAGCCCCTCCGTCCCGGCGCTGCGCCCCGCGCGCAGCCCGCGGCTCCCCGGCACCGGCAGACACCCGACACCGCCGCGCGCTCATTGGCCAGCGCCGCCGGCCCCGCCTCCCCGGCCGCGGCGACTCACGGGGCGGCTCGGCCCGCCGGCCGCCGATAGCTGCTGCTGAGTGGCCAGAAGCTGCTGTCAGTCACATTGAGGGACGGGCCGCCCGGCCCCCGAGGCCCCGCCCCCTCGCCCTCATTGATATTATCGGCGTGCGGCGCGGGCGGCCGGGCTGCAGTCGGGGCTGGCGGGCGGCCGGCCCGGTGCGGGAGCCGGGCAGCGGCGCGGAGGCGGAGGAGAAGGAGGCGAAAGAGGAAGGCAGCCTGGAGGGAGGGAGCGCCGAGCCACAGACTAGCGCTGCAAATTCTCCACCGTCCTCTAGCACCCACCAAGCGGCGGCAGTGGCAGTGTCTAGGAATAGAGAGCTAGAAATATAAAATCACCCCGCTCCTGCACCATGGCTTTCCAAAGTAGGCTCCCTTCTTGGATTATTTTGTGCTCCGTCTGGCTGTTCCGCTTTGCACACACGGGGGAGGCACAGGCTGCAAAAGAAGGTAAGGTGATGCGGAAAACAAAAGTTTGAGCTTATTTATTGCTTTTGCCCATGAAGTCTGTTTGTTGGCTTAGTAGGCGACCTTCCTGCCCCTGCCAGCTGCTTGTCAGCCCCCTCTTAGAGGAAGAAAAAAGAAATCAAAGGACCTTTTAGTTTCTTAGTTGAGGTGGGAGGGAGGAAAAAGCAGAGCGTTCACTGGGGATTGTGTGTGTATGTGTGAGGGACCGGGACAACTGCCTTTGCTCCCAGGGACGAGGTTTGCGAGGCATTCGCACGTGATGAGGAGGAATGGGGCAGGGAGAGCCCCCGGCCCGGGTATCCGTGCGGGGGAGCGTCGCTCTCCCGTGCCAGCTCAGATCCTCCCGAGGAGGCGCAGGGAGGGCGGGTTACCTCACTGCTCCCCTGGCAGGGGCCGAGGCCCGGGTGTTAGGGCTCGGGACGCTTGGTGGGAGACAAGGCACAGCGCGGGGCTGGGGCTGCGGGGCGCTCCCCGCCGGGGGCCTGCAGCGCTCCGGCCCAGAGGGGCCGGGCGCAGACGGCGGGAAGGAGCATCGGGGTGCAGTTTTGCACGTCCCAGCCGTGCAGGCTAGACACGTATTTAAGGGGTACGTCCAGCCTGGCGTCGTGTGCCTGCAACGCCTGTGCTCTCCCCCGGCATCGCTGGAGAGAGGTTTAGGGTTTTTACACCATCTGCGTATCACAGCGGAGCTTCCCCGTTCTCATCAGTCCAATGCTCGTGTCTGTGTAAGGCGCACCCAGCCCATTTGTTTCCCCCACGCACGAAGACAAACCAGGCAGTTTTGTATCAGAGACTGATGTAGGTGTTTAAAATCAATTCACAAAGCCCATCTGGGAATCTCTTTCTTTCACGCTGAGAAAATCCGAAATGATTTGAAGGGGCGCCCTGTTCGCTCTTGACAGCCGAAGGCGAAGGTCCATCTCCAGCTTCGGGGGGTGGGGGACCACCATACACACGACATGGCAGGGAAGGGGGAGTCGGGGCATTTTCGGTGCCTCTGCATATGTATGCATTTGGGGGCTTCCCCCCCGCCTTAGCTGGATGCGTCAGTATTTTTCATCAAACCTCTGGCATGCAATAAAATATGATTTGGAGCTTTAAAAAAATGTCTCAGTTAAAATGTACTCTGCCCTTAAAAGACGGAGACGATGGCGAGATTCGAGAGGTAAAGAAGAAGGAGCCTTTTCCGTAGCAGCATTTCGAAAGTTTATTTGGAGGGGCTGTAAAACACAGAAGCCCTAACGCGGGGAGCAGTAACGCGTAGCCGTGGGTGGGGAGAGGAGAAGGGCCGGGCACTCGGACGGGGAGGGTGAGGACTGCCTGCCCCGCTCTGCCCTACGGATCGGAGCTATGCTGGTGCTTCCCAGCGCTAGCCTATCCCGCTCTTTTTCTGTGTTATACGTGTGTGGGTGGTTATATATGCATCAATGCCTACGAGGGTGCGTGTATGATGCATGTATATTCGGGGAAAATCACCTAGCCAAAGGAGGGTCAGGAGGGGGCGAGCGGCAGACAGGGATTGATAGCGGCTACCTGCTGCAAGCACAGAAAACTCTCGCGGAAGAAAGAGCGAGTTAAAACAAAACAAACAAACACAAAAGTAACTTTGCAGCTTCACCGCCGGCCCCGCCGAAGGGTCGGTGGCGGCAGCAGCCCCGCATGGTTTCCTACCCCTCCCCGCTGGGTGCGGAAGAGAGATGGGAGGGGTAAAAGGCTGAAAAGTTTTCCGAGTTTCCTTTCTGTAGCTCAATACAAGACGCTGTGAGGTGCTGGAGAGGAACGGGGCAGGGGTCCGCCTTTCTCTCTAAGCGAGGAAGTGACCCCGTTACCTGCGGAGCCCTCTGCCAGGGGCCAGGACCCTCGGGTTCAGCTCAGACACGGGGAGCGGGCTATCCCTTCCCTCCGTGCCCGCGAGAGCTCGGGACTCTCTGTTCTGGGACCGCCGTCCCGGGCGCTTCCTCCCAAAACCGCGGCTGTCGGGGCTGTGGCGGGGCAGCCGCGGGACCGGCGCTCCGCTGCGGCTCGGCCGCCAAGCCCCGCTCTTCGGCGCGGGGGCGCGGCCGCCTGCGCGCAGCGCCCGGAGCGCGACTGCGGCTCCCCGCGGAGGCGAGAGGCCACTGCTTCCCGCCTGCGGGCAGCCCCGCAGAGCCCATTTCCCGCGGCCGCGGCCCCCGCGCTTCGCCCGTCGCCTCTCCGTCTCCTTTCGCTCTCGGTCGCGCTGCGCCGCGGAGCGCGGTCCGCAGCTCCCCGGCGGAGGGACCGCGCGGGAGCCCCGGTGCGCTCCGGGAGCGGGAGGCTGCGGATCCCCTGCGGCTGCCGCCGGGGCACGGCGCCGTCCCCCCGTTCCCCCGCATCACTTCCCCGCGCTGCTGAAGGAGCCGTGACGGCCACGGGTCTCCCCGCGCTGGGAGCAGGGCAGCAGCAGTTGGTTTGGAGAGCTCTTCCCCGGTAACTTTGGATGCCAGCAGGAACGCCGCCGTTTCTTTGCGAGGGGTGTTTGCAGAGCAGGGGTTTCTGTGTTGGGTTTTCTTTTTGTTTGTTTCTTTGTTGGTTTTCTTTTTGTTTGTTTTGTTTGCTTGATAACCTTTCTTTCTCTGATGTGCTCACCCGTTGCTACGTGATGGAGAATTACTGCCAAATAAAAAGTAGAATGAATTGCAGGTGTAGTGTGCTGGTGCTGAAACGGTTAAATTTTTGGTGGTACCTTTTTTTCCAGGACCATTATAAATGTTCTTGTTTAACAAGCCGCCGCATACACCACCTGCTTTTTCTATAGAAAAAAGTGCTACAAAGTGAAGCCCCTTGAATCCAACCTTAATGATATAAGCAGGTAATCTTTCCAGAGGGAGACTATCAAACTTCCTTAATGACTAGTTCCACTTCATTACTGAAATACAGGCCTGGAAGCTACCGTTTTGTGTCCAGCTAACGTTCCATGTATTACTGTATGAATTAACTTTTTAGGCATATTTTTAGTAATTCACTGAAAGTTTGTGTTAAATTCTCCTTGGAGAAAGGGCCAAAGCTAGACTTAAAACTGTTTTGATAGACCTGTCCAAAGTTGCTTCAAGTTACAGCCTTAAGTCACATATCTAAACATCTCAGACAGTACAGAAATGCTGTGCATAAAGTTATAAATAGCTTCATAGCTAAAGATGTATGGAAGGGGTTCAAATTAGGAATGCTACTAGAGATTTGGTTTATTAACCACTTTTTGAGGCAGGGTTACATTTAGCTGAAAATAATTGTGGTGCTGCTAGAACTGATGTCTTTTTGTATATAAATATCACCACAATGTGGAGATTTTAGGAAGCTATTACCATAAAGTGAATTAGTCTGATTTTGTGTATGCAAGGTGTGAGGTAATCGCAGAGTCTTTTATTTTCTGTGTTCCTGGTTGTCATCTATTTGCAGAATTATTGCTTTATCACAAAAGGGAAGTATTTTTCACTTTGACACTCAAAAAAGATAATTGATTTTTCAAAGTGACTCTCGGCAAGATATAGACCAGTCCTGTATAAATCAGTTTGGAAATATGTTGAAAAGTCTGTGTGTCTGTGCGCTTTAAGCTGATTGTAATAACCAGCATATGGAAAATGTTCTTATGAAAAAGGAGAGGAAGGGAGCATGCCTCTTAATGACTGATTAATAGCACCTCAGAACACAAAAAAACTCCTCACTTTGTTTTAAGCAATGAAATTGTAGATTTATGTGTGTCTGCTTATATGTGAATGGTACATAATAATTTGTCTATTTGCAAATAAATACCTAGTCATTGTTGCAGATAATTTGTTAATAGTGTGAAGAAGAAATATGAATCTGTAAAAAAAATGATTTTAATTCTAGCACTTCTTAAAACTAGTATTTTGTTCCATAGTTTTAAACACCCCCTTGTTATGTTTAACAAGCTGTGGAATTTCTTTTTTTTTTTCTTCCTTTTTTTAGTAATATTGCTGGACTCTAAAGCACAACAGACAGAGTTGGAATGGATTTCCTCTCCTCCCAATGGGGTAAGTACTGCAGGCAAAACTTAAGTTCCTAAAGATGACTAGTTATTTTATCGAAGCACTTGAAAGACCTGCTGTAAACTAGTTTCCCCTCATATTTCTCTCAGTAATCATACCAAGTGTGTATGGCCTCTTCATTCTTAGAATGAAACCTCAGGTTACAGTGTACCAGCTAATTAAAAGCAAGTGGTTCTTTGGAAACTTTTGGTACCTTTCTGTTCTGTAGTGCTGTATTTCTTTGTGCTGTACAAAGGATTACACTGTATATTTATAACACAGTATTTTAAATCACTTTTTTTTTTTCTTCCTTTAGAAACAGCAGATCTGCTTCTGCGTGGAAACTTTCTAAAAATATGTTTTTCATTTTCTGTAGAATGGGTGATCATAAATTTGTTTACAGTGTTTTCTTTGTAATTGAATAGCACAGATTGAAGTGCTCTAAAATAAAAACATTTATATTGTAGATGTGTTTGAAATGACATTCCAAACTTGAAACATCCCCAAGCCTTGAGGAGCTTGATATCTGGAACTAGGCACAAATTATGTGGTTAAGACCACCTCCAGTTTGCGTACAAAGGAATCTCATGGCATTCTATGAAATGTACTGTTGTAAAATACATAGTTATAAAAAATAAGATGTTTAGAAACATCAGTGTTATTGTCTTATTTATTATATATGTAAAGTTGAGAAATGCTGCTTTCAGTCTGAATTAAAAGTGGTATAAAAACTCATTTTCCTCAAGCCTCGAGGAAGAACATTTTCAGAAAGGTATAAAGGATATATTTTCCTTAGCTCAGTCCTACTTGAACTTAGTCTGACAAATCGTGGATTATATGGACAGTTCTCACTCATGGACACACTCTTGCTCAATTTATTGTGACGCTTTGCACAAAAAAGAACTTGGGGGATCAGTCACTTAATCTTCTGCTCATTTAGAAATCTGGAGCCAGAAGAGCGTGAAGTGTGAGTAGGGATATAAAGTGTAACAAGTCCTTTAAATTAGAAGAATGAAAACGTGGAAGTGTCCTTCTTTAAAAGCAAGACTGTAGTATCAATACAAGCATAAACTGGAAGCTAATTTAAGGACTTTAGAGGGAATGTAGTACGGGCTCAATGGGCATGATGGCCAGTAACCTCAGCGTTTGTGTTTTGCGCTGATGGAAGCCTTTACCAGAGGTGTTTGAAAGATTAGCTTGGTGGCACTTATATTAAGCTAACCTGTAGATAATGAAAGCCATGTCAACAGATGTTGCACATGAGCACAATGAAAGACAAAAGTAGCATCAAATTCAGCAAATAGTGAAAGGCGAGTTTCAGAGGTAGAAGTGAATTTCAATCACAGATTAAAAGCGAATCAAAACTAATGGCTGGATGTGTATGTGTGAAAGTGTTCAGGAGAAGCTGTCTGTAAATTAACATAAAAGGACCATTTTAATAATGTAATTTTGCAAATAAATGTTTTTCTAATTTTAATTACTGAATTATTTACTATGCAATAAAGACTTCATGGGAATGAACACAGAAAATTTTGAGAGGAACTACTGCATCATCACAGAACAGAATGTATCAGACAGACACTCATTAAATGCCTCATTCAACTGCAAATGCTACATTTAATGCTGTTAAGATAACTAAGAAGTTAAAGTACCATAAATTGAAACCAGTAGAACAGGGCATATTCAAAGAGATTTGCATGTATAGTACCATTTTTTACAGTAGTACAAAAATAGTGGAGTTTTCATTCTGTGAAATTGATCACTATAAGAAGATTTCAATGATTGGTGACCTCAGCTGCCATAGGTGAAAGCATCTTGAGGTACTGATATATTTTTTTTCCTTGCAGACACTTTGATTACATAATTGCATCATAAATCACATTTCCTTAAAAAACCTTCCCAAACCATCTCAAAGAAACCCCAAAGGACAGAGCATGACCTGGCAAAATTTTAGGCTTTATGCCTTTTTTGTGATCTTGATGGGATTTATGTTTAAAGGAGAATTTTTTTTTCCCCCCTATTATTGTGGTATAGCCAAAATCCTCTCTGTCCAGGGCCCCTTTTTTATTTTTCTTGGTTTTTTTCTAACTCTTATAGGGGTCAAAAAAATTTACTCATTGAGCTCTAATGTTATGAAGATAGACTTTATTTTGTTCAAGGTTAATACAGTTCCATATGCAATCACTTCAGTTAACTCCATGAGCATTTAATAATGTTCATTTAATACCATATGCATATGATATATAACACTGTATATATCTCATCTATTAACTGTAGGTCCTTGAAATGCGCTTTGATATTTACAACTTCTGTGCATTTCAGCATCTGCAGCTGTGATATATTTTGTGGTGATAACTTCCAGCATCAATTCAGTCACATCTGTTTTTTTCCTGAAACAGACAACAACGTTAAAATGCTCTCATTTGCTGTCAGAGAGGCTTGCAGAGTAATGTACACTGTGTGGCTCTGTGTGGTATGGGAAACCAATGCCTTCCACGCTTGGTTGTGGTGTGAGGAATGCCAGTGGATGGTCTATCCTGCAGAGGTGCCGACTATACGAGTCCCACAAAGCACTTAAGCATGTGCTTACCATTAAGCTCAAAAGTACAGTCACTGATCTTAAGCCTGAGCTTAAGTGCATTATTGACACAGGGCCAGAGGGCTAAGTGCCATCCAGAGAAGTCATGGTTGTCTGTATCCTGGGGTGACGATAGCTCGCCCCCCTCCTCTAATTTATTACAGCTGCAATTTCTGCAGTCATTGAAATGTTACAAGAAACGTGAAAAAAAGTGAGAGACATGAATTGTTTTGGTTACACCTGGGCAGATCTGCCTGGTTGATTCCAGTGGAAGGTTTGCTATTGCTGGAGGTGCAAATTCCCACGCTACCAAGGGCTGTTAAAGACTGTGGGATTGTTAAAGGCTTACCATCTCACTGCACAGTTGGTAACCTAAAGAGAGAGCATCAACAGAACTCAGGCTTTGAACCAGCGAGTCTTCAGTCATATGTATTGTTTTTAATTCTGTATGTAGTCTCATGGTTAATTTGAACTCCCAGCTAAATGAAGTTTGCCCCTTCTAATGTAGGTGCAGCCACTGGATGAAAGGTGAGGTGAGGAGGAGCTGTAACTTAACCTTTCAGTTTGTAAATAAAACAGAAGGCAGACTGAAAGAAAGGGAGACGACTAAAGTGTCTTCTTGCTTTCAGATTTTTAATGCTGTCCATTTTCTCTTGCCTTCTCTCTATGCCACTTCAATCATAGGGGGTGGGAATCATCAGACTCATGAGTTTCAGGACCTGGTCTCATGCTTTCTATACAACTGCAAGTTTCATTGGAGGCTTTACATGTGCAAGATTTATGTACTCTAATGCTAAGAAATTTCATTTTATAAGACTTCACTGATGTTAGGTTTCTTTTGAAGACAAGCTGCCTCCCTCCTTTTGGTCTTTGCTCACTCAAAACCACTGTGACCTTAAAGAAATGTGTGTGAGCTCAGAATGAAATCAGAACCTGGTATGCTAAACAGCCTTTTCTGAAGCTACCCCTTTGCAACTGTGCCCATGATATGAAAATGATTTTTGGAAGTTGTATGTGGGAAAGACATGAAGGGACAGAGAGAGCCTACTCCTGCATTAATATATATTTTCTTCATTTAGGTGCTCAACAATATTTTAACCAATAACTTACTGTTAAAAAAAGGGAGACATGAGTTGTGTGAAGCTTTTTGAAATACTCAGTAGTTACATCTGGTGATGTACTTCTTGTTTATTACTAACTGTTTGTTATCATTTTAGTGGGAAGAAATTAGTGGACTCGATGAAAACTACACTCCTATACGAACATACCAGGTATGCCAGGTGATGGAATCAAACCAAAACAACTGGCTTCGGACTAACTGGATTGCAAAAAGCAATGCACAAAGGATTTTTGTAGAACTGAAATTCACTCTGAGGGATTGTAACAGTCTTCCTGGAGTTCTGGGGACTTGTAAAGAAACTTTTAACTTGTATTATTATGAAACAGACTACGACACTGGCAGGAATATCCGAGAAAACCAATATGTAAAAATAGACACTATTGCAGCAGATGAAAGTTTTACCCAGGGTGATCTTGGGGAGAGGAAAATGAAACTTAACACAGAGGTGAGAGAAATTGGACCTTTGTCCAAAAAAGGATTCTATCTTGCGTTTCAGGACGTAGGGGCCTGTATTGCTTTGGTCTCTGTCAAAGTCTACTACAAGAAGTGCTGGTCCATCATTGAGAACTTAGCTATTTTTCCTGACACAGTGACTGGCTCAGAGTTTTCCTCTCTAGTTGAAGTGCGAGGAACTTGTGTCAGCAGTGCAGAGGAGGAGGCGGAGAACTCGCCGAAGATGCACTGTAGCGCGGAGGGAGAATGGTTAGTGCCTATTGGAAAATGTATCTGCAAAGCAGGATACCAGCAGAAAGGAGACACGTGTGAACGTAAGTAAATACACAACTTGATGTAAATTGTAAGTCATGTTCTACCAGATTTTTCTTTTTTTTTTTTTTTCCATTTTTCTTCGCCCCCTTTTTTTTTTTTTAAGAGAAATGCATCATCAGTCTGCTTTTAAAGTTTTCAGATCCTCAATCTGTGAAGTTCACACTGGTTAATCTAAATCAGTCAGTCTGTCTGATTATGAAAATCACTGGTTGCACAATGCACTTTCAAATTTAAAGAAAAATTGTTGAAGTCATAAGAAGTATAAAGATAGGTTCAGGACTAACATTATGAACTGATTAATGTGGTGTTTCTTGTACCTTCTGGTAAGGCTGAATAAATCATACCTATCTGAGAACATTGTATCAATAATGCCAGGTATGAGTAGGTAAGCAGTTTGTTCTTTCACATGATCACTGATAGAATTATAAGGAAACTAAAATGGATATAGTAAACAGAATGGGCTGTGGTTATTAATGGGAAGAATACACAAAAAATAAAAACGGAGCTAGAGATTTGTGTCAAGTGTGTAAAAATTCTAAATGCACTACAGATACTTCAAACAGAGTATGAAATTTTCAGAATGAAGTATGATATCCTTTTGATAATTTTTTTTTTGCACAAAACTAGCTCTAAACTTTTGGCTTACAGTTGGATCATTGTGATTATTTTAAAATACTAGCAGTTCAGAGACTACTGGGTTGAACTTCCTGATCTAATTCTGTTAACTACATTCTGAAAATTATACTTACCCTTAGCAGTGATGTCACTGGGGCATAAGACATTTCTGCTTAGCATGAGAAAGAATATTTTATTGTCTTTGTTTCCAGTAAGAGCAAGATAATCTGGAGTTTGTTTGAAAATAAGTATTTTCATGTACATTTCATGTACAAGGTCTATCATTTTTATCACAAGATAACACAAGGATTTATGTACTGCCATATTTTTATTGCAAGATAGGCAGATATTTGTTGGTGAGAAATATTGTAAGTGAAAAAGTAAAAAAAAAAAACCACACAAATCTATGAAGAGGAGAAATGTACATAATATGAAAAACAAAGCTGTCAGCACTTACTGAGTTTGAGGAGCCTCCATCTGATTAGGACTTCAAAAACTAGAGGATTTGGGACATCCTAAAACAAAGTAAATTAGTCTCTTTACTAATAGTTTGTCCTAATGAAAAAAAACCAGTTCTGCTTTTTTTTTTTATGAGAAAGAAGGTAAAGTGAGTGGAGTTGATCTGAGGCCTTTGTAGCTCCACACAAATCTTTCATTGTTCTGTTGGGAAGGGATGAAGTCTTAAATACTGCAGAGGGTGATCTCATTAGGAGTAATTGTAATGTGAAAAACTGCCCCGACAAAACTGTTCAGTAGACTGTATTAGAGGTCTGTTAAAAATATTAAGTACTGTGTCCCACAGAAGTCTGTGTTGAGGTTTTAGAATATTTTTTTCTGAGTGACTGATTTTTTTCCTTTTTTTAGTTAACTTGCTCTTGATAACAGACCTACTTATCACTGATGTAATTAATATACTAATTTTATTTGACTTTGAAAAAGGGAGAGAAAATATTTTAAAAAACCCCAGTGTATGTTAGGAAGCGGGTGGGGGAATGAACTGAGTGAGCATGACAGGGATGGATAGAGAAGAAATTTATGTTTGGTGACTGGAATTCAAGTAACCTGTTTATTAAACAGGCTTCTTAATTTCTAACTGCGCTGATGTTGACAAAAGAATTAAATGGTAACTTGTACTTGAGCCTGGTGGCGTGCTCATTTGCAAGAACACTTCCCATTTTTGGCTTGCTTCCAAAGCAATCGCTGGGAGAACACGCTACTCTGGAAGCGGTCCAGAGGATCATTTATGGTATTTTTCCTCTTTTCTTTCAGTGATCCTGTTAAGAGTTTCAAAACAAACTCCGGCCCCATATTGAGGCAAACTAATGTGTTTGAGAGGGAAAAGGTGGTAGGCAGGCACTCGTCGAATGTGCGCTGAGTCGGCAGCTCCGAGTGAGGCGGATCTGGGTGACTGTGGCACACACTTGGAATTGCTGTCTGTGTGTCCTGTCTGGGCTGGAGGATGTTACTGAGTATGATCAGCTATGTAGCGACCAGTAATGCAGCTGGCACACTGATAGTGTGTCTGGTTTTTGTGACAGATATTGAGAGAAACTTATCTGAACATTGACACTAATGCCACTGGCTATCTGTTGCTCTCAAGCTGTGTAACGGAGCAGGTGGAAGCAAGTTGGTGTGTGCTTCCTTAACCCAGAGCTTTCATAGTCTTGTCTGAGGGCTCACTTCTGCAAATACTTTGTACCTAGCATGATGTGTGACTTCTTTGGGACTACTCAGGGCAGAAAGTATTGTGCTCTGTCAGGATGGGCAGAAATCTGTGATTCTTCTCTCGCACTTGCTGGAGCTCTGCTGAATTAACACAATGGGGTGGTCTTTTAAAGATGCAGAATAATACCTTATCTGGCTGTGTTGTAGCAAAGGTAGCAAATGGCCACACTGTAGTTCCAAATAGCTCTTCAGCCTGTAGCTCAGCAGGGATTTTCATTTGTGTTACGCTGGCTTGATTGGCTGTCTGTGATTGAATAATGTGTTCATTTTGCATACACCTCTTCTCCTGTTTGTGAAATTTATTGAGTTCAGATACTTAAACAATTGAATTTTGATTTATACACAGCTCTGCACTGGATGCATTTTTTTTAATGAATGTAAGTAACTTGTAGTGCTGGGAAGGATAAGAAAGAAAACAGTCATGAGTGATGAAACTCAATCTGGAATATAAGGTCCCCTGTGTTCCCTCTCCATTGCTTGATCTTTCAAACAGAGTTAATTTTTTTTTCCTTTTGGATGTACACTGGCTACTTCTCACTATATGAACGCCAAAGAATTGTTGTGACCTCAGTGGTCTAACACATACATAGGAGAACCAAATTTCAGAGAGCTCACAAATGCAATTTAAAGCAAAATCTTAAAGCTGCGTGAAACAAATATGAGAAAACTATGTGAGCCTCTGAACTTTCAGTGCAGATTGTTTTGCTTATATACAAGGAGACTATTTCCTCAGTGTTGATTTTAGGTCTGCTGGTTTGTAGCACTAGGTTTTGGTGTGGAAATTGAGCAATTTAAAGGATTATCTTGAAGGGTGCCTAGTAGCAGTACCAGAAAGGTACTTAGACATATTTAGTTCTTTTAACACTATGTATTGCATCTGCTCTGGGAAAAAAACCCCAAACATCCAACCAACCAAAAAAAAAAACCACCAACCACTAAACCCAATGGACTTCTCAGTAACTGTTGTGGACTCCCAATAGGTCTAACTTGGACTTTGCTCACTGTGAAGTTAATTTGATATGTTATGCACGTAAAAGGAGTATACTATGATCAGTGATTGATATTTGAAGGTGAAAATAATTCTATGTGAGTTTCTAGTGTAATGTATTTTCCATCTGTTTCATGTTAGTTGGGGGTGGACAGAGAGAGAATTGAATTTATTCCGTCAGAGCAGTACAGTGATATTTCAAAAGGTGGGAAGCTTCTCTTAATATTACTGAACTGAAAAATTGCATAGATCACTGGGTACCAAGTCCAAAATTTCAAATTCCTAGGGAAAGCCAAATGGGTACATTTTACTGTTAAATGTATTATAATACTATATGCATTAACAATTGTTTTATTGGCCTCCAAATGAGGATGGAATTACAGCTATTTGCACATTTTATCTTGGTGAGGTAAAAATGGAGCTACAGGCTTTTTTTTCCCAGACTTTGCCAAGTGCTATACAGTGTGCCAAAGATCAAGCTGCATTTTTTCCCTCTCTTCTTTCTTCTTGGGACAAACTTTTTGTCTCTTTACTTTGTGAGATATTATTGATAACAGATCCAGAAACTGAATTTCCCTTACATGCAGCATATCTGTGGTAAAGTATGTGTGTTTGTGGGGTTTTTTTGTTTATTTGTTTTCTTTCTTGTGTGTTTTGTTTTTTAACGTTACTCCATTTAGTAGCTGGTCTGTTAATAGAGGACAACTTATTAAGATGGGAATGTGAATAAGTTGTTACTTAAACAAATACTTCTCTGCTTCCCAAAAGCCTAAGTTGCACATATTGTGAATTAGGTGTAGAGTTTAGCTCAGAGAGTGTGTCACAGAAGCTATGGGTGACCTGCGACTTGAGTAACCTATGCTGATGTTCCTGCAATTTCAACTTGAAAAATTTTTGCTTTGTGGAGATGGGGAAAATGGTAGAAAACATTTCAATGGCATTTATATCATCTAGACTTTAAATGTTGCCTTTTATGAAGAAGAGTTACCTTTCTTCCATTTGCTTCCAAAATTACTCTAGGGAAGAGAATGCAATTAGTTTCAGCTAATTGAACCTGAGCAGAGAATGAGGCTATCTCTGTGTCACTGAGTCTTGTCATTTTCTCAGGAGCCCATAGAAGTTCAACAGCAGAGTATCTATCTCCTTCTCTTTTTATTCTCTAACATATTAAATAACTTTTTTGTTCCTTTTTAAAAAAAGGTTAGTGGGATCTGATATCAGGCACTACATACAGCTGAATATGAACTATTTGATAAAAAAAAAAGTTTAAAAGGTAGGTATCTTTGCAAAGGATCCTAGCAAGGTTAGGGAAAATGAACTAGGTACTTTAAAGTGAAAGGAAGACCTTCTAGCTAGATGGTCAAGAAATATTGATAGTGTTTCTACCATGAAATGGAGAGCTTTGATTTCTGCTTCAAGCCCCCTTTGGAATTGATAGAAAGTTGAATGTTTTGGCTGTCATTCACCCTGTAGTCTTCTGACTTCCCTTCTTGTCGGGGAGGTGTCTTAGAAAGGTATATTTTCTTGCTCTGTCTTCCTTTCAAAACAATCTAGTGTTCATAAGGGGGATGATTTTTACAAATTTATTAGTCTCTCTAAGTGATTTGGATTTCTTTGACCTACTTTGTTAGTATTCTTCAGCTTTCTGGATGTGAAAGCACAGAGAATAGAAAGGGAAAGGAGCTATGTCCACTGTTAAAAATGACCTCTTTGAAAGTGGTTTCCAAATGAAGTAACACAAAATGGCTGGTGGTCTCAGTGGTCAGGGCTAGCCATTCCCTGAAACAAACTGATGCATCATGCTTCATAAAGTCTGTTTCAGGTCTCTTCTGTGTTGTCTTTTGATACAATTGATTTTTGTAGTGTTGCTTTGCCTGAAGTATCTAAATTAGTTTGACAAGTGTGATTATAGGCTGTCATAGTTTTGGTGATACAGCATCCTCTCCCAGATGTGACATAAAGATATGAGAGAAGTAAAATGATGAGAAGTCAAAGTGGTAAGTAATGAAGGCAGTCAAAACCATCTAGTTTTCACTGATAATGCCATCAGAGCGATCCCTAAAATGAATTAACTGGAGAGCTACTGACAGATTTAGTTCCCAATAAACTAATAGTTTTGCTCCAGAAGAGGTGAAATTGCACATGCAAATGGACAATCAGGAGCTTAGATCCTAGAAGTGGGGGTTTTGGATAATGTGGTTGAATATAGAGCTCTTTTCCTCTCCAGTCTCTCTTCTCCTCTGCCCTCCAGCCTGCCCCTCTTCCCAGCTTCTGCTGTCTCCAGGAGCTGAGTTTTGCATTTTACGTGACGTTTGATGAATACCAATTTCTTAAACTAAATTTGCTGCATGGTTATGGTTGTTGTTTGGGGTTTTTTTTGGGTCAGAGCCACTGCTGAGCACAGATTTTGAAATGAAAACAAAACCAGCAATGAAATCGAGGAGAATTTTAGTAGTATCTCCTTTAGTTGCAGGGGAAGCACTAAAACTGTCTGTTTTATGGGTCTGGGCTGCCACTACTGAATTAGCTACGGTTGCTCAACAGCTGGGCCATTAACTCCTTAGCCATAAAGTCTATCTGCTGTTTGTTCTAAGTGAAGCTTTAGTTGATATTTAGAAATGGAATCTCATCCCGTCAAGTGTGTTGCCCAAAACTGTGCATTTTGCTTCTGAAACAAACTTTCCTGCCCAGAAGTCTTTTGTGAAGAGTGCAATAGGTTGCTAATGGTTTTGCTGCAATTTTCTAAGTTTTCTGTATTTCTAACTATAAAAAAGTTTTCCTACATGAAAAAGAAGCTGCTTACTTGGAAATTATGAGAGGTTTGTGTTTTTGTTTTGATGTGGGGTTTTTGTTTTTGTCCAGGGTTTCTGTTAATCTCCCAGAATTAGGCCACTAAAAACAAATTTAAGTATTCTTTCATTTTTGAGTACAAATGGTAAAAGTCACATATAATCCTCATAAGGAATATCATAAGTGTACATGCATTCCATTAAATATGACTACTAGCTTTTTAAGAAAAAGCAAAACAAAACCCATCCAGAAAACAAGGCTTCAGGAACAGAAAAAAGAGAGTTAGTAGGCTACAGAGAAACTAAAAGTCAGGATTAATTAATGGAAGAACCAATCACAGAAAAGATAAGAACATGTTAATAACTATTTACCTAATCTACTTCATATATCTGTAAAATGTCTGTTATCTCTGTGGTCAAAGGCTGTTGAAAGTTGTTCAAGAAAGCTGCAGTTGAAAGTTTAAATTATTCTCTGAAAATAAGGAACCTTAAGCAAAGAACTGAATTTGAGGTTTTTAATTAAGTAGTGAGACAACCATACGGTGAGATCTGTGTTTCATACTGAAACTTTAAAAAAAAGGAAATTATGTGGGCAGAATGTTTGGTTGACTAGATTAGCTTCTGAATTTTGATGCATCCCAAATTTCCTCTGTTATTGTGAATATATTTGCTCCTCAACAACAGTTCCTATATATTAAGCAGTATTAAATCCTTAAGAATATCTTACTGTTTTCCCTTGGGAAACTGTGGAGACAGTTTTAGTGTAGGTTTTCAGTTAATATAATGCTTATTATTACTTGAACTATAGAGCAAAAATGAATTTTTCCTTCTTGATTTCTCAGCTGGCTTGCCCTATACTGTGCAAGCTCTGTCTACAATGCTAATTTAGTTATTAAAAACAATAAGCTGTACACAGTTTATTGTGGCTTCCCACTTTTTTAGATTGGAAACAAATAAAACATTTTCAAATTAATATCTGCAAAGTAAAAATGGATCGTTTGAAGCTTTATAATAAGTTGCATAAGTTATATACTTAATTGTGTTTAACTTAATTGTGTTGTTTTTTCCCTTCTCCTAGAGCTACCATAAATATTGCTGTTTAAAAACTTAAGGCTGGAACCCAATTGAGAGCAAAACAGTTTGTAGGAGTTTCCTTCAAGGAATTAGAAAGGTATATTCAGGGAGCTTATTAAAAGCCAAGCACTTGACAGGAAAAATGTGTAGATGATTTCTACTGTATCCTTCACAGAGTGTTGTGGTGTCAAAGAGAACCAAAAAAAAAAGGCAAGGTTCGCTATTTAAATCAACATTACCTGTCTTTAATTTCATAAAAAGAAACCCCTTGTTACAGAATGGTGTATCTGATTTCTTCCAAAACGTTGCATTATTTTGAAAACAGCAGCAGTAGCAAATGTATTCAAGACATTTTTATGAACACACTTCTCCTTACTTAGAGAAGCTTTTATCCCTGTGCACTTCCTAATCTTTGTCCTGCTTCTGTCTGTCACAGCGAGTTCTCTTGTCCCTGATATTAATGAAAACTCTGTTATATGTGAAAGTGAATAGTATCCAGTCAGTAGTTCACAGCAGAAGCTGTGGTATTCTCGTGTTTCATTTCTTGCTCTCAGACACATCAGCAATGTGTGCCTGGTGGAATTTTTTTGTATACATTTTTTCTATACTTTTCCCTTAATGACTGTTTCTGACTTCACAGTCTACCTAATAAACACAACGCACCAGCGAAAAAGAGAGTGTCTGTTAAGTATTAAACATGTTTTCCTTCCATTTTTTTTTTTATTAAGAAGATATTTTCCATTTAGGAAAATTTATATCTTGGAATATATATGCTCTTTGGAAAGTTTTGCTTAATATCAAGCTAATTTATAAGTCTAATTCAGAGTAGCAAAGGCATTCAAGTATAATGTGTGCAATAAGAATAGGGCTCAAATCTTGTATTTCCTGAGTTCAGATCCTGTCATTGCATGTACCTGTACATTCTTTTTCGGCTGGGTGGCCCCGCTGTCTTTTTTAAGGAGAATAAAGTTGTTCACATCTCTAACAAACATCAGGGTTTTTTACCCAGGGTAATTTGATACTTTAACCTCATAATTTTTATGATTTGGATTAGTTACATGTGTCTCTTGGCAAGACATGGCTTTCCTGCAATAATAGTATCAAGCATTTTTCTAATGAAAGTCTAACTCCAATTGTTAATATCATCTGATATCAGTGCATACCTCAAATGTGTGTGATTGATGGGAAGAAAAAGGTAGTACATGATTGAGAAGCATAATTGCTATTAATATTTTGCAATGTATTTAGTACACATAAATTCAAAAGTTATTTATTGTAGTTGTGAAATACACTAAGGTTTTAGAGAGGCTGGAATACGTCTGCAGCAGGCTGGCTGCTGATATTTTTTTTTCTTTAACAAAAAACTTCTGATACTATGTATTACCATAAATAAACATACTGAGAAAGTGTAAAAATGAGGTTTATTATACTTTTCACTAAACAAGTTATAAGTATTTTAAGGAAGTAATGCCTAAAGCAGGAAACTATCTGTAGAACTGCAGGCTGGGGCACTGTCCCCAGAAATTAATGGCAAGAATCCCAGTTAACTTAATGACAGCATCATGTGTCTGTGTTTTCCTACTGAGGAAAGTGCTAAAGTTTTAGCTAAGTGTAAGCATATACATAAACTTGAAACGTCTATGTTGATGACATATATTTAAATGCATGCTTTATTAGAATTTTCAGAAATTTAATATTGTACTGCTATAAATGTGTACAGAGAAATGAATATAAAGAGTACCCCAAAATTCCACTGATGGTACATCTCCCACTGGTGAGATGTATAATCTCGAGCATAATTATTTACTATAACTTATTATTCTTTCCTTGCATGTAGTGAATATGATATATCACGTCATATGTAGATGACTGGTGTTCCTTTTACAGTGGATGGAAGGCAGTGGATTAAACTCGTGTGGGAAGGGTCAAGTGGTTTTTGGAAGTCTTCTGGCAGGTGACTAATGTGGTGGTCTCATGTAGCCACATGCGTGGGACCTGCTGTACATTCCCCTTCTTTGTCTTACTGGATGTGTCCTCATAACGTGACTAAACTGCAAGTGTCCCCTGACAGTTGCTAGAGCTGTTTTTTTCTGAAATGACCATATATATGCTTTATTTGAAGTCTTATAACATAATGTGCATGTTTTCCTATGGAAGTCTAAACCCATGTGTAGTAGAGGGCAGGACGTCCTTCACCCACTTGTGATGGACCATCAAAACAAAACTCAGTAGTGACTTGATCCACTTGATCTGAAAAATTGGAATGGCATGAAGCCTTCAGCACTCCAAATCCCTCAGTTTCTCAGTTTAGGAGCTAACGTTAATTTGTGGGTAGGAAACAGTATTTGTTTAACTTCCTGAATGTACCATCTTTTAAAAAGAAAAATATTTATTTTTTGCGCTAAACTATTATGTGGGTAGATTTTTATAAGAATTGATACATTTAATGAAAGTGTGTGTGGTGTCTATTTCAATCAATCAATTTGTATCCACAGAGGGATATAGTTGGTGTTGAGGAACTCATTCAAAGTCTAAAATAAAATATTGGAATCCTTGCTTTGCTGCTGTGAAAATTCGTGAAAGAATGTTGGCAATTGAGGCTTTATAACTGAAGTTTATTGTATTCCTAGATGTTGGTCAGTTTGTGTGCCAAACAGCTCAGCTCTGTTAATGCTGGAGCAAATCACATGTTCAAAAAATTTGTCTGTGGGACATGTTCTGAGTGGGCAACTTGTGTCTGTGATCACTGGCCATATTTACATGATCCCACTCAACTCATGTTTTCCAGGCTTATGTCAATTGTTTTTCTTGCTGAGGAGAATTTGAACTTGGATGTCTTGATTCAAATAGGGCATGTCTCTTAACCAACATGCAATCACTGTTAGAATGTTTTATTAACTACTGCTGAAACTTGTTCTTCCCATAGTGTAGCAGTTAGAACCATTCATACAGAATGACAGATTCCAATCCCTTATGAGGTTATGAGCTTTCTTTTTTTTATATAAATATATTTAACTATATGAATGTATATAATATATAAAACACACAGACATGCTTATAAAAATATAAGCCATTTAATTTTAGTGTTTCCAAACGTTGACATAATGTTGTTTTGATTCATTATTTGCATTGTGTATATATGTATGTATGTATTTATCAGGTGAATGGTAGAATTGTAGAAAAAATTCTACTGATTTTTTTTTTTTTGTTTATGAGAGTGATGTGTTTGTATGTCAGAGCAAATGGAGATGTATTGATCTTTTCCCTTGTTTCTGTTAGAATGTACAGTTTTGTTTTAAGTCTTAAAACATCAAGTAAGAAAATGTAACTATAAAGAAAAAAGATTATATGGAACAGATTTTTTTTCAAAAGATAATATTTGGTGGTTTTTTTAATTGCTACATAGAGATAGTTTTCAGGTGCAACTGGAATACTTTCAAAGAGAGGGTATTATTACTTGATTTTATTGTGTTGAATCAAGCCCATGATACAGCCTCTTAGCTGAAATCAGTCATTGAATCTTGGATGTTTGATTTCTCATGTTTCAAAATGTCAACATATTTTTCTTAATCGATTTATTTGCATAGTAAAGGAATTAATTTTTGTTCAATTTATTAAAAAGGTTTGTTCCATATCAGTAGCTCTTCAGAAAAAAATAAAATTAATTGTATTATTTACTGAGTAGATTATAACTGTGATATTGCTTTGTGCTGATTGTGCAAGGACGCATTTGTCTGTTACACAGATAAATGGACAACATTCAAAGTGTGATCAGTTTTATTAGCCCTAAATAGAAAAAAAGAGTAGTGATAAAGTCCTTCCAAATGATAACTAAAGAAAACATTATTTTAACTGTTAGCAAATCCCAAGGCTCCGCACAGTCACCTAATTAGCTCACCTATGGACATCTCAGCTGGATTTCATCTGCAGTCAGATGCTGGAAAGTGTGAAAGTATCATGTGCTTAAATTCATAAGCAGGGTTGAAAATCATGTCTCCCTGTGCAGATGGAATATAATTTTCTATCTGTGGTCTCTGACTATCTCTTCTCTTTACTTAACACTTGCAATCAGTTGCATATCACTTAGTTTTCTGATTAAAAGGCACAATTTTTTGTCTTTATGATGTATATGCTTGTCTGTCTGCTTTTGTTTTTCAGTTAAAATAAGTCTCTACTTGTCCTATTATTGAAAAAGTCTTGTCAGTGGAATTGCTAGTGAACAATACTGGTAAACAAGGGAGAGAAAGAACATGTTTTTAAAACAGTTTTTCTTTTCCCTGGGCAAATGCGACATAGGAGGAGACAATGACATACCTACTTTTGATCTTTTATCTTAAAGATTTTCTGTCATATTTAGAGCTGCAGTCATTGTATTGTGTATTATTGTTGTAAAAAATCATGTATCCAAGAAGATAAGATTCAAAATTTCATGACAAGTAGAGATGAATGGTTTTTAGAAAAAAAACACAGGCTGATGGCACAAATGATGTGCAATATCCAAGTAAGGGATTTTATTTCTCTCCTCAATACAAGGACTAAATGAAAATGCAATAACTGTTCTCACAAAACAAGACCCGCTTTTATAATTCCACCATTTAAAGACATTCTGTGTGTTTAAGCAGTGACAAGTGTATTCATTATTAATTAGCATTCAGGAGGTAACTGACTGTCACTTGCCAGTCAGAGTGGAGCTTGGAAGAATGTTGACATTGATTGATGGACATGTTCTGGGACTATGCACAAACAAACTGCTGGGGTCATCTGAATACTTAGAAACATTACAGATCACCTCCCCATACACAAAAAGCTCGGCCTGTGCTTCTTCCTTAAGGGAAATTACCCTTCCAGGTATCCTAGGCTCACTTGATTTGTAAATTAAACCATCACTTTCCTTCCTTGTGGTCACCAGATAAGAAAAGTTCAGTTTAGTGTGGAGAACATGGATAACATGTCACTGTTCTGTTTTAGCTGTTTGTGATTGAGGTGCTTAATAATTCAGCAAATTTTTTTATGTTGCTTTTAGGAGTTCTGTAGTACTTACCTAATGGATATATACTAATGCAATTTTTTCTTTAGGCAGACGAGAATCCCAACCCCTAATTTATATTTCTTCGACATAGAGAGATGGAAGAGGTCTTTCAATCTTGCCATCTCTATGGTCTCTTCAGAAGTGAGTTTTACATACCTGCAGTGATACCAGTTGTGTGCATCTCCTGCAATCAGTAGTGTATTTAGATTCAGTGGAGTGAAGACACCCTTATGACTCCCTCACACCTCTTTTTAAAGGAGGATATAAGCAAGCTCTTAGTGTGTCACATACCAATGCCTCTCACCCTTGGCTGAGTATCCTGTGTGCTGTAGGAAGAGTGTCTGAACTCCTGCTTTTCATGGTGGGCATCTACCTGCTCATACAATGGTGGCAGTACTTAGCTAAAGAAACAGAGTATGGTGGTCTAAGTGCTATAGAGAATTTCAGGGAGATGACACTTTCCTGTGTAAGAGAACACTCTGGTCATCAACATATGATAAGCACCTGCTTCACAGATACTTATTTCTAATAATTTTTCAATTTTTTTTTGAATATGCTTCCAAATATACCATGGTTTACTTGGATTTATTAACTAAGACAGAGGGCTACTCATTAAGGGGATTGAAAAGGAGAGCATATGACTGGAGCCCTTTTCCTGTGATTATCCATGGGGATAAAACCCTATTACATGACCCTGTAGGTTAAAAATTGGATTGTCTTGTCTTCTTTAAAATCCCCATAACTTTCAGCTTTGAGAGACATTGCAGTTCCACCCACTCCAGATGGAAGAAGCGTGATGCTGGGAATCCCTTGCCAATCTCTGTCCCTGATAACAGTTTCTGAAGCATATTGGGGAAATCTGTTGAGAGCTGTTATAATTTCATACTTCTCTGCCAGTTTTCTCTTTCCCTGTTTCTTCCAAGTACCTGCTATTGGGGTTCCTTAGTTCTTCTTTGAGGCTGGCAGGGTATTCCTGCAATGAGGCAGGGCTCGCTGCTTTTACCCACTAGAAAAAGGGACCACAAACGTTTCTGTTGCAAAACTGCTTACTTTCCCTTGGGTAAAATCTTGCTTACTTTATTCATAAAAAAAAAATAAAATAATGAGTCCCTTGGGACTGCTTGTGAAAGTAAGAAAAACAGGAATTGGCCCCATGTCATAACCATCTGTTATTAACACAAAGAGCAAGAGCCCAGTCTTGCAGTCCTTGCTAAAAGCAGTTTGTTTAATAGGAATTACTACAAATACGAAAAATGTGTGTTTTCCTCATTACTATGACAATATTCCCTTCCAGTAGTGGAAAAAAAAAGTAATCATGAATCTTGGTGTACAATCACACAATTGCATTATGTTATATTGCAGTAGGCTGTATGCAATAAACATCTCATTCCAAGAAATATATATATTGCAGTATTTTCAAAAATCACTTCAGCTACTTTCACACATATTTTTTCATAGTACATATTTTTATTTTATGGCTGAATTATGACTATTTTTTTTCCTACTGTTTTTATGACTGAGGTAAACATTTTTTTATTATTATTTTATTTTTATAGCAACTAGTTTGAAAATGGTGCCATTTTTCCCTCTCCTCCAGCAGAAAATGTTTGTCTTTTTACTTGATGACTTCCCTGCCCCAGGCACACATGCTCTCTGATCCCCTCCCTCAATTATAACTACAGGTATTACTGGAGAACGGAAATAATTTGATCCATCTTGTCATGCCATGTCGTGGCAGAGAGGTAGTGTTGGTGGCTGTTACTTCCATTCACCTGTAGAATGAACTGCTGGGTTAGATTGTGTTTTTTCCCAAAATTTGTGACTCCCCCCGTATTCTTTATTTTTACCTTCATATTTGAGAGAATTATTCCATACTATTTAGTACAAACCCCATATCTCTGTAAAAAGGATCAGTTTGATGTCTTCCTGACCATTTGTTTTTCCATCTAGTTCATCACTAGTTCTGAGAGTTGTGCTAGTCCCTGCAAGGTAACTTGAGCCATGAGTGTTAATAGGAGCATTTAATCCGTGCTCCTTCACTTCTGGCTGTAAATCTGTTAGGCAGAACATGGGTTGCTGTAATCCTGTTGATTGCACCTCAGTGGCAGGCCAGTCCCCTGGCAGGCTGTAGTGCCTTTAAGGGTGGCTTTGAACAATCGGTCTGGCACAGAGCACATGCAGCACAGCCCAGAATCTGGGAAAATATATAAATTATGATAGGAGGCTGTGTGTTTCCATGGTGTATGCAGAAAGACAGGAATTGCTGTATTGGATCAAACAAGTGGCTTGTCAAATCCATTACTCTTTTGCCAGAAAATGTCCAGTAGCAGATGTTTGGAAAAAAAAAAATATGAAGGAACATCAGTTTTCCTTTTCTTCAACCTGAAAGCATTTTCTACAGCTCTGTTATGTCCTTTATATCCTGTATACAGCCCTTTATATCCTTTCTCCAGTCATTTTTGTCATTCGAATGTTAGAATAATTGTTTTCATTTCATGTAATAGATATGTTCCATATAAGCTCCTAGTATATTTTTGTGATTTTTCTTAAGTTTGTGCCCTCAGATTTAAATAGACTGGAAATTCTGCAGATGTTTGCATTATTAACTACTGGAGCTTAGAATTTATACTTTGAACTTGACTGAAAAGGCCCTTGAGGATCTGATGTGGAAGCATACACAGTAACAACACTAAATTGATTTCTGTGCATTTAGAGATGCAGTTTTTTAACAGAGAAAACAAAATTCATAATTTGTAAGTGATGTGTAGGACAAATACAGTGTAATTTTATTAGAGGAACATTATGACAACTTATTTTTCTGTATTTATAGACACTTTGAGCCATTGAAGGGTTAACCCCCCTCCCCCCCAGGCAAGCAGGATATCACTTTCCTAAAAATGCCATTGGGAAACCGAGATAAATGGTGAAGCATTTTCTGTGTTGACATGATGTTCGCCTGTCCGATTGCATCCTTCCCAACAGACAGCAGAGAAGCAATTACAAAAAAAGACATCTGTGCCAAGGTTTGGCTAGCCAGGGAGGGCAAGCTCTTGTGTTTAAGAGGTAGAGAATCCAATCGATGAAAATGTCTGGGCCTGTTAGCGCCAATAAAGCTGAAGGCCACTGGGAAGCTCAGAGAGGGTCTTTTGTTGCAGAGATAGAAAAGAGGCCGAAGCGGTGACACTTGGGGAGGAATAGGGTCAGCCAGTACCATCATCCATCTTCCTCAATGGCAGCTTTCTGTCAGTTTTTAACCCTGCTCAGCAGAGGATCTAAAACCCTATTGTTGGCACCAGCCAATTCTCAGCCAAGTGTAAATGAAGTTAATATTCACTGACCTTATGCATAGCCAATGAAGGCCCTTGATGTCATCCTGGAAATAATGTTATCTGACACTTCAAAAAGCAGATGTTGGCAGGTTGTTTGTGGTTTTTTGCTGAGCCAGTACGCAAAGACGCATTGTTTAGGCACCTCGCATTTGAACTGATTTCCATAATAACCACAAATAGGCCTTTTTGACCTTAAATTGACATAGTTATGGTTTTAGTTTGCATATCATTATATGCTGCTCACAAAGCCTGGCTAACCTGCACTAAGTGGTCAGGGGTAAATAACTTGGTTCCCTTGGATAAGAAATATATGGGTCAGTGAGCAAAATTTATTTATGCTGATAAAACAGTGAGTAATTAAAATAGTTTAAATAGTTCAAAGCAGATATTTTAAGAGCAAAATGAAGAATAGTATTTTGTTTTGCAACGTACCTCCATGAAAGGAAATATGTAACAGAAGTAAAAAAAAAAAAAGGATACCACTTTCAGAGGTGCAGACAGCTTTTATTCTGAAAGGCCTCTTGCAAGCTACTGTTAATGTCTTCCTTTGTCTCCAGTAATATTTTGTCATGGTAAAACATGATTATTCTAATGTTTTAGTTACGGAAAGTTAATAATTCTTACAGGTTCCACTTTGCCAGAAGTTTGTCTAAGGCAGCAGCAGACTGGTCATATCTGCCTATCTGTACAGTTATTTCATCCAGGCAAGTCCCCAAGCCTTCTGCAGACTTCTGGAAGCAGAACACATCCACACTCCTCTTGTCTAAAAGCCAGTGTCAAATATATGTTGCAACTCTAGGGGTGAAACATTATGGTTCTTTTTAAAGCACAGTGCTATTTCTCAGCAGTCTGTGGTTCTGATTGGAGGAAAGTTATAAACATGTACCACACATGGGAGGTGAAAAGTATTTGATTTGGTTTATTTTCCTTGTAAATTAGGTATAATTCTGGCTCATGTGTGCTTGTCTTATGCAAGATGAGCATAATAACATTCAGTAATGAAGTGCAGATGCAGGATGAGTAGTCATTATTAATAAAAAAGTTCAGCTGTATCAGTGCCACACAACCATATTTTTCCCCTTTGTGTACAAAATGCAGTGGCAGGTAAGAGAAATCTAAGAAATTCTCTATTAGTTCATGGTATTGGTGTTAAAAATATGTTTTAATGATGATTTAGTATAGTTAGCACCCTTCAGGCTGTGATGCATTCCTGTCCTTTTGAAACAGCACTCAAAATAGCATGATTTTTTTTTTGTCTTTTTTTTTTGTCAAATAATGAGTTAACAGTTGAACTGAGAAAGCCTGATAATCACAGTTGCTCAGGAGGCAATTATCTGAAAAGCTGGCAAAGATGAGAAATACCAGCAAAGATCTGCATCTAATTGAAATCACTCAAATCTGATCTTAAGATAAACAGTCCTAGTATTTTTGGAAACTGTGTTATTGATTGTGTTCTTCCCATCAGTTATGTTTGTTTGTACCTGTTAGAGAAGTGAACATGTTTCCTGTAGTAACAGATTTCCTTAGAAACTCGTCAGCTAGAGATTCCTTGCTGTCTTTGCTGAGTATTAACTCATATCAGATGGGTTTAAAAAAAAAAAAATTCACTAGGTTCCTGGATGAAAGTTAAAGGAATTGGTGATTGATTTTGTTTGAAGTACATCATTGTATTTCATTAGCATCTGGTTATTTGTGTGCTGTCTGTGACATATGATGGCTCAGTCATATAGCTCAGATGATTAAAAGGCTAATTTTAGTTTAGAACTGATTTTAATGGGGTATCTGATAGGCCTAATTTGTCCAAATAGATTAACTCTGATCACCTCTCCCTGCCTGCCCCAATCCTATATTCAGTTTATTCTACAGTAGTTTTGAAAATACATGAAGTTAGATGAAAATTTCTGAAATACAGAATTACAGCCAGCTACTGAACAGTGTGGAAAGAGCAATGATCCAGAGAGCACTGAAGGCAATGAGGCACCTTAGTGGGCCTTTAACAAGCCCTAAGTCTGCTAAGAAAGCAAATTAATTTGTTTAAGACTTTACAAAGACCCATTTCTTCCGTAAGTTATATTGAGTAATAACCAGATTGAGTCACATTTTCGTTTTACTACTCTGCTGTAAATCGGTTCATTTCTGGCTCAGTTTTGTTAGTCTGTCCCTTTCTCGGGCTTTATCGTAAGAAAAGTGTAGAATGCCAAAAGAAACATCAAACTGACCCAGTTCTGCCCTCTCCTCCAGCAGAAATGGATACTGAACTACAGAAGTGTATTTCCTATTTCTGGAAGGAGACTGTGAAAGAGAAATTTGCCTTTGTGAATTAACCCATGGACAGATTGATTCATTTCATCCTGTTGGTATTGAATATTGTTCTTATTTTAGTTGAAAGTTTGCAAAATGCTAGCTTTCTGTGGGCAGGCCACTGAGGAAGTGATCCAAAAATAATATAAATTGAAAGTGTTTGGTTTAATGTACTTTTCTATTTGTTTGTGGTTTTGGCTTTGTGTTTTCTTTTCTTTTTTTTTTCCTTAAACAAAACAGAACAAAACAAAATATGCTTTGGAGTAAATGTCAGCAGAAGATTCATTAGGGGATAAGGACACAGCTAGCTGAGAGGTGCAGGGGTGCGGGGAGCTGTTTGGGGTCTCTCCTGCTGAAGGAAGGCACTACCAGCAGTGGGTTTGCTGGTGACATTGGTTCTGTGTCTGGCTGTTCTGATGGAGGAAACTTTCCAGGGTCTGTGAACCCAATGTTCTTGCTTGGAACTAGGTTGTTTTTGTTCCTGATTGATCTCATCTGTAAGAGGTGAGGTCTTCAAGAGCAGATTTTTTTTTGGCTGTTTCTGTTGTTTAGGATAATACATAATTTTCACCTCTGGACTCTGGTCCTCGGCAGTCTGTATGGATCTGAGTTCATTTGGATTGCATTGTTTGCATGGCTGTGATTTTCTTTGACAGTTGCATCATCTGGGAAGAGAAAAATGGAATTACATATGAAAAATTGCTTTGCTCTCCAGAGTTTCTAGAAAACTGCTTTGAAGCTGTAGTGTGAAATCTCTAGCGTGTCTGCAGATGATTTGTACTAATAAAAAATAGCCAGCAAAACTCTGTTGGAGAAAATAATATTGGAAGAAAAAAGCAAAGAAAAAATCAATTGTATGAGGAGATAGAATATTTAGTACTGACTCATCTTCCCTAATCAGTAGAAAAATGGATTATATGACTAATAAAGAATCACCTCAAAGAGAACAGTTAAACTATGTACCATTTTGTTGAACAGATCAAAAATACTGTGAATAACCTACCAATAATTAAATACATGATTTTACAACAAACAAAATTTGCCATATGAGGGAAAAAAAAATCAAATGGTGTGAAGCACCAGCCATCAGATTGAAGCCTGGGAATATATCACTGGGGAGAGGGAAGGAGAGGGTAAGTCAGTTATGAGGAGCTGTGGACAGGTGAGGTGATGCAATCTAAAGATAAGATTTTGGGCAGGGGCTCAGCTTGAGGAGGATGATGGTATGTCTCATCTTCTACCCTATACTTCAGTGTGCCAGGCAGTGGAGGGGTCAAGAGGTGGATGAGCACAAATGAAAAGCAGGAGCTCTCATCACCATGGTAGGCATTCCATCAGATGGCTCGCATGCCACTGCACGGTG
This sequence comes from Cinclus cinclus, assembly GCF_963662255.1. NCBI lineage: Eukaryota > Metazoa > Chordata > Aves > Passeriformes > Cinclidae > Cinclus > Cinclus cinclus. The sequence goes on along the minus strand of NC_085048.1, from coordinate 37,741,381 downwards.
GTACCTGAGTGCTGTGCTGATAACCAGTGTGGGGCGTGCTGGGGAGCTGCCCTGGCCACTGACACAGCCCCACACAGCCACCCTTGCTCTGCTCCACCAGTTCTTTACTTAGGGCTCTGCCTTTGTTTCATAATATTAATAAGTCAAATGTGCAAGAATAAAGGTGAGGCCTGACTGAAATGACTAGGAGGTCTTTACCTTTCATAAACACTGAGGTCTATTTGTTGCCTCTCTCTCCTTTTTTTTTTTTCTTTTCTTTTCTTTTTTTCTTTTTCTTTTTTTTTTTTTTTGTGGTAGCGCATTTCAAAATGCCTTTTCCACATTCAGAAAAGATAATTTCTTAATTGATGCAATATCGATGGTAAGTGTTGTGGGAATACCTTTCATAAGTAATAAAAAAAAGAGCTCACTTGTAAGTGCAGCCATATTCTTATTTAGTAGAGGAGAATTAGGTACATTCTTCCTCTTTCTCCTCAAATGGCAGAGGGTGTGAAAAAAGTTAGATTTTTGTACTACTCATGCAAAACACCTCACTGTGTTTTATCCACATGGCAAGAGAGGCAGGAAAAATATCACTTAAAAAAAAAAAAAATTCAATTTGAATTAGTGATCTTAACCTGAAGTGACTGGGCTCTGTGCTTTTCATTAAGCAAGTTGGAATGTCTGTTATTTTCTATGCACCATCCCAAAGTGCCTGCAAAACTGGAAATTAAAGATGAGTTGAGTAAAAGAATGGTTCTGAGGCTGAGAATTTATCGTTTGGGGTTTTTAAAAATTTCTTTAGCTTTAGACAGACACACATAGATCATGTAGGTGAAATTAATTGAGTCCTTACAATATCAAGAATGTCTGAAATAAAAATTATTCTTTAATCCCTCTGAATGCATCTGTTCAGTGTTTGAATATATTTGGGTGATCTTTTCAAAATATATTCTACAACTGGAAGGACGAGGAGCCATTTTTTCCTCAAGCTAGAGTTTAGATGGTCATTCAGAAACAATAACAACAGCAAAACCATGTGATTCTTGCCACTGGAATATGAAATAGGTTACCAGTTGCTTTAGAATTATGAATTTAAAAAAATAAGAAATTAACAACTTCATATGCTCAAGCATATTTAGATTTTGAAGCCCATTTTAAAACTCTCGTTAAAAATAACTCCAGAGTTTTGTGGGTTTTATTTTTTATTTTATTTGGTCGGTTTGGGACTCTTTCTCTGTTTATATTTTTTTTTTAATACTCTTTTGTTTATGATGAACCAGTGTATCTTGAAGGACTAAACCAGGGATCTTAATTCATGTCATACACCAGTGGCAGGACTGCTTAGGAAGTGGCAGCGTAATCATAATAAATTCGAGCAGCTTTTACCTCTATCAAATCATTATGGGCAAAGTGTCTCCAAGCATGGGAGGATATTTATTTGTTGCATAGGTGTAAAGGAGGCCATAATTTAACTAGTGGAAACATTGGTACCACTGATGAGGAATGGGGAGGAGATAAACCCCTTGGGGGATTGGAAAGATCCAAAGTAAAACTGGTGTTATATTGGTATTGAATAGCAAAACTATCCTTTTTCTTGCAAACTAAGCGTATTTCCTGCAGAATTCACCAAGCAGACCATAATAAGCATGAATGGTTATCTCTCTCCCATATGATTGTAGAGGCCCTCGTAGAGTGAAATCTTTGCTACAGCCTGCATATGTGAAATACTCTCTACAGCCAGGCTGCAGAGGACTTTGAGTACACAAGACCTGGCTCTTTCACAGCCTCTCTCATGCAGTACATCAGGAAGCACAGGACTTACATTCCAGTGTCTGTGTAATTAGAGTCTCCCTATGGGTAAAATTTAGGTTAAAAGTGAGGAAATATCCTTCTACACGGAGCAGCAGAAGGTTTCTAGTCAGGGCACACCTGTTCCTCCGTGCTGAAGAGTGCAGGATAAAACAGGAATTGTTGGTGCAGAACAAGCATGTCAAGGGGAATCCAGGTTTTAAAGTGGTTTAAACTAAACAGGAACAAGTCTTACTCTGTTTGCATGGTTACAATAAGGAACAACTGGCTGTGAAGATTGCAATGATCCTCAGCTTGCAGCTCAAATGTTTAGCTATGAGTTCCAGTGTCTAGTTTCTTTAACACTGAGTGCTAAATGGGGATAAACTACTGGATATGCAATACCAGCCTGATTATTTCAGAACTGTATTCCTCTGCATTTTTCTATTTTGCATGTGTTTTTTACTTACACTGAAGTAATGTTCAGTTCTCTTGTTATACCCCCTAGAAATTTACAGCCTTGCTGTTGCCCATTTATGTTTTGACATCTACATTCCTGGAATGATCAGCTTCTGCTCTGCTGAATTAACTGCAATACACCATCATTCACTGAGTTTCTTTGCACCACTGAGAGCTAACTCTTAATCCTATGCTAAAAATAAAGTGCGGGAACTTGGTAAAGTTATGCTGGACAACAAAATAAGTTTGAATTTGCCTCATTGCATATAGTGCCTATTGCCAGCTCTTGTAGTGTTGCCACAGGCTTTATGGCTATTTGCTGCTCTACAGTTTCAGCTCCTGCAGAAATATATTTCAGTGTCTGTTCTTGAATTTTTTAAGGGTCAGCTGTCAAGCACTTCTGATTTTGACAAATGTTGTGTAGTTAAGGATATCAAAAGGAGATAATAAGTGATAAGGGGTAATAAAAAAAGAAAAATGGAAATGCTCATATTTTAAAGTCTCCAGCGCAAATAAGTAGAGGTAGCCCTTCTGTATGCATACCATTCATTAGCCAGGGAGTTTAAAGTTTTTTGTTGAGGTATGTTTTCCAGTTATGGGCTATTTAGGGATACAGGAAAGTCTAAAGTAATCTGTTTACTTCAAAGGAAGAAAGTAATGCCTTCTAGGTAGTATTATTTTAGGACTAAGAGAATGCCTTTCTATTTTTGTCACTAAGCTGTCACCTATGGTGCATCTGAGGCCTGAAGGGGATCATCTCAACAGAGTTAGAAATGGATGTTCTTTTGTTAATAAATCACAGTGTGTTATGTTTGTGCCTGTCTTTGCTACTTTCACAGAGGCATCTCATTTAAAGTCATTAAGAACTCATTGACACGTTTATTCTCACCACAGTGCACTAATAACATTCAAAGGTATTAGCATCTGACTACTGTGCATTTGCAAAAAAGTTGCAGTGCCAGGTCAGCACACATCCTACTTTTCTATGATAAATGAGAAATATTAACATATTAAGCCAGAAACAGATCTAAAATATTTCTAGTGTCAGCTTTCTGTCTTACATTTCACTTTTTTTTTCATGTTCCTGCAGTTCTGAGGTAGGTCCTAATTAGTGAATCATATAGATAATTTGACGTTATTGTTTTCAATTTGAAGCAATGATTAAACGTAGTTTGAAAAATTTTCAAAATTATGTAGCAAAAGATAATTCTCTAATATGACCAGGAGTCTCATACTCTCCGTTGCTGCCTCAGTAAGCACAGAGAATTAATAGAATCTCACAGTACACTGGTAGAAATTCAGAACAAAACAATGTGTAAGTCATGGACAAGCAAAATAATTTTCTGCCTATTTGTAAAATGATGTCTTTTAATTTGGCCACTGATACAACTAATAAGCTCTTAAAAATCATAAAGCTTTGTGTGGAAAATATAACTTTCTACAAAATATGCCAATTTATGCATGTTTTTCTGCCGCCACATCTTATTTGCATGAGAGAGGTTCATCCATGTTTCCATGAAAACAAATGGTAAACCTCCTGCTGAATTTATTTATCAAGCATTGCATAAAATGGATGCCATTTTCTGTTCAGCTATTCCCACTGGGTTTTCACTGGTGGGGGTTAGAAGATGTAATTTTGGCCTTGATGATGTGAATGGTGTGAATCTTAGTTTAGCTGGACCAGGAATTGAACCAAGATATTCTGCTTATTATTTTATGTTCATTTTAATGACAGCTGCTTGTGATGTCACAAAGCAGAGACATCATGGGTAAAACAGACATCTAAAGGAGGTACAGTTCTAAGCCTCACAGACAAAGATTTATTTTAAATTACCTGTGGTAAGAAAAAATAAGTGGTGGAAAATCAATGATGTTTAAAAATATTTCACACCTTGCTGTTAGAAAGAGTTGATGTTTTTATTGTGTAGTGGTGAGAATAAAAAGGAAGGTTAAAACTACTTTCTGTTTTTTTAGCATAGTTGTAATGACTATCTACATGCACCACTTCCTACACTAAATTTTGATCTGAACAATGCACAGGACACTGAATGATACAGGATCAAGGTTTCTCTTTCTATTTTGATTCCAAAGTGTTGTCTGCTGTCAAAGGAGAAGTGAACTTCATCAGACGTGACTTGACTCTACATCTGCACAGGAGGTTATCCCTTGTGAAAGAGTTGTGAATGAAACCTTTGTCTTCAGCTTCCTTGTAATCCTACAGTACAGTTAAGCATGTTAGCTTAGTTGGAATAATGTGCTGATTTTCTAAAGATGAAAAAAAAAAGAAAAAAAAGCCCTTCCCTCATTTTAGGTTCCCAGTTCTGTACTTTCTTAGATTTCACACCACCTGATTTGGCTTTAGCAACTCTGATTTCAGTCTGTCACCTCCCCTGGCTAAATATAAAAAAATTATATGCTCCTCTCCTTGAAGAAGAACATTTAAGAAATGCAGTCCCGGTGGGAATGCTGTTTTGTAGCAGCAGGGATTCTTTTTTCATGTCATTTTCTTAATTCAGTCTCTGTTTCAAATCTTTATCAGCACCTGTCCTTTTAATGAAACAGATTAAAACGTCTGGGAGTAAACAGAGGATTGATTTGGTGTGAAGGTACAGCTTCTGTGCTTTTGCAATACATGCAGTTATGAGCAGGAATACCACATGCTTTAATGTCCTTATGGCCTCTTAACTGCTTTGCTTCCTTGCCTTTGTGCATGCTGATTTTAGTTCTCCTTTCACTGTATTAGGCATTATTAAATGGATATTCTAGATTTTTTTTTTTTCTTTAGAAAAGGATCGTGTTGCTTGAAATGCTGGCTGGAGAGGGGTTATCTGTTACAGAACAGTGGAGATATAAAAGAAAATACTAAAGATACTTGTTAAAGATTTAGGTTAATAAAATGATAATATTCTGAAATATTACAGAATATATTGCAGCAGCTCAAATATATTGATGACTGTCTGACTGAGTTAGAGATAAAAACAGTAGACATGCATTTGCTCTGCTTGCTCACATTTAATTTCATCATAGTGAGTCACATAGGCATCAAGATTTATATGTGTCTGATAAGTAGTAAGGATAGAGAGTGCTAATGATGGTTGTAATGCTTTCTAGAATTCTGTTTCTTCTGACTTTGGTTGACATTGTGACTCTAAATACTGCAGATTCTGTAAATTAGTAAGTAGGAGGCAGAGGAGGGGACAACCCACCTCAGAACTCACGCCATATTCATCAGTATTTAGTCATCCATACTTTGATTTTTTTAATTCCTCCCTTCCCCCGTGTCTGGACAGCAGAATGCTTGGTGCTTTTCAGGGAATATTTATCAGATTAGAGTGTGCATTTATTGGAAGAAATTCAGGGAAAACAAGTCCATGCTTACTGAGGGCTGAGGGTTTGGTGAAGGCTTTTTGGTTTGGTGGGTTTTCTGTGTGTGTGTTTTTTTTTGGTTTTTTTTTTTTTTTGTTTGGTTTGTTTTGGGTTTTTTATGTGTATGTGGAGGGGGGTTGTTTGTTTTTGTTACTTTTTTGGTTTTTTTGGGGTGGGGGGATTTTGTAGGTTTTTTTTTATTTTCTAGGGAACTTATTTATCCTTCGATTGATAGAAAATCTTTTTCATCAGTGATCAGTACAGAATGGAGAGATTTGACTGAGTCTTACTGGTTCACATGGGGCAGCTGTCTCTAGCACAATCTCTTTCTGCTGATGGCCCTAGCACTGACATGACAGATGCTTGGAAAGCTGCTGTCCCTACTGCCACTGTTGTTGACACCATTGCAAATTCTTAAAGGAACGTTGCAAAGAGTCTTACTCTAGTTGAAAAAGAAGACCCATAGTTAAAAACAATGTAGTCTTTTACAGCCTGATCCCGTGGGGTCTCACTTGCCATCAAGTGCTTTTGGATAGTCTTAGCTGTAGATAGTCGGTTGAAGGTCTTCACCTCTTTAAATGGCTGTGGTGTTAATAGGAGAATTTGGAATATTGTGAGATGCTTGCACTTCTCTTACTGTCTTCATTTATATGACTTAAGTGTTTGCTGCCATTGTAGCAGTGGTCCTTAGAGGAGCTACTTTTCCGGGACATGAACAAAGAGAGGAGTGACAGTATTGCAGCTAGAAAAAAAACATGGGAAAAAGATAGCTATGGGCAATTTCCACAGCTCTTAATAAGTAGCAAGAGCAAGTATAGCAGAGAAAATCAATAAAAGCCCCTTGTCTACCTTCTTACCTCCACAGCCCTTTCCTGAAACTCACAAGAAAAAAAAGATGCAGGAATAAAGCATTTATCTTCAATGTGCCTGTCTGTTAGGTACATCCTGTGGCTGACAGCAAGGCTCTTTTTCACTTTATCATTTCATGCTTGTTTTGGTGGAGAAGAGAGTCAGTTATTCTATTTAATTCTATCAGCTGTTAGGAAGTCCTCTCTATTCTAGTGATATTTTCCTTTGAGCAGTTTAAATTCTTCTGAAATGGCACAGATTTTATTGAAGGGTGTTGTTGTTGCTGTTTAGTGTATTAATGCCTACATGTCTCAGCCAGACTCAAGAAGAGGAATCAGTTGATTCTGGGGTGCTCCTTTCCATGTACTTAATGGGTATATATCCCTTCTTTACTTCTTTTTTTTTCATTATTTAACCAGAGAAGATAGAGAAGTGGAGTTGGGTCTGGTAATAAAATTGTTAAGTGCCTACGTGGGGAATGAATCCCAAACACAAATTTTTGCTTAGGACGCTTTGTTACTGAGCATCCTTCTACATAATTTTCTCCTATGAAGAAGACTGCTTAGCCTGAAAAACTGGACAAATACTATATGTAGGTAACACAGAAGTAGGATGAAATCTCACAATGAAATAAAAGCAAGTGTGGGTTTGTTCCACTTCTACTTTATACTTCTGCTTAGAACAGAATAGAAGCCATAAACCCTGAATTTTCAGATTGTGCTATGCCTTATCATGACTAGTGAAATTTGAAACAGAACAGGGTAACCATCTTTCTGCAGCTCTTCATATGAAATCTAGTTTAATGGCTATTGCCAGAAAGGGAAGGGTACAAAATTATACATTAGGCATATAGGTATTTGAATCAAATACTTTAGAAGAAAAACCAGTATTTTGCACTTTGCTGTATTGCAACCAACTGCAAATGGCTAAAATAATGAGTAAACTTCTCATTTTAAACACTTTACATGATGTGACATAAAGACGTTGTGCATATATTGTTGACTTGGTCACTTCAGAGTAAGGACCTATGAAGACAGACCCAGTGGAAACATATTTTACGTGGTCTAATGAGGGAATAGGAATTCAAAATTGACAGACAGGTTTGGTGTACTCAGCGTCAGGAATTCAAGCCATGGAAGACAAGGCAATAAGATGTCAGCATGCCTGGAAGAATAGTATACATGTTCTCTGTTATAAAAATGACAAGCTGGAAGAGCTGAGTTACCATGATGTTGAGTTACCGTGCTCATCTTCTCCTAGAGAATGTATCTGCTGCCCAGAGAAGGTGTGGATTCCCTATCCCTGGAAGACCAAGCTGGATGGGGCCCTGAGCAACCTAGTCTAGTGGAAGGTGTCCCTGCCCATGATGGGGGGGCAGGAGTTGGGAGCTAGATGATCTTTAAGGTCCCTTCCAACTGAAACCATTCTATAATTCCATTATTCTTTCAAGAAACAGGTGCTTCAAGGGAATATTTGCCCAAGTTCATTGAAGTGTCAAATAATTTTATTTAAAGGAATTGAGAATAAAGAAAATGACTGCATCTTTAAAGTGCTTTTGATGCAAAAAGAAAATTAATGCAGATGTATGGATTGCCAAATGTTATGTTATTCTTTTATACAGAAAAATTGCCTTTTCCCACTCCACTGACATATTTAAGCATGGTTACAGCCTTAATAAAGTACACCTAAGCCCTACACCATTAAAGTAACTCTACAGAAAATTATGTACTAAAAGCAGCAGAAGTTTGCATCACCTGTTTGACCTTCATGAGAACAGCAGTGCAATCAATCTTTTAAGTTTAACAGAAGTGGTATAAAATTTGAGGAGGAGACATAAATTTTGCTGCATATGCAAAGAGCTGCATGTAAATGGACTATATACCTGTCAAATCTTTAGCTGAACAATATAGACTGAGATAATTCCACAAGTCAATCTCTTCCTCAAGTTTTGTGTTATTGGATTTGATTTACTAGTAAAACCATATAAACCCCACCTAATCTTCTTGAATTCTCTGTGAGGTTTTGCTTTGTCCCCTGTTATTTTTTGACTTTCTCATCTGAAAGAGCTGCTTTATGTGGAAACTACTCATCTAGCAGTATGACTTGGCATTTGTTGTCTGAATTTGTAAGATAGTGATTTTTTTTTTTTTTGGGGGGGGTTGTGTGATTAGTTTTTTTTTTTTTTTTTTGTCAAGCAGGTCAGTGCACACAAACTCTTTTATTTCTACATAAAATCCGAAGTCTGCCAACCTATTACATATACTACAAAGAAAAAAGGAGTATTTTATTTCTATATGCCAGTGGATGTAAATAAAAGTGCTATGTGCTTATGCAGTGTCAGGAATAATTTATATTAATTTTTAGGGCAATTACTGTACGACTGATTAGACTGTGGGCCTTACTGCCAAAGGATGTTGTAGAAACATAATCACAGCAAAGGTCAAGTATCTGTATTTTTAAACTGTACAGCAGAAACCCTTAGTTCTGCAGAGCAGTTACGACTGACAGAAAATTTTAGAGCAGCTTCACTGTAGACACAAAGCAGATGCTGTAAGTGGATTCAGATTTAAAAAAAAAAAAGAGAAAGAAAAAAGCAATCAGTACTACAACCCTAGCAATACCTATTTTCACATTAAATTCCATTTATTTTTCACAAGCTCCCATTATCAGACTTTGATGAAACAGATTTTTTTTTGACTGCTAATCCACAATACGTGCTATGTTCAGGATTGAAGGAGGATGAGTGAAAATTCAGCACAAAATGCTGTTTGAAATCTCTGGTACTACTGGAAAAATGCAAGTGCAGAGCACAGATTGGAGGATATATTGGCTTAAGTCCATCCAAAAGTTCCTGTTGGGAGTGTTACTTGTTGAAAACCAGTATTTCTGCAGTGCTGATGTACATTTGGGCTCATTCTTGCAAATATGTCCAGTAAAGTCACTATTACATCAAATGTGTTTGCACACATAGTCAAAACCTCTCACTACATTTCAAACAGATTCCAGTGAGCTTTGTACTGCTTTTATGTCTTTTTACTCCTTATTCTTAGTTCTGAGAAAAACATTTTGTTTTCACGAAGTTTCCGGTAATTTTCACATGTCTGGAAAGAGGCAACTTAAATGCAGATTAGAGTTTCAAGCACTTAAAGGCTTTATAGGATACAGAAACCAAAAGGGCGCAAAAGCACACAAAGGTGCTTTATTAATTCAGCATGAGAATTAGTGACTGGGCAAAGGGGTTGATACACTTTATAGTGCAGGAAGTAGCATGTTTATCACGGATTCCCAGATCCCTCAGAAAAGTCCATAATTAATAATTGTTGTAGCTTCATACATATATTGGCAAAAAGCCTAATAAATTGCTTCTGCATCAGGTATTTCAGTGATGTCGGAGGTTAGTTTGTTCCAAAGAAAGAATAAAGATGAGACATGGAAAAAAAATAGAGGGCTTTTAAAATTTCTCTTCATAACAAATATGTAGTTGATAAAGTCTTTAACAGTGCAACTTTCTGCAGTCACTGAGTATGTTTACTTGTTCTTTGGTTCACCCAAACTATTTGGTACTCATACCATTCATCTTTGCATGATAGACCAGTAGAGAGGGTTGTATCACTGAAATATGAATGATCATGAAGTGTGCACATATATATACATATGCTTACAAATTAAGATTCTTCAAATGTGTGTCCTGTCTGTACTGTTGCTGTAATGCAGGAAATTGCCATCTAGCATTTGTATTAATATCAAATTAGTTTTCATCACCATCCACATAAATGTCATAATAACCTAATACAGTCATAAACAACTTGACTGCATCAGTATTTTATTTTGAATTTAGAGAACAAGTTACAGTACACCAGCTTTTTACTCGAAAGCTCAAATATGCAACCTCAGCTTGATATCTCATTCCCTGTATGCATACATTACTCAGCTAAGTCACCAAGATTTTGTGTGACAAGCTATAGAAAGCTCTACAATGCTATGTGTATGGATCTAGGTGGATCCAGCTGTTATTAAAGAATTTTGGACAATCTGCTGTTCTAATTTCTCATTGCTACTCAGTCTCATAGGAGGCTAGATGAACTGCATGCATATGAAAACAGGAGATATTTTATGAGGCTATGAAACTGGGTGCCATTCGAGGATTACTGGTAATTCTTATGATTGGATACTTTATGTTGGCATGCCAGAAAAAGTAAGTGAGGGAAGGATTTATTTGAAACTGTTGCCTGGAGAGCAGTTCCACTGACCGTTTGCAAGAGGCTTGTGTTGGGTTTGTAAACATTGTTTGTCTGGTCTTATTTGAGGTGGGGTATAGTGTGCAGCATGTAGGTTGACAGATGTGATACAGGAGTCACAGAAGACCCATATTCTTTTGGACCATTAGCTTGAGGACCTGGCAGGATGGCCTTTGGCAACTGGAAACTGAGTCCTGGGTCTCCTAGACTGCAGTGAGAACGATACGTGTGGAAGCGCCAGCTGAAGTTCAGGTGTTGTAAAATCTTGGGAGAAATTACATCCCAAATGTTTAAAATGCGGCCTCTTGTCAGCTGGGCAGTAGAGAACAGGGATTAATTTGGACAACTTCTCTGAAAATATTCACACTGTATTACACTGCTCCAGTTTCTGTTGATGTTTCCCTCCCAACAGCCCTTTTTTTTCCTGCTGAAGCCCTCCGGGCAGACTCAGGATACCCAGATCCCAGTCTGACTTTGTATTTAAATCCAGTGTCAGAGTTGCCCAACCTTTTTCCTTTGTGTAGCTTTCCTGTGACTGTCTCAGAGGAGACCCATTTGAGATCAGTGGGTCTGCTGGACTGGTGTGCTTGTTGGTGATAAGGAGGTGGGTTGTGTAATGGAAATGTGTCTGGCTGAGTGATTATAAAAAGTTGGGAAGGGGAGGAACTGAGCAGCCCTCATGAGGACTGCAAGTCTGTTTTATTTTCCCTTGCTCAGCCCTATTCCTCGTTTTCTAGTGGACCTCTACAGCCACTCTACTCTCTAAATTTGTTCCATATTTGTTTTTCTTATTAAATTAACTTCAATTAAAGTTTACTTGTATCTTTTATCATTTAGGAAAAAAAAACAGTAAACACACTATTTAAATATTCAATGCAGAAAATTGCAAGACTGGGGAGGAAGGAGAGCAATACTAGGGAGCCAGTATGTTTTTTGATAGCGTATAAATGAAGATGGAAATGCGTTAGAGGCCAGGGAGATACCAGGGAATGCTTTTTATCAGTGACAGTATCTGCTGTCCCTTGGGCCATTGCCATGACTTTCACGCCTTTGTGGGATATGTTTCATTTCTTACTTGGCAGTGCATCCTTTTGAGAACGAATGAATGATTTTTGAATAGAGCTGCCTAATTAAAAGTTCTAAATTCCACCTTAAGTGGAAAACTGAGTTTTGCCATGGGCTGCAAGAGCACTTCCATAACATGGACAGTTTCTATTGGGAGCTGCAAATGTCTTAAGCAAGGAGGAACTGGGCCTCCTTGCCTGTTATTGAACTTTATAAAAATCTGCTTTTTCTCCCCACTCACATAAACCAGCTTTTTCTGTTTTCTTTTGGCTTGTGGCTATAACAGCTTGCTTCCTGCATAGTTTTTCTTTCACTATCTTGCTCTTTTTTCAAGGAATTGTCCAGTTTCTTGGGCACTGAGGAACCAACATCTATAAATTTGTTTTTCAAACAAACTACGCTGAGATGTTTGAAGCGTTACTTGCACAAAAAATTATTTGAGATACAAATTGTTCACGATTAGGATGCTGAGTCACTTCTACCTCTATTAGATATTTTATGTAGTGATTTGTCAATCAAAGCCAACAATTAAAACTTCTCTAAAAGAATTCATGTTTTCCCCTCATGATAGTGTCACTATCAAGGAGAATAGAGCAATAGGAGTGAACTGTAGATCAAAAAAGTTTGTCCTGAACAGTTTGATGTCCACACTAAAATTTTAGGAAGGTGTTATTCGTGATCGCTCTAGTCTGATCCAGTTGTAGTTGGAACACATAGGTTTCACTCTTGGAGCACATCTTCTGGCTTTTTTTCCTCTGAAAACAAACATGTTCGCTTTCTCTGAGATTATGTGATGGGAACCAAAACACAGTAAGCATGAATGACTGGGAAATCCCTTCAAAAGTGCAGTCTGCATTCAAACAAAAATGTGACTGTGGATGCATTAGTGTTATAATGTCATTCTTTCTATTCCTTTTCAGTTTTCACAAGTTGAAACCCAAGACACAAATAAAAAGTTACGATAACAAAAGCCCAAAAATACAAATTCTAAGTTTCCAAACCATTAAAAGTTTTTAATGTTTTGGTATATTGGTATCCTTGAAAATACACCTGAGAGCTGGGCAGATGCAATGGAGATTGTTCATGTGTCTATACTGCAGTCTTTGCTATAAAATACCAGTGGTTTCAGTGGATGTTTGATCTTCCTTGTTTGCCTTGTCTTTATTGCATGATTCAGGTCATCCATTGTCCAAGACACCTATTACTTCAGTGGGTTTGGTTCAAGCCCACGGGGCTATAATTACTTAGCTGACTAATGCCAGTAAGTTTTTGGGAATTTGCAGAGAACTAGGATTGCACAGTTCTAGAGAACCAGGGCCTTGCATGTACACAGAGCTGTTCTCTTAGGGGGTTTAAAGGATTAAATGTAATAGTAGTGTACACTGAAACAGAAAGTGTGATAATCTTAGTTAGCTTGCTTGCGTGGAAGAAGCCGCTTGGGGAGTGCACAGCATTTTCAGTGAAAAAATCTTTTGTCTGGTTAGATAAATATCCTCTTGTCTTCTTTAGCAAAAATGAAGTTCATGTTTTGAGATTGCATCATGCTGGTTCCATAAAGCTTCCTTGGTTATCTAGCTCCTTTGTTTTGCAGTGGTGTTTAATCACTTGCAGGATCATACACTCTTCAGCCATGCACATTATCCCTTAATTATATACGACTAAGCCCCTCTTGACTGTAAGACATGTTGTTTGTTCAAATGCACTTACAAATCCATTTTCTTATCAGTTCTTTGCTGAACATTTACACAACGGGGTACTGTTTAAATATGAAAATAAACCTTTTATAGAGGAATTGTTTGACCCACCCACCTGGCCTCCATCTGTGATTGTTCTGTCTCTGCAATCTGTTGTCTGCTTTTCCTCAGCGTGTTCTTTATCTTTTTGGATGGCTGCTATCTTGGAGCGACTTTATTGCCCCTCCCTATTTTCTCTGTGCTTAGTAGAAAGTGACATTTTCAAATCATAAGGATCAGCCAGGCAGATTTGATACGCTCTCTGCTGTAAGACACGCTTCTGTTCAGAGTATGCAATTAGTAAAGACAACTTCATTTCACAATATCACAGCTCATGCTGTACTATTTGGAATTAAAGCATTGTGTGATTCCAATGAGTTTTATCATAAAAACTGGTACAGATAAATCTGTCAGAATTAGCAATGTTTTTTCTTACCACATGCTTACTGAAGCCCAGAAGTTTCTTTATATATTGTTCCAGCTCAGTTTCATGTCAGTGAATTACTATAGTAATGCATTTCCTCTATATATTTTTTTCATTAAAGAGGAGTTGTGTGTTTGCACTCTTAATAAACTGACATTCTAATCTTTAGATAAAGAGGCTAAATCCATATTTAAAGGATTATAGTTAAATTCTTACAAAGACAGTTAAATTTCCAGTCTCTGCACTGATAATTTTTTTACTGTCTTTTTATTGTGAACCTGGAAGGGAAACCTTTCTTAAAGAAATTAGAGTCTATTTTTTGTGTCGTTTCTGGCAGCATTTCTGTTTTTTTCCCATTCCAAGCCAAATGTAACTGTGGAGAATGGTTGCTTTTTTACATTAAAGTTCCTTCAAAAGCACCACAATGGATTCAAAGGCATGAGCGTATTTTTTCTGAGTAAGTAGGACAATCAACATTAAATGTAGAAATATCTGAGACCAGGATATGCAAGCAAAGTTATTTTTAGGTTCTATAGCACTGTTGTGCTGAAGTGGAATAATTTCTCTCTTGTGGGTTCATGGAAGTTGGTCTTTTGTTTGGATGGATTTGCCTGCTGTATAATGATGGCCTTGAGGAATGTGTTACAGAAACCTGTGAAAGTTTTTTTCTGGATTGAGGCCTGGAATGATAATAGTAGGTCATTGTCCAAAGGAAACCAAAAATGTGTTATTAAGTTATTTTAATTTCATTTCAATTGGAAAGCTTATAGAGATGCCTGCTTCTATTCTATTTCACAAGAAAGCCCTCCAGGCTTATTTCTTGCCAGCCAATTATTAAGCACCATTACAGTTAAATTAAATTAAACATCCACAACAAGTTGACTGCCTCAAATCTTCAAGAAGAAACAGAACAGATCCATTTGCACCACTTGCTTTACAGAGAACTTTATCCTTGAACCATGAGATCTGAGAGAGACCTGGGACTCCCAGAAGACCTTCATTATTTCATGGGGCCCATCATGGTTTCATGAAAATATTTTGGATTATCTGAGGATTTCTTAGGAAACTGTTCCATTTCATTTGTATTTTGCAGATGTAGGTTGATGTTGGGGAACTTGTTTGTCAGCATAGGTGTGTCTACATTGTATTTTGGACATCAGCATTGAGCATTTGAGCAAAACAGACTGTCTGAGTGTTTAGGCTTTTGGAGGCAAGTGTTAGGTGAACTTCATGGCATCCTGGGAAGGAAAACTTGGCCTAGTATCCTCCAGCTGGCTTGGGCTGACACTGTCCTACCCATCCACTGTCCATGGATGGAGTCAGGCAGGCAGGTCAAGGTATGGATTCTCTTGGAAGGTTACAGAGGAGCAGATCCAGCCTGTAGACAGCCTGAGAAATACTTCCCTGCAGGCATCTGCAGTTCCTGGGGAAGCATAAGCCATATGTCCCCTGCAGCCACCGGACTTGTCCATTGAGGAACAGCTCCGAAGCATGAAAGACAAGTTGCAAACCTTAATAGTGCACACTTAGATCTCCTTGGTGGTAGATGTAGCTGACATGTTTCAACAACAGACCAAAACTTACCCCTCTTTCTGTTATCCCTCTGATGGTAATTTAGAAGCAACTCTGTCAGAAAAGCTATCATTGTGTCTTCCCTTCACCAGTTCATGTTTCTTCTCCTAGAAGTTTCTCACTGCTGCTCCCAAGAAGGGAGAATAGAGGTAGCTAGGGAGTGAGAGGGTTTTTTAGATATTTCTGTAAGGTTTGGTGAAAAAACACAATGATTCTTCTCTGATTAGAAGATTCTGACAGCCGTACTGGCAAGACTATGGGTGTTCATTTGGCAAGGGAAATGAGAGCCTTTGGGGGGCTTACTAGGCATTAGAGATGCTCATGTCTGGGGACGTGTTCACTGCTCTGTGTAAAAGGTTGTCATATTGTAGTTGTGTTCGAGTGGTGCTGTGTAATAAGGTTGCTATTTAGAGTGTGACCGTCACTCTTTGTTTGTTTGATTTGAGGTAATGGGGCTAAAAGATACTAAAATAATGGAGTTTCTTAACAAAAATCAATAAGGGAGTGAAAAAACCCCTAGTCCTACCTAGTACTCATTACTTTTGGATTCCACTGTACATTTTTTGCGATTAATATCCTAGAATCATATAATTATTTAGGTTGGAAAGGACCCTTGAGATCATCACCGATACCCCAGCACAGCCAAATCTACCACTTAACCATGTCCCTAAGTGCCACATCTACACATCTTTTAAATACCTCTGGGGACAATGACTCAACCCCTTCCCTGGGTGGCCTATTCCAAAGCTTGCAGCCCTTTCAGTGAAGAATTTTATTCTTATAGGCAAATTAAAGCTCCTCTAGCACACCGTGAGGCCATTTCCTCTTGTCTTGTTGATTCTTATTTAGGAGAAGAGGCTGACCTCCATCTCCTTATAACCTCCTTTTAGGCAGTTGTAGAGAGCAGTAAGTTCTTCCCTGAATCTCCTTTTCTCCAGGATAAACAACTGCAGTTCCCTCAGCTGCATCTTATAAGACTTGTGCTCCAGACCCTTCGCCAGTTCTGTTTTCAAATTATTTAAAAATTATGTTCCAAATGATTTGTTAGTGATCAGATTTTAATGTATTTTTATTTAGAAAACAAGCAAACACAAAATATGACCCCTCCTCTTGCCAAATTCCATTATTTTCATTACTGTTTTTATATTTCATTCTTTTTGCAAAACATGCATACTGTTTCGTTCTCTTTGCAAAACAACAGGAAACTGTACTTAAGGCACACTGGCAACACCAAAGCCCAAGTGTGCATTAGACACCTTGAAATGTTAATTTTGTGTATGGCCAGACAAGGTATGGCTGTACAGAACCTGTGTGAAATCAGAGTTTAGTCACAGAAACGCCACTGTCAAAAGTCCCTGATGAATTCAGTGAGTTGTTTATTATTTAAGTGGCAATACTGTGTAAGCTTCATTGTTTCAGGTATGTCCCTAGAATAGGGAAGCAAAAAAGTTAAAGAAAAATCTAATGAAAACAATCTATTGTATTCATGTAATCACCACTGGGATGGGGTGGTTTTTTTGTTCGTTTGCGTTATTTGAGTTGAATTTTATATGCGGAAAAATAAAAAGAAAAAAAAAACACCAAAAACCCAACAAAAAATCATTACAGCATTGTGACAAATTTAGCATGAATTTTTCGTATATCTGTATAGAAAAAACACCACTTACATTCAGGTTTGCACAGCCAATTTCTTTTTGTTGAAGCAATTCTCTGTTGTCTGCTGATGCATCCAGGGATGTGTTATTCTGCTCAGTTAGATAATCACACAAATTTCCTAGCAGACCATAATAACTTTCACAACTTAAGTTGATTTGTAGTTTTAGATTTGCTGAATTCTTAGTCAGTGTAGTTTTAACAAATTCTTTTTGTAGTAAAAATTTCAAAAAGTTTATCACTGAATTTTAATAAAAGAAGAAGAAATAATAAACAGAACCTAAAGACACAGAAGCTAGGAGCAAATCAAGTGCATTTCTTCAAAAATTTTGTGACTGGTTGAGAACCTTCTGAGGAAGACAGATAAAATATCTACTGCTGACAGTACTTCAAGCATGTATTCTTTTGTTTGTTTGTTTGTTTGTTTTTTTGGTGATGAACCTATACCATGTCCTGCAAAGTGTGGAACATTTGCTCCCAAACTGGCTAATGAGTTGAGCTGTCACTCAACTCTGAGCAGAAACTACTCAAGCACCTTGCAAACCTTATCTTGAGGAAAGGGCATGGTTGAACGTAAGGGGAGGAATAGGAAAAGAATGAACAGGAAAGCCAGAATATATCTTCGCCTTTAATTTTCTTACTCACTTTTCAGTTTTGAACTCTGTAACAGAGTTACATACCTCTGCATTTTTAGTGTCTTTGTATCTCTCACATGCTAAATTCCCTCAATTTTCATGGTGGCTTTGTATTTGTCATTTCCAGGAAGGTTAATGAGCGGCACATGCCTTATCCTTGTAAACTGCAAATTTAGAGAAACATTATGTCATAGCCTCAATGTACAACTTTTAACTCACCCAGTTAATTAATTCTCCTCAGAATATTCTAGCGTGTCTTTAATTGTCATTTGGATGTACTGGTTCGGAATGATTAGATTCAAAGCAATTTTGCTGTTTCAGTATAGTGACATTGGGTATTTTGTGATTTGTAGGATATGTTCTTCAGTCTGATTACCTTGTCCTTGTCTAGAAATTAGCCAGGAAAATAGCATAGCACTACTTGGTGCCTATGTTTCTTTGCAGCTAGGTAAGTTAAAAAGACACATATGCTGACGTGCTTACTTTTGGGGCTTTGTTTTGTTTGGTTTTGGGTTTTTTTTTAAAGCAGATTTGGAGAGAGGTGAAGCTTTAGCTTCATGCAGTGGAAAAATCGGAGCAAGTTACTGCTACTTAGCCAGCATTCTTCTGTTTGTGTGACCAGCAGTATGTGAAGTATCTCTCAAAAGCCATTAGCAGGATTTTGGAAAACAAGGGCATAGTAGGCTTGGAAAATTAATATGAGGTCTGAGAGATTCCTGACAGGCAACAACAAACATTCAGTGAATGATGGTATGCAGCCATGGGACAGCCCTATTTAGGTATGTCATTCACACTATAGCTTAGGCACCATTAAAAGTCCTGAGTTTACTCTGACTGAAATATACAACATAGTTCCTTAGTTGAAACATGAATAATCTTTAGATGTTATTGCAGTTTAAAAATCAAGCTAAAATAAACTTCTTTTTCAGTTAGACATTTAATATTGCATAGTAGTTAGACAAAATACTACAGCCTAAGCTCCTTATAAAACAATATATATTAGGTGCCAGAGAAGGCATAACAGATGCCATCTCTCACTATAAAAGTAATTTACAGTTTCAAACATAGCCATGACTGGAACATACTCTAATGATTGAAAAAGGGGATCAGAGGTTATAAAGTCTCTTTTTGTTACTAGATTTCTTATGTCTAATATTTCACATTGAAAGCTGCAATTGGGAATTGTTTTATAATGGTCTGCTTTCAGTTTATCTAAACTTTTCAGAGACTTCAGCTAAAAAGTGCCTTTGGCCAATGTGATCTACTGGCCAAGTATCTAATAAGAGAAAAAAGCCCCCCAAATGTTTTAAAAATTTTATTTTTTGACACTGTGAAAGGTTAAACCTTTTGCATTTCTAATGTCTCCCATGCCAAATTGTCATGTGTTTGTAGCAGGTTAATACAGAAGAGGGTTGACAAATCTTGCTATAATCACTACCCCATGTTGCTTTTATCCTTGTCTGCTGCTCATTTTCGTTGTGAAAAACCCTAATATATCAGTGACAGGAGGTCTGGATTTGTGGCTGACTGTTATAATTACTCCCACTGAGGCACTGTCAATAGGATTAAAATAAAGATTCTGGACCTGTCCATCCTAGATGAGGTCAGCAACACTAGCAGTGGGAGTACTGTTTCTGCAAGCTGTGCTTTTAGTCCTGAGTTATGGAACCATAGACATTAATATGAAGCAAATATTTGAAAGCTCCAGTGGAGAATGACCAGCTCTTTTTTTTATTATTTTTTTAAATTTTTTTTGCATTAGCTAAAATATCCAACTGCAATAAATAATCTAACAGCATTCATCTATGTCCTGGCCATACATATATATATATATATATATATATATATATATATATATATATTAATTTTCAAATGTATCTGAGCCCCAGAGAGTTTCAATTACAGAACAATCCATTTTGCATTTTATAATTAATAAAATCTTTGCAGCTGCATAACTTCATCCAGGAAACATCTGCACTCACTCTGTGTATACATCATTTCTGTGAAAAGAGGGTTAGCTGAATTCTCTTTAATTTTCTCAGGCTTGGGGAAGGTAGAAAGGTAGGGAGTTGATTAAGATAATGGAAAACAAATTACAAGAATTGTGAGTTATGTCCCCAATAAAAAACAAATTCTACTCACTGTTGGTAGGAAAAAATGCAACATGTAGGATCACTTTTAATATAGTCAAATTATTCAAGCAAAGAGAAGAAGGAGCCCAGGGGAAACCTGATCCCTTCCAAGATGGGCAGTCAATTTGCCATGGTTCTCAATGGGACCAGCCTGGTACCCCAACTTCATAGGTAATACTGATGTTGTTGAAAATCTGTGGTTACTCCTTTATCATCCTTTGACACCAGCTCTGGAAAAATGTTCTTTTTTAAACATTAGCTTCATCTTAGCATGCATAAAACTGTCATACCACTAAAGCAAACTCGAGGAATGGTGCAGAAATCAGAGTAAATAGACAAGCTCTTTTGCTCTGCTAGCACAGTGTGTCATCTTTCTTCTTATCCTCTTTCACCAGACTACTTTTTATAATGGGATCAAGCAGTAATTAGTGCATTCACCTCTTTAATTATTTACATATAAACTCAAAGGTTATTGTCAAAAACCACGTTCAATCAAGTATCTAACATACCGAAACAATTGTGTGGCCTTTAAGTCTTAATCAGATATGCCACCTGGAAGCCTTGCACTTTGAAAAATGGTGATTTTCTTTTTTTTTTTTTTAAATTGTTTATTGTAGTAGCAAGTAATTTTCTTGATTAATATATCAGTGCCCTATAACTATTTATTCTTTCTCATTTGCTTATATAAACATCAATTGTTACATACATCACTCATAGTCCTCACCTATTTCCATCATTGCTCCCAGTTTAAGTTCCCTTGATATCCTAGACACAAAATGAATCTCATAGTGTTTATAGTGAAAAGGCTACTGTACTGGTTTGAAAAGCAAAACCAGTGAGACTTCAAGTCACTAATACAATTTTTAATAGGGAAGAGAAAAAGGAAGAACAAAATACATGCAATAATAAAAATAAAACCACTGACAGAGTCAGAATACAACCTGATACCCTGTCAGTCAGGGTGCTGGTGCAGTTTTCCTCCAAAGGGTCCAGCGATGATACGGATAAAAACCTGGTTCTTCCTCTGGAATCCAGTGGGAAAAGGCTGCTTTTGGCATTCTAAACCTCAGTTTTTATCTAGGTAGGAAAGACTTGGCTCGTCCTCCTGGCTGGAGCATCTCCCAATGGGATGATGTAATCTTATCAGTTATACAGTAGGACTGAATGGCCCATTAACAGAAGATACTTCCCACAGAGATAGGGATGATCACCCTTATCAGATTGTAATAGACTATGTATATCTTGTATTGTAAACCAGGACAGCTACATAAAAATGAATAGTACTTAACACATCCTTGTTTTCCTTTCTCCTGCCACACAAGTGCGACCATAGACTGCTGTTGCCCTCTACATCTGCCTTCATTCCCTTCTCCGGAGGTCCTCGGACTTTTTATTTTATAAACATGAAAAGAAACTTGTACCTTGTTTGATCTCTAGGAGGCCACTAAGCATGTGATGAGCTCACAGCAGAGAAGCTGCTATTTTTCTCCATTAGGTGCAGTCAGATCTTATGCCACAGATATGGCATCATAGTTCTCTTAGTGTGTGTTAGCACTTCAGTTATTTACTTTTGGCTTTGCAAAATTCCATTATTTACAGTATTTGTGTAGCCCCTTAAGGGATACCAAACATACTGGCTGAAGATGTTTGCGACTGCAGTGGCGTATGCTAAACATGTTTCCAGGTGGGCGCCATGTGCCCCACCCTACTGTCAGGATGTATCCTTGTCACTGCTGAGAGCTACTGGATGTTCCTGAAAAAAGAACTTTAATCCAAGCCTGGGAAGATTGCTGGTATGATTTTCTGGAGGGTCTTTCATTGTATACAGCCAGAATAGTGAACTGCTTTATCTAAAGGCTTTCTCAGGCTCAAACCCCAACTCCAGGGAAGCTCTCTCATTTGTGAGATTCTGTTCACATTGTCTTTGTAGTTCACACTGGAACTCTGCCAGCTTCCCAACCAAAAAAAAAAAAAAATATCTCTGATGGAGAAGGTGAGAAGATTTGCTCTGAGAAGCAGTCATGGCTATTGCAGACAAGTGAACAAGTCCAAGGATCTGTCCAGCCCTGGGAGAATCAGTGATGGACAGTCCCTAGTGGTTTTGAGGCTAAGATACTAAATGAAGAATTGTGCCTTGGCTGAAGCAAGATTTTCTTCTGTATTTGTTGTTGATTTTGTAGTATATGGAGAAAGAATTAAAGCCTAATTGCGTTGTTTTAAGCTGGTTGAGGTCAGGCAGGTTGGTGCTATTCTGTGTCTTTGTGCTGTCAATAACATGTAAGGCTTTGGAGCAGCTGTTTGAACAAAATGGAGCTTCATCTGGGAAGAGCTGTTCTCTTAAATTAACAGCCATAAATGACACAACAGAGTGAATGGAAGAGAACTGTATTTTGTGCTGCCTTTCTTGCTTTTCTCCACACCCCTGTGCTGCCTTTTGTTATACTCCAGAAGCCCTTCAGTTGTAAAACTACTTCTGGATCATAACTTGTTTGAGGAACATCAAATGAGTTTACATTTTAATCAGATCAGCAACGATGAGGATTAGAGCTACAACATCAGAGTGTTCTCTCACCAGTTATATCCCCCTGCCTATCTTCTGTCATTTCTTGAGTTCTGTGCCTTGACTTGTAATTTAGACTTCCTTTATAGGGAAGACGAGTGGTTAATGAGTGCTTTCCTGTACTAATGAAATGAAATATTAAAATAGATGTGATCAAATGTCATTTGAGTTGCCTTAAGCTTTGCTATGAGATACTTTTGGGAAAGAGTAGCTGTATTTATCACCTTAGTTTTACATGTACAGAGCCCTGAGTGTTGTTTGGCTAATGTGTTTGGTTTTGTTTTTTAACAATTAACATTTTTTTAATGTTCCTTATGGAGATAGCAGCATGGGGATTTAATACCACCTGTCCCTGGAATCTTAAAACATTACATGAGAAACTAAATTGAGTCAAAATATGTAGAATTAAAATAATGTAGAAACAACAATCTATCTAAATTACTCATAAAATGAAAAAAAAAAAAAAAAAAACAACAAACCACCATGGCAATTTGGCAAGGGAAGACAAAAGGGAGGGGAAAAAAAATCAAAACAGTATTTTTGAATTATTCTTTCCCATCTGTTGTCAGTGTAGCTAACTGGCAAGTTCTCACACCTTCATAAGTGGTCTGTGCAACACTGTGTTGGTAGAGTTTTCAGTTGTAATTTTCTTTACAAGGACAATGGTATGTGTTAAGAACAGATAAGGACCCATAGGTCCCCAGTTTTTAAGCACTAGAAGTATTCTACTGCTAGCCTGAAAAAAAACAATTTTTGTGAGAACTTTAATTTTATGAAGAAAAATGGGACAATAATTTAGTTGTATTCCTCCAATTAATACCTTTAATTATAGTGTTTATTTCAGCCCTGCATACCCTCCTTTCAGAAGAACTACAAAGTTTTTAACAACCTATTTAAAAATACTGTTTTCATACTGTTACAAAATTCAGTTCTGGAATATTCTGCCTTTTATATCTCTGGGATTTATAAGTTAAAGGGATGGTTATTAAATATTGTTGCAAGCCTCTTGGTGGACAAAAAGCTAATGGAATGATAGCATGACTTGAATGCCTAAACCTGCTGCCTGTGTTATGCTGGGTGGGAGAATAATTGGCTTTCAGTCATGTAAACTAGTAACAGACACTTGGATCCTTTGAACTCTAATAAGAAATGCACACTTACTTTAAATAGTGAGTGACTAAGCATATAAATTTCTTGATGAAGTCATCAGAAAAA
Source organism: Cinclus cinclus (assembly GCF_963662255.1). Lineage (NCBI taxonomy): Eukaryota > Metazoa > Chordata > Aves > Passeriformes > Cinclidae > Cinclus > Cinclus cinclus. The sequence continues at coordinate 37,717,710 of NC_085048.1, read as the reverse complement.
AAAAACTGAAAAGGAGTTTTCTGTTTGCATATTGTTATTTCTGTCTGAAATCTTCATTTTACTCTGTGCATCTTTGCTTGTGATGCTCCCTGCTGAGAAGGACAGACTGGAAACACAGTAGGGATCTTAGCCTTTTAAGTTGCTCTTTGCTTTGCAGAGGACTACATTTTGGAAGTTCCGGTGTATTTGTCCAGTGTTTTGTTTGGTATATGAGGAATATGACAATTTAAGAAAGGCAGGAAACTATTATTTGGTAAATTTAGCTACATTTATAGTGCAAATACTAAAAAAGTAGAAGTTTAAATGTATGTCTTAAGGTACATGTATACAAATCAGCTTTTGTGCGCTTTGGGCAGAAAATTCTGAAACAATGGATGAAGGTATAAAGGGATAATTTTGAGATCAATTTGCCACAACTATGAATTCACAGATCTTATTTATCTAAAGTGCTTCTCCAAAATTATTTTTGTTGTCTTTTCTAAATAGCAGATATTAGAGCTACTGTGGCATAATCAAGTTATAGCACATTTTACAAACAGGACTAGATTTTCTGCTAATGCAAACTTGTGCCCCTTTGTAAAAATCAAAGGCTACAAGTTTTGCCTGCTAATTGGCTCTGGCAAATAATTTATGTTCCATCCACTGGGTATTTTTTGCAGCACAACAAGCTCTAAATGTTATGACAATTCCAAGCATATTTCTCTTAAAAACTTTGTATATTGATAGAGTAATAGACAGCCCGAATATCCTACTGGTGTAATCCACTGTTGATTTACACAATTAATCAGCTTTAATTTACTGTTGTCTTAAGTATTGCTGCATTATTTTTTTTTCTCCATGTCGTAAAATTAATCAGACTAATATCACTCATGTTGCTTTAGCAACACTTTGGGTCCAGTCCAAAGGCTATTAAAGTCAAAGGTACTCCTCATTGACTTAGTGAGCTTTGGATAAAGTTCATTGTTTTCATGCTCTTTCCATCACTGCAGTACCAGACAACTGAAATAACTGTTCCAAATATCAGCGTCTTTTGATACTTTGCATTTCTGTTCTGAGAAAATATCCAAGCAAATATGAATATAACCAAAGTAAATTTTCTCCCTCTGAATACAGAATGACTATTTAACTAGCTTTAATATTTTGATACCCAGTACAAAGTTTCACCTTCTATCCTTTTCCTTTGCATACAGGTGATGGCTTAAGATGGCTAAAGCTAGACTGTCTGTTATTGTGGGAAGGAAAAAAGGAAAAAAAAAAGAGTTAAATAGTCTGGTTGACAATACATCTGCTTTATTAGAAGGTTCTGGAGAGCTTTTTATGTTTTGTTTTGCACGTTGACAGTGTTTGTAGGTTTGTCTGTAACAGTGCTGAAACTGAGTCTCAATCTGTTTTCAGTTTTAGTGTTGTCTGATCCCCTCTTCCTTATTCCCTACAGTTCTCATAGTTTATACATTCTTAAGCTGGCTGTCTAGGTTGCAGTGATCTGCTTGCAAGTCTAATGGTAGATGCGTTTTATGTGTGTTTTTGCCTTGGGAATTGGGGCAGTAGCTGCAAGAAGTATTTCTAAGACATCAGTGTTATAACACAACACATTTTTTTTAATTTCATGGGTTCACAATGGGCAAACCAAAGTAAGAAATTCTCTTGTATACATAATTCCTGTTGTCTGCATTTTTTTTAAAAGTTTTAATAAGTTAATTTTGACTTACTTGTCTCTGTCTGTGAAACTGGGAAATCCAATTGAGCAGTTTAAGCTGTCTGCTCTCCTTTCTTTATGTTCTTACCAGTGTCATCTTTTAAACAAATGTTCATGCCTTGTCCTTTCGTCAAGATCAGGGCTTGCTGGTGGGTTACATCTCCTTTGGGTTTCTGAGATTAGGGAAGAATAAATTTTGCTCCAAAACTATTAGTTAAGATACCATAAACACTTCAGTGGCCTTAGAACAGATCTCAAGACTGTTTTCCTTTTGTTTAGGCCCATTGCAGGCATGCAGACATTTTACACCATTATTGTACTCTTCTTTGGTAAAAAACAGATGCTTCTTGTATTTATGTGACCCTCTGTTTTAAAAGATTGTACTGCCAGCTGCTGAGGCACATATAGTATGTACTTGAACTCATAAAAATGCCAAAAATTATTAACAGCATTTTCTGAAGAAATGATGAGCCTATCTTGCTTGAGCCAACATAACAGAATGGGCAGTTTAGATGTTTACAGAAATGTGTACCTCTTTTGAGAGGAACAAAAAAAGATCAGGATGGAAGTCCATGCAAATGTAAATCTTTATTTGTTTTGTTCTGCTTTAGCTTGTGGCCGCGGGTTCTACAAATCCTCCTCACAAGATCTGCAGTGCTCTCGCTGCCCTACTCACAGCTTCTCTGACAAGGAGGGATCTTCCAGATGCGACTGTGAAGATAGCTATTATAGAGCACCTTCTGATCCACCATATGTCGCATGCACAAGTGAGTGAGTCATGAGTTTAATAGTAAAGGACATTGCTTCACCAACCAGGTGCAGCCACTTGCAGAGAGTAGTTTTGTCTAGCTTTTCCTGTGTTTGAAAAGTACATTTGCAATGGTAAAAGAAATTGAAAGGCAGAGGGAAAAAGGGTTGACAGTGAATACAGAATCAGCATAAATACAATTTTCAAGTTTGCTTGATACAGTGTTGGGAAACGTTGCATAAGGGCATAATTCAGTGTAATAGATCTATACAGGCCCATTTCTCCCTAAATTGTTATAGACAATGTGCATTATGTGATATAATACCAAAATTAGTAATGTGAAAAATGAAAAATAACCTCTGTGGAGCTGCATTTTGATTGAACTGTACTTGGACCTGACTTAACTTTCTAACTGCAAATAGATTGGCCTACACAGATTGGTGATTCAAATAGTGGAAGTCTACTAAATCCAAAACATTACTAAATATCTCTGTAAATCATATCAGAACTGATAACAAAAGACTAGATACAGCTTGTGCGACATGTTTAGAAGAGATGAACAAATCCCATATTTGGAATACCCATAAAACAGAGCCTTTAAGGTATATTAAGCATTCCTTTTAATTACAGAGAAGACAAACAGCTAAAATCAGTTGCCGTAAATATACAGACAATTGTTATTCTGATGTCTTAATGGAAAATAAATAAAACTCTTACCAAATGAGTTCAAGAAAGCTTTTATGCAACCTGTACTAAAAATAATGAAATGTTTATGTGAAGAAAAATGCTTCAACTGCTTTCTGTCTCAGTAATTAAAATGCTACCTGTGTGTCCCACTGTGGTTTTGTGTAATTACCCTAGACTTCTTTGTGTGTTATGTAGGACCTCCATCTGCACCACAGAACCTAATTTTCAATATCAACCAGACTACTGTGAGCTTGGAGTGGAGTCCTCCTGCTGACAACGGGGGAAGGAGTGATGTGACCTACCGCATTTTGTGCAAAAGGTGCAGCTGGGAGCAGGGCGAGTGCGTTCCCTGTGGGAGTAACATTGGATATATGCCCCAGCAAACTGGATTAGTAGATAACTATGTCACTGTCATGGACCTGCTAGCTCATGCTAACTACACGTTTGAAGTTGAAGCTGTGAATGGGGTTTCTGACTTGAGTCGTTCCCAGAGGCTTTTTGCAGCTGTCAGTATTACCACTGGCCAAGCAGGTAAGTTTTCATCACTTACGAATCTCAATGCTGTGACTCTGAGAGAAATTTGGAGTATGCAAACTATAGATGCAGTAAATCAGGAGCATGTTTGGTGTGTTCTGGCTCATTAATCTTTTCACCTTGCCAGCTATTTAATTTGAAAAACTTACACTATTTCAGAATAACCTGTCCTGTTTCTTGGCCTCAGGATTGTTTTCAGAAAGCATTCACAAAATACTTAAAGAAGACACACAGCTTTGTTATTAAATAGAATTTCTTAACTTAGGAACTTTTTTGGTTGTTGTTGTTCTTACTTCATTATAGTTAATTCCTAGTTTTTGAAGATAAAAAAACAGATGTGACAGTTCTGTGCGGACTAGCCTTTTGAATTTTTAAGCATGTATGGGAGTCCTAGGTCACTGGAAGATGATTTGGATTTCTGATGGTGTTCTCAGTGTTAATGTTTTCCCTCAGGACAATATTTCTGATTTATATTTCCAGATATTTGATTATGAGATGCAATGAGAATGTGATGATTATTCTTTGTTTCTTCTATTTATCATAATCTGACAGGTGAAATGTCAGGGGAAATAAAATCAAACCAGCATATCACCCTAGGGAAAAAAAACGGGCTTTAGCTGTCTGCAGCTGAGTGGAGAAAAAACAAGAAAAAAAAAAAAAAAGAATTCTGAATTTCTGAACTGGCGAGTTACTTGCTGTTAAAATTACAGGCAATAGTGTGCTGTGGTCTTAAAGAGAGGATAATAAAGCTAGCTAACCTTTTGAGATTTGAACAATCTTAAACCAAATATTTTTTGCAAGTTCTTGCTAAAAGAAAATATAAACTGACTAACTGATATGATGCTTCCTAAGAATAGCTGAGTAATATTTTAAAGGATACTTCATACTTATATCTTGGAGGAAATTTCAATGACTATGAATCATGCTATTTTTTTATTTTTAGTGCAGTAGAAGTGATCCCCTAAAGTATTGTTTTGAACTAAGAATAAACTCACCAAACAGGATAAACAAACAAACAAACAAGCAGGAAAGACTGTAGTTATTTTGTACTTTAAAAATAGCCATCTCAAAAATGAAAAAAAAAAAAGACAAGAAATATAGTTCAAAACCTTCCTTCCTTCCTTCCCCCCTTCCCCCCCCCCAAATTTAGGACAGTTGATAATGGTTGTTAAAGTTAGGCTGGAGTATTTATGAGATATTTAATCTTCCTATAGTGCTTTCATGGATTCCAAATGCACATTTTATATTATTTTGGAGCCATCTCTGTGGCTGAAAGGGTTGGTCTCTATGTTCATTCAGTTCTTGAAGTTTACGATGAGATTTTCAGCACAGAAAACTTACCCTGAAACTATTTTTGCACCAGAGATGATATTACTTTAGCACGGTGATTTTTCATCTTCAAAATAATTCTCCAAACACACACAGGTGGACAGTGTTGTGCTCTCTGTATATGACTGTACAGAAATATGACATGAAGAAGAGGATTTGGACTTTTTCCTATTCAGCTGAATCAAATTGGCTTTACTTTATGTGCTTTGATGGTTCAGTGGCACACAGAGTAAAGGAAGAAACAGTGCAATTAATGGCTAGCATCACATCTCAGAAAGATGAAAAAGCCTTAATCAGAAGTTTGTTGTATTTTCTCCAAGATGACTCATTATAGTTCATTATTTTGTGTTGTCATAGTCATGGATTTACAGGGCTTTTGTTAGGCCAGAAGATATAATAGTTATCCTGTGCTAGCTTATAAGTAACACAAAGTATGTGATTTTATGAAATGATTCTCACACCAAGCCCAGAGATGTCACTAAAAGTATAGCTTGCATACATGTTAGAGACAACATCTAAACTTTACCAGAGATTTAAAGTAATCAAAGATATTCGACCTCCTAGACAAGCTTTGTAAGACCATGAAGAAGGAGCTCTGACTCTGTTCCTTCCTTACTCTCCAGTTTGCTGTGGGATTGTGCACAGACCAGCATCTTCCAGGATTTGACACTGTTTAGAGAAAGGGTAAAACTAAAGCTTTGCCTGTTTAGCACTTCTGGATATAAAGATTTATAGGCTTCCAATTTGGTAGCTAGAAGAAATATACATGGGGGGACAAATTTTGGAAAAAAAATGGCTTTAAACTCTTTTCATTGCAGTGTTCTCTGTAAAATGAAGGCAACCTTCTCTTTTCCTTACCAAGCTCCTCAAGATTTTCTGTTTAGAAGTGCCACATAAATTCAGGTTTTTGTGGTTTTTTTTCACAGAATTACAAAATTTGCATTAAAGAAAGTGCAGACGTTCTGAAGAAATGCATTTAGCAAAAGGAAATACCTCTGCTACTGGTTTTTTTTTTTTTTTTTTTTTTTTTTTTTGCAACAGCATGTTTTGGATCCTAATACTTATTTCTTTGGTTTCTCAAGGAGAAAAATATTTTAGGTGGAACAGATTGATGACTATAATTGAACAGAAAGAGACTGGTTTCTCAAAGGAGTCTGTTATGCTTCTGTGTTTCTCTTTTATTTTACCATGGAGAGGAAGAAAATGTTGGATTTATTTATAGCCAAGTAAACTAGGATTCATGCAGCTCTCATTTGTTCCTGTGTGACTGTTCTATACTTCTGGCAAAACGGACTTTTTCTATGCCCATACTGCTTTTTATGTGTGTAAATGTGTCTAACTAAACCTTCTTCACATGTTATTATGCTAACACAATAGGTGGCTATATATAATTACTGGGTTCACCAGTTGCACAGAGGATTGCAATGAGATTTTCCATTTGTAGTTTTGGTTTAATTGAATTGCTCCTTTGTGGCCACAGTCACAAAATTCAAATCATTGTGTAATGATAACAGGAAATTATTGATAAAAGAATGGGGTTATAGAATGTATTCAGTGTTTCTTCACCCACGTGTAACAAGCTTCTGATGATACAAAGAGAGCATGACACATAAAAGAACCAGGTGGTGGATAAAACCTATTTATATTTGTGGAAATAACACAATAAAATGACTTCAGGTGGGTAGGTATCATTTCACATCGCTTATACATATACATCTGTGACACATTGCTATTCATTCCTTGTTTTAAAAAGACTTTGTGACTAGGCTATCAGTTGTCATATGCCATATTTTTATGCTTCAGCCAAGAACCATGAGGCTTTTGGTTTTGCTCTTTTTTTTCTTTTTTTTTGACAAGATTAAGTACACTAATTCCCCCAGGAGTAAACCATCTTGTTTCATATCTTGCCTATCCAGCATCATATAAAGAATACAGGATGCCATCCCAGTACTGCAAGCTGATCTATGAGAACCCCTGCATCCTTCTAGAATTCAGACTTGAATGTGACTAAGCTCGAGTTACAATAAATAAATGCACCAAAGAGCTGCACCTGGCAAACAGCTGAAAAGCACTGCCATTGTGAGCTTACTGAATGGGCTTTAACCTAAGATAAAATTTACCACTTCCCTGATAAGATATTCCCCTTTTAGTTGTACTGGTAGTTCCTTTTGATCCATCAAATTCCTTCCCAAATTTCACATTTTTTCCATACAACACCCAGAAGGTGAATGGAAATTGGGTAGGTTTCACTGCAGATGAATACTTGTATTTTGTCACTTGTGCATTTTCATTTTACAGAATATGATTCAATAGGAATTTTTTAATTTTTCTGTTGAAATTTTTGCAAAGCTAGTGTGTTTTTAAAACTATCTTCCTGCAAGATTTTCTCTAGAATTTATCTAAATGAACAATGGACCCATCTCTGGTAAATGGTTATGTATACCCAATCAAGGCCTTGATAAAGCTTAGGATATTTTGAATGAATACCAAAATTTATCAGGGTCTGAGAAAATATAAGTGTGTGTCCTGAGCCAGCTTAAATTGTCTTTATAGTCATTGAAAAGAAAAAAATCATATCCAAAGGGTCACTCATCATGCCTTATTACTGTAACTAAGACAAACAAACGTTAAAATGTAATGCCAAAAACTGTTCCTAAATGTACTCATTTCTCTTATGCAGGGAGAACACTTGCTAATGCTTGCTGCTGCTTCACAGCAAGAGGAAGGTGCCCCATAGCAGTGTTAGGTGATGCTGTGCCTTCAGATGCACTTACTGCTGACAAATTTCAAGTGGTTAAAAAACCCTAATTCAGTTCCATAATCAAAACTTACTCTTGAAAAACGTTCTTTTTTTAGTAACAATTTCCTTTGTATATGTTGATTTGCTGCTATTCCTTTTTACATTTTAGAGTTCAATTTAAGACCTTTTGCTAAAAAAAAAAAAAAGAAATAAAAAAAGCAGATCCCAGATTTCAGTTTATAGAAAAAAAAAAGGTAGCCAATTTTTCAAATTGGCATTATCCCAGCAACTTGAAGTGAAAAAAACATTACATGCTATAAAATCATGACTATTAGCAGCATCACTGTTGATTTATATGACAAGAAGAAATGGCTGAATGCATAAATGCAAATCTGTGGGATGGGCTCTGGCTTTCTTAAGTAATTCTGAAGTCTTTCTAAATGAGAGAGACACTTCACATTCTGTCATGTTACATTCTCCTTTCATTCTTGCTGCTTATAATTTTTTTTTATTTCTTTGTTTCTTTATGCTTTTTCCCCAGCTCTCAATTATCCCTACTCATTTTCCGAGTCTCTTCTTTCATAGCCTCTGCACTACTCACCATCTATTTTTTTCCTCTTCCCTGCCAGTCTCGCTTAAGCCTGACTTTCCTTCAGCAGTGAACTGTCCCCCAGCAGTGGCAGCAATCAAGGAGATTGATGCCTGCGGCTTCCCCAGTCCCTGTGACCTCGGCGTTCTAGTCCCGTTCTCTCTTCTCTCCTTTCCCCAGGCCGTTTTGGTTTCTTCACATACTGCCACCAAGTTGTTTTAATCTACCTCCATCCACGTCTTCCATCCGATGTTCACTTCTGGTGCTACATGGCAGCTTATTATAAAGAGCTTCAGTGTTCAACTTAACATTTCTTCAGTGTTTTCCCATTTCAGTAGACTTCCTTTAGTTATGGGTTTCCTTGGTTATTTCCTGCTGATGACTTTACTTTTCAAGCTATGCTGCATCTCCTAATGTCCAACTGTAGATCAGATTTTGCACATTGATATGGCTACATCATCAATATTTATTTTTTTTAAAAGGAATGCCTCATGTAAAAATAATTCAGATTATAAAAATAATGTTTTCTTTTTACCAAATGTGTTCCACCTGTTGAGCTGGGGGAATTATTTTACAAAAAGTCACTTTTCAAATGTAGTATTCTCTAAATGCTTTCATTAAACAGAGGTTTTTAGAAACATATGTGATGATGACTGCATTTTGGGTTACCTTTTTGCTTATTTTTTAATGGGAGTTATATGGATGTCTGTGCTTACTCTTAATATGTAAGATATATTTTAATATTTTAAAAATTTTTCCTAGACCATCTGTGTAAGTGTTCTGCACTCCATGGTAATCAGCTAAAAAGGGGAAAATTTGAGTAGAAATTAGTTGCATATGATAGTTATTATTCTTCTACTTTTTTAGATGCCTTTTCAGTACATTAAAAGAATGGATTGGGTTATTTCTGTGGAGCTAAGACTGCTTATTGATCTGCAATCACATTACCCTGAACTAATATCACAGATTTTTTTTACAGGAGGCGATAACTGAGTTTATACCTGAATTAAACTGATGGATTAAAACTTGATAAGAATTCCAGTCTGTGTATAGCAAATACCATCAGATAAAGGAAAGCAGTTTGTTCATTCACTGATTTTATCGGGTCATATTTAATATTGTGACATCCACAAGGTTATAGAGATACTACAGAATTGCAAGGTTGGGGCATTGTTATTAGGTTATTAAATGTTAGATTTTTCTTCAGGAGTTTCACACAGAAGGAAATATCTATATAGGATATGACATGTTATGGTACATAAATTTGGGAGTTTTGATGATATTTTATATACATACACAGAACACGTATATTTGCAAAAAATTTTGAATGACAAGCAGTATGTTTTATATAAAAATATACCACAGACTATCCAATTCATATTAATTCTTTTTTTTCCTACTGTTTAGTTCTGATTTGTTCCAATATGTTTCACTGAAAGATAAGAGAGAAAAAACAAGCAAGCAGGTGCTAACTGTGTTGCTTAGGGTCTTATCCTGCACCGCTGAAGTAAATGGAAGCTTTGTCATTGACTTCAATAGGAGCAGGATTTGAACCTTATGCTTTATCAGAACACACAGGAGCAAAAGCAATGGGCGCTCTGTCATCCTGAAAGGAAACTTTAACTTCATATCACATTTTGAGTCTATGTCAGGTTTTTCACATCAGTTTGTGACTGAATGTAATTTGGATTTTTTGTATAGTATACTAAGCAATGTAGGTTTTGTATAGTGTACTAAAGTAGTATACAACTATGTAGTTGGTTTTTGTTGTCTTTTTTTTTTTTTTTTTTCTTAAAAGGATATCAGAATTCTTACCTGTCCAGCTCTATCATAAAAGCTTTTTTTTGGAAGAGGTGTAATAAGTTTTGCTAAGAAACTAATTTTTTTCTATAAAGACTGTGCAAATTTTACAATAGTTAGAAGTGAAAAGAACGGGAAGCTTCACTCTAGTGTAACTACATAAAGTAAAGCTTCAGCTTCACAGAAACAGAACTCCAAATAAGAAATGGTCTGATTAAGCTATGTATGTTGAATATTTGGTGGCAACCTGCTCAGAGAGGCATGACAGCCGCAGGGCTATTGACTTTCCTGTGCACTGAGCTATTGAAAAAGCAGGTTATGTCACCATGGTGTAATGTACGCTACTCAAGAATAATTTCACCAACTGCACAATAAAAACTATGTACTTGGGCAAGAAAATGAGCAACATGAAGTACAGTCTAGGCATGGAAAGGAGGGATTACTTTACTGCTGTCTCACTAAGACTAGGAGCCCCTTTTTTCTTTTAAAAACATAGACCAGCTATCTCCTCAATATTTATGAGTTAAACCAATTGTATTCATAAAAACAGTGACAGAAAATTAATTCTGATCTGAAAAAGCAAGTATATGTGTTAACATCACATGGTCTATGACCAATCCCTGAAAGGTCTCTTAAATTAAAGAGCTCTACTTGTGACACCTGCTGGGTGAATTTTTAAACACTCATAAATATGCCTGGCTTCTTCTTTCACTTCATCCATAGTTAGATTTTTTTTTCTCAGGGCCACAAGTTCTTTTCAACAGAATAGAAACTCTTTGCACTTTATTATACTTTTTGGGAACTTTAATACATGGTTCTGTGATGACCCAGCTAGCGTCAAAGACTTTCAAGATAGCTGTACTACAAAGACACGAGCTTGCTTGATATATTTATGCTTGGTGATACACATTCTAGAGCAGCTGATTAACTTAAGTGCAAAGAATATACAACTCCACAGACCACTGATTTTCACAGCAGAACCACATCTCCAGATCTTCTTTTTACTGCGTCTTGTGAACTGTAGTATGGTAACTGGATGCAGTACATAAATAAGTGCAGGACATCATCAGTAGGAATTGTGAACTCAGTGTTGTTTGTTGATTCAGACCTTTTGAAGAATTCAAGTGCCATTGTCATTAGAACAAACAAAACCTTTTAAGTGCTCAGATACTTTTTCAATGAACATCACTGTTGGAAGGAACTGTTGCAAGTGTGTAAGTGCTACTGAATGTGAAATCCTAATTAAGGCTGAATGTAGTGAATTGAAAAATTCTTAGACTGTAACATCTCTATATAGTGAAGCATTTGATGACAGCATGGCATGGAGCCAATCTATTGTAATGAGTCCTGTGGAAATCTTTAGGAGAGAGAAGGTAGCTTGTAGAGCGAGATCTAAAGAAGTTTCTTCATTAAACTTAAATGATGCCATATAGAATTGTCCAGCAATTTAAGACAGTGTATTTCCAGTTTCCTTTTTTAATATGTATTTTCTTTAGAAATAGAGTCAGAGATTATGCTGCTTCTCTTTTGGAGCACATCATATTTTATTCAGTTACTGATTTTATATTTGTTGTGTGTGCCAATAAACCTCCTTTTTTAGAAGGAAAAACAAATTTGGCTAAATGGGGCCTCAGTGGAAAAATACAAGTCTTCCTCTTCTGGCTCATGGCCTTCTGGCAGTTTAGAGAGTGTTAATGGCTCAAGAATAAATGATTCACCTTTGGAAGGAAAGGGTGAAGATAGACAAATTCTGTAAAGAGCTGGGTATGATCTTTCTGATGCTAGTGGGGTAATAAGAAAGGGACACATTTCCCTTAATAGAGCATTGCTGACTTACCCACTATGACAACCCATGGGTGTCAGCAGATTTTTCAGGTGGTGGAATAGACTCAATAATTAATAGCCTGGACAATTTTTGGCAACTTTGACATGTTGTTGCCCTATGTGGTTTCTTGTACTTTGTATGTGATAGAACCAGTCCTGACTCCATAGGGCATATTTGTAACTGAACAGTTTTATCTACTACTCTTTAATGTGTGCATTGTTTTGTACAGTTAAGCATTTCTGTAGTCTTTCCCTGTAACAGTCAAAATACCTAATTGGTTCTATTTCTAGAGACAACTCTCGTGACAATTTACTGAGGAAGCTGCGGTTGAAGGCTGCAAATTGACAACAATAAAATTGTTATCCCAAGTTTGATAGTTAATGTTAAGATAGGAGATACTGATTATCTTTTTCTTTGCTTCGTTAGTGATGAATGGAAGCAAATTTGATGCAGACAGCAGTCTGGTGGAATGATGCAGAGCTATCTATGAAAACATCTGTACTAATCCACCAATGCAGTAAATTATAGCTACAAGCAAACGGCATTGATCCAAGAGGATCATTAACAGCTTTAACCAACTGATCCAAGTAATAGGGTAAATGAGAGTACATTATCAAGATCTGATTTTTACAGCTGTCAACTACAATTGCTAAAACATTGTTCCCACTTCCTCTCAACTTCAACCATTTTATGACTTAAATTTAGTGTATCCTATTGTGGTCAGCCAACAAGGATCAATTAAGTGGTAAAATACGCAGGAAAAAATTGCCCAGTGATCATGCACTCCATTTACCAGGAGGTCAGTCACAAAGGGAGAGATAATTGCTGCAAGCTAGCAAAATTAATCGGGGATGAGCCAGAAAGGATGATGTATGTTCTGTGACAAAGTACGTGACAGAGATGTACGTATAAACCTGTAGCTACTTGCCTTGAGGACACAAGGACAAGAGAAGGAGACATGTGAAAAACAATTAGCATGGCTTCAGAGTGAGCAATTCTTAATTATCCATAACATGTCGACATCAGATAATTAGTGTCCCAATTTTTAACAATATTTGGTCATTAACTACAGTAGAATAAGAAAGATCAAGAACAGCCATTTGGCTGAGCTAAGTGTTACATAATGGTGTCTACATCTGAACATAATACAACTAAATCACGCTCATGGTAATGACACAGAAATCTTCTTACTGTGGGACCAATATAAATGTCCTGAATTCAAGTTTATAACAAGCTGCTTTTTATGTTTCCATAAGGTAGTTTGTTTGTGTTGGCAGCCTGCAAAATAAGTAAGACTTTAGTGATAGCTGTAGTTTTAAACTCCCTAACTTGCTGCTTTTATTTGTACATTTAAATTTTTCACAGCAAGTGTCATAAGTCCCATGACTCAGACCATTTTAATATTCATGCTACTTAAGAAAAGGTAATTTCTAGCTCAGTTTTCTAAACATCCAAGACTCTGTGAGCATGCCAAATACACATATCTTTGGAAAATTTTCCTTCAGCTCCATTATCCTCTGTCATTGGTTTTTGACCACTTTTAACTGTGTTTGACAGAGAGGTAGAAATCATAAGAGCTTACCCGTAGTCAATGGGTGAATAGAGATGTCATTCCTTAGTGAAAAAGGTAAATCGTGTGTCAGACACGAGAGAATCCACATGTGCAGAAACACAGAAAACCTTAAGAAAAAATATTCACAGATCTGCTTAAATTTTTCCCATGTTAATGCAAGAAATCTTAGAAGTGCAGAATGGGATGTTTTCATATCTTCCGTTCTGTTTCTGCTATATAAGAAAAAGAGAGGGAGAGGCAGATACACACATGTGTCCATGCACACACACATGTACATGTAGCTCAGTCTCCTTTTAATCACTATTTCTTCTATCCTGTTAGTGTATTTTTCAGAATTTTTTCAGACATATCTCACTTCCTCTTAAATAGGTTTAAGATTAGGGATGAGGTCCTGTCACTGTGATTCTTAGCTTTACTTGGTGTGACCCCTCCTAAACTCTTACCTGCGTTTCAACAGCTTGTACAAAATTATCCATTGAATCTGGTGCTTTCTCTCACATGTGTGCATTTGCAGCAGCAGACCCTTCAGTTTCTGTATCTGCCATCTTATGTCTGCTGGTGGATCTATTTGGCATCTCTCCTTTTGACCTTTTCTGTCTGTCACCTGAACGTTTCTTTTTTATTTTTCAGAATCCCATTTCCTAATTCATCATAGAGAGCTCATATTTTTCCATAATACCCAAGCTCCTATCAGACAGTAGTGGCTGAGTCAGCAGAGCAGATTCAAAGCTAGCATATACCCTGATGCTTATGTGGGGAAATGCCATTTATTTCACCAAAGTGTCTATTTAAGTTCATACAGCCTCTAATCATGGCTGTGAAATGAGGAATTGGATGCTAATATTTCAGAGCCAATACAGTAATGATGTGTCTCTGTGGACCTCCTGTGGAATCATTCCAGATATTCCCTTGTGTAGCTGAGATCAACATTTCACCCTTAGTTCTAATTTTATGTATTGCAGCTAAACTGATGAGAAAAGTGTCAGTGCACTTTATATTGCATAGAGATAATCACGTGAAGTATTTTGCGGTAAATGTTCTGCTCTTTGATGTTGGCATTAAACATTAGCATTTAAATCTTTGGTGGGTATTTACATTGTTGTAGTCAGGGGAGATTGATAGGTTTCTTTAGGGAGTGATTTGGAACAGGAGCCAAGTTTAGGAATTGTGCATCGACTCATCCTTAATTACAGAGGAAGCATTAGATTACCTTCCCCGATTTAGCCACCTAAATTACCTGGCAAAAGTTGATGACTTGAATGCCCTCTTCCTCCCACCCCCTGATACACAAATGCTAATTTCTGCCACAATATTAATGTTAAATATTTGCATGATTTTATTTATTTTCAAAATAATACTAAGCAAATAAGCAAATTTTAAAATAGTTTATTGTCTGTGGGATTTTAAAATTCTAGAAAATGATTTGCATGTCTTATTAGTAATTCATGTTATTGAGGCTCTTTGAAGCTGTTTACCAAGGACTGAATTAACCAAGGTGCTTAGTGAGGATATTCATATACAGGTGTGTCCTAAAAATAAGGATATTTCACTTGATTACAGTTTGTAGCTTTAATGTTAAAAATGTTTTAAAAATATAAAATACTTGTTCTGTGATTTATATTTATTGTAATGCTAGTTAAGAGTTCCCATTAGGAGGGCAGCAGGTGCCTTACAGCTTATTTTGTCTGCAATAATGCAGTGATGGCCACCCATCAGTGTTACAACCTTCTGTGTAAAAAATGAATTTGATGAGCCATACAGTGACACCGAACAATTCAAATAACCTTCAATGAACAATAAGTAGAGAAAGTGAAGTCCTTTACCAAATTCTTGGAAGATGTTTCTCAACATTCTCCCTAGCAGGTACCCCAGGCTCTCAGAATATTGTCACATTCACAGTGCTTTGGAGGGTAAATTCTAAATGCCAAAGAGACTACCTTTTAGACTTAGGCTGAGATGTTAATGGTGATGTCTCAGGAAGACATGTCCCATCCCATTTAGCAATCTATAGATATAAATTGATAGCTCAAACTCTACTGGGATACCAGCAGACAGTCAGTGGGACTCTTAAAGAATTTAATGGGTGTTGCCTGTTTTCCAAAGCTAAGCCTGCTCAAAAGAGATCAGGATTCATCTTCTGTTCCTGGTATGTCAGGGCTCATGGTCAGAACAGTGTTCCCATGCTGAGATTGCCAGAATTATGCCCAGCTAGCTAAGCATGCTAATAAAGTAGCAGTGTGGATGAGCATGTATTCATACTCCATTCTCAACTCTAGTGCCATTTACTTTACTAGATTAAGTTTACCGAGTCTCCTGAGGTGAATTTATAGATCAGGAGGTCTATAAAATTTGACTTCTTGCAAAATATTGTAATGAGCCAATCTCAAAGTGATAAACCTATTCATAAAATCAGCACAGCTCCTTTTCTGGGGGAAATACCACAGCTGCCAGCTGCAGTGAAGCTGGTAAACTGGTACCATGCCTTTCTTGGTCACATGGCTGTATAAATTTCTGTGGATGCAGAATACTCCTGGGAACAATCATAGCTTGTTTCATAAATTCTGTTTTGAAAAAGGGTTATGCTTTCCATTGGACCCACAGATAGTGCTTTGGTTTGTAGTTAGAATTTTTAAAGTTTGCATTATGTTTCAATACTGATTTTAATTTTCCTTTCGTCTACTCACTATGAAGCCTAGGAAAGGTAAAACTATTCAGAGCATGGATAAAATATTTTGAAGCTCTTGATAAAACACACGGAACTGTTGTTTCAAAATGTGGGAAGACCTCAAGTATATTTTTTGGTAGAAAAAAATAAAACTTTCTAAGAAAATGTTCTCTTATCTATTTATGCTCTGATTCAAAGTCAGTGGTAAGTTTCTCTTTAACTCTCATAGGTATCTAAGCCATTTAAAATGACTAATAAGGAAAATAAGGTGGCACAAAATTGCTTTCCATTGAACTAGCTCTGAATAATCAGTATTATTCAGTATCACAACCTAGAGAGCTATCACACATCTAAAAAAAAAAAAAAAAACATAAAGAGAAGGTAGTAATTATTGAATTTTTTTCAAATATTTTGATCCTTCCTCATACATTTTAATAATCTCAGATGTTACATCTAATATAAGGTTGTTTAGAAATTTTCTGTTAAAATCTGGGATCTGGGAAATGCTTACCCATGTAAATGCTCCTTTTTTCTTCAAATATGGAATAAATACTTAGGAATTTGCATAAACTAGCTGTAAAAAATGACTTGATCCTGTGGTTTTTTTTTTTTTTTTTTCCTGTGTTCAGGAGTGCCGGTAGTGTGATGTTTTGAACTTAATCAGTGCATCTCAGGGGGAGCTTTGGTGTAAAAGAAGTGGATTTTGACCCATGTAGCTGTAGAAAGTAAAAGTCAGTGATCTCCATTAGACTGTATATCCCGCTGGGTAGTATCAGTTGCCCTTTTGTTATTGTAAGCTCTTTCTCTTACTTTTACTGCTTAAATAAATATATTGAAGCCAAAGAGTTAATGACAAATTCAGGAAGTCTTGACTTAACGGTGATGAAGTGAGATGCGTTTTGTGCCATTCAATGTACACAATTTATAGCCCCGTTTGATTACCGCGGCATGTCCTCCGCCTGTAAGGATTGCACCCGGGGGACCAGTCAACTTATTAATTCATCACTTGCTGCCTTTCATGGTGCAGTAGCCCTTTATGGTGTACAAGCAGAGAGATCCTGGAATCTGAAGGCTGCCGGCTGGCTGGTTCCACTCTAGCTGCCCCTTTGTGTGCAGGCACAATGCTGGTAACTTTTCCCTGGGCTCCTCTTTCCCGGAGGCCGGGTTACCCTGCTCTTGTCTTACAATAAGAGCATGGTTACAGGGACTTCCAGGGAGGAATGGCCTTCCACAAGTTAACCTGTAGCTTTTTAAAGTGCCTTTTGATTTATCTGTCACCTGATCCACCAGCAATGAATAATTTTCATGGAAGGTGCACTTTAATTACCTTCCCATTTGACTAGCATTATCATGCCCTATCTAGGTAATTAATCTCACAAAGTATCCAATTTCAGTCTTTACTGCTGGCAGGCAGGCCTTCTGAATTATATGTGCTTGAATGGGCATTGGGTCTGTTGTTAAACCAAATAGGCCATGAAACAAATTTTGGGTCCTTTCTTTCTTTCTGTCTTTTTTTTTCTTTTCCCTAGCTTAATGGGTTCGTACAGATGTTGTGGTCTAGTTGCCTTTGTTGACATAGTTGAGATTTGCATAATGTAAAGCAGGAAAGGGCAGTGGTAGAATATGGTGGCTGATAAAAAAAAAAAAATAAAAGCACAGGTCATAGAAGTCAAACAGTCTCTGAAGAAATAGTTACCAAGTTGTGAAACTCGGTACCAAAAACAATAATTTTTTTGCTCTTGAATAATGTATAACTCTCACAGTATGAACTCTGTATGCCAAAGAGTTACTTTGTAGAACTGGTGCGTTCACAGGATGAGTTAGAAGTCCCCCTCCCAATATCAGATTAAGGATTTCAAATTGTGTTCAGATTTGTGTTTCATTGCTCTGTGGGTGAAAGATAGACCTTGAAAAATGTACTATTGAAACACAAGATTAAATAGCATGGCCGTGAATTTTTAGGTGAAGTTATTCTTTTTTCTTATGTCTGTCTCATTAAAAAATGGTGGAGAGCTAAGGTATTTGCAAAACTGAAGAAAAATTACCTCAGTGGTTAAAAATAATAGTTGCATGGTGCAGATCTTTCATTTAGTTGCCTACAGTTTAAATACACTGAGTATTTTGGAAATTCCTTTCTAATTTCTCTGAAAGTGTTTTTTTTCTTCTCTGTTTCCTTTCAGTTTCTTTCCCATTCCCTAATGAAAAAACAAACAAACAAGCAAAAAAAAACTTTATTTTTTTCAAAGGTTTTGACAGAAAAAAACTTCAGATGCAGCTGACAATTCTTTGAGAATTTTCACAAGTCCATTTCCTGGAAATAAATTTGGTCACTTTATCACTGAAGCTGACAGTGTGTTAGTTAAATTTCACGCTTTAAGTACAGAACAGAATTGATGCATTAGAGAAAAAAAATAAAGAATTTTGAAAAGATGAGGATTTGTAACGGAAATTATGAAATCTTAAAATTATAGGCTTCTTCTTTGTTATAATTTTTAAGATAACCAAAGGAATCTGTTTGATGCTTATAACTAAAAGCCCTTGAAAGAAGCAGGCAGTTTTGCAAAGGCGCAATTGAACTTGTAGTAGAGTTTTTTTCATAACAGGACTTCTTAAATATCATCATTTTATTATGTAACAGATTATTTTCTTATTTAATGGAGGTACATTTTTTTTTTTTAAATCAAGAGTTCTCCATACACGAGAAAATTTTGTATGATTGTGGTTTGTGCTTAGAATTATTTTAAGGAAAAAAAGTCTGAAAATATTTAAGTGGATGCAAAGTGGAGACAACTGTGTTTAACCATGTAACTCTCGCTTCTACCACTTTGAACTTCAGAAGATTGGAACAATAAACAGCATGGAGATTGATACTGGAATGCATAATCTTTCACCTTTAGGTCACCAATTCAAATTCAGTAAACCAGTGACCAAAAATTGTTACCATATGAAAATTGTTTGTGAACTGTGCGGAATTTAAATGATCTCAGTTCATTTTCTTCTTCATAAACTTCATCATAAGCAAGGCTTTTGGCAGTCGCTCAAAAGAGACGGTAAGATTAAAGGAGCGTGACCCAGTAAACTTTTCACTCCTGGTCGTGATCCCTTCAGGTGAACATAGTGGCTGGAGAGTTTTAGGTTGCTGATGTGAATTGTACTTATTCTTTGGATAAAGACAAACCTTTAGTAGTTTTTTGTTTGTTTTTGTGGTTTTTTTTAATAGCATATTTTAATTAATTTGTGTATTCAGAGGCAGATACTGGCCAAGTATTTTAGACTACCAGTCTCATGGGTGCTCCTGTAGCTTGAATTACACTGAAACCAAAACCATTCATTGAATATAAAGAAAAAAACAATTGACTGCCTTTTCTTTTTAAGCAGCTTTACCAAATGGTAAACAGAACTCTTCAGTGTGCCAGGAAAGAACATATTTTGGTAGTTACCAAATGGCTCCTGCCATATATTCAGACATATATTGTGAGTATAGTAGCTCTTTTCAGTCACAAGAATATAAAAAGTCTTGGAAAAAAAAACCTTTAAAGGACTTGAATAAAGTATGGTCATTTGCAGAGCATGAACGATCTTTTCCAGCTGCCAAGCTGCTGAGCTTTAGCTTTGCTGCTGACTTCCAAGAGATATATAATATTTGGTCTGAAAGTATATGTGTTCCCAAGTTTCACAGCGGCGTTGAGACAAGATACAGGCTGCTTAATTAAGCTCTCTCAAAGTATGTTGCTTTAGCAGCTTTCTACAGAATGGTGATAGAGCAAAAACCATGCACAAACTAGCCATTTTGAAAGGTCATTTAAGGTAGTGTACTGTCATTTAAGCTCTTGTCTGTTAAGAAGAGAATGGTCTACTGATTCAGGCAGTGGACTGCGGCTCTTGAGATCCATGATAAATTACATAGTCATTCCCATAGGCATCTTGTGTTACTTTGGATAAATTACTTAATCTCTCCATGACACCGTTCTTCACAAGAAGAATAAGGATAATAGAACTTCTTTGCATCAAAGAAGCATTGTGAGGAAAAATCCATTAATGAGCGTGAGGCACTCAGATACTATTTTGCTAGTGGCTTTATAAATACGAAGATAGGTTAAAGTTATCCATCTTCCATGATTTGGTTTTTTGTGGGTTATATCCTTTTCTTGTTAAAATGTAAAATAGAATGAAGCCCTTGTTTTCATGTTAATCTAGAGGTATTGGTATTTTTTGTTCAGTAATGGCCAAATTATTTTTGGCTGGGATTCTTCTAAATCTCCCTTAACAGATTTTTTCTTCCCTCTATATCTAAATCCTTCTACATTTTAAAGAGAGATTTTAAACATGACTAGTCCAGTGTGTCACCAGCTTTTTGAGAAAGCTTGCATCTCCTGCAGCTCTGCTGGATGGACTGGGTAGCTGCCAGTGTTTCATATGAAAGAAACAAATCTCACCAGGAGTCTTGAAGCTTTCAGGCAGACAGAGCAGGTAGCAAAGTAAACCCTTGAGGATATTTTAATGTTGTGTTTGCTTATTAAAAAATAAGTCCTGAGACTCTGAGTTTTCTGAAATAGTTTGCTCTTTCTGGAACTTTGCTTTTAATAACTGGTAATTGCAACTTTTCTTGGCAACTTGACCCTTTCTGCAGTGTTCTAGGAAAGTCTTCCATTGGATAGAACTAGGTGTTTAATACAGCAGTTTTAAAACTGTAACACTGATGCATTCCTTCATTCCCTAATTGTATCTGGGAAGATCTGGACCTTGTTGCAGTTAATAAGCTGTTCCCCTAGTACTCTAAAATAACAAGATTGGTCATATTAAACTGCATCTTCATGGCTAATGTTTTTTCTTGCCCCACTGCTCCAAATGACGGGAATAATTTTATGGAATCAGCACCATGGCTCATGTATCTTTCATGTGGAAAGATCTTGGGTTTGTTTTATATGGAAGTGCTATAAAGCGCAGGTGTCACCTTTCTGCCACTTTGCGACATTGTTAAAGCTTCAGGGGCATAAGCTTCTGTTGCCACAGCTGCAGGACAGGGTATTTTAAACCTTATTGTCTCTAAGATCACACAAAAGTAGGTGTAAAGACAGCAGAGGATACTAAACTTTGAGGATCAATTTTTGTTATTTTGGGGATTTTTTTGAAATATAGATAAAGGGATGTATAGTAAGCAAATACAAACCACTAATAATAGGATGTAATCACCAAGTAAATTTTAGGTACAAACACAGAGGACAATTTTCCACAACTTCAGCTGAGGGTGAGCAAAGGCAGAACCATCAAGTCTTGGTTCCTCCTTCAGCACACTTTCAAAGCCACCATTCTTCCTCACACATTTGCTGTGTGAAGCTGTGATTGTTTTGCCACCTTCTTGCTCCATATTTCATTCTGTTGACTCAGCCAGACGGGAAGAGAGAAACTCAAATGCTCAGCTGAAGCTTTGGGACTTCTAGCTTTTTGGGTCCTGTGATGAAAGGACTCCCACTCAGTGATATGGTCCTCTCTTCTGGCCATGCACAAACATTTTGCTTTTATTAATGATCAGCTAAATTATGATTCTCACTGGGGGAACAGGGATCTTCCGAAAGCTGTTTCTATATTAATCTTGATTTTGGAAACCTTGGCTAAAAGACTGAAGGGGAAGTAAAGTGCATACTGCTGAAGGAAAAAAAAAATCAATTTATAAGCTGTTTTTGAAGCATTCTCTAGATTCTTGTTGAGGTAATTTTTTGCATTTGAACAATGGGCTAATAACATTTATGATATAGCCAGCTTTGTAGTGGTACAACCCCAAATCTATTACAGATAGATAAATCTCTTCAACACCTTGTCTACATTTCAGCATATTGTAGACAACTTAGCAGTGTCCTGTCACCATGGGAATAAGGTGTCCTTGCACATATCTGTTTTAACCTGAAGTTTCATGTGTTTTTCTCCTCCTCTTTTCGTTCCCTTCTTTCTTATGTCAGTGACAACATTATTTCGTGAAATAACAGTGCATTACCAGTGTTTCTGGAATTTTACAATTACCGAAGTCATGAATATCAGTCAGAAGATGAAACATCACAGTCCACTTATGGGCTGAATTCCAAAGGTTTTCAGAATTACTGTTAAGAGCAGTTGTAATTGAGGGTTTTAGCTGACATCTCTGTCGATTAATATGGTTCATGCTCTTGTAAAAAAAAAATGGATTTATATGAAATAAAGAGTTCTCCTCATGGTTTTTGAGACACAGAGAGTAGAACTTAGCAGTCCACTAAATACCACATCTTCTAAAAATTTCACTACAGTAGTGAGAAAAGTCATTATTCTTTTAAAAGAAGACAGGAACTGTGGCCTCTTTATCTTTTCCTGAGCAGCACAAAAATGTATTCAGTTTAATGGAATGCTATAATGCACTCCTAAACTGTCAGATTTCTAAATACGAGCCATACATCATGACAGTGCAGAACAATGTATTTTGTACCAAAGCAGTTCTATTAGAGAAGGTGAAAACATGTTAATCCTACCTTGATCATCAGGAGCCCATAGGAATTTACATTATTCTGTTAACCTTGAAATGAGTAGGTGATATAATTTTTTAAAGAAAAATCTGTTCAACTACAAACAATATTTTTCTTTGACAGTATTATTAATGACTACATAGACATCAGTAATTATTATTTGCACATACACAAAATATTAAAAATCTCAGAGAAGCTTGCGTTATCCATTATTTTTCTTTTTTGCCCAAGGGAATTCTCTAAGGGCTTTTTGTTTGTTTGTTTTGGTTGCTTGTAGCTTGCATCCATTTTGAGTTAGAATAGTAATTTTTTAATTGTATTCCATAGCTGTCGGTTTCTGTGCCTACAGATTTCACTGAAATGCAAGCCAGTGTTGGAAAATATGGGCACAGAACTGTTACACACATTTATGGATTATTGCACTGAATTGTCTCAAGTGTAATTTCATATTAGGAACAGCTGAAATTGCAGTTCTAAAATACATTTTAACCTTTTGGGAAATTAACCTTTTAGTTGATTAACACTAGTTGTATTTTTAAATCCACTATGGGGGAGGAGTATGAAGGGAAAAAAGAAAGTAGTAATGTAAGATGATTACAAGTGTTACAGTGGGTAAAATTATTAATTTTGTTTGTTGGAGCTTATGCATTAAAATGCAGCCAGACAGATCTAATACTGCAAAATGTAAGAGTAGTTAGATTTTGGTAAGTAGTTATGAATTAAAAGAAATGTATTCACTTATCCTCATCACGTGAGATATCTTGGGCAATTTGATTTGGGGAATTTTTTTGTTTGTTTTTGTCATGAGCATACATGTAACAGAAGAACTGAAGATATATATGGCTGTGGCATAGATTTAATATAGTGTAATATCTGCAGAGATTAACTGTGGTGAAAAATGAAGCAGATGAGGCTTAGACTCCAATAAGAGTTGAAAGCAAATTCTTCATTTTTGTGACATTAGGTTCTGTATTGCTGTTATTGCTTTCTTGTTTTCAACTGATGTTAAAGAAAAAAAAAAAAAGCCTCAAAAGAGTTTGAAAGCAGAAGCTTGGCAATGGCTGTATGATTAATGACAGTGAACTGCAGATCAGTTTTTAAAATAATCATAAAACCATCTATAATTTAGATTTAGTTTAAAGAATAGATTTCTTTTTCTTTTTAACAAGCATGAAGTAATTTGTATTTTGGGGTTTGTCAGATTACTTCCTTCTGAAAAGTCCAAGAGTGACAACTTGTAAAACATAACATATTCTTCAGTGTGAGTTAATCATGGACTTCATCTTTTTATTGCATCTGCACTGTGGTAATCTCTGTGAGCATGGAGAAATGGGTAGTTTAACACTACATTAAGAAGTGATAATTAGCTCAGTTTCACAGTTGAAAAAGAAACAAAGTGCTTGACGGGGCCTGTGTAATGAGTGCTGGGTCCTGCATAAGAACTCATGACTGGCTGGGAAGGAGGCAAGAGAACAGTTTCCTCTTGCTCTCAGAACTTGTTCCAAAGATCTCATGTAAAGGAAATGATGGAGTGGTGTGGTTTTGAGTAGAGAGGAGAACCAGAATATTTTATCAGTAGCCCCTTATTAGGAGGGGATCAAGAAGAGTAAGAAAATTCACCCTCTGCTTCTAGAAAATCAGGCAACTCAGAAGGTTTCAGGAGAAACATGCTGGAAGAAAAGCTGTTGGACCTGCTTAGCTGAAAACATTGCTCCTTTCATCTGCCTTTAATTTGGCACTGGAGTGCATATGGGTTTGAGAGCCAGAAAACCTGTCCTGAGGTGAGTGTGCCAGTGTTCATGATTTTTTTTTTTTAGAGAAAAGAATAGGCTAAGCCTTCTGTTAAAATAGGGTGCTGTGACTCAGAAATGCTATTCCAGCACTATACCATAACCAGTGAAATAGGAGAGTCAGATCCCTTCTTTAACTGTTGAGTTTACTGTGCTCCTTCCATGTCTTTAGGAATATCCTTACTTCTAGTCCACAGAGCCATGTTTATGTATAGTGCTTAATTTTCTTCTTCTCTTGCCTTTATTTCACCTGGAAGAGATTTAACAGGAGTCACAGAGAGACTCCACAGTACCTCAGATTTTACTAGCATTCAGAAATACATTGGGATTGAATGTTGGGGAGCAATCAGGAATGACATTCCATCTTAACAAAATGAATAGTAGAGCAGTGAAATCGAATGGTTGGCTTTGTACCATGAAATATTTAGGCTAGAAATTTTAACTTTTCTAGCCATCAGACCAGTGAGATTCTGAACCTGCCTTTTGATGGAAGAAGTGAGAGACATAATCTGATTTTAAGATGGAGTGTGGACGTTCTTTTGGAAGGAATGACATGACACAGTTGCCTTAGATGGCAGATGACTGGACACAGTGATCCCCAAGTACCCTTCCACTCCTACCTTCTTAATTAGGAAAATATATTTTTTTAATTTCTTTGGTTTCTCAGGAACATTTCACCTGTAATTTGATGGTGGTATTTTTTTTATTGTTTAAGAGAGACTGGACATAGAAAAGAAAAAAATTTTTAGATTGCCCAAGACTGGTAATTGATAGGTGAACTGGAGATGATGAAATCACTGTGTGTAGGGCAGAGAAACAAGGAGGACACTTCACATTGAAATGGCTGGAAGGGATGTATAAACAATTATGGCACTTTGTAATATCTGTTTTAGTATTGATGTCAAGACTGGTAAAGCACAGAGTAAGTGTTGTTTCATTGGATAGCATAAATTTAGAAAGCGAGCAAAGACTCATCCCAAGTTTGTTTACTTTTAAATGAATGTTGCATTTGTTAACATTTTAGAATATGTAAGTTCTGAATCCTAGATGCTAGAAATCCATTTGACTGTATTCTGACATCACCATTTTTTCATCAAAACACTTCTTTGCAAGGAGGACAACTTATGTCATAGGCAGTAAAACGAGTGCTTGGAAATACTGCTTTACATTGGTACTACAGTTAAATGAGATCAAATCAGATTTTTTGTTTTGATAGTATGCCATCAGTGGTTCAAACCCAGAAGGCAAATTTATGATCCTTAATGGTAAGTGGTCTTATAATGCATTTTAAACAAGTTGCAAGATTTTTCTGCCATAGATGATGGTAGTGTAGTCTTATGTAGTGTCTTAGTTCAAGGGACTCTTTGGAAGATTGCGTTTATCCTGTCTTTGTTAATGTTAAAGCTTCTGCTCTCATATCCTGTGCTGCTAATGACTCAGCACCTTCCTGGAGGTGAGACAAGAAGATGCCAGTCATAATCAAGGTGTGAAAATGAAGTTTGGAATCGTATTATAAGGTGGTGCTTTGCAATGGATCATTAATTTGCTCTATGGAAAGAAACCCCTGGAGGAGGGTCTTTAAGATTACAGATTATAAGTAATGACACAGTTGCCTGATTATGTAGAAATATGATCAAGATTTTAAAATGAGCTTTCTCTGAATGCTTCAGGTGCTGGATGCCTGCTGATTGATGCCCAAGGTCTTGATTTTCAGCAGCGATTATTGTGAGGAACTGTTTCTTTCAAAGGGTCAGGGAAGAAGTTGTGGTGATAGGACATGAGTTCATGTTGCACCAAGTTGCTCAGTTGGGCTTCAGCAGACACCTACTAACTTCTTGTCAAAATTATTTTACTGCATAACTGAAATGTCACTGGACTTGTAGGCAGTTGACATCTCTGAAAATCATGATATGAGTTACAAAAAACAAATAATTGAAAATTAGAGGCTACTTCTAGAAATTTGGGCATTGGCATGAATTTCTTACATGCATTATTATTATTATTATTATTATTATTATTATTATTATTATTATTATCATCATTACTTGAAGCTTAGATGGAAAGGAAAATGGGTTTCTTCATTGCTGATCATAGTTAATTTATCAAAAACATAGAGCTCTGAAAGGAATTGCTTTTAAAACATTGTGAATTTTGAATCCATTTTTCTTTCTTTAACAAATTGATCTGTCATTCTTGAAAGATCAGCAAAATCCCACAAAGTCGTAGTTTTTGTACAGCTTTGAACATCATGAAATTGATTCTTTAATATGTGTGTGCACATTATATAGGTGGTTTGATGACCTTCATTCACCTAGTTACCACTCTTACTTAAATTTCAAGTAACAACCTATAAATTTTTCAGTATACATTCTCCAGTGTTTAGTTTGCTGTGTGTTGTTACTTTGTTAGTTGGTTGGCAATGTTAAATTACCCAAGTATTTGAGTCATGGTCACTGTAGCTACACTTCTTTAAACTGCTTCTTTTCACCTATCATACTGAGTTATAATGGGGAGTGTTATTACTGGTAATGGATACCTGCAGTGTGAGTCCAAATGTTGAAAGAAGTGCTAAGGATGATTCAGAAGATAGTTCTTTCTTACTCTATTATACCAAACCCATTGTCCCTTGTGGGAGAAAAGAATTTTGCAGTTGGATTTGTTGCTTTTCAAATGAACTAAAACCCCTGAAGTCCTGGCAGCTGCAGCCTTGATACAATTTTCAAGAGGAGAGGCGTTAACCTCAGTGTCCTAAGCAAATTCCAGATTGAATAATTATGTCTCACATCCGTGTCACTCCCCCTGTAGCTTCAGTTGGATTAGCTATTCATTTCCTGTCCCAAATCTTTGTGTAGCATTACCATGTGCTGCATAAGAGGTTCCACATTTCACCCTAGAGCAAACTGTAATCATCTCTCTTTGTCTGTCCCCACATACAGACACAGAATAATTGTGAAACTCTTTGCAGGCTCACTGAGAAGCTAGCCAAAGGCCAACTGCATTAACTAAATGAAGATAAAATTCTAGATCCAGTACAATCTGAATTTAAAACAGGACTTGAAATGGTTTTAGTGGCATATGTAATCTGCTCCTATCAGTGGAGACAGTACAGGCATCTATTCTCATCACTTCAGACATATCTGAATCATTTAACACAGTTGATCATGAGATAGTACTTTCTTGCTTGAGAGAGGTAGCAGGATCCAAAGCAATACAGTAAAATGGTTGGCATTATTCCCAGACAAACACATCCAACCAGCAGTCAGGGCAGACTGTCTTTCTGTTCTTCATTCCGGTGGCTTTCAAGAATCAGTTTCATTGCTAACTCTTTCTGGCATCTATATTCAGCTACTGTGTGAACAGGTCAGATGGTATGCTTGAGAAATATGCAGATCACATACATTTCCTTTTGTCCTTTGAGGCCTGTAACCATTCCAGTTTCACTGTAGTGGCAACTGATTGCAAAAACCAGCACAGAAATAAAAAATAGTTGCTTGAAACTGAACCTAAACGAGTCAGACAGAATAAAGTCACAAGTCAGTGAGTTTCCAGGCCTGGTGTAGGAGCTTCTGATGAAAGTTATATATTGCTTTTTCATCAATGCATTCCATAATTTAGGAGTACTTCTGTACTCTGTGTTGACACTAAAGCTGCTACTGAGTGGCATTTGGTAAATAAAACTCCATCTTCCCTCTTTGCTTAAGAGACTTGACCTCATCTGGCTGGATGCTGCACCTGTATGTAGTTATTCTTGCATTTCTTCTTCTCCCTTGGATGATAGGAGTGCAATAAACCTGAGCATAAAGCTCTTGCTGGCTAGGGAAAGTTATCTAGTACAAAAGGTTGCAGCAGCTCAGACCACCAGGAACCCATGAGACTGCCTTACATTGGCTTTTCAGAGAATTAGGCTTAACTGCAGTCTCCACTCTTATCTTCAAGACTCTCTGGCCTGGGCCCAGATATCTAAAAGGCTATCTGAAGTCTCAGTGCTTGATAGTTTCACTGCTGGAAGTTCTTCAGTAGATTTATTCACAGAAAATAGAAGGCTTATCTGTAGGAGAGAGCATACAGCAGTACAGTTTGCATCAAAGTCTCTGAGTTAATTCCCAAGGAATCTGATGCCTATCAAAATATTGCTTTATTTCTCTGTGTGATGCAAATTTCTTGGACTTGCTTCTATCTTGATAGTTGCACAGAAACAGCCATAAGCAGAACAAAAAAGCACTTTGAAGCTTAGGTGTTCAGTTACTCGTTCCCCACTTCCTTGAGAAAGGATGAGGAATGTATATGATATTTATATGCTTCTTTGTAAATATCCCTGGCTTCTTATAAACTAGTAGAGCTCAAAGAACTTCAGTGAGTACAGGCCAAATTACAACAAATTACTATATAGATGGGAAATCATTATTATGAGAATTTGATATATGATAGGCTTTAGTTCTGAAGAGGCTACTAGTCTATTTTTTTCTAAGTCACATAGATAATAGTGCAATATCTACACCAAAATAAATACTAAAATTATGAAATAAATGTTATAAATTTTTCTTCAGTATTATTTCTTTCTGTTAACCAGCAGGCAGAGATGCTGGCTCCTAAACAAAAGAAAACCCAATTTATTTGTGTACAGTGCTGGATATTGATCTTGGTTTTAAAATTCTTCATCATTTTTTGGTTTGCTTTGTTTTACAAAAACATGTTTCTTCATTATTCTTTGACTGATGCTAGTAGTACTTCTTTTGGAGAAACTGGAACTACAGAAGGTAATAAAGTGGTTTATGTATATGTGCCTCTGCACATAACTTCATAATACTTGGTTTACTTCTGGCACTCATGTCTCTTACAATTAGTTGTATTATATTACTGAGATTTTTTGTAATGTTTCTTCAGTCAAAAATATAAAAGAAAGACAGTTATTTTTTTTCACAATTTGATTGTATTAACTTGTTAGATACAGCAGCAGTGAGTACTAGATTGCAAAGTGTAATCTTTAGTAAGAACTGTTAGGTGATTAATTTAGTTGATAGATACATTTTCCACTGACTCATTGTATTCTGCAGATAGAGAACTCATTGCTAAGTGAAACAGAAAAAATAAAATATACAAACCTGCATCTTTCTGCAGAATCGGGATACGTATCTCATTACTGCTTTAACCTGTGTTTTTTAATTTCACCAGCTGAATAAATATTCTGGCTTTCCTATGTACTAGGGTGCAATAGTAAGAATCAACTCAGACCAAAATCATGAGAAAGCTATATCAAAAAACTTAGAAGTCTCTGATGTGGTTTCTAAGCTGTTAATTGCTTGCCACATTTACTTAAAACACATTCCTGGGTGACATTTTTTTTAATTAGTAGAAATTATTAGATGTAGCAGAATGTTTTTTCTTTCATTTCTGTAAGGAATATATGTAACAGAGAAGGTGTAATATCAAAAATAAAATTTTAACTTTTTTGAGCAGAAATGTTTTTTGCTATCAAGCAGTACTTTGCAGCTAAATGGGTCTGATGTCTCTTTAGAATGAAAATGCTTGCATTACTCCATTCACTTCAATGAAATTATTCTTAGGATTTCCACAAAAATTATTAAGAGAAGCATCATACCTTTTCATCCTTATTGAGTTTCCGCTAGGATTTCTTTGAATTTGAAACCACAGTTGATTAGTTGATTATTTTGCTGTTTTCTGACTTCTTATATTACTACAACTGTTTAAAAGCCTTGACGGGGGGGGCGGTTGGGGAGTTGTTCTGGTCTTGCCTTTAAGATGACACTGTACAAACTAGCTGGTGGACTGAATCATCTGGTCTTTCCAGTTACATAGACTCGTATCCATTATTTTCAAACTGTGCTTCCTGAAGGTGTATGATTACCTCAGGACGCTGGCATGTGCAGATGAGGGCTCTCAGAAGGAGCAGTGTACAGTCCCTAGCAGGTATAACAGAAAGCACATACTTGAACTTCTTGTGGCAAGGGTTATTCTCCTCCTCTGGCTCAGCCATTGTGCTATCCATGTTTCACAATAGCCACTCAAGCTTTCAGGGTGACAGAACTGGACTGCCCCACACCTTCTCTAGGGTTCCCAGTGGAGGAGGGGAAAGTGTTAAGCACTGGCTCTATGTAGTTCAAACCTTGTTCCTATTGCAGACTTGGTGCATTATATTGCTTATTGCACTGTGGCAGGTGCTATTCCTGGTGCCTTCTCATTACCACATGAACTTTCTAACATGATTTTGACAGTTCAAGCAAGAGCTGCATTCACAGTGTTTCTCTGCCATTTCTTGAGGACTTTCATTCCTTTGCTTAAGAAGATCTGATTCTTCAAAGGCAAGAAGAGTTTAACAGATCTGGAGCTAGATCTCTGCCTGATACAAAGGGATATGCACGGCTATGACTTGAGAGCGTGCTGTACAGGTGGAAGTCAGTGCAGACTGGTAGTACATCCTGGATTCCCATAGCATGTTGTCTGCACTGATCCTACAGGTATTCCTCCTCACAACAAGGGGAAAAAAAAAAAAAAAAAGAGCATCTTTTGTTTTCATGAAAGACTCTGAAAAACTACAGCTATCATCCCGATGTACTGAAGTGACAATTGCCACTCTGGGTTTGCAAAGCAGTGCTTTGGGAGCAGGCTGACAAAGACACCAGCCTTGCCTGCCTTCAGGCTGGGGCAGAGGGACCAGGAGCTATTTATAGCTGCTGCTGCACATTGGTCAGGTCACACAGTCGCAGAGGCATTTGCAAGGGTTCTGCAAAAGGCACTGTGAAAGTTTATCAGCTCTGGATTTACATTTTATTTATCTGTGCTTTTCGCACCAAGTTCCTTCCTTTGGATTTTGTGGGTTTAAGACAGACTATAAATAGATGGTTGTTGCTTCTAAATATATTCATCAGAGGAAATAGAAAAGTGAAGGGCCACCTGGAGTTAAGATTTTAATATTTCAGTTGTTACAAACCAGCTCCAAAAACAATATTTTTTTCCCCAGCAAATTTGGTGTGAAAATGTTTAGTTGAGCAGATGGAGCCACAGCTGGTAGTGTACATGTTTATCGGGATAGTTGGCATTTAGCTGCGTCCAAAACTGATGTCAGGCTTGAAGATGCTAAAAAGCGGGAATGACTGGAAGTGAAAGAGGGTGCTTCATCAGATCATCTAGAGAAAATTTCCTTAATTTTTATTCCTTTGGCCTTCTAAGAAAAAAATTAATCCAGCAGGAAGTTAAAGGTTTAAAAATAAATCTAAAAAAATGTCAAAGCAGGTAAACATTTGCTTTTACTATGCTTTAGTGAATAGCCTGAGGAGTGCAGAACATAACCCAGAACGTATTGATGTTT
Source organism: Cinclus cinclus (assembly GCF_963662255.1). Classification (NCBI taxonomy): domain Eukaryota; kingdom Metazoa; phylum Chordata; class Aves; order Passeriformes; family Cinclidae; genus Cinclus; species Cinclus cinclus. The sequence continues at coordinate 37,685,916 of NC_085048.1, read as the reverse complement.
AAGGCCTAGTTAGCAAATAACATGCATCTGCTGATGTTTAATTACCATGTATGCTTTGCTGGCAGATTTCAGAATCTGTATAGTTCATATTTACCAATGTAGTCTCTTGTTTCATGCATGAGAATATTCATCTGGAGGTTTGAGAGAGGAGAGGACATACAAATGGCAGCGAGGAACCAAGATGGAACAGATATGTGTAGACAGTAATGATTTTACAGTTGTGTCTAATGCACACAATGAGATTTGATGTCCTGTTGTGCCAGGCACTGTGCAAACAGTGGGAGAGAGTCCCACTGCCAGCGAGTCTTACAGGAAGAATATGGATTCAGAGATGAAAATCTTCATTTCAAACAAGCATTTCAGATTAAATATCTTGAGAACAGGGTTAATATGAATGATATGAATGCACACTTTTTCTATGGTCCTGGCCATGCAGCAGTCTTAAGACAGTGTGGGATATTATTCTTTTTAGCTTCATAGTATGCCATACATTTTTACCAGGGATTAATTTGAGTTCAGCGTTATTTCTAGAACTAGATTTTTAAAAGCATAAAGAGTTTTAGGTTTTTGTTTTTCTTCACCATATTATTATTTTTCCCAGAATAGTTGTTCTTCCTGTGCAAATTTTTTTCCCAAATGTTGTAGATGCACCTTGGGCTGTAAAGAAAAGTGGAACATGTTTCTTTCTTTTCCATAATACACAACATTTGATACCACTGGCATGGCAGAAATCTGTTCCAGTGGCATTCCCATACAAATGGTGTAACATACAGGGAAGTGAGATTTATTCATGCACATTACAATCCTGTAGGCAGCAAAGAATCTTTCCCTCATTTTTGGCATGTGATATTCTGAAACAGACTCTTTTGTTTGTTGTCATTGCACAGGTAGCAGAGAAAAGTATCTCTCCAGGCATATAAAATGGCTGCATTATAAATGACAGGCTAAGGGGAACCTAACTGCTTTGCTAGATGACCAGTGATGCCTGTCACCTCTTTGCCAGTGGGTTGTGAATGTACAGTGTACTGAGATGTAATGGTGCCTTCAATAACAGAATAACAGCATGTGGCATTGTGCAAACTCTGAGCAATTCTGCTTACCTTAGGGCATCCTTGGAGTTTGCTATAATACAGAAAGCACCCGCCCCCCCCCCCCCCCCCCCCCCAGCTGTCATCTCCTGGGGACCGTTCCAATTTCCATCATAATCCAGCCTGGGAAACCTGAAAAAGTGCCAGAAAGGCATCCTAATCCTGCATTTCACTGAACTAGGCTTTCTGAAAATATAGGCTTGTACAGAATTCAAATGCCATGTTTCTTCATTTTAGAAAAGTGGCTTAAGAAAATTATTATGTAGCAACTTTTAAAGATGTTTCAGTCATAGACTGTACCTGTAAATAAAAATTATGCAAACATTTCAATTGTCAACATCCCTTTTTGTATCATGGCCATGTCCATATTTTAAAGCACATATGCATTTATTCACTCCAGTGCACTCCCCGATGGCTGGGCAATGGCATAATTATGCAAACTTAATGATGGTGAAACAATGGCATGAGAGATAAAGAGCCATGATGTTTTATAAGGGAGTGGGTTTGTAACACATATTTACCTCATGCCAATTCCACAGGACAGAAGACACAGTTTCTGTAGTAGGTGTGAGGGACATAAGGAGCCACTTACAAATGGGATTAACTCCTAACTGTGTCCAGATTCTTTTGGGGACCTATGAGACAGTAGAGTTTATTCTTACCTCACCTTTTATATTTTAGTTCTGTCTCAAGGCTTTACTAATTGTGCTGGACCATACTGCCTCCAGAGCACTAAGTTTTATTACCACTACTATAGAACTTTTGGTCAAAAAATATTTTTACACTGGCATTTATGCAGTTTAATATATTATAGCTAAACCTGATAACCTGAAAGAATATGCCACATTTTTTCTTTTCATTATTTTTCAATTTGAGCTCTATATTGATTTTTCAAGAACATATAGCCATATTATCACCTAATTATGAAAATTATATTCCATGACGTCTAATTAGAATGAAAATTTCGAGGATATGTTGTTACTTTGTGCAATGAACTTTGACAAAAGTGCTTTGTACACTAATGGCTGCACTCCCTTTAAAAAAGCTTATATAACTGTTCTTCCCCAGGGTACAGCGAAGAAATATAAAGCACATCCTTTGGAGCTTCTTTTTCAGTGGAGAAAATTGTAACATACATACAGACATACATGCATCTTCTCTAAAATTAATTCGTAATTTTACTAAAATGTCACTATTAAAACTACACTTGATCTTAATTTCTAGTGAAAGCCAGCATTGTATAAATTAGTAGTTTTTAAGGGCAGTTGTGAAAAGAAGGGAATTTTCTGATCTCAGCTGCATTTCTTTATTTTCATGGCTTACATAAAACTAAAATTTAGCAGGTGGACATTGTGCTAAATCCAAGTACAGTTTTTACCAACAACTGGTGATGAATATTAAAGTATAAATAGGTAAGAAACTATATATAGTGGCTTCACACCATGTCTTTCTTCATACAGGTTTTTTATAAAGTGTGCCAGAGTGCCAGAAGGATTTAGGCTTTTTAGAAAGGTATTGAAATCCAAAGTGTATTCCAAAATAGTTAATAACAGAGACAATAGGAATTATCTAAATTAGGAAAATGGTGATTTTTAAGCTGTGTTCTATAAAGAGTCAGAAATACTGGATGATTGTTCAGCTACTATAAACAGAGAAAGAGTAAGTCCTTGCATAAGCTCTTTGTTACAATTCGGACCTGAAGATTGAAATTTAATATAGCAATCCATAAAGAATTAGTATGGATATGTTCTGAGCAAGAAAGTGCTTTACATGAAAAATATTATTGGAAGGGGTATTGCAGCCCTAGCAAAGACAGCAGTTTATTTTAATTTTCCAAACATATCCTGATACATTTGACTTACCTTTGGTATGGGGACATTAATGCTACAACAATAGGCTCTACCTAGAAAAATGCAATGGAAGTCAGTGGATAAAGTAAAATAGTCTGTTGCACAAGAGTCTTGATGTATATTTGAACATGTTGCAACCGAAACAGAAATTTCACATATTTCTCCTGTTGCTTGACCCCTGAAACATGATTGTCTCCTTATTGTTTGCTTTCTTCAAGGCAACAAGAGTTTGAATGCTCTTCTTTTGAAAGCAGGAGATAGAGTTGCTGTGTACTTCTGCTTTCACATTTTGACTCGCTTATAAAATCAAGGTTGTGTGTTTCCTTGTGTTTCAGGAAGCCAGACTCATGGATAGTTTTAGTAACCTTGTAATAATAATAGTAATATAGTAAAAAAAAAATCATGCAAATTGTAAATTTGATCTTTCGTATTCCCACTTTGTGGATTAGAGGGGTTTTTCTCATTCCTCATCTTTCTTTCTGTTTGACATATCAAATCAACTTAACTCCTTTTATATACATTGAAGAAGAAATAGGCATAGATAACTTAAAAATTGCTGTGCTTATTTTTCTTGTATGTGTCAGCATACTCAGTTGTAAAGTATAACTGTTTACAAAAAATAAAAGCTTGATAGTTTGAGTAAGTTGGGATAAAAGTGAAGGAAGCTTCATCTTCTCCCTGATTAACATAATTTACTTTTTTTTTTTGATAACCAAAGACTTTTTTATAATACTAAACAGCCTTTTCACAACCTACCAATCCTGTCTTGATGGATTCATTCATTTACAAATTCTAGAAACAGCTGCTCCTATGTGCTGCTGCTGCTGCAATTAGAAAATCAGTCTGCAAAGGTAAAATGAACTTAAAAAATCTCCTGTTTTCAGATTTGTTTTTATTCTCTACTAGTCATAGTAGAATCTATAGCTAACACATTTTTCCAAAGCATAATAATAATAATAATAATAATAATAATAATAATAATAATAATAATAATATTAGTAAAAATACTTAAATAAGAATGATGCCTTGTATAACAAAACAAGTATTTTTCATGGTTGTCATCTCTCAGAGAAGGAAGATTGCTGGTGGGTGTAGAAAAGCAAGGATAATCTCTCTCCCTCACACACTGTTTCTAAATACGAAAGTAGCAATGGTCTTATCTTTCAGAAATGCTCTTATTAAATACAAGCAGCAGGGTCAGTCAATGAGTTTTTTGTTTAATGCAGTAGTTACACTGTTTTCACAGAGATATGCCTTGTAGGGTTCATGTCCTAAGTATAGGAAAATCCCTGGGAAAGTGTGGTGTACTGATTATTTTCCAATCTTCATATCTATCACAAATAAGGGTAAGAATTATTATCCAATATTGCACTGGAAATTTCTGATGGAGAGATATCAATTGTTGCTGAAGATATGAAAGGAAATAATTGGCAGAGTGCAGTAAAGAATCCAAACATCCCAACTGATGGGATGTTAATCAGACTGATTACTTGATGTGAAGTTTTGTTTTTTTGGGGTTTTTTGGTAATTTATAATTTAATTATTATTTAATTATTTTTTAATATAATGGTCTAGTTAAGCTAAACACATAGACTGCATTCACCTAAAGTATTAGAAATTTAAGGCAATGTGATTGCTGTATGGTTCATACTTTGGATAGACACCTGGAAATGCCATACATTATTTTTCAGCAAAATTCCCTTCATCTCTATTCCTATTTGCCCTTCTAATTCTTTTCCTCTCTCTTTTTATTGCCTGTTCTAAATAGTCTATATATTTTATCCTTCTAAAAGTGCATTGAGAGGCATGTGGCTGCCAAGACCAGGTCAAAACCAGAGGGAAAAAATTAAATGTAAAGCCAAAGCAGCATTATCCCCTGAATCACTGCATTGACATTGGCAGATGTTAGTTCTTCTCATAGGGCAGATCCTCCAAGGGGAACTCTCAGGGCTTGAACAGACTTCAGGATCATCCTGGCACTTCTGCTCTGCAACTGGTAGGCTCTGAAGAAGAAGGGAATTGTTATTTGCCTGGAAATATTCCACCTCTCTGCACCATTTGAAAAGCCTGGGCAGTAAGAGCAGTAAGAAGACCAAAGGAGTGAGACCTAATTCACTTCTTTGTGATGTACTACTCTAAACTTGTTTGCAGCAGAACTGTATCTATCAGTGTGCTGTCCAGAAAGCAGCCTTTTAAGAGCACTTCTTTTTGGGTTTTATCACATACCACAGGGGTTTGTGTCTGGTAAGGCAGAGATCGAAGTTTGCATTATACTGCTTCCTTCATTTCCTTCCCCTCTATTGTCACTTCTACCTTCTACCCCCTCACCACAGCACTTCTGGCATCAGGCTTCCTAGGCAACAGTTCTCTCCCACTCAAATCTCTCTCCTACCTAAAAGATTGTTTAATGACTCCTCCCAAACACTTTAGCAGATTTAAATGTATGCATTTTGCCTCCACTAAGTGAGAAGAATTTAAAGTACCTTGCTTGTTTAGCGAGAGAAAGGCAGATAGGAAATGCTCCTTAAGTTAAAAACACATGCATCTCATTCTAGAACAATCTCCCAGACAGAAAAGAAACAACCCCACAGTATTTTTGATCTTCATATCATGACCACATAATATTGTCTGTAATGTAGTTAACATAGAATTAAATTTTTGACAGATATCTCTTTCCAGTCTTAGAAATGTGATGATTTGTCAGGGTTTATATACTGGTTCCAAGAAATTTCAGGAATTAAACAACATATTACCAAATAGAGGAAGTATCTAGAAAGTGTGTCAGCCAAGCAGATATATCTCCAGATTATTTTAGCCTGTTCCATTAGAGATGGAGAACTTCCCAAGTCAGAATATGTAAATCAAGCTGTCACTCAATGGAAGTGGTATTTCTTAAAATGCTTATCCATTGTGTTCCGAAATGTCAATATTCCCTGGATTTTAGAGGACTAAAACCAAACAAACTAAGTAGAAGAGTAAAATAAATCTATTTTTAGTCATATTTTCAGCATTTCAAAGGTAATAGCTTATGATTAAGAACTAAACAAAGATTGATAATCATGTTATTGGTCAGGCTATGTGAACTTGATAGCAAGGAAGGAAAATTCATGCTTTCTATCAAAAAGAAAGTTAAATACTCACTCCATTGAAACCATATGGTTGCAAGAGAAGTTTCTGGAGCTTCTTTCTGGACACTGATCTAAAATGATGGTTTCTCAAAAAGTAAAATAGAGGGTGGAGAAACTCAAAGTCCCAGGCTGTTAAAGTCTTCTAGCAGCAGCAATCAGGAGACAGCACAGTTTTGGTTGTATTGAAGCAGTATCTGGTTCAGCACCTTTTGAGCAGGTATCACAGAACCATTTAAGTTGGAAAAGACCTCCAGGTTCCTCAAGTCCAACCTTTTTGACTCATCTCCACCTTGTCAACTAAACCATAGCAATAATTGACATGTCCAGTTGTTTCTTGAATGCCTCCAAGGGTAGTGGCTCTACCTGGGCAACCTGTTTCAGTGCTTAACAACTCTTTCCATGAGGAAATTCTTCCTGATGTCCAACCTGAACCTCCCTTGGGCGCAGCTTGATGCTGTGTCCTCTCATCCTGTCACTAGCTCTCCCCTGAGCCTGCATTCCTCCAGGCTAGGCAAGCTCCCTCAGCCATTCCTCACATGACCTGCTCCCTAGACCCTTTGCCTTCTTCAGTGTCCTTCTGTTCACTTTCTCACAGATTTAAGTTCTGGATAACACTATCAGTTTACATTTGCTATGACATAATGGAAAATACAAGTTTAAGGAATACCTCTGTGAAAGAATTCTGTTTCACCTAATCCCAGACTAAAATAAACTCAATGTATCTATGTTCTTACAGGGAGGATCTTAAATGTTCCTTGTTTTATATGGGTTTTTTCTTCTTTCTGGCATCAGAGTAGTATATTTAATAGCCTTCTAATATTTGTCTTCATTTAAAATTTATTTATTCCACAGATAATTTTTATTTGCCATCACAGCAAAATAACTTAATTCCAAATAATATTCTGAGAACATTATGCTCAAATATCGGAGGGTTCCAGTCATAGTAACAACATAAGTTTTCTGATACACAAACATTCATTCTTCCTATACAAATACAGCAGTTTAAGGGATGGAACAACATGATTGCCTCTTAAAATGTTTGCATTGTATGCACCTTTTTGAACTAATAGTTAAAAAAAAACTAGAAATTTTTAACAATTTTGGGTTTAGTATAGTGTCTGGGCCTGCATAATGAGAAGGGATGCTGAGTGTAGAAAAGCTTGGTGGAGGAAGACAAAGAACATGCAGTTTCAGCTGCAAAGGAGTTGCACGTTTCAAAGAGTGCCACAAGGAGCTGACATATGAATGTGACTTTCCCTGTTCAATAATACGAAGTTTTAAAATGTGTCTGTGTTTTTTGTCCCAGTTACACTTTTTCTCAAATGCAGAAATTTTGTCTAGGATATTGCAGCTATGACCAATCTCTGTTTCCTGAAACTAAAGAGGGAATGATAATCAAGAGAACTTTAACAATTTTTTTATTTCATCCTTCATAATATTTTGGGGACATTGAGGAGGAGGGATGAAAAACAGTTAATTGGAAGTGAATAATAAAATATGTGTAAGTGTTTAGCTAGTTCAGCTTATGATTCATATCTTCTGTGTGCAAACAACTGAAGACTCATCTTGTGAGAGGCAACCTGGTATTTTAATAGTTGAGCTTTTTCCTTTGAAAAGCACAGAAGAAAGAATTTTAACAACTTAATTCCTTCTTGAATATTTTTTATTCCCTTCAAGAAGAAGGATGAATTTAAAGATTGGTCTGAATCTTTCAATAAATTCAGTCAAGCATTTCTCAGGGGTATTAGCCCTGTAATCTCTAGACAGGGTCTTCTTCTATGGCACATATAATGAATTAATGAAATGGTAGCCTGCTGCTTCAGGAATGTTCCAGTGTCTGTACTTAGTCCCTTCTGAGTCTGAACGTCAGTTACGACTTTTGATCAGGTTATTCAGAACAAAAAACCCGTAAGATGATGACTGCAGAAGGGCAATTTCACATTTTAAAAATTTGCAATGTTGACTTAATAAAGCTATCTGGGTACAATATTTTAACTGTTGAATTAATCTTGAAATATTACTGGCAGTAACAATCATAGGGGCCTTGTTAGGGTCTCAGCACTTTTTTGCATATCTTGTTGGGGGCTTCCTGTTACGCTGCTGGAATCTATTGGTGTGTCACAGCAGAGGAGTCTGTCCCTACAGGTTCGATTAGAGCTTAAAAAAAAAAAAACCTAAAACCCTCAAACATATCAGTCATATTGTTTCAAAATGTGGAATATGTAAAATTTTCTTAAGAAAGGATGTTCTTTAGCGTTTCATCTTTGTATACTTTCAAGCCTAATCAAGAAGAAGGGACATTTAATCTGTTAAATAGCAGCTAACAAGCTGTGAGTAATGTCCAGGTGTTAGAAGAACTAATTAGTTGTTGGTAGAATTGCCTTGTTAAGGTTTAGGGCTTGATGTGTTCAGTGATCTCAAACCTAGAGGGAGGTTTAAAAAGCTTGGGAAGAAGGATGCCTACTGATAGTGGACACAAAGAATGCAGACAAGGACAAAACACTGTCCTTTGGACTACTGTCTCAAAAGAAGAGAAAGACTGAGTATGTGGACTAATTAGCATGATAAACGAGAGAATAGTTAATGGTAGAAGAGAGAGTACTTATTAATAAGAAAACTATGTAACTTGTAGCCAGTGAACACTAATTCCTTTGTATGCTGAAGTTATGAGTAGTAAACAGTTTTGATAGTTTGCTTGATTTGGGGAATACCACCAAGCAGCTTGTACAACTCTGAAATAAATAGTCAATGTCTCTCTTGAGTGTCTGATTTTTGTCTTGTTGCACACTGGGTAATGAATCTGATTTTTATGGACAGCAGTATCCTCTGTGAGTTTGTCATGAGAACTTAGACAATACATTCCACATTTTCTTAAAGTGCTGTGCTTGATGCAGTTTCACATCAAAAAATCTGCGTAGTAAAGGAAGAGATAAAGAGGAGCATTTGACCACACATTTCTGGAGTGTAAACTCAGGAATCCCAAAACTGCTTAAGTTACAGCACTAACCCATAAGATTTTCATGGTGTGGTTTTGTTCCTACAACTAATATTTTGTGATGAGCATTTATGTACCTTTATATATCTCTTTGTGGCTATTACAAAAGAAGCTTTCTTAGTGTAAATTCAACTGAATGGAATGCAAACAGGTTTGATTTAAATTGAAACAGCTCTTTATAAGTGTAGTTAATGTAGCACCAGTTTTAGGTTTGTTTGGGGTTTTTTTGTTTGGTTGGTTGGTTGGTTGGTTTTGGTTTGGTTTGGTTTTTTCCTGGTGGTGGAGATTTTATGTCTTTAAATATACTGAGACACCTTGAGAGTGTGTAGAGATTAAGTTTTCCAAATAATTTAAAAGCCTAGTGGAAAACAAGAACAGTCCACTAACAATATATATAATTGGAAGCATCTTGGAGCTCAGACAGATACTAGGACCTGAAATGGATTAATGTATGTCTTCTCTGTGATCCTTGATAATATGCAGAAGTCTTGAAGAACTGACTGCTTTTGTCTACAGAATAGATCTTGCCAAAAGAAGACTAGTGTGTGCAGGCTATATAGAAAATTACATATAGTATCTCATTTTTAGGTAGGTAAATGTGAAACTTTCAAATGAAAAGTTAATAACTATGTTTGTAGGATTTCTGCTGTGGCCTAATCCTTTCTTCCTCAGGATTTGTATGTAAACATTCAAAGCTCATGCCTTCAAGGCTTCACTCTTTTACTGTCCAAAGCCAGAGGCTTGAAAGGGAGAGCTAAGGAAGGACAAGCTGTAATAAAATTCACCTTGAAGTTAATGTGCAACAGGTGTATTCATTTCCAGATGGATTCTCTCTACACGGTTCCCTCTTTGGCGTCTGTGAGATTGGAGAGACACAGGCAAACTGCAAGAAGTGGACTCTGAAAGGAAGAATGCAGCAGAATCTAGTAGTGCTTGGCAGAGAACTTTCCTCCTAGTGCACTGGCATCCATGTGTAAACCCAGAGTATTTAGCATTTCTCTGAGCAAAGTTTGCCTAATGTTTATTGCACATAGTTACATGGAATTTTTGATCCTTTGCCTGCAATGTTTCAAATATAAAGGGCAAATACATCTACTTTGTGTTCTTCTTAAATATAGTTAGAGTACGGGAATGTAGTAATTTAGGTTTAAAGCAGTATATAGATGGGTTAATTTAATTTGGACTTGATCCCACAAAACAATCATTTTTAACACAATAAGTAACCAAAAGTCAGAATATTCCTAAATATCATTGACTTCACTTGACTGAAAGTTTAAGCACAGGTTTTCAGAATTTATGGAGCTGAAATGATTTACTAGTAGATTAAAAATATGTTTACCTCTCCTAACATTTTTTTTTTGCATCAGATTAAACTATTTGAGAATCAGAAAATGAAATTATTTGTTTAGAATGGCATAACTTCTAAATATAGGATTTATTTTCTCTCAGTACTATCTTTCAGGAAGAAAATGACAAGGAAAAAAATCAAAAGCAAAAAACCCTTTCTTTGGCTTTGTGACTCATTTCAGGTAAATGATTGATTCAGGGTAGCTGAGAATCTAATCTGGTATGACCCAGTTGTATCAGGGTGAATTTGGCTTTAAAGTGTAGCCCATTCCTGGAAGCATGAGTAAAAAAGCATTGATTCAACAAACAATCTATCTAGTTTATATTAGAATCAGCCTTTCAGCAAAGGAACAAGGCTCATGTAGAAAAAGAGTGGTTTGATGTTTATTTATTTGTTTGTTTGTTTTTGTTTGGCTGTGTTTTTTTCCCACACTAATCTGTGAGACACAGTGAGTGTAAATCATCTTTCTCTTTGTGTATTCAGTCTCAATTCATTTGTTGAAATACAGAGCTAAAGCTGCTTTTTGGAGCAGCCCATACTTTAGCATATTGAAGACTTTCAGAAATTAAAGATTTTTAAAATGTAATCTCTTCCAGGGGGGAGTGAGGGGAAGCATCTTGCCAGAAGCTCATCTTATTAAAAAATGACTGAATTATTTATAAAGTAGCATTCAGACTGATTTAATTGTTGAGGCTGGAGCAAATCATACCCTAAATTTATTGCAGATTGAGCTATGCTAATCTGCAAGCCAGGATTTCACAGCTACAAGTGTGTTGATTCCACCTCTCTTCTTTCATCTCTTTTTTCACATTTTCCACCTGCCCTTTTCACTTCCTCATTCCCGCCATATGTGTTTGGGTTTTTTTCCCTCTTCAGCTAAAAATTAGACTAATTCTGATTTAGTTTGAAGAAGTAATGGAAGTCACATTTTTCTTTCCAAAGCTTCCTGCTAATGAAGGGCAGTGCTCGGATAGCTCTGTCTTTGCATTTATTCAAAGCTTTCCCATTTGCCAGTGCAGTGTCTGTGAGTTCAGTTCAGTGAGCCATTGAGAAACAGTTTGTGGTTTCCAGGAGTAATAAAGGTTTGGTGTGGGTAGGTCCTGAGATGGGGCTTTGAGTTATCATATGGCATATCACTCATTAGTGATTAAGTCTCAAAGGCTTCAAAACAGTGACCAGTTCATAGAAGATAAAGAATATACTGTATGCTTGCATCCCATCAACTTTCTTTGTGCTTCAATACTGGTTTTTTGTCTCTTTAAAAAAATATCTTTGGAAAGCTTCACTTGCACGTTGTCTATTTATGCTGTCAGAAATGAGATCCTACTTCTCTCCCCAAATCCTTTTCAATTTTCATAAGGGAATATGCTGAAATTTAAGAACTGCAAATAGGTTTTCAACATTTTCATATGAATACAAAGAATTTTTATCCTCTTATAATAATAAAAAAAAAAAGTTTTATCCTTCCCATCTGTCAAAGTGCATAAACCTGCTTTCCATAAAGCATATCCCTGATGGTAGGCACCATAAAACTATTAAGAAACTGTGTATCTCTTAATAGCAATAATTTTACAGTGTTTGGTAGAGCTGACTAGCATGACATTTCATTTGCACTTACAACCCAGACGTGCCTAGAAAAAATAATAAAGTTTAAACATCTAATGTTACTTACTGCAGGTGTTTTAATTTTGATACGTTGGAGCACACAAATTTCCTTCTCAGGGTCTAGCTTGCAATTTTGAAAGCTCAGAGAAATCCTGATAATACATCATACTTGAAGTGTTTGAGTGAAGTGAGAATGCAATATTGGATTTGTATTGTGAAAAGCTCTTCAGGTATTTCCCCCTCTTCTGTGCTTTACCCTAGATGTCATCCTGAGATAAGAAGTAGGGCTAACATTTAATCCCCTCTGTGTTGCCATGCAAACAGCTGTATTTTCCTTTATGGGTACATATCTCCAACAAGAGCATTAGCAGAAGAACGTGTGGCCCACTTGGCAGCCCAGGATCTGGGCTCCTGTTCCTGCCCCTGTTTACATGTGGATGCAATCAGATCATCGAACTGCAGCATGCTCCAAAAGGACCCTTAAGCATTCTGCTTCTACGTCGTGCTCCTCTTTCTCACCCATCTGTGCTACAGAATCAAAACCAAATATTTACACAGAAGTTTTGCAGGTGTAAAATTCAAAATCTTTCACCCCAGCCTGGAAGGAGAGAGCGAGCTGTTGATGCACTGAGAGATATCTGAGCCACGGCACTCCTGAGGAGGGCTGCTGGGGAGCCTCCAGATTTCTCTTTGTTTAAAACTATGTCACCATTTGAAACCTAGCTAATGTGGAGAGAATTCATAAGCTGACTGCATGCAGCGCTTCTCTTGTTAAGGGTTAATTATTATGCGTCTTTCCTTGCACCATATGGTGGACTTTTCTTTGCTCTGAAATGCTTCTCCTTTCAACAGCTCTGCAGATTAAAAAGTAAAGCTCATTAGCTAACAAACACTATCCCTTTTACTTCAGATTTACATGGTTTTATGTAATTTTACATACTCTTGACTCATTGTCAAGTATAACTAGGTAGGGTTTATGAAAATTGCCGTCTTTTTAATATTTCTCTTTAAATAAGTTATGCTAATTATTTTTTTTTTCTGTATTCTCTGTACTAATAAGAAAACTTTTCTTTCTGTATCTCAATACTGTGTTTAAAATTAGGTATGACTATGGACATGTATACTCCTCAAATGGCAAATTTAACCTATTTGTTGCTGTAGGATCAATGCCAAACATCTCCTAATAAAACTGGTTGTACGAAGTCAAGGCTTCCTTAAAAGTTTTTATTTTTTTGTGGTAATCCTAGCCCAAATGTGGTTACAGATAGAACCAAGTGCTTAATTTTTGGCTGAAATTTTTCAGACTGGTGGGTTTTGTGGTTTTTCTGCTTAGGAGTTTGCGGAAGAAGGGAAGAATACCAAACTTTAGAAATAAAGTACTTATCTTTCATGCTAAGTGAAAAGAGAAAGGGTGGAATGTGTGAGACTTTATAACTTATTTATATGGGCATATTTATTTGAGCCACAATTGCAGCAAAATAACTGAGTTGAAATTCTGGCAAGGAAATAGCAACTATTGATTATTATTTTGCCTTTTTAATATTTTTTATGTAATTCCTTTTTGATCTGGTATAATTGCCTGTCTTTGAACAGTACACATTTTGAATGCACCTTTTGTGGACTTATGTCTTATTGAGTGTTATGGAGATGCTCATAAACATTCATCTTGATGAATTCTGGCAAATATGGGATAATGGAAAGTTTTAAATTTTGCACATATGTTGCCATTCTCTTTATGTTTTTATATAATATTAAACACACTTTAGGAGCCACTGGAAACAATCATTGCTGCAATATTAAAATATTTATTCTTTCAATATTGCCATTACCATGCCCTACTGGTATTACTCCTGTCTGGATATACCACTGGCATTATTAATTATTAATGGTAGAATAAGAAAGGGAATTCTACCTGTACAGTATAAATATTCAGAGGAATGGAATATGCATTCTCATTGCATATTTGTACACAGTTTGGGAAAACAGGCCTTTACTGAAACTAGCTTTAAATAATTATTTATCCCATTTGTTGCTCCATTTTTATATTTTTCCAGATATTTTAAAGATTTTTCTGCTGATGACCCATCTTTTTTCTGATTTATTGCTCAAAGACTACTTCAAAATCTGATAAGAACTGTTACACAGAACATTATTTGTGATGTCACAAATCAACTCTATGGTTTTCTGCAGGACTGAGCCTTGCTAACCAAGATAGAAATAAAGGTACCATATCTTGTTTCATGCAGGTATTTCTGAAAAAGGATGTGGATGGCAGTGAGTTATGTACAAGGCAGGGAAAAATAGACCTAATTTAGTTACTTTTCTGCTATGAATGTGTCTTATTAATTCAATGGAATCACTGTACTTTTTGCTTTATTTTTGAAGTATACTTAAAATTATCTCTCATCAGCAGAGCTGTATAAACTGCGCTACCAAACTACCTGAAAGACGGTGTTATTATCAGGGTTGGTTTGTTGCCTTTTTTTTTTTTTTTTATTTTGTTTAGAGGTTTTTGTTTGTTTGTTTGTTTGTTTGTTTTGGTGGTTTTTTGTTGTTTGATTTTGGGGTTTTGCCTACTGTTTTCCATTTCTTTTGGAATAGCATTAAAAGGTTCCCATCAGACTTCAGGCTGACTACATTAGTCATTAGATCCACGTATAAAAATGCCTTCTCTAACCAAAACAGCTTTTTACTCTTAAGTAACAATGGCATGCTATGCCAAGGACAAGGTGAAATGCCAATGTCCTGTTTGCCTCCTTCAAATGGTCTGCATGGTGGAATAGACAAAAGTCCTTACTCTGAAGGACAGCTTTATGATTGTAATTTCAGGAACTTCCTGAGTAATTAAGACATGCTCATTTATTATGCCAATTTACAATGGTTCTGTCTAGATAACAATACAGATTCCTCAAATTTCTTTCCACCATTTTAAATGAAAATCTTTATCTGCTGGTTTGACACACATTTCCCATGTCTTATTTCCTAAATCTCTGTCATGGACGTTTTTTTTTTTTTTTATTAAACATGACAGAGAAAACATTGCATAGCTTTTGAATTTTAGATTAGGAAATTAAGTCAAAAGTTAGTGGGAGTTTGCATTAAGTCAGAAGTTAATCAGACTCTGCAAATTTTGGGACTTGGAAAAGTTTGGGTTCCAGAGTATTTAAAATATCACTTCTCTTAAAGACTGATGAAGTACACATTTAAACATACTTCAGGTAAAAAAACTCACAGTAAAACCCCAAAAAATATATTAGTGCTTTTTTAAAATGAATAATACTGCTAGTAATTTTTAGAAATTGTTCTAATATTAAAAGAATATAGATAATTACTAGGGGAAATTCTTTGACAATGAGAACTTTGCTGAATTCAGATATTACAGAATATTTAATCTTATTTGTGCTTTTGGTTGCTTTTGTGTTTAGTGTTATTTTAGTGGGGGAGCTAAATCCAAATAAGTAAATGAAACATTCTTTATCTAATTAGATCTAATTATTAATAGATATTTTTCTGAAGTATTCGTAACTGGATAATTCATTCCTGTATTCTAAAGATTTATTATCCACTACATATTTTGTGTATGTATTGTATATTAAAAGTTATATATATTGAGACAATATATATTAGAATAGGAAATCGTTGTACAGTTATATTTTAGAGTGCTCATTTCTTTAGTCTTAGTATTATGAACCATGCGACTTACATTTGTGCAGAATTTTCCTATCAATGAATACTCTAATATTTCAATGTGTACATGTGCAACAGATATGTGTCTTATTAACCAAACTCTAAGTTATTTCTAGGTAGGTATAAGCTATATTACTCTATTAGTAACATAAATACACACAAGGAAAGAACCAAAACCCAAAGAAGCCAAACAAAAAAGTCCTGTTGTATTGAAGAAAAACCTTATGTGTAGTATCAGAACACATGAACTTAAATTTGGTCAGAATTGTTGGGTTGAATAATAGTGAGTTTAATATTGTTCCCTATGCACAAAACAAAACAATTTGTTACATTTTTGCATTACAATTTATGTAATGCATAAATAGAAATTAAATTATAACGTTCTCTGACACTCTACTGATTTGTTTCAGCTAAAAACCTAACCTTATATCCCCATGGAAATATCTATATTTTAAAAATAAAAAAAAAATATTAAGAAAAGCACAAAAAGTATCCCTTAAGCCATCATTCTTAAAATAAAATTATGGCACCTGCTTTTTCTCCTACCTCCGAAAGCCTCTTCTCGGGTGGCCACATCTTAAGAGCAAAATTCATTTTTGGTGACTAAAAAGGGTTGTAATGACCATAGTTAAGGGAAGGTATTTCATACACATCTGTGATACAGAAGTATCAGGGCATCTTGCCCACCCGTTGGCTCATTCCTGAGTTACTCCAGCTCCTTACACTCAGTTCTTTTCCAGAGTAGCTCTCACAGGCTGTACATTTTCTTTGCAATGCAGGACTTCTAGTGACTTTTCTATGCATTGACTTTTAATCTGTAAAAAGAAAGAGCAAGAACACATGGCTGTAATTAATAAGTGAAAGCTGAGTGTTTAATATTCAGCATTGTGTAATCAATCTAAAGTTGTACAAGCAGCAAATGTTTGAATTGCATTTCTAAGACACCTGCCTCTGAGTGGCAGGAGCATTTTCTCATTGAGCTGTGGCCAAGTCCTAGATATGCACAGGGAAAATGTATTTGAAAGAGAGATACATTGAGCTCATGGTTTTCCTGCATTTTGTTAGCATAGATCACAAGATTGATATTTACACTTGAACGGACACAGCTTTTAAAACAGAAATTTCACTGTGAACTGAGTGCCCTGAATTCTTCTCTCACCTTGCTTTAGAAAGAGATGCCACCATTTCCACAATTAAGAATAATGGAGGAAGAAAATTTTAAAAAAGTAATGAGGTAAGGTAGTAAACACTGTTAATTTCGGTTGGGACATCTGTTTGTTAGGCTGTTGTTTAGTGTTTCGTCATGCTGTGTTTCATCCCTCGTGCTGGCTTTGCTGACCTTTTGGGCAAGCTTTGGCCAACTTGGATTGTATTTGCACAGGAGGTCATATTTTAATTAAAAAAAAAAAAAAAAAAAAAAAAAAAAAAAAAAAAAAACCACAACTCTTTTTCCAGACTCCCCTGGGACAATATATCTGTGTAAGTTCAGCGACATACACTTTCTAGATAAGGACACAGGCCTAATTTTAATCCTTATCAAGTTTAGCACCTACCCAGAAGACTGTATTTTAGTGATAAAATTGGGGGGGTTTTTTTAAGACTCTCATGAATCCAACAGGAAGACATAGGGATGTTAAATCAGAAGGTGACTTTGCTCTGAGTCTTCGAGATTTTATTTTTAACTTTGGTGTGCTGTTTAGTGCCTAAAGCTGCATGATGGTGTGCCTGGGTTTTCTGGTCTGAAATCATTATTAGAGCATGAGACATTCAGACACTTTCCAATCACTGCACCATATGCTGATGCTTAAGGTACTTCAGTTCCCCAACTTAATTTTAGATGAGAATTTCTAACACCTAAGGCAGCTGTATCTCTGTTGGTAATGAAATTCCTTGTTTTCTGTACTTTTTAATCAACATGCTTTAAAAGTGGTATTTCCCTGATGTTTTAGTAAAAGCTCATAAACAATACATGTTTAAAGTGAAATGAGAAAACCTATTAAAAATAAATAAATACTTGCCATGGTAGCACCTGGTTGCTATAAAACCTGTCTTGCAAAACTCAGGATTGCTTTTGCATGAGCATGCTAATTTTTGTTTTGTTTTGTTGGGCTTTTTTTGTCAGGGAAACATAATGTAGTGATTTATTTTATTATCAGCATCACTTTGGTGGATTTTGTTTCTTTGTTTGTTTTATGATATTTATTATTGGTTGGTTTGGGCATGATAATTATCCCAGAAAATTCAGTTTGCTGTTTCTCACAAATAAGAGAACATTAAGATGAAAAATTGCAGTGTTTTCTCAAGAACATCTCTGTGTAATCAGAAATCTGTATCTAGCACAAGAAAGAACGATATGCTTTCAGGATACAGAGATTCATTAATTGTCAAAAATCAATGTCCTGGCAATATAAAAGTCCAACAACATTTATAAATAAGCAGACAATACCTCAGTAAAGATGTGATAATTAGAGGGTCATCAGTTTAACACTTTTTTTGTTTATTTTATGTCATTAATGCACAAGTCATTTGTAGTATTGATTTTTTCTGGTGAGCAGACTCAACTTGTGAGCAGTGAGAACAAAGCAGGTGTATTAGCTTCTATTCACATTTGATGCTCCAATGAGTCAGGTAGACCAGAAAATGCATAAACCAACCAAACAAAAAAAGTGCCAGGTGATACATCTTGTCTGAAAGACCATAGTGCAGCCTTCATTGTGCAGACTTTGAGTTAAAAGAGCAGTATCCTGATGTACATAGGTGAGGTTGTTGTTTACCTTGAAGCTGTTAAAAACTGCAAGTAGAAAAATAAACTCAGAAAGTTAAAAAGAAAGATGGAAGCACTAAGTTAGTACATAAAAGTATATGTCTAAGAGAGAAGTTGTTTTATAAAGTGCATTAAATAAACCATTTTTAAGACAGCAATTTCAAAAGAGCTACCTTGAAAAAGCAAATCTTTGCAGAATTTGAAAAAAAGATGCATTAATTTTATTTAGAAGAAAATTCCGTTTGAATACCGTAACAAAAGTGTCAGCAAGAAAATAGACAAAAATTAATTTCATTAAGATTGCTTGTTTATTCTGCTCACATAATTTTTTTTTTTAATCATATCTGTGATCTAGCACAAGGCTGGGTGATTCCAGTGATGCAAATATGTAATTTATTTTTCCAGCCCTTAGCAGCATTTTACTCTTGGGGCCTCTTTCTCAAGTGGTACACACTGCATCACATCCCTTCCAGTCCTCTGGGGGATGCAAGCTAGTAGTCTGGATGCTTTCTACTGACTAGATTTAGATCATTGTTCCAAAACAAAGAGGGATGGAAAGGGGTACTATATCTTGTTTATTATTTTGAACAGAATTTACCATTTTCAATTAAAAAGATGGAAGATAATTGTAGGATGTACAAAAGAGCCCAATTTTGACAGTATCTGTCCAAACATAACTGTCTCTTAAACAAACCACTCAGTGCTGGTACATCCCTGATTTACATATGTAACTTTTAATCCTCCTCTTCATCTGCCATGGGCAAACACCACAGCAAACATCACAGTCTGCTGTAGTGAAATTTTCCGTTTTAAGTAAAAGTTTAAGTTATGTAAGTTTCAATTAAATTACAGTTAAGCAAAGTATTTCTGTAGTAATATTAGAGGAGACCTAGAAGTATAACTTCCTGAAGTTGCTTTAAACTATATGCAAATTTGGGTCACTTCTCTTACCTATCCTTTTGATGACTGGATATAGCCTTCCTTAAAATAACTCTATTTTTCTGTATTTAAGAAACTTGTCTTTTCATTTCTCTTTGGTTCTTCTACAATAGAGACACTTAAAATCATCATTAGGCGCTACCATTTTGTTATTTAACATCACAACTTCATTTGAAAACTTTGAGTGCATTTAAATACACGAAACAACATAAATCATAGTTGAGTCAAGAACTAGAAGGACTTTGGTTTTGCATTTCAATGCAAACAAAATGAGAATGTGGAAGGAAGACAGGAATTCTATAGAGAAGAAGGTTCAAATCAGTCTCATCATACATTTATGAGAAGGAAATAATAGGGTAACAGAAGTGTAGAAGGAAGGTTGACCTTTCTTCTCTTGTCTGCTTTATTCTGAGAGGAGAAACAGTTTTGCCCATATCTATTCAGAAAAGCCTGTGGCTCTGTCCAGGAAAAGCTCATACAGGCTAGGGGACATTTCTGGATTGTCTTCCTACATCCTGATTCCTAGCAAAGGGACTTTGCTGTGGAGACAAAGGAAATGAGGGAGATTTACTTTCAGTCCCAGAATGACTGGGGCAAAGGGTGCTGTTTAAGCAGAACCAACATTCCAGCAAAACTGCTGCTATCTGGATAACCGGTGACAATCTGGAAATCTGTGTCTTGAGGAAGTGGCAACAGTGTCGATCTACCTTTCACTCTGCTGGTCAATAGCCTAATTGAGAGTGTAGTGTGTTCCATTTGTTGGAACCTGAGTGTTACAGTGCCATGTTATAAAGTGCTAGTGGTTAGATTCTTCTTTGTTTCACTATAAAAAATCATATCACTGGATTTAAAAAAAAAAAAAACATAAAATACTCCTGTTATCCTTTTATATTTTTTGTATTTTCTGCCTTAGAGCTTTATTCTTTTAGGTGTACCATTAAAAATTAGTCACCAGTTAATGTGCTGAAGGCTTTGGGTACCTAGATGATTCTTTGGAAAGAGCTAAAGAACACCTGCAATGTCTTAAGGTAATAGCTGTCAAACTGTCAGAGGCAAAAGTAACAAGCAAAAATATTTGCAACAAAAGAAAGGAGAAGACAGCTGTTGGAAAGGGAAGCAAACTATATTTTATAATGCTGGTTGTAAAAGCAGTTAATGCTAAACATGTGATGTTTATGCCAATAGAATGAGTCAGATGTGCTTCAAGTGAAATACTGTATTTTGAGCTGCTTAATGTCACCAGCGCCTGCAGGGACAGTTTGCTAACTCTCCATGAACACACAGCCAGCTCTTCAAAGTAATTTTCATTATGCAATAGTGGAGCTTTAAAGGCATCCTCCCTTATTGATCTTGCTTTTGCGTGATTCAACTTGTTAAGAACAAGATAAAGCTCCTCTGATAAACATTGATATTCTATAGGTAAGGAGAATTTCTTTTGTCTAACGTTTTTATTGTCATTGTTTGTATCTATTCAGACAGCTTAACCTTCTTTAAGCCTCTGGTAAGTCATTAAAATGGCTTTCTCTCACAACAGTTAAGCTTCCTTTAAATTCTAGCCAGCTGCTTGCCTTCCTGACCTCCGGGCCAGTACTTGAGACCAGTCATGGCACCTCACCTACTGTTACAGTCTGCACTGGGCCAAAAGTTTTCCAGATTTTGCTTTCTTCATGTTAATTTTAATGAAAGAGACACAAGCATCCGATTTTTCAGAAAGAATGCACAGATAAAAAAAAGCCATAGCCTTTCCCTTTCCCTTCTTGGGACTGTATTCCCTACTTCCTTCTTGAACCATATGCCCTGAGCTGTGGACTAGTATGAAACCTAAAGGAAAGGATCAAATGGGATGATTTCACAATAATCTAATCCATTTTCTTCAAAAGCCTTGCAGAGTTGGAATATCTTTCCTGCTTTGTTTTTGGTGGGTTTTTTTTGGTCTTTTTTTTTTTTTTTTTTTGAGAGCATCAGGAGGGAGTGAGCTGGTTTGAGACCTACCTTGATATTAAATATATATATATATATATATATATAAACAAAATGCAAATGTCAAAGTACATTCTAAGTATTTTTAAAATCCAATTGATGATCTCTTTTAGTCTTTTAAATTCTTTGGCAAGCTGTTTGCCACAGAGTTGAAAAGGGGAGAAGTACATACTTGACGCTAGAATAAGTCATCTGGGTAGCCTGGCTGTACAGTAGAGTTCCAGCAGAATTTGGGGTGATGCTGTGACTTTAGGCCATGCTGAGTCACTTAAGATACATGCATATGGCTGTTGTGCTGGAGGTCAGCTGGCCAGCTGTTCACACGTTAAACCTCACAAGTTAGTTAAACCTCTCTGCGTTAGTCACAATTCTTATTTATCATGTAGTTTTACGTATTTTTAACACATTTCATAGAATACAGTCTTGTGGAAATACTTGCAAAAACTCAAAAGTCTGTTTGTATCTAGGGGGTGAGAGTGGTTTCTAGGCACTCTGGAGAAAAGTTAATGACTGCAGCAGAAAGGTGGGTAGGTGGTAGACTCCGTCTGCCAAACTTGGCTGTGTGT
Organism: Cinclus cinclus; assembly: GCF_963662255.1. NCBI lineage: Eukaryota > Metazoa > Chordata > Aves > Passeriformes > Cinclidae > Cinclus > Cinclus cinclus. The sequence goes on along the minus strand of NC_085048.1, from coordinate 37,663,966 downwards.
TGCATATCGGCACAAATTTTAAACTCTGAGTAAGCCAGACTCCTTACAGGATATGCCTCATTTACCTCTTGAAGAGTGGCAGATGCTTCCACCATCCCTCAGAGGGGTGTCCAGCCTCCCTAGCTGGGTGCCTGAGCTGTACCAGAGAGGATGCTTCTCTGTAGGCCTTTTAGGGCAGCCCCTTTCCTTGATTAGATTTCTTCTTGGAAAGTTTTTAGGTATTTACTAAATATACTCAGAGGTTTAAATTAGGAAGGGTGTTTCCCAGCTGTGGATAATAAATTGAGACAAATACCAGAAATTAGCATTTCTGTATTTCTATCAGAGAAAACAAATAGTAGATGAATGATTTAAAATTTAATAATGATAAATAAATTATTAAAACCCCCAAACCTTATGAAAGAAATAAAATGAGAAAACAGTCCTACCTATGTGATGAAGGTTCCATCTTAGGACACACCTGTAGAAACAATCTAGCTTAAAGACACACCTAATACTTGCATACCAGAGATCTGAATGACCAGCAGGATCTCCTCCACTAAGTCAAAGGACCTTAATGATGCAGGACTTGTATTTTAATGTCTGGTGAAAAATTAGATGCAATCAGTCCATGCAGGTACTGCACACTGAGGTGTGAAATTTGAGTCCAGATAAGGAGAATTATATCTAATGGTGAGTTGTACACTACCTGAAGGACTGCAATAGTTCTTTTTATAAAGATAAGACAGTTGTGTGTTCCACTTTTAAAATAGTTCGCAGTTGTGTCCTTTTGAAGACAGTGATTCTATTTAATTTGCACACATACTGTATGTATAAAGAGCTGATTGGTCCCTGTAGATGCAGTTGTTACTAAAAAACGTTCCATGAGTCTCTATATTATGTGACTTTATATGTGTATGTCATAAACCTTTAGTTTGGATTAGAGAAATTACAAGGTTAAAAAAAGAAAAAGCTTTCAAGTAGAGATTTAAAATAAAACTTGGGCATATCATTGCCAGATTTTTTTTTTTTTAATAAAGAATTCAACTATTCTTGGCTAGACAGAAAAAGGGAGGATTTTTTTTTTCTTTTTTGCTGCTTTTATTAGGCCTGAGCATGTGGGCAGTACACCTTTGGTTAGTTAAGTAATCTTTAAATTAAGTAATCTTTACTATTTCCCCTTTTCTAGTAGGGCTTACATAAAAATCATCAAAAAACCATAGCTAGGTAATGAGTAGATTGACTACTTTTATCATTGAATGATTGTAAGAGGAATTTCTAAGTGGTTTAGAACAGCTATTTTTTTAAGTAAGGGTTTTTGCTTGCAGTAAAGAACATTTAGTATATTTATTATCATGGGAAATTCCAGCACCAATAATTTATTTTTTTCATTTCATAAAGTAAGCAGTGCTGAGACTATATTCATTGAGGAAACTAGCTATAAATGTTTATGATTCTGATGTATAGCTGTCTTAATATGTGTATTATAATGCATTCATGAGTATAAATACACTGGAGCTTTTTCAAATGAATAAGATATTAGACTGTTCAAAGGATGTAGTCATATTTCTGTTTCTGTTTACATATAGTGCAACCTTGCACATTCTGTTATTTAATACACTGCTGGTCTAAGTTATATTGTATTGTTTGACTGATCTAAATATGACCCATATTGTACACTGTGCTCACTCATGTCACTTCACTTGCTCTGCTAGTGATGCACCTTGGAATCACGAAATTTGTCTCTCTTGCTGTTGGTGGCAAGTGCAGCTTTTGTACTATACATACATGTAGGTAGCAATAATCTCTACTGAAGACCTGCAGGCTTTCATAGGAAAATAGTAATTGAAAAATTACCTACACCGTCTGTGTAGGAAAATAGTAATTTTCATTGAAACACAGGACTGTGCTGTTGTTAAGACTTGAGTTTAATTGTTTTTGTGACATTCTAGTTTTAGGGCCTTTCTGCTGTCTCCTTTATAATCTGGAAGGACTTGTTAGATGTGTAGACACCATTTTCCATACTTTCATTTAGCAGAACAACTTACATTGGATGCTGTCTGAACAACAGACCAACCCTACTCTTCCCCAACTATGAGTGAAGGAATGGAGAATCAGATTTAAATTTCATTATTTAAGATAAATAGAACCATAATAAACTATTCAAGATACTTATGCAATTTTGCTTATTTTTCCAATATTTTAAGTAAATGTGCAATAAAACAAAACCTGCGTTGTTTGGTTGGGTTTTTTGTTGTTGTTGTTTGTGTTTTTGGGGTTTTTTGTTTGTTTTTTGTTTTTTTTAAGTTTAGCCTTTCTGACATATTATTGCATGGTTTTATGTTACTGCAAAGAGCTCCATTTTCATCTCCTTCATCCTGGATATTGATTGAAGTTCAACATTCAGGAGTCAGTGCAGTCACTACTTATTCACACGATTAAAAATTGAAGTAGAACCCAACCCAGAAGCTGTTCTGGTTGTGTTGTTTTGTGGATTTCTTTTTCCCTTATAAAATATTAGTTCAGACTTCAATACTACATAGGAATATTTTAATCATTACATTGATTCTCTGCAGTTGTGAAGCTGGAGTTATATAAGTGTCACAGTATTTAAATAGCAGTTTATAAAATACCTCCAGGCTCACCAGTCATATAGACTTATGCTATTGTATATAGAAACCTGGATCCTAAAAGATTGGCATGAGAGGTAAGTCAGGGGAACCTCCTGGATAATTACCTTCAAGAGCTTTAAGGATAATGGAATACCTCCTTAAATGCAAAGGAAAATTTAGGAGGAAGGAAGAAATTGTAGAGTGTGTGAGAAAGATGGGGTCTATCTCACCTAAAAAGCAGGTAAATGTGTCAGTTTTATTTGCTTTACTAGGCTGTCTGTTTGTTCTAAAATCAGTGCCTAAATTCGCTGTATAATTAGTGGAGAAGGTTTTTCAAAAGTCTTCAGGTGATGTTTTCATATTTACAGGTCTCAGTTTAAGCAGGCAGGTTCTCTTTTTGGATCTTTCCAGTGCACTTACCTCTCTGTCACAGGGAGCAAACCTGTTTGGGTGAACATAAGCACTTAATTTATGTGTGCTGGAGTTGTCTAAAAGGGAGGTGCACCCCGGTGCCTCAGTTAGATTGACCGTATCTCGTCCAGAATTACTTCTAATATAACAAACAATTATAGACCAATCTCTGTGAAATTTGCAAAGCAATTGTAATTTTTTTTCCTAAAACATATATAAAACATTGTATTCAATTAATGATGTAGCTATGTTGCATAATCAGTTATGGTAATTACATTTTTAATTACTTTACCCTTAGGACCTGATTCTGATCTTGTTTCCATTGGTATAAAGCAAGGATAACTTAGATGAAATCAATGCTGCTAAACTAAAATATAATTGATAAGAGGTCAGAAATGAGCCCTAAATGATATGCTAAAAGTGGAACTAATCAGAAGGCTAAATGGGTTTATAATTTGTGCAATTGACATTTTTGTAATCTACATCTCCAAGAAGTTAACCTTTCGATACAGAACTTTGCTTTCCTTTAGAGTCTCATAGTATTCAGGCAAGTGAAGCCACTAGAAAGACGGTAGAAAAAACAAAAAAAAAACAAAAAAAAACCCCAAAAAAATCTGTAAAGCTTTTAAAACCATGTAGTAAATTCTTCCATTAAGTGATTGATGTGTTTCCAGCTTAATATATTTCTGCATCAGACAAGTCTTCAAGCAAAATTTTCTGGTGAGCAGAACCTGGAGAAGCATTAAACCATAGCGTTTTTTCAAATAACAACAGCAACAAAAAAATTCCCCCATATCCAAAGTTACTTTAAGTAGTAAGGAGTTTTAGGAGCTAATGTCTAATCAAAGGGAAGACTATTTAAAATATTTTTGAAATTATACACAGAGTTTACTCTTTGTGTAATTGATGGTGGGGATAATTTTTTTTTGAGTCATGCTTTTTATCATATGCAGTTGCGTAAACTCTTAAATATATTGCAAGTTTTAATATTTTTGGTGTAAAAAAAAAGAAAATACAAAATATCAAAGATATTTTCATACAAAATTTGTTAGCTTTATTTTTAAATAAATATGTGCATTATGTCTGAAGTATTTTTTGCTGTTGAATAGTGAGATGTTAATTTTTGTTGTACAGTCAAATCAATCAAATAGCTTTACTTTGCAAAATACATTCCCTCGAAGATAAGGGGTTTTCCTTCGGGTTTTGCACAGGAGTAATTTTCAAACAATTCATGCAAACATCCAAAGTTACTTTATTTGGGACAATCAACATTGTATTAAATAGATTTTTTTCTCAGCTGACAGAATGTAGGTGAATTTTTGTACATCAGGAGGAATTTTGAATATTGTGTTTGTCAGTGGCAGTTCTCCACAGTGGTGACCTCGCTCTGGCCAGTGAAACTGCTTCCTCTACAAGTCCTGACCTAGGGAACCGTGGGCTGTCTGCTGTGCCCAACCTTCTCCTCATGGACACGACTTTCCCTCCTGTGCATGGTCAATAACTTCAGCCTTACTGCTTCTGATATTTATCAAGGTAGCAGAGATTCCCAGATGGATATTTATCCATCTTCTTAAATTCTGGAGAGTTACTGCTCTTTGGGAGAAAAATAGCTCATAACATGAGAGAAAAATCGTTCTTGTATGGAGTTCTTCCTGTATTCCCTGCGAATACTACCCATGCTGCTTTCAGAAATATGCCCATTGTTACTAGTGCCATTATGATGCATTTCACAGGAATTTGGAAGGCTGTAACAGAAGTTGTTACACATTTGAGGAATGTTGGTAATGTTTTTTTTCTCCCCACGGAACAGTTGTATCTTTGGAAGCATCAGTTTAATCAAACCTCTGCCACATGATTATTGTTTTGTGCTGACATCTTTATAGAATATCTATATGCTTTTCCGTTAATATTTGATCAACTGTTTTAATTTTTTTTGGCATGGTACTTCGCTTCCAGATTTTGGTTGACCGTGTCTGAAACAAAATGCTTTGTTATAGGGCTAGAATTCACTCATATGTGTTTTGGACATCTTACACTAAATAAACATAATCTAACTACTCCATAGGCCTCTAAAACCAAGAGTGTAAATCACCTCATACACTTCTCTAAAAGTAAAAATGTATTTTGCTGAAGTCAAATTAGAGCAGCAAACTTAGCTATACAGTGCCAATAAGAATGTATTAAGGGGGTTTTGTTGTTATTTTTTTTCCCCATGTGTAGCAACCTTGAAGCTGATATCTATTTCTGACTGAATAGATGACAGCATGAAATTCAATTACAGCAAACAGTTGCAGTCATTACACCTGTCTTCTTCCAGAGAAAAGTATTTGTAAATTGTTTTTTATCCTTCTGTTCCCTAAAACCTATGTCTGTAATTGACACTTGCCAGCAGAGATGACTGGAGACAGAAGGAGAACATTATGTGTCTGAGTATCCCACCAGGGAATAGAGTGTCCTCATCTTTGGAGAGTTTTGTGGTGTTTTGTTTTCTTTAATGAAGAATAATATCTGTGTGCCAAGGATTTACTGCAAGGCTGGTGGCAGATGTTTCTCCAAAAAAAAGAAAAAAAATATGAAAGATGAATCAAAATAACACAGGACAAAAGAAAAAGCTAATTAACATAGAAATACTTCTTCTGCAAAGGAAAACAAATGCTTCAGGAGAACAAAAGCCCCTTTCTGTTATTTGTGAGGCTGGTTTGTTACTCTAACACATTTGTAAGAATCAGGTTTGTGCCTGACATGTCAAAACTTATTCACAAAACAAGAGTTGTGGATATCTTGGGAGACGACGTTGTCACTTGTTACGCAACTCAGCATCCGTTCATCACTGATTGATGCCCAAGTTGCCAGTTTTCAAAGAAATGAGATGCAGACATAACAGTAATATTTGTACCAAATGTCAGGCAGAAGAGACAGGGGAGTTCATAGAATGGGTCTAGATGTAGACTGTGATCAGAAAAAAAATCAAAACATGATAGACATGCTGTCAGCCTGATCTTTCTAAACTGTTTCATTTTTTTCCGGTAGATTCTTTTTCTTTCTTTTTATTGGTTTCCCTCCCCAGAATATTGCCAGAGTAGACAGCATATAGAACTGATCCAGCTGCTAAGTTTTGAGTTTGATGAAGGAATTACCAAACCATTATGTATTTTAAATGCATCAGATGTTTAAAACGTATAGACAATTAGTAAATCAGTACATATTTGGCAGTAATGCTATTTGAGCATGAGCTTTCTTAGAAATTTGCTAGTGACATTAGGGGAGATCAGAAGGTATATATTGGGGTTTTTTCCTCATAGATCCCTTCCAACTCAGCATGTTTTATTATTCTACTTTTTAATTGATAATCAACAGTATAGTGTTTGGGCATCTACTTCTTCTGTTCCTCTCTGTAGATCAGTAAGTATTTCGAGAGTTTCTAAGCCATAAAAGTAATGGCAAAGCATATGATCAAGTAACGCAGTCAAGTATTACTTGACTACTTTGCTTGTTCCCATGTACTCATGACATCCCCAAGTGGCTCAGAGCAACAGTGTGTGCCTCTGGTGATGGCTCACCCAGCACTGTAAGCACACTGTGTTATATTTATGAGCTGGAAAGTAAAGTGTGTCAGCGAGAAAGTTAAAATTGTTTCTCTGTAGGATATTGTTAGTGTAAAATATCTGATTTATTTGGGTCTTTTTTTGAATGCTGCAGCTTGTAAACACAGTGGGAAATTTCTCTGCCATTGATCCAAAGCAATGGGTACTAATGGCATAATACAGTGGTACTCAATAACCTTTTATCATGGGCTGCTTTCTGATGAGGAGGCTTAACAGAGGGGAGAGAAATACACTGTAGCAAAACAGAAAGTCTTGTGAATTTCTCTCAATACATTTAATAATTTTCGGTTTAAGATAGCTATCATGATCTTTTCTGATTATTTTTGCATGAATTATGATACATAATAACATGACAATTATTGTGCATATTGGTGTAAAGATGAAGTGAAATATAAGCATTTTTTCCAAGCATTTCAAAGACAAGCTGTGGCATTTTTATATCATGGCTTTAGTAGCATTTGAGTGAGTGCTATATTACAATGCTGTAAAAAATTTTAACAATTTGAATAATTAATATAATAAACTCATTTTTCCTCACAAAAAATATTTTATATCTTTCTAAGAAACAGAATATATAAGTAAGGGAAGTATAGTAAGGTATACAGTAAAGTGTTAAAATTTTCCCAGTACTGGCAATCCTGGTCAAGGCTCTTTTTACATCAGACAGCTCCTTAGAAGTAAGCAAGGGCATGTGTCCTGAAGCAAGGGAGGACATGTGTCCTGAGGTTTCCTGTTTCAGACCAGCACAAAATCCAGTGGGGTGCCACATGCTGACCCCCAGATCCCTGACAGCAGCAGCTGCAATTCTTCAAGGTGTATAATCTGTTTGCCTTCCATACTAATTTAGCATTTTTGGCAATTCTGATGCCTGTTTCCCTTGAGTACAAACCAGAGCATGGTTGGAGGCCAGATTATGACTTCACTTACACTCCTCTCGGGAGCAAATCAGTGCAGAAGCCGGTGTGGAAAGGTGCCCTTTGGGTAATCTGGGTGCAGGACTGTATTGGAGCATGGGGAGTTTAGTAATCTCTTCCTGAACAACCACTGCAGAGCTAACAACGGTATAATTTTCTGCTACTATGTTAATATGCATATGCGCATATATATATATATATATATATATATATATATATATATATATGCATGTATATATACCCAGGTTCATTTTACATTTGTTATTGGTAAAATGACAGATTACTGTCTCACTTAAAATAGATATAGAGTCAAAACAACTCTGTTATCCAAAGATTTCTGCTGAAAAAGACATGTTAAAAACAAATAACAGAGTAAGTTATAACCATTGGGATGTCAATATCCCTGTTCTTCTGTGTTTTGCATCTGTTGGAAATGTACCCTTCAGGCTCAATACTCAAAACACCCCTGAACTGCTGTAAAACACTTTCAGAAAAATGGTTTCTATCATGTAGAACTTATATTGGGCCCTAATATACAATTTTACAGAGATGTAAAATTGATCTCATTGCTGCTGTAGGAAAATCTGGTGGTTTTAAATGATTCTTGCATATCTACATGATATGAAAATAGAAGATGCCAAAAGCCAAAATTTGTTTGTCCTTTAGGAAGTGCTGTAAGGGCGCTGTCAAGTGCCAGTGTTGTTGTTCGACTTAAGCAAGTACAGGAAGAAGCTCAGATTGACTTCAGCATATTATTGCTGTTGTAATATAAGGAAATAAATAAATAAATAAAAGGTTAAGGAAGTCTAGCCCATTCATTCTTTACAATTTGCATGAAACTGGAGTTGCAAGTACAGATTTGGTAGCATTTGTTAGTATTAGGTTTAGTCCTGCACAAGGAGCATGTACTGTTGTTAATTTATTAATTTTTCTGCATGAAGTGTGCAGGATTGTAAATCCTTATTTCAAAGAATTTTTGAGTATTTGCTTCATATACATGAACTACTAAATACACAGGATGCTGTTCCTAGAGACATGTTTTAAAAAGTATCAAATTAAAAGTCTCCATGACTGATGCTGTTGATGAAATTCAGACACATTCAGTATTCAGGACTTTAGGAAATCACTGAGAAATGGATAGCTACATTCCTCTTGCTGACTTATCTTCTTTCAGTAAAAAATGTTTACAGCTGATTTTGTGCTAGCAATTGCTATATTATGCTTAATTCTTCTTACATGTTAGAGTCCCCCTTCACATATTTTAATTTTTCAGTTTTTATTGGGTTTTCTTTGTTGTTGTTGTTTTGACTTGTTTTTGTGGTGGTGATGTGTTCTGATACACCTCTCTTTGCCTTCTGGAAAGCACACTATAGACCAAGGAAAATGTTAGTCTTGAGAACCGGAGAATAGCTAAGGATAGAGATTAAAGGCATGAGCAGTATTATAGGATAAAATTTTCAAATTACTCTGGACTAAAAGTAGCACTTTCCAAAACAATTCCTACAGTTTTCAGTACCTTAATATTTGCACATATTAATAATGTACCATATGCTTGGCTTAGCAGAATGGATGGAACACATCAGTCTACCAGATGCAATATTCTCTCTGGTACAGAATATATCCTTGGAATATCCTGCTCTTTTTGTCACCTCAGTTTTAACTTTTTCTATAACTTGATCTGAAAATGATGACCAGCTTGAAATCTATATAACTTGAAGGCTTTATCAGTAAAACCCAGCACAGTTATATTTCTCAGTGGCTGTGATGTTGAAACCTGGCGAAAATCAATTTTTTCTTTTGCTGAATGGTATATTTGAAGCATTTAAAAAAGGTGAATGAGTGTGCTGAGGGCCTGTCATTCTCAAAGTACTTTCTTATGCTGCATGTGTAGGTACATCTGCCTGTTAGCCCTGCAAGTCTGTGTGTGTTTGATGCATTGGATGTTGTGTCAGCAGGAAGCAGAAAAAGAAGAGATGAGGTATATCAGAAAGGAAGTTGATAGCAAATGGTATTTTGAGCAGCCTATATCCCCCGTGTAATATATTATGGAAATAATGATTCTGTCAAGTGATACAGTAGGGATTATTCATGCTCAAGTCATTCAGGACTGGGCATTTAGTTCTCTCAAAATTCTCTAAGAGGGGTCCTTGCCTTAAAAAACTTTGTTACAGATGCAGTGGCAAGAAGTAAATTACTAGAAGAAAAACACCCTGAATTAGTTCATTATTATTGTTATTATCATTATTGGTTTAGCTAGAAATGGGAACGAATATGTTATTTTTAATCCTGTTTTTGCAGAATTATCTAATTTTTTTTGGTAATTTAATTCCCTAATTTAGCTTGTATTTAAGGATGAAATGTATCATTTAGCTTATTTTCAAGCTTGCTCAAATATAGTTGTTTCAAATCCATAAAAAGTTGTCAATTAATTAGCACAGATAGGCAATGAGAAGTTGGCTAAAGGCTTAAAAGGAGGTGTCAGGAAGCCATAACAAATAAAACACAAATGTAAAACCATCTGTAATAAAGCCACAGAGAGAATACAGAGGAAATTATTATACTAGAATACAGAACAGAATGCTTCTGACCTGTGCACTCTCATTAAGCAGAGATCAAAAAATGCAGCCCAGAAGGCAGGATAAAGATAGCCTACCCTCTCACATCAATGGATTGGTTTATGTGGCTGCTCTAGTTTGAAGAGATTTCTGTGCAGCGAAAACAAACTGGTGTTCCTTGCCAGAGGAGAATACTCTGGCTTCAGTCAATTTAATGGTTCCCTTCTTCCCCTGAAAAACATGGAGACCCAAAATAAGGTTAGGTAGCACACTGTATTTTAGGAATCTCATGTGGTATGGGAATTATATGCAGCATAATTTTCTTCAGGGGTGCCAACATAAGCAAGGTTGGACTGTAGGTGTGGACTTTCTCTTTTTCCTCATGTGGTTCTTCTAACAGTGAAAGGTAGCACAACTCTTTTTAGTGTTGGGTGCAAAAAACCTAAACCAAAAATAAATTACCAAAAACCCCACACACAAACGCAAAACCTTACCAAACCAATTTGAACGCTGTCTTGCAATGTTGATAAATCAGTGGGATTTTAGTTTGAATGGAAATTCTTTAAGAATGGAATATGCCTGTTTTTTATGTACTTTGTGCATGTGTTAAGCAGGAATGCCGCACAGTGTATTTCATTTCCTCAGTTAAAATCTTTCCCCTCTCTCAGTCCCTCCTCCTTCACATTCCTGTTCCTTCCCCACATACACAGAGTTAAGTAATATCAAGTTTATTTTGCTTCGCTGCTTTAAGAAAAATAAATGCTGTGGCCAACAGAATGAAAAAAACTGATAAGCAAAAACAAAAAGCGGGAAACGTGGAGAACAAATGCCAGTGACCTAGGTAATATAAAATTGCTCAATGATAAGTACCAACATTAACAATTTCAGACACCTAAAAATGTAAGATTAGCATTTTGAGAAACATTTATCTGGGTGAGATAGAAATTTATAAACGAAACATAATGACCTACCTCTCTGAAATTCATTCAGGATGCAGAGCTACTTATTTAGGCAAAGAAGACAACTAGTTAATCATGTCAAAGAAAACTAGACAATAAATTAGTTTGCTGCATTCTGGAGTCCTAGCTATGAAAAAGAATATATTTCACTAATTAAAGAGTAAAAATACTCTACAAGCTTTCAGAAAGAGAATGCAAGAAGAGTGAGATTGATCCTGGCTTTGTGCAGAAACCCAGGGTGCTTGTCTGATGTGTTTTTATCCGTTAAGTAAGAGGAAGCAGTAAGCAGCCTAGAGTAAGAGGTATTCAACTTTGATTATATTGATTATATGCAGCATAATAGTTCATAATGAAAATTATCATGGGTGGATTCAATCCCTAATTTTCATGTGTTCTTGGAGCCTCCTATTTAAAAACCTACATGAACATACATGTTATAGCTTTAAAAAAATCCTATAAACTTCAAAATTGAATGAAGTAAGAAGCTAACAATCTGATTTAATTTTTAAAGGATTATTTTCTTGGTTGGCTGTAGGTATATTATTCTTATCATTATGTTTTTATACTTAATGATATAAGAGTGTGCATTCTGGATGTTATATGTTATTTTAAAAAAACTAGAGAAAGTGAAGATAACTTTGCTGCTTGGGATGAGGATTGTGTTTTATCTAAAGACCACATAATTTTACATAGTGAAAGCTTTATACACAGTTCTGAAATAAGGTGGTGCTTTTTTGCCTAAAAGATTTACAATTTTTAGTTTCTTTTAAACAAAAGTTTCAATAAAGAATCAGTATTAGATTCTGGGTTAGAAAAATATATAAATTTATCTCTAATTTAATATCCTTTGTATTATCACTGGTATATTAGTTCTAATAAATTTATCTCAGACACCTTTCCTGTGTCTGAGTCTGCTTCAAGACCAAGTCCTTATCCATGTAAATGACACTTAGCTTTTAATTGTAGAGGGCTGAGGGTCAGGTCCTCTTTATCTTTTGCATGAGCAAAATTTATTTCCATTAAACTGAATGAGAAAAAGATCAAGTTCTGCATGGTTCCAATACCACAGTTAGTTCCAATACCATAGTCCATACCAGCACTTTTTCAAAGTGCTGTTGTATTTAGAGGATTTTTGTTCTGAATTCAGTGTGTATGTTTGAGGAAGACTGTGATGTTCGGCGACCTTTGATGCTGCACATCAGCAAAATATCTGCTGTGTTTCACATTTAAGAGAAAGCGAATTATTTTTTCAGTGTCTCATAGTTTATTACCTTCTCTCTTAAACATTTTTATGGGAGTAGATGTCTCTGTAATGCTTTTGTATTGGGTTTGGGTTTTTTTTAATTTCGAAAGGTCCTTGTTTGTGGGCAATATTTATTAGGAAAACTCAGTGTGTGTACATGTGCATGCACGAAGTGTGCATTTATTTATATCTCTGTAGAGTGAGGTGAAGGAAGACAGTGTCCCCTTTGTTCCTAAGATCTACCCCTTAAATTGTCTTGCGCTTTTAAAAATGCTAAGACCAAATATGGAAACATACCTCTGAAGAGAAAATGTCCTGGAAAGGTTTGAAATAATGAAAAAGAGTGGGCTTAGTGTCTTAACAAAGTCAGTTTCATCACCGTCATGTTGTTATTAGATAGTGTGAGAGATTATTTTTAAGTAGAACTGGAATTAGTCATATCAAATCAGCCTAAAATGTGATTTTGTTTCTAAAAGATTATTTCTCTTTTTTGCACGTTTCAGAAACATACTCAATAAATATTTAGACTCTTAATTTACTACTCATCAATCTAAAAATTTGATTTGCTATCATCATCAGAATTAATTTGCTTAATTGTTTTTCCTATCCCATCAATCTCAGTTTTGCACTAACTCGAACAATGACACCTTTTGCTGTTTGCACTTTAGTTCGATTTCTGTTCCAAGTTTATGAACAGTAATAGGGATCTGCTAGAATATTCATTAGCTTTGAATTGTGAGCTATGAAAAGGTGCTTTCTTTTACCTTAATGGAAGTGGCTCAGCATGGGGTGGATCAGTAATGACATTTGATTTTAGGCATCCAACAAATTTGCTTTTTATTTATTGACACATCTTGTCCAAACAGCTCCCTCACAAGTTAGTGGCGTAATGAAAGAAAGAGTGCTGCAGAGGAGCGTGGAGCTTTCCTGGCAGGAACCAGAACATCCCAATGGAGTCATTACTGAATATGAAATCAAGTATTATGAGAAAGTAAGTGCTAAGATTATCTGTAATGTGCAACAATGTGTTGTTTGCTTTATGCTGGCTTGCTGCATTGTGGAACAGTGTTAAAGTCATCAGCTGTCAACTACCCCATCTCTCCAAAGTCAGTGATTTTTCTTGTTTTTAATAACTAGCTAAATCCTGCAATTATTACTGCTATCATATGTCTCATATATTGTATTTTGGCATACTAAAAATGAAATATACACTTGAAATCTGCCTTTCTTTCCTTTTTAAAACAAAATAAGTTGTACTTGGGTATTTTTACCATTATATTGCTGTTTTTGCATCTATTCTACGTTGTGTTTGAAGCTTGTTTCATTTCCTTCTGTATCAATGTAATTCTAGTATTGAAATGATATATCAAGTACAAGTCGCGACTGCATTTTGTATTTCCTTATGAGCTGGGCAGCTTCTACTTGATGTCTGAAAATTTTCAAAACACTTCCTAGACTTTTAGGAAATAAATATTCCTTATTTGTCCTTTTAAAAAGGACCAGGACTGTGAAATTTATTTTTCAGTTGTTCTCTCAACACAATAATGAATTGAAGGCTGCTTTTCAATAGTAGATGAAGTGATCTCTGTTTCTGGTAGAGTGAAATTGCAATCTTACTGATGTCAGTTGGAGTTTTGCCATTCATTTCAGCATGTCTAGGACTTCATTCATGATAACTTTGAAGTACTGCACAATAAAAAAATTTTGACAACCGTAAACTGGATGAAAGCAGAGTGAAGGCAGGTTGTGTAGCTCTACGTTTGTCATGGGACCCAGACTAAGTTTGGCTCCTCCAGATTCCCTGGGAAATTGACTGCATAACGTAATATACTCCTAATTTTTATAAAACACACTGTAAAAAAAAAATTAAAAGAATAAAAGAATAAAGGGGCTCATTTGTGGTCATTCATGAAGACGTTTCTGCAGGCAAGATAACAGTACCCCTATATGAAAAAGAGCATGTCATCTTACTAGGTAACACAGAATTAGGTAAATTCAGTCCAGATTGGGTGTAATATCAAGTGTCATATTTCATTTTCAGTGCTGAATTACACAAATATACTTACCAAAAGATCTTTATATGATTTGGGAAGGGAATAGATGTTTTATTTGTTGATGCTGACTTCCACTTTAAGTTGCTTACTCTAATGATTCTTATAACAAAATCTAGCAGATAGGTACAGATAGCTAAATAATCAATAATAAATAAAAATAAATAATAAAAGAATAAATAGCTAAAGAATAAATAATTGTTTGGAAGAATTTTACTAATTTGAGCAGATAATTTTTGTTCTTCCTGCATGTGTGTGTACATACACATGCAAGTAAAGTTCAAGTATTTTTAAAACTTTACATATTTAGCAAGGGCAAAACTGTCCTCTGAACCAAAAAACAAAAAACCAAATAAACAAACAAACAAAAAAAAATTGTAAAAAAAATCCAAGTACTTTTTTAATGCACAGAGCAGTTTCTAATCTGTTCAAATAAAATAAATAATTTGAATGGGTAGTGTAAGATGGCAGAAAAATGACCAGGACACCTAGCTTTTTATATAATGATAGCTTTTATAATGTGGCTTTTACTATTTTCCCTATATACTCATTTTAAATAACCAGCAGAATTTAATTGCCAGTTTTCTGTGTTTGTAAAGAGAAAAACTGATGTTAAAGGAGTTTTTTTTGTTTTGATTTGTTTTTAAATTGAAGGACATCTTCCAGTATTATACTTAGTACAGTGAAATTAATAGAAGAGAATAAAAAGCTCATTATAAGAGTCACAGATAAACTGGACTATATGACTTTAGCAGAGCCAATTTTTCAACAAATACTTAAATGGTTGTTTTCCTTCCAAAAAAAATTAATTTCAGCTTTAAAATTCCTTCATAATCTTCTTGCTCAGAATGAGAGAGGCTGTTTAACTTTTGTTCCACTAGTTTAAAAGAAAAGAAAAATAAAAGGATTTGAACTTTCAGCTCCTTTTAAAGCCAAATTAAATCAAACATTTTTGTCGTTCTGAAATACTCCGATAAGTGTTTTTTTCACCTCTCACTTCTGGCTAGGGCTGGAATGGAAACTGCATGAAGTCTCCAAAGTAAGCCTGTCCTGTGAGATTTCTAGTGCAAGTTATTTTTGTTGTTGTTGTTGTTTGTTTTGTTTTGTTTGTTTCGTTTTTTTTTTTTCAAGGACTTTTGGCAATACAAATAAGCCTCGTTTATGCATCAAAACCCAAACTGAAATTCCACTGTGGCTTACAGTCCTGGACCTGATTGTTTATGGTTTCTTTACACTTGTTTCTCATCTCTCAACCATTCCTGTTCTTTCTCACATACCTACATATATTCTGCCATGGTCCTCACTTACAGATGATTTAAGTTCTCTTGGAGAAGATATGGCAAATTGTTGCTAGCCAAGACTGTGAGCTTTCTTAAGTAACAGACTGGGCAAGAACCAGGAGAAGCCCTTACTGAATCTGAGAAATCATGTACGTCTTTATAGCCCTGTATTTCAGCAAAACCCTTTTCTGCATTACTGACTGTGACAGGGAAGGCTCTCCATCACTTTTAGCTGGTGAAGTATTATTGAAATGAGTTACAGATTTATTCCTTCCCTCTGTATCCGTCTCATTAGCACTGCTGCGTACGGCTCATGCTTCTCTGGTCATGTGGTGCATTCAGATGGTTGGTTAATTCATCTCTTCTGCCCTTCAAATCAGGGTTGCATCTGCCACCAAAAATCAACAGGGCTTCACATATCTATGCTGAAACATAATCTGTGTCACTAAATGTGATGAATAAGTATAGCTTTTTGAATACTCTAATGATCTGTGATACAGCTTTTGTACTATTTGAAAGTGAGTTATTACTCATAGGGTTTGTAATTCTTACAGCTTCAAATTTGTGGAGTGTCATACTGAGCTTCTTTCCCCGGGTTCCTCTTTATGCCTTAGAATCTCAAACTGAGAAAAGACTAAAAGCCAGAGATAAAAATCTGAAGTGAAAACTGAGTTAAGGACCTCAGAAGTTATGCAAAATCCAGCCAATTATACATTGGCGATATTGTATTTTTTAGAGGTGATGGAAGGGTACAGTGTCAAAATAATGATGTCAGTCAGTTTTTCCATTCATTTTACGATGTCTAGGACTTCATTCATGATAATTTTGAAGTACTCTAGAAATAAAAAAGTTCTGACAGCTATAAACTGAACTAATGCAGAATGAAGGCAGGTTGTGCAGTTCTATGTTTGTCATGTTCTGACCATGAAAGAAAAATTTCCCTGTCCTTGAACTGTTTAGACCTCACAGATTCCCCTGGAAAGCTATGGTTGAATTATTGCTCATCAAAATTTCAGAAAATTTAATCAGAGCCAAAAAAGCAATCGTTTTTTGTTTGGATGTTTTCTGAGTAAAAACATGGGCATCTCATTTGAATTTTATGTTACACTTAGAGCTCTTCATTGCATTGACAATGTTTTGTAATACTCCACAGAGTATGCTTTATCTTTGTTGTTGAGGGAAAAGAGCATTCAGCAAATCGAAATAAACTACCCAGCCTGGCTGTCAGTTGCTGTTGTGCAATCATGATAAAATCTTATCTGTAAATGTCATTTAATCTTTTGTCTTATTGTTTCCAGGATCAAAGGGAGAGGACCTATTCAACGGTGAAAACCAAGTCCACTTCAGCTTCTATTAATAACCTAAAGCCAGGAACAGTGTATGTTTTCCAGATCCGTGCTTTTACTGCTGCTGGTTATGGAAATTACAGCCCCAGACTGGATGTTGCCACACTGGAAGAAGCCACAGGTAAGGAATTAGGTTTACAGGAAATTAACCCTCTCTAGAGTTAGTAAGGAAAGTAAGAAAGGAGAGAGTCATAAGCAATATAATTACAATTAGAAAGAATTTAGTTCTACACGAAGGTGGATTTTTGTCATTGTCTTTTAAAGGGTGAGCTTCCATAATTTATTTTAACGTAGAAGTGAAAATTAGTCCTATAATGGCTGGAGGAGATTTATTACATAGTAGGTTCTTCTCCATTGTTGTCCTTCTAATACAAAAAGACTTTTTTTTTTTTTTAAATTCAAATGCACACTTATTTTTCCCCACAAAAGAAGTGAATAGTGGCAAGCTGAATAACTCAGCTAGATTCTTCTGTAACTGGGGAGAGAAGGAAGGAAGGAAGGAAGGAGATTTCAACCCAACTTTTCCAGGCTGGTTTTTTCCATTTGATTTTCTGAAAAAAAAACCAAAAAAACCTAAAAACGAGCTTGGTAATTCTGTTTATGTGCATGTCTAGTGTATTTTGAATTCATTGGCAATTTAATTTAGTGAAGAAATGGGAATGTCAAAGATACTAAGCTTCCTTTCAGGCTCATACAATAATTTGTCAGCTGTGTAACAAAAAAACTTCTTCCATCATGAGACCTGGTAGCCCTGAGTCCCTTTACAGGAACTGTGTTCCTGGCAGCTCCACCACCCTGTTCAGACCCAAATTTGATTACCCTGGTTTAGAGCATTTGCTTCATGTCAACGCTGGCATTAGGTCAGCAGGATTTGGAGCTGGGAATATAGGAATACATAGCCTGTGAGTTCAAAGGGTATGGATGCCATACCCTCTATGCACCCTATGCAGCAGTCTGTCTAAGACTGTGTGCAGACACACATTATTGCATCCTTTTAATTGCAGCCAGGTGTCCCCTGAACAACTTGTAGTTATTCTTAATATGCAGTAGTTAGGTCTTGATTCCACCTTAGTTCCACACAGAATATAAAAACTATAAATCATTAATAATACCACATATCTAATAGACATAATTGAAACAGTAATTATCGTAATAGCATCCGTAAGCTGTTATTACTAATATCATTAGCTCTGTGTATAATAGCATACTTCCCATCTGTAGAAAGAGTCAGTAGCAGAATCCCTATTTTGCAGAATGGAAACCTGAGGTACAGCCAGAAGTAATTTCTTATTTTGAATAGTTTTCTGGAACACAAGTTAGAAGTCTGTCATAATAAGTTTCTGCTAATTAGATAATTTTTTGTCCATAGTGGTTTGAAATTAGTACATCAAAATATTTCCCCAACATTTCCTTAATTATCTGAGTATTTATTACATACTCAGTGTAAGCAGACTGGTAGCTGCTAAGATTAGCAAAGATGATTTTAGAGATAATAAACTGTTTTCACTGGAGTTTGGTCAACATATGGGAGATTAGGAAATCCTATAATAAATGCATCACTGACCACTGTCATGCACTCCTTTTCTGACTCAGATGATGAAAAAGTGCATATAAACCACAAAGATTCTTGGCCAGGATGCACAGCAGGTTTCTTTCGTCACAGGCCAGCTATATGCTTTGAGATACCATGAAAAATGTCTTGTGTTTCCATTAAAGAAAATTCTAGAATTAGCATATTTTCCATTATCTTAAAGCAACATTATAAAATATAATTCCCAGAAAGGATAAGCATCCAAAATTTCCCATATACGGTTTTCAGAAATAATGAAAATGTTAGTAAAAAGATAGCAAATTCCATTAGACTCTTCTAAAATTGTTTTATATGAAAACATTTATTATATTTTATTTATAGTTTTATCATAACTTGCAGGCTCATCAAATTCATCTATTGTTAGCATTTTAAAGGAAGACTTTTATTGGATTGTTTTTAGGAAATATACCTCAAGGGAATTACCATGCAGTTTAGAGGCTTTGGTTTCTCATTATTTCAGTGGATTTCTAAATGCAGCTTTTAAACATGTCGAAGTATTTTAAGAAAAAAAAAAAAATGTATGTAAGAATATATGTAATGACCACCACATTCAGTTAGTCATGTTACCTGCCTAGATTTGTCCTGGCACTTCCATTGGTTGGCACTGTTTGGTTGGTGCTGTTAATTAAATAGATTTTTGAATTGTGGGCCATTTTCTGAATTGTGATAGAAACGGTATAGCCACTTTTCAATATTTGAGGAACTATATCCATTATATTAATATTATCTGATTTGTAAAATATAAATATATTATACCTATATTGGATCATATCCTACATGTTGGGTATTTCATAGATATTTATAGAAAAAATTTAGAATTATGATGTAAATATGCTTTTTAAAAACAGACTATTTCTGTTCTACACTGTATTTGCCACAGATCAATCGATGGCTCTAGTTTTATTTTTCTGGGGGGCTGATTATTAGAAGCAGGACTAGCAGTCCCTCTGGAAAAACACACAAATGTATAAAATATCACTTAAGTGTCAATTCTATGTCTTGGTTCAGGGAAGTATTTAAAAGTCAAGGTAAGTGGTTTGCAGCCAGTGAACCTAAAGATGATTCTTGCTTTTTGTAATGGAAGCAGATTTTTCACTTACAGAAAAGGTTATGTTGGTTAGTTTGTTAGTTATGTTCACTTAGGTTGGAAAAGACCTCTGAGGTCATCAAGTCCAATCTTTGACTTCTTCACAGCTCTCACGGTTAAAGTAGAAGCACTTGACAAGACCTGGCATGAAGTCTTTGCTTTTTCTTTCTTCTATGAATCAGGGTAAATCAAACAAGATTGAAGCATTATGCATATGTCAAATTGATCTCTAAAGTCTGAAATACCTATGCTACAACTTTTTAAGGAAGGCATAGAGCACAATTCTTAAGAAAGTGGTATTTGACATACATGGATGCAGCTGTCACTGAAGCTTTCATGGTGAACTTGGCTAAGAGTTCTTTTCCAGAAATCACGCATTTGAAGCTGCTTGCGTGAGAAAAGGTTGTTGGAGCAGCAGCACAGCATTTTCAGCTGATAACCTTTTTTTAAATCCTCCAGGGTGTTTAGATATGCATTCCCCATTCCTACAACTATGTATTTAAAAACTGGTTTAAATTTAACTCCTTTAAGTTAAGCATTGTGTATTGGATGTGCACATCTCATAGCTCAGATCGGTTGTCAGCTGTAGCCGAATGCCCAAGTACCAGCTCCCTGTGTCACACAGTAGCACCCTGGGCTCGAGCACAATTTGAGCAGAGGTAAGGACGTTCCTGTCCTTTCCTGCTGCAGATTCCCTGTCATCACTGTTGTGGCATCGCCAGTAACAGGTAGCCATACATGCACCCCCTGAAAAGACCTTCTGCATCCCAAAATCCTTTCTCTAAGAACACTCTATCATCTTTGTTTCCGCCAAGCCTCAGGGATCATTTCAGAAGCTGTGTTCTGATTCACCCTTACACCAGTAGACTGAGTTCATCACACAGGAGAAGCAGCAGAGTACCCGAACAGAGGCAGATGTCTTACTCTGCTGTCACTGAATTTATACCAGACCATGCCCACAGTCAGCCCACTCCCCTCTTTTTTTAAAGATATAAAAATAAATCATGCATTGGATCCCACCTGTCTTACCAGTTGGCCAGTGTACCATGTCCCCAATATTTTCCAGAGCCCAAAAAACATCGTCTGCTTGCTTCCAGAATGTGCCAGTACCCAAAATCTGTGAGGCACTTAGAGCAACCCACTCACATATGTCAGCCTCTATGCACTTATCTTGGCTACTGGGCTAGGTGACAGGCTGGGCTGGGGATTTTTCCAAACTTTTTTGGATGGATGAAGCTTCACACCCTGGCCATTATGACAGGATGCTTGCCTCTTCTTCACTTCCAAGTGAGGTTTGCAGTGAAGTTCAAAGAGAGATGGGAGCAGTTTAAGAAAACGCTGTACTTTACAGAAATTTGTCATTCCTTGGGATTTTCTGTTTTGATGGCCTATATAAGTTTCAGGAACTGAGTTGTATGATTTATGCCCCTTTTCTCTTGCACAAGGCAGTCACCACCGATTTCTTAAAAGTTGCATGAGTGGAATAGCGGCAAGTCTACAGTAGCATCCTACTGACGTGTGTATCTCAGAAAGTTATAGTTACTTAAAAATAAGCATTTTGTTTTATATAAGGAGTTATAGGAATAGTATGATCTTCCCCATGTGCATTTGAGAGAATATAGAAAAATTGCAAGTTTCTTCAGGAAATAAAATTAGAAGAGTGTGTGTGTATGCATATGTGTGTAATTTCCCTCCAGTACAGAGTATTCTAAATCCATGTAGTATAACAAGAGCTTTGTTATTTTGGGGGGAAGCAGTTGGTACAGGTCAGTGTCAGTGACAAAATAAATCATTTGATTGGCTCACTTCTTCCAAGAAAAGTCTGGGTTATTTGTTTCTATGGGAACCTCTGAAGTCTGTAACAGGAATCCAGTTCTGTGGAGTTCATAAATCCTGGTGTAGACATTCCTTTTCAGTTACCAGTACCAGAAGTAAACCGTATTATCATACCATTAATTTAGTTACTCAGCTATCAGTTTGGTTTCCCTTTTTTCCTTCTCTTTCATCTGTTGGCTGCATTTTAGTCATGGGACAGTTTACATGGCCCCAGGCCTGCTGGAGAGAGATGGGGCTCACCTGTGTAAAATGGATAAAAGGATTCTAAACTGTGAGTTTTCAGGGCTGATTGACAGGGCTTTAAATCAGGTTTGAAAGGGAAAGGTGGTAAGACCAGGCTCACTAGACATGAGTCTAGGGGTTGCATACCAGTGTTGGGGGTGAAATCAGCCCAACTGAAGTGCATCTACATCAATGCACACCCTATGGGTAACAAACTGGAAGAGATAGAAGAAAATCTGGTAGGCACAGAAACAGGCCATCCCTGTGTGCTGAAAGGTGAGCCAGTGGAGAAGAAAACTGTCATGGCTGAATAGGGAGCTTTCACTGGAACTCAGGGGGAAAAAAAAGGTTATGACCTTTGGAAGAAAAGGTCAGGCAACTCAGGAATCATATAAGGATGTTATTAGGTCACGTAGAGAGAAAATTAGGAAGGTGAAAGATCAGCTAGAACTCAGTCTAGCCACTGTTGTGAAATATAACAAGTGTTTTTGTAAATAAATTAACAACAAAAAGAGGGTGAAGAAAAATGTCCATCCTTTTCTTGTTGTTGGAGGAGTGTAACCAAGGACGAGAAAAAGACTGAGGTCCCAGCCAGCTGGAGATTGGCCAGTGTGGCACACATTTACAAGAAGGGTTGGGGGGAGGGTCTGGAAACCTACAGGCTGAGGTCAGCCTGACCTTGGTGCCAGGGAAGGTCATGGATCAGATCATGGTGAGTGTGATCACACGGCGCATACAGGACAACAAATGGATCAGGTACAGCCACTTGGGCTTTGGGAAGGCAGATCTTGCTTGATCAACCTGATCTCTTTTTTATTATCAAGTTATCTGCCTCAGGAATGTAGTCCACCTGGACTTCAGTAAAGCCTTCAATACTGACTCCCACAGCCTCCCTCCTGGAGGGAGTGGCAGCCCACGGCTTAGACAGGTGCACTCTTTGCTGGTTAAAAACTGGCTGGATGGCCAGGCCAGAGGGTCGTAGTGAATGGTGCTATGTCCAGCTGGTGAATGGTCACTAGTGGGTCATTACTGAGTTTAGTGGGTCACTAAACTCAGTAATGAGGGTAGTCCTGTTTAATATTATAATTGATGATTTGGACTCCCTCAGTAAGGTCTCAGATGACACTAAATTGGACCAGAGTGTGGATCTGCTGGAGGATAGGAAAGTTCTTCATAGGGATCTGCACAGTCTGAATTGATGGGCCAAAGACAACTGTATGAGGTTTGTAAGGCAAAGTGTTGAGTCCTGCACTTTGGTCACAGCAACCTCATGCAATGCTGCAGGCCAGGGAAAGAGTAACTGGAAAGTGGCCCAGTGAAAAAGGACCTGGGGATGCTGATCAATACCTGGATGAACATGAACCAGTGTGTGTCCAGGTGGCCAAGAAGGCAAATGGCATCCTGTCTTGTTTCAGGAATACTGTGACCAGGAGGATTAGGATAGTGATCATCCCTCTGTATTTGGCACTGGTGAGGCCTGTATCCACTTCTGGGCCCCGCCCTTTAAAAAGGATATTGAGTTGCTGGAGCATGTCCAGAGGAGGACAACAAAGCTTGCAGCAGCACAAGTCTGATGAGGAGAAGCTGAGGGAGCTGGGGTTGTGTAGCCTGGAGAAATGGAGGCTCAGGGAGGAGCCACTCTCTAAGAGTACCTGAATGGAGCTTGTTTAAGGTGGGGGTTGCAAGTAGTGACAGGACTAGAAGGCAGAGCCTCAAGATGCACCAGGGGATATCAGGAAGAATTTTGTCACTAAACAGGTGGTTAGGCATTGGAATGGGCCACCCAGGAACGTGTTCCAAGCGCCACTGTAAGCAACATTTACTGCTGTGGTTTATTTGATATGGTGGTGTTCAGTCAAAGATTTGACTTGATGATCTTGGAGGTCTTTTACAACCTAAATGATTCTGTGTTTTTTTTGATTCTAAGATTCCAGCTGACTCCCACTTACACAGTCCCTCTTGTCTCATCCTCTATTCATCTTCTGGTTCAGATCCTCACTGTTACAAACCAGTGCATCTCCACAGAGTTCAGGAGAGCTGTGTTTATTTAATGTGTCTGGGTAACATGGCCACCCTTATTAGATGTCAGGCAAGCAATGTTTTTAACAAGCCTCAAGGTTTCTCAGGCTAAGTATTTACATCCTTAGTTTTCGTTAATGTGACATGTATATATTTGCATATATTAATAGAATTGGCATATCTGAATAAAAAGAGCAATAATGTGTGGATATTTTAGCATGTAAATTCTCTGAAGCATGGAGAATTCCATTTTGTATTAATGTGGAATCACCTTTTTGTTGCTAACAGAAACAAATGGTAAGTAATAATAGCCATTTACAATGATTAATAGCAGTAAGAGATTGAAATATGCTACCTAGGAAATCTGTGTTAATAGTGTTTCAACTTGAACATTTTTCTTAAAGACACTATTTCCTTGAGGAAACCCTCAAAGTCATATCAATGAGCTTTAGAGGGGAGGCTAGGAGCAGAGTTAGGGATTACTCTCCTACTGTCCCTCCTTACAGGCATATCTAGGACTCCTCTTTTAGGAGGGAGTCAAAACAGATGCAGCAGATCAGTAGTGGGGAGTGGAAGAGACTTATGCTAATGGTGCTGGCTTTCCGCTAATGACTGTACTACTTTGGCCAAGAAAATTACAGCTTGGCTTCTTTCTATTCAATGTAGACAATCATTAACTCATACAGAATTTAGTTGAATTTCCAATAGAGACCCTTCTTTAGACTATCTTTATCAATGTAATTGTTTTAGACAAAGGCAGTCTACAACAGTAGTCTGTCTACATTTCGTGATGATTGACTTAAATTTTTGAAGACCCTTAGTAGGGATTAATTTTTTTACTAATCTCAGCTCTATGCTCTGTTTGTAGCCACAGCTGTTTCCAGTGAACAGAATCCTGTTATTATCATAGCTGTGGTTGCTGTGGCAGGAACAATCATCCTGGTCTTCATGGTGTTTGGATTCATCATTGGACGAAGGTATTTCATCTTTGATGGACATAAGCACATCTGACACCACTCTTGTGAACTCTTGAGACATAGTCGAACCTGGGATAGTAATTTGCAAAACTGAAACAGAAATAATTCTTAGTAAGGACAGTTTTCATTTAAATCCTGTTACCAATTATTTGGTTTGTCCTCTTACTTTGGCAGGACGCTTGTATCACGATGTTCTTTTTTTCCTACGTAAATGTGCTGTAAAAGGAACCCCTAGCAGGTTCTTTACCTGTACTCCTCAAAGTCTCTCTTTCTGTTCGGTTTTCTCACATGGAGAAGTCTGACACTTTATCTGATCAGCCTTTAAATGACTTTACATTCAAGAAGAAGAGACACAGCAGTAAGTTTAAGAATAACCTCATGTAAAACAGTGTTCTACTTTCAAGTTCTTTAATCCTCTGTTTTATCTGTGGAAGCCTTTCACCAGAACTAGATTTTTTTCTCTAGGACCTGTCCCAACTGGTATTTGATACAAAAGCCTTTTGATTGCAACTGTTCATGATTTATTTAAAACTCCGCTGTCAATAGAATTCTAGGTGAAAGTTTCAAAGGGCCTACAGCAGTTAGGTGCTCAGTGCCTGAAAATCCCAGCCTGCAGAACTGATTTTGTCAGGACTTTAGATGTGAGAAGTAAATCATTATTTACTAGTAAAACCGGTGTTTTCCTTTCTTTTCAGGCATTGTGGCTATAGCAAAGCAGATCAAGAAGGGGATGAAGAACTTTACTTTCATTGTAAGTGTTTTGCTTTTTTTTCCCCCTTTCAAAAATACTCAATTGCAATAGTGTAGACAATACTAAACCAAGACTCCATGAAAGATAATGCCATAGGAAATTCAAAAATGCTGTGTAAGTAACAAGTGGGAAATTAAACACTGTAAAAATGCGACCTTCACAAAGAGAATGCAGATTAAAGTCAACATTGCTCACACAGATGGTTTTATTTCTATACATGTCTATGATATGCTGTTGTTTTCATTCTGCATTTTTTTGTTTTCTTTTGGTTGCTTTGAATACATGTTTCACGTTGTCCTAATGATCCCTCTGAGGTGCAGTATTCAAGAGACCTTTGCCTAAGTGACTTTTTGATCTTTACCTCAGGCAAACTTCAGATTAAGAAAGTGAGTCACTGCATCAGCCTAAAATGAAGCTGTTCTGCTCAAAAGCTGTGTTCTGCTACTGTGAATACAATAACACCATCAATATTTACACAATATAGTGTCCTTAAAAATAGAATATTTAATATTAAAAGAAAGTTCAGCCACTTCATTACTGTTGTGTGATCTAGGATCACTTGCCTATCTAAGAATAGGACTTAAAGCCTCTCATTAAAGTTGCATCTGCCATTTCATCTTAAACTGGAACTGAGGGAAAACTCAATAAAACACATCTTTTTTGGTTAATGACAATTGAAAATGCAAGGGGAGATGAACGTTTTCATCTGTTTTAGAATTAGTCATTAACTCAGGAAGTGTGTTAAACTAAGTTGCAAAATTATTTTGAGCAACCATAATTGAAAAAAATTACAGAATTAAGCTGCACATAAGTTCTAATCCAGAACAATGTCAGTCATTCCAGTCTTCTCCCATACCTGGTCACTCTCATATTAGTACATGCTGTTTAGTAATGCTGTGCTGTATTTAGCCTTTGTTGTCTACCAGTAATTGCAGTTGTAGATTAAATCCATCAGATTATTATGGGTTTGTTTTATGAAAGCAATAGGACTTGTTTTAGATATGTAAAAACAATGAGCTATCACCAAAAAGTAATGTCACATGGAAAATGAAATAGCCACTAGTCATAAATTCTAAGCATTTTCTCAATGCATTCCTCTTTAAAAGAATAGCTCTAGTCAAAGCTGCACTCAAAATCAGATCAAGGTTCTGTTTTACCTTTCTTCCCTGAAAAGAATCAGCTGGAAATTGATCACATTTCAAGTTCGGGTGTGTTGCTATCCAAATTGTTTAAATGCAGTGAGTGTCAAACGAAGTAGTGACATCATTGCAGATTTAGTCAATCAATTCATACACTGTGCCAGAAAGATGGAAAATAATAATGAGATAAGAACTGTGTATCATACACTTTGAAGTGCATCTGATTTTGAAGAATTTGTCAAAAATCTCATTTTACTTAAATGCTACTCTTCTGGGAGTGATGGATTTGAAATTTGCCTCTCATAATGCATTATAAGTTTTTCACATCTGCAGAGGAGCTACAACTTTTACTTTTAAAATTATAATTATGTCCTTGAAGGAAAAGATCAACTGTATGTTCTTGTATGTCAGTATATAAAAAAGGGATATGCTAACTAAATAATTTCTTACCTCCTTTATTGGTGACATTTTTTACTATTTCTCTAAAAGTGTAAATTAATTAATTAATCAGAAAGCTGCTACTTAATAATTGATAGTTGATCCAGAAATGGTGAGATTTTATAAATGTTCCTTTCCCTCATTTTACTTTCAACAAATCTGGTTATCTAGCAAGTTAGCCTGATTATTGAGCATACAGTCTTTCTTAAACCATGGCACCAGATATAAGTCATTTATTGCCAAACTAGTTTTCCTTCATCTGTTGGCTGTAGGTGTAGCATTTAATTTCATTTGATAGCCATGTACAGAGTGAGATGGAACCCAATGCTGTGATCACCAGCTTGGTCACAGTGCTGTGAACACCAGTTTGGTGGCCTTTTGCTCTGTAATAGCTGGACAGCATTCTTCTGCGCTGAGGTACCAGACTGGATTTTCAAAAATGTAACCTACAACAAGCACTTACTTAGAAGAAAAACTTACAAGCAAACACTTTTTGAAGCAGATTATAAAGCAGCACATTTAATGGACCATCATATATTTCACTTCAGTTCCCTTCATCTCTATTTGACCTCAAGTACTACACTTGAAGATACAAGTTCAATGGCGGAGTTTAGTCAAGCGATTCAGATTTATATTTGGTTCCTTCCTCCCTTTTTCATCTAACAATGTCTGCAAATGCAGGCCAGCATTATTTTACGTTGCTATGCAAGGATAGCCTTGGCCTGTCAAAATGTTTTATGACAGCTTGAACAAAGAACCATGAAAGGCCCACTTGAGATTTGCAAGGTTACTTCCAATCCAGACCCTTTATCACAAACACAAGAAGATGTCTCCTTCTCCATCTCCTTGCCTTTAAGCACTACTACTGGAGGTCAACCTACTGCTTAATTCTCATTTTGTCCCGTCTCTTTTGGTTTTAAGAAACAAGTATTTATAATTAAAAAAAAAGTCCGCATACAAATTTCCGATGCAACTAAAAGAACATCAATTTAAATACATTATGTGACAGATAAAAGCTTCTGAGCAATATTTCAAATAATTTCCCTGGCTGAAATTTATTATATTACTGAAACAATTTCTCTAGGTTTGTTTTTTTCTTTTTTTTTTTCTTATGGTTTGTGGATTTAGGTCATTAATACCATCTAAAGCATAAATACACATGATTACTAAGCTGTTTTACAATATCTTTCAAATTTAATATATTTTAAGTTAAATTAAAAGAATATAAAGCAACTGAAAACTGTTTTGTATTGACTTTCGATCTTGTTCTTGTATATGAATATATCAATTAACAGAGGAACCTTTTTGCATTTTCATATTGAGTTTTAATTCACTGATTTAATAAAAGCTCAAGCGTATAATCCTTGTGAGCAAATTTATTTCATAAAAATCGCTTGATTGATATATTTCCAGGGTTGCTCTTCTATCACCAGGAGTTTGCACTTTGACCAGAATAGCAAAAAAATAATTTACCTGTATCATCAGCAAACTAAGGGAAAAAACTGCATGCTGGCCATAGAGCACTATGCTGCCTGAGCTGCACTAAGCGTGGAGAAAGAATGAGCAAAAAACAAGTTTCTGCAAATTACTCACTTCGGTGCTTGAGAGGGGAGATAATTGTGCCACAGAGGCCACTTTCCCTTCCTGTGCTTTTCCAAGTTGGCTACAGGTGTTTCTCATGTTCATGCTATAGTGCAAGAAATACACTTAAGGATGTAATTTCTGAGTGCTGTGAATAGTGACTATTGCCACAGTCTACAAACAATATTATATTCAGTAGATTAAGCATGTTCAAGGGGGTGGAGGAGCCTTTCAAATCCCACTAGAGGAGAGAAGTAACATAAAGAAATTATGTTTACACATCCTGGGTGAAGAGGATAAGATGTCCTTACACGGAAAAGAAACTTTCACGTCCTCTGCTGGTGTTATACCCTTTCCCTGCTTTGTTTTTACTCTCACTCAACCCTTGCATTTTATTCCATTAAGCACTATTTAATATTTATTATTTCTTTCAGTTCGAGAGGAGATGCTAATGTTAGTCATTTTTTAGAGATGGGATTGTGTATACTTGTGTCAGCATGCTTGCAGATGATGCCTAAAACTAAGGTTGCCTCTCATAGTGGTTCTGGCTCAGGCAGCATGGAAACAGGTTCACTCTTCCAAGGAGCACTCTGCATAATGAAATTCCTGGGCTGACTGCACAATAAGTGCTTTTGCTTCATCACAGTCATGCTTTCTTACATCATTACAGTTAAATTTCCAGGCACCAAAACCTACATTGACCCTGAAACCTACGAGGACCCAAATAGAGCTGTCCATCAATTCGCCAAGGAGCTAGATGCCTCTTGTATTAAAATTGAGCGTGTGATTGGCGCAGGTAAGGCTGCCGTGGCTTCCTGATTCAACTGTTCCATTTAGCCGGGATCGAAACTCATACATCATAATGACAGGCAAATAATTATACCTCAGGTACAGAAGAACTTTTTGCATTTGCCAGAGTGGTTAAGAGCAATGAAGCTGCACTCGCTTCTAAAATGTAAAAACAAACAGGGGAAAAGCCCAACAACAACTAAAAAAACCCAAATAAATGAGTAAATTAAAAGTCTTGCTTGACATTGAAAGCTTATGGGTTTTTAATCAAGTATCTTCTGTTAAAATTGGAACTGGGGGGAGTAGGCAAGTTGTGCTGCCTATTATTTACTGTCAGAGCAAAGGCATTAGGCATTTGTGCAAATTCTACTCGCTTGCCTTTTGCAAGGGGGCTTTTTGACCTCTGCAGCTTTGTTCACGTGAGTAAGGAAAACTGGCTGCAGCACAAAATCTTAGATCTAGAGTAGGAAGGTCTTGTTTCTGTATAACAAAACCTTCCCTAAGGCTGTTTTTTCTTCTACCATTTTTCTTTTTGATATTTTATGAATACAAAAAGTTATTGTTTAACTTCTTATGACTGACTGTAATTGCACCAGCACTACATAGCTTTTTTTTTCCTCTTGAACTGTCTACCACCTACTTAAGCCATGGTGTTCATGCTCTTAAAAGGCAGTTTCATTTGTTTGCATTAATAAGATATGTGACATTTTTATTGCACTACTCCATGTAGTGAAATTAAGTTTCCATGAGTAAGAAAAGTATCAAATACCTTGGATTCCTGGAGGAAATGTTCTTTTGCTTTCCTGTTGTTTTATATAAGTATTAGTAGAATACATTTGAAATCACCCTGTAGTTTGGTACTATAAATTGCATGTTGCAGTATTACTTGAAAACACAAGAAAAAATATCTTTCAAATAAGTTGCTTTACCTGTAAAAAAAATCTTTACACTTAGAATTCACAATGCCCTTTTAAAGTAACCTCAGTCATGTTGAATCATGTCTTAATCAAGGGGTAGTACCATTGAAATTAACCACACTGCTGAGCAAATTATTCTTTCGATGAGTAAGAGCATAAGAATCCAGCCCTTGCTAACTAGTAATTTTTGTGATGCCAGAATGGCAGCATCTCTTCTAATAAATATGAAATATGTAAGATTAGCATAGAAAAATTGCTGAGCTTTATCTTTTGCTTTGAGTTAAAAAGCTACCAGCATAGCAACAGTTCAGAGCACAAAGATATATTCAGTTGGATTTTGCTAATGCCTTGTGAGAAAAATGCTGAAAACACTTGAGCTGCAGAGTATAGTTTAAAATGCGTTTTCACTGTTATGACAAATTCCAGAATGTTAATTTTCTTGACTGCAGATGAATTTATTCTTGATTTTAATGAGTATAATTGATA
The DNA here is from genome assembly GCF_963662255.1 of Cinclus cinclus. NCBI lineage: Eukaryota > Metazoa > Chordata > Aves > Passeriformes > Cinclidae > Cinclus > Cinclus cinclus. Next base: position 37,633,178 of record NC_085048.1, on the reverse strand, counting down.
GCAAAAACAACTAACGTGTGTCAGTATTCAATCTGAAGTTAATTAGGAGTGCAGTGGTGAAAGCATATTGTGTATCATGTTTAGCTGTGGCTTTAACCTGTTGATGTAAATAGCAAACAGGAGTGAAACAAAATGCAGTCCAGGAACAACAGAAGCAAACAGACCCAAAGCCGCAGCTGAAACTCATGCATCAAAGATGAATATGGAATTTCTGCTAGTGACAGCACCAGAAATCCACATAGAAATCTCAATATGCATCAGCAGTGCTGGCCACATAACTATTGAGTAGTGCCACGTTGGTCAGACACAAGCAGGGTGCAAGTATGCTTGTGCTCAGTTTGCATGAGGGATACGTGCTTTCCTCCCCAGCACTTTCATTATCCTGCTGTGACCACCTGTCAGATACAGAATATGGTGTCCGCTATGTTAAGTTGTTCATACCACACATCCTTTGTTTTAGCCTCTGCTTTGTTGACATGCTGAGCTGGTGGCTGTGCGGCTGTGCAGTATTCCCTCTCTTGTTGTCATATTTTCTGGTTTATTTTTGGGCATCATTTCAGCTGAATATACTATTTTCTTGGGAATAAAACTAGTTCATTGCCTAGCATCCTGGCCTGAAATGCATAACATACAAGTTGAAGTTTCTGGTTTGCCCAAGTGTGTGTGATCTGCCTTTGGAAATCAATCAAAATCAGATCACAAAAAGCTGGAAAGGAGTTAAGGCTTAGTGTCTTCTGTGCCAAGTATCCTAATTACCTGGCTCTGAAATATCACAGACACACTCCTATATTCACATCTTGTTTTCGGCATGGAATGAAACAATTTTGGAAAGTACTGCTAGGGAAAATTGTTATCGTTTAGGAAGTTCTTGCGGTTAGGAGCTGTGAGTGAGGTGAGTGGTGAATTCATTGATAGTCATCCATGTTGCTAATGAAGTGCAGGAGGGAGGTTAAGGCACCAAGCTAGGGGCATGAGCAGCTAGTTGTTGTGTGTGTAACAGCTATACCTCATGACATTCTTAGCTCAGTGTCCAAGGATGGTTGAGGATAACTTGCAGGTAGGATCACTTGTGTGGTCAGTTAGGTTAGGTACAGCACAGTATTGACAGAGGTATATGGAGTTGATTTGAGCTAGCCTTTGTTCAGCTAACATAGAATGTGAGGGGCAGGAATTTGATTCTATATGCAGTCGTCTTGTATAAGGTTCATGAAAAGAGCCACACTGAGTGGAGATTTGCTGGAAGGAGTCAGTTAAAAATGGTCAAAGTTCTACCCTTTTGGATGAACTGTGAAGCCAAGACTCAGGTACTGTTTTCTTCTTTTCCAAAGCTCGAATTGGGGCTGATAGGAGAACAGGAGTGTTCAAGTACTGATGGTGTCATGAAAAAGACTTCTTGCAGCCTATCCATTAAAACACCCCAGCATCTGTCTCTTCAGGCATTCAGCCCAACTTCCGAGCATACTTCTCTCCACTGACAGCCAGACACCTTGCCAGTGTGCATGTCCACTTAAGTCCTGATCCCACAAGGTTTCTCCCAAAAGGAATCTCTAATCAAACTCTCTGTGTAGGTCTTGTGTAGGTCAATCATTTCTTTCAGCACTCATCTTAAAACATGTCTTAGATGTAGGTGTGTCTGCATACTTGTGTATACATAGCACCTTAATGTTAAGACATACCGCAGGTATGCAGGAGATAAATTTCTGACTTGATTTGATTTGGAGGAGGGACTTGGAACCACATCTCTCAAACTTCAAATGAATTTGTGAAGTACCAGATCATTAAATATTTTTTAGGATAATCTTTCTTTTTAGAGAGATGTTGTCTTTTATTCAGTAACATATGTTACTATCTCCTTCTTCTATGTGTACAAGGATATTTTTCTTCCCGTCTGCAGAATTGGAGATCTCACTTTTGCTCTCTGCTGACACAGCTGTGAGGCAAGGGACAATTCTTAAATCTTTCATAATCTCGTTAATAGTGAGGTAGATTTATTGCCATTCAGCTCCACATCTCACATGCTTCCATCCTCTTTCCTGTGTGATGGAATCCAATTACTTCTCTTCCAGGTTTGGTTGTTGGGGCTTTTTTTTTTGTATTCTTGCTGGCTGTTTGGTCTTTTTTATCACAGGCTTCTTCATGTTCCAATTATCTGTTAGTTTAGAACCTTTTACACACTTGCAGCATTTGGTTGTGTTTGTTTAATATAACAAAATTGTTATAAGTCACACCTTTAATTTCATAATCTGTAAAGTAAATTACCCTGCTTGGAGGCAATAACGTAGTGCTTCATTTAACGCCATAAGGATGCTAAATTAAAAGCAGCTCTGCAAGAGCTGCCTTTTGAAAGAAAAAAGCCCATTGCAGCTAAAGATAGCAAGGAAACCATGTAGAGCAGAAAAACATTTTTTCTTAGGGATGACATTACTGTTTCAATAATAATGTTTTCTTATGAAAGCCGCTTCATCTTTTGTTTTCTGTTTTTGAAAAAATGCAAAAAATTACTAACAAGTCTTTTAAAATATTCAAATAACAGTCCTGTCAGGTGTTTTAACTGGAGTGCTTATTCCATAAGGGTCAGCAATTCATTTAAGGCGCTTGCCAAAGTAATCCATTTCAAATATGAGCACATTAAATTTAAACACACACTTAGGTAACTATTTGAATCAAGGCCTAAAGAAAAAATACTGGTATTTAGTGTAATTCAGTGTTGATCTACTTCATTTTAGGAGAGTTTGGTGAAGTGTGCAGTGGACGTCTAAAGCTTCCTGGAAAGAGAGATGTTGCAGTAGCCATAAAAACTCTGAAAGTTGGCTACACTGAAAAGCAGAGGAGAGATTTCCTGTGTGAAGCAAGCATCATGGGACAGTTTGACCATCCCAACGTGGTTCATCTGGAAGGAGTTGTTACCAGAGGTAAGCAGCAGCTCTGTCTGTCAGTCAAATAACAGCACGATGGCAGAAATTACTCTGCCTTATTCATGGTCAAAGATTCAAATTATGAACAGACTGCACACTCCTAATGGATTTTCTCCTGATGTGTAACTAACTAAAACAATACTTACTTTATCCTACAACCTGAGGAAAAAAAAATTAGATGCACACATGATTAAAAGATGAAGTACTTTGAAACATATTATTTTTCTAGTTTCATTTAGCCTCAAAGACCATGCAGAGAGATAAGGTTTCTCATGTCCTTTCATATTATCTGAAGTGTCATTATTCCAGAGTCCTGTTCACACAGCAGGAGTTAGGAGAACACACTGACTTTTTGATTTGTATGGTTCAATTTTATGAATCATGACCACTTTTCATGCAGATATTTAAGAAATTAGAGCTCTGTAACAGTGCTGGAGGGCTCAGAAATGCTCAATGTCTGAATGATTCAGTCCTTCAAAGGAATAGTGTGCATTTTATCAAAAAAAGGCGCTCCATTTCTTTTACAGTTCTCAAATATCTGTCTTCTTTGCTTTCAGGGAAACCAGTCATGATTGTAATAGAATACATGGAGAATGGGGCCTTAGATGCATTTCTTAGGGTGAGTACCAAACTGAAAACATATATAAACATATTGAAAGTGACATATAATATATACTGAGTCTTTTAAAAATGTCTTATACCTGTGCATATATATATATATGTATATAAATATATATGTATACATGCATATATAATTAAATATGGTTAAAATATTAATTACATTTATATTAAATTTATTATATTTAATTGAATATAATTACAATGGTTTTCAGGTTGAAATTGAGTTTTGACAAATACTAGCAGGTTCTCTATTTTATTTCAGCAATACCAGATCAGAAATGAGGGGATCAGACAGAATCATGAGGGGCCATTCTAGGAACTTGTGTGATTTAGTATGGCATAGACGTGGGTTTTATTATAGCCACCAGATGAAATTAAAACCACTGATACCTGAAGCCAAATCTTCTGCCTTTTGGGAGCAGAATTTCTCTGTTTTTGCATGGTAGAAATCAAGATAAAAGAATCCCTAAATGAATTATGATTTTGTTTAAGAGATGAGCAAAATAAAAATGAATGCAAATTCAGAACAATTTAGTGGTTTTTTTAAAGTGTGTTCTGAACTCTCCAGTTCTGACTCCTTACCAGGTATGCAGGTCAGGGTGAGATGATATGTAAGCAATCTATAGAGAACAGATTTTTTTTTTTTAAATGAAGTCCAAACTAACTGTGAATGAAAGTTAGCAGTACCTAGGGTTACAAAAAGGGGATGGTTCTTATTTTCTTAATACAAATAATTGTTCTGAGATTTGAAGAGCATGGAAGCAAGCTATAAGAATGTTAGGAAATCTTCATTAGATAATCTCTCTTAGAAGTGACTTGCCACCAGTTAAAGAGAAATATGCAGTGGTTAGCAAGTTTTGTTACTATCAGTACATTAATTATTTGCACATTTCTTAACTGGATGCACTGCTTTATCTTCGAAGAAAGTGAGTTTGAAGTGAGTTTCTTTGCCACAGAAGGAGTAAATAAGCAGAAAGCTGAAGTCATAAAACTAATTCTTATTTCTCTTCTCAGCTATACTAACAAGAATTGCTGCTCCTTTCTTCCCTCCAGAAACATGATGGGCAATTTACTGTCATTCAGCTAGTGGGAATGTTGAGAGGAATTGCTGCTGGAATGAGATATTTGGCCGATATGGGATATGTACACAGGGATCTTGCAGCACGCAATATTCTTGTCAACAGCAACCTTGTTTGTAAAGTATCAGACTTTGGCCTTTCCAGAGTTATAGAAGATGATCCAGAAGCTGTCTACACTACAACTGTAAGATAAATCAGTGGGTTTTAATAGTTTTGAGATACGGTTATTTAGAAGAAGTGTATCTTCTGGAAAGTGTAGATAAGAGAAATACATTAATTGATGTGTGAGTGAGGGGGATTTTAACCAGTTAAAAGGAAGAATCTCTGCAAAAATCTGTCTCTAATTCAGAGATAATGCTTTTATAAGAACATGCATTTTTATTTGACAAAGTTCTAAAAATTTTGCACGGTATTTTCATTATTCCATTCCTCATGATTTTCTGATTGAACAAATAAGGAAGTTTTACCCACAAAAATTTTAAACATCCAATTTACTATGAGTCAAATAAAATATCTGTAGCCTATTACTACTTTTCAGGCTAGATTTTATCCCACCAAAGGGCTGACTAGCTTGAGGCTAGTCTGTGACAAAGCTCAACTCCTGTATTTTGGGTGGGACGCTTTTCTTAAAGATGCGTTCATCAGGCACACTGTGCTCTTTATTCTTTTGTAGAGCCAGCTCCACTTTCCCACCCATGGGGCCTCCCTGTACCCATTTTCCCATGCTGAGGGAAGGAGGGGTCCCTGGAATCTGCTCCAACAAGCACAGGGATCCAGGAAACCACACCGGTGTTCACGGCTCTAAGTGGGATCCTGGTTTAAAAGTGTCAGACCAAGATTTACGAGGAGCCATATGACAAGTCAGTGGGATTTATATGCACAAGTTGGGATTCCCCTCACCTAGCTTCAGCCAGCCAGGAGTTAAATGGCTAGTGTAAATCAGACATCTAAGCAGCCCTTTAAAATCAGCTGAGGGATAAACGCTTCCAGAGAAATTAATCCAGCTTAGCTTATACAAGTGTCTAAGTATCTATGTTCCAAGTCTTTTAAGACAGTAAGCTTCCTTAGACACCTTTGAAAATTCTGCAATCGGTCAACCATAGCAGATGGTGTACGTGGTGCTCTTGATGTTGATGGAAATAATTACTAATGCATTCTGTGTAAGATTTCATGAAACATCTGTGGGTGAAGAAGAGAACTTCCTTCCTTTTTTTTTTTATTTTTTTCCATAGGGTGGAAAAATTCCAGTGAGGTGGACAGCTCCAGAGGCCATTCAGTACCGCAAATTTACATCAGCCAGTGATGTGTGGAGTTACGGAATAGTTATGTGGGAAGTAATGTCTTATGGAGAACGGCCTTACTGGGACATGTCAAATCAAGATGTAGGTTTGTCTGTTCGTGAGTGTGTGTGTGTTAGTAAAACAAAAATTACATTTTGTAGACCCATACATATGTATTTCACTATAAATGCATAAAATATTGGCTTAGAAATAAGGCTTATCAAAGTACTGTGTGGTTGTCACAAATGAAAAAGTTAAAGAGCTTTCACTTTTTACCAAAATCAAAATCTATTTTTGCCACATGGATATTGTAGGTTTCTGTCCTAAGTATCAATTAATACTGTAACATCAAAAATAGTAATGTGGGCTCTTCATTTCACTATGCTTAAGCATAGAAAGAATTAATTTTTTCCAATAAAAAATAATTCTGAGGTTTCTGACCTTAGAGCAATGATTAATCATTTGAAAAAAGTTGTTAAAAGTCTGAGTGGCAGTTAATGACCTACTCTGGCTTTTTCAAGTTAATTATGCTGATTTAACAGTACCCTTGTTTGCATAAAATATGATCCGGATCAACAGGTCAGCAGTAATAGAACAGATGGGTGTTAATCTTGACATCAGACAGCAGTATCTATTAATATAGAAATCACACAAGAAAAAGCCATACAGGTGTGAAAGATGTCAGAAAGTCTCATTTAAAGTTCTTCAGGTGGGGGACTCGAGAGGGTTTTGTAATTGTTATTTTAATTTTTGATTGAATGATCAACATCAAAGTTTAAAAAAAAAAGAGTGTAGATGATGAGTCAGTTTGGCATAGTGCAAAGTTGTTAATATTTGACAGGTCTCAGTGTCAAAGATTTCATGGACTGTCAAAATATGGGCAAACAAGTCCTTGGGGCAGAGAAAGAGAAATATTTACATTCCCCAGACACCCAGTAGAGTTTCATTTCTTTTGACACCTTCCTTCTGTACTAGATTCAAACATAAAAGAAGTCTGACAGGAATATAAGATGCCTCAAAGGCAAACCTTACCTATCTTTCAGGGAACAATAATGAAAAACTTTTAAATAGAGGAGAAATTTTGATATCTTTATGCTTCTTATTAGATTTTGAAAATTATTCCTTCTGTTGAAAACTTTATATAAAGCACATGAGTGAGCCTCTTTCAGAAAATAGGTAACTGCCACTTCTTACAGTTTTATCCCTTTTTAGCATACTTCATTATAATCTTCAATAGCACATAGTTAAAAGATGCATCAATTGTTTGTTAAAATAATTCTTTTATGCTATAAAATATTCTCAAAATATTCTTGTATGTTGTGATCTTCAGGCATGTTCTCCCATACCATATACACATCCTACCAATCCCACAGATAATCTGTGATGCAAAAATTTAGACTCTCCTAATGATTTGTTATTTTTCCTCCTTCAGAGTCACCAGTTAGGGTATTTAATGGGGATGAAAAGTTCTAAATGTGTTCTTCTAATTTTGCACAGTTTATATATTTTATGTGTATCATTTTACCTCAAAGTGGATGTGGATGTAGTCATATTGCAGACCAGATCTCCTAAATAATCAGCCTCCTGACTTTGGATCTTTACATAGCATTTCTTTAATTCTGCCCTTCCTCCTTTAACCCATTGCTTTAGACTGATGGAGGATATGTATTTCCATTATGAACTCTTTTCAAGAAGACCCTCCTTTTAGCAATGACCTGGAGCTAGAGTGCACCAAAAGAACACTCGTCCTACAAACTCTCTGTAGGGACCCAGCAGGCTGAGCACAGGTGATAGACAGAGTTGTCCCAACTTCCCTGAGCAGTGGGTTCAGCTTAATCCTTGCTCATAACAGTAGCCTTCAAACTCTCATTCCTCTATTAGAACACTGATGTTCTTGCTCTCATTTTGTTTCTGACCCCAGTGCAGGTTAGTTCTTCAGAAAGAGCAAGGCTGTACTTCTGGATTTCTTACCATTATTATAATAATTGATTTGTGTTACTGTTGTATGACTATAATCACAGTTACAACATTACATTGTCCATTTACCCATATTTAATACTTCCTTGTTGACATTCAGTATATAAAATGAACAGACTGGTCCTCTTCTATCCTGCTTTTCATCCTCAGTCTGCTTATGATAAAAGCATAGTCTTAAGACTATTTTACTTAAAAGACTTTTTACTCTTTTTGCAGCAAAAGCAGAATTAACAAAAAATTGTGGGAAGTGTAAATAATATAAATCAATTCTATTAATAAGAACTCCAGCTGTTTTCTCTTTGTAGATTTGCTTATTTAAAAAAAAAAATCCTGCATCTATTTCATTTTCTTTGAGTACTGATGAACTCCACGTCCTTTCTTAGCGGGGTGGACACTTGTCATACTTTACTTATCAATATTTTAGAATATTTTTTCGGTGTTTTGGGTACTCACAGCAATTCCATCCATCTCTAGCTGACTCATTATTATGTATTTCCTGTTTTCACCCTTCTTGCTTGGAATGCACATCAGAGAAGCTGATTCTGAAGTATCACCAAAGCCTTTCAAAAATAGCATCATCATCTTGATTTCCAGTTCTCTTCAGGTTTCTCTGCATTTCGTAGTGAATGGGGAAAACTCCTGTTCTGATCCCTTCATGCATGATTTCACTCTCCCTTACATTCTTGGCTATAGTCTTATGTAGATAGTTTGCTAGTTCTAAGGATACTAGATATTTTGGTGGTTGCACTGTTGTTGCTGTCGCCTATTTTCTCATTTCTCATTGGCAATCTGTGTCTTCTGACCCCTTAAGCAACTACTTCATTTGTGGTAAATCATACATGGCATGCTCAAAGTGTTTAATACCTTTTGCCATTTAGAGGGTCAGAAATTTCTGCATTACTTTTCATAGCACAGCAATTGTCCTGTACACACTGCAGATTATTTTTCACTTTCGTTCCACTATTACTGCTAAGCATAAGGAACTGTTCTTTTCTTTTTCCTCTTACTTAGCTCTAAATGATCTTACATTTTACTTTTAATGTTTTCTTTACTATATAGATCTGTTCTTCCAATTTCCCTGTTCTTCTGCAGAAAACCTCTCTCCACACTCTTGTCTGACAGACAACTTCAACATTTGTAAAAGGTCACGGCACTCATTCTTCAAGGTGTGGATGTTTCTGCAGGAATTGAATATTTCTCATTCATTTTTAAGCTGTAGGACAGTACTGTCATTCTAAATGTTCAGAGAGAAAGCTGAGGCCCAGGGAGATGAGGCAACTTCCCTGAGGTCAGAAGGACATTCTGTGACACAAAACTGCAGTCAGTGCCCTACCACTGGGCTATGCCTTATCTTTTCACAAAATTTCTTTTATGCAAAAGGTTTTGATACAAAACCTGGCTGGATTTCAGCCAGCTTTTTGAAGGTCGTTCTGTATTGTCTGCAGTTCTGTCTGCTTTGCAGTCCAGTACTTACACATTTCCTCATACAATCTAGAGTATTTTCTTTCTGAGGTTATTTGTTTTACTAAAACCTGGATATTCACCAACTTTGTTTATTGTATCAGATCTACTTCCCAGAACTACATCCAGAGCAGCTTCTGATCTTGCTTTCTGTACAAAATGAGGGAGAAGACAGTCCTATGCACTCCCCTTCAGGAACAAGCACCCTTTCTTAGCAATTCTAATGCTGCTGTGTCAGTCAATGTCAGTTTACTTGAAATCCCCCATGAACAGTGTTTTAGCCCTTTTTCACTAGCTTTTCTTATCTGCCTTGCTTCCTGATGTGCTTTTTTATTCTGCCCTCAAGGTTTACAGCGGTTTGCTGTGATTTTACTTTATCCATTTTTATTTTTTACTTAAATCTAAATGGACTTGGCTGAGGAAGTCAACGGGTGGGTGTAATTCTTGGTTCAGACATTTACGCTGTCCTTTGATCATATCATCACCTAGTAGCATCTCTTATTAAATCTAACTTTCTGTAATATATTAAAATAGCATTTACCCAGGTCTTTCTCACACAGCACAGTTCTTTGTCATTAATATAACATGGCTAGACATAGAATACAACTTTTTTTCCCTAATAATTTCTATCTTCTAAACATTTTTCTTGCATCCTTTTATAATACCTTCAGGCTTCTTGTATTTTATATGTGCATGCACAGATATCCATCCATTTAAAAGTCAGTTGCTTCTACCACACACTCTTTCATAAAAACCTTGGGGCTAGTAATAATGCTTTCTGAAATAACTCCATTTATCAATCTATCTGTTGCCCTCTTGGTGATTTTAATTGTTGTTCCCTGCTACTCACTGGTCTAGGTAATATAGCTATGTTCTGCACATATAGAACAATATGCTTAATAAGCTTAAAGATAAAGTGGAGGAAATTATTTGAAAACCAGAAGGCTAGTGTCAAAACAACAGACTCATACTTTTGCTACACCAATGAAAAATTTTAGTATATATTTTATTTGTTTCTGAGATATTCGAACTGGGTAGCAATACATATTATTTAAATTACTGTTGGTGAAAAATTATTAACTATGTTGGCTACTAGGTTATCAAAGCAATCGAAGAAGGCTATCGTTTGCCAGCACCCATGGATTGCCCAGCAGGACTGCACCAGCTGATGCTGGATTGTTGGCAGAAGGAACGTGGTGAAAGGCCAAAGTTTGAGCAGATAGTTGGCATTCTGGACAAAATGATTAGAAATCCAAACAGCTTGAAAACCCCACTGGGAACCTGTAGCAGGTAAGAAAAGCTTTAGTGTGTGTTCTTATGGTGGTGCACGTGGCTGGGCTCTGGATGTTCTGCTTGGTGGCTGATTCCAGTTCACACTTATTTCATCTGTCTTTCAGTTTCTCTTTCTTTCTGTTCCCCGTTCTTCTCTTCCCTCATTTGCCCTTCTTTTTTACCATGCTAAACAAAAACAAAAAAGGACTTTCTTAGGAGAAAAAAAAAACAACCAAAATAAAGTAAATATTGTGGAACTAACACATTTCTCAGTAAACTACTACCTGCTCATCACTCTTTCTGCACTCTCACCACTAGTCTATGTTTTCCTTGTTTCTTAAAATCATCTAAAGTCTGGGGGGCAAGGAACACTGTCTATTGTAGTTATATATGATGCATCCCTTGCCCTAGGAACTGCTACAGTAGAAATAGTAATTAACAATACTCATGCTTGGCCAATGTACCTTGACCTGCTACACTAGATTTTTATCTTTCATTTTCTGGCTTTAACTCCTTTCAGTGATTGCATCTCATTGTATTTCATGATGTAGTTTTTAATGGCTTCTTCATAAATTTCAGGTGAATTATTTAATCATGATAATCTTTTGATCTACTAGCTTGACCACTGTACTGGGGAATCAACTGGCCTGTGTTCTGCTCCTGGTTCTTCTACTGACTGATTTGCTGTGTGACCTTAAGACTTTTTGTCTCTGCTCTTCCCTTGTCTTTGTTTTGTCTCATCCAATTGAAAAATGGGAATAGCTACTACAATGTTTTCTAAGATGCATAAAAGAATAGCGTCTTTATTTTACTCAGCAACATAGAGACAGCTGCTGTGATGCTAGGTAATAAGGTTGATTTTCTGTTGGTAACAGTAGTCCATTAGGCTGATTTTGCTCACTCTGACCTTTCATCTTTTATGTGAATAAGCTTAGGAAGTACATATTGTGATCTACAGAGCAGTCAAGAGCTATTCACAGAATAATCAAAACTGTATATAAAGGCCTATTACTTTCTACTCTCGACATTTTTAATACCCAAAAATTATTTGACTCTCACCTTGCTAAATACTCCCTGATGTTTTACTCTCTTTGGAAACAACTTACTTTCCTTTTTCCTTCTCCATAGACCAATTAGCCCTCTTCTGGACCAGAACACTCCCGATTTTACCACTTTCTGCTCCGTAGGCGAATGGTTACAAGCTATTAAGATGGAAAGATATAAGGATAATTTCACAGCAGCAGGCTACAACTCTCTTGAATCAGTTGCCAGGATGACTATTGAGTAAGTTAGTACTGGGCATGTTTAACTTGCGTTTAGGGAATTTCTAGGTGCAATACTACACAATGTTCAACTCCAAAACTTTATCCTGAGTACAAACATGGTACTCGGGGTCAAACCAGCCATTTCAGCAGCTGATGATGTTGTATTAGAGCATCTCATGAAAGGGAAAATACCCTGCTACATCTGCGTGGCATCACTTTTTTCCCTGCTTTTCAGACTAATTGAAATAACACCAAGGGACTAGAATTTGAGGGAGAATGTGACCCCTTCCAAAGTATGTATGTTTAGGAAAATAACCACTTTGCCTCCACCACCTAATTGGTACCTTTTTCCCGATGTATTCTGGGAAGATGTGGAATTTTCTTCTAATTGGCTGGGGGCTGTCTGTGTCCTGCAAGACAGGACTTGGCATCAGAATAAGTCTGTAGAAGCAAAGCAATTTTCTGAAGGCAAACATGGCCTGTATCAGTACTGTCATCTTAAAACAGGTCTTCTTGGCACCCTGCAAGCAACTTTCTTGTCCTAGTGGTTGCCAAATACATGTAATTCCTCTTAGAGAGCGGTGGGTTTCTAAACAAGTTTCAAACCAAATATTCTCAAGATTTCAACCCTATTCTTGTCTGCCTGGTGTCACTAGGGGTCTCAGCCTATAGCTTGGGAATGTCATCAGAGTCCACAAGCTTTTACCATTACTAGGGGCAAAGTTGAAACTGCTGCTCCTCATTCGTTTGCATGATGGGTATGTGCCAATATGCAAAGGCATCTAGGCATCTCTTTAGGAAACAGACTATGATCCCCAAAATCTTGTATTTATACATAACTTGTCCTGAAAACTACCCGAAGTATTTTAGAAGAGAAGTGTCTTTGTCTTTGGGTGTCCTTAAAAGCTACACTAAAAGATTATCATAATGTAAAACATGCTGACCTCCTTCTCAGATGTGGAGACCCACACAGTGTAATTATATGACACTTGTCATGTAATTGCACTCGTCACTGAGAGGTTGAACAGTGCCTATATGGACTTCCCAGTACTGAGCTGAGGTTACGGCGTAGCTTCAGTGTCAGAGCCCAGTAGCCCAAACCACTGCCTAGCTTTGACTCACAGTTGAATACCATACAATAGCAGTCTAAGTTGAAAAATTAACAATGTACGCATTTATCTTCCCCAGGGATGTGATGAGTTTAGGGATCACGTTGGTTGGTCATCAAAAGAAAATCATGAGCAGCATTCAGACTATGAGAGCACAAATGCTACATTTACACGGCACTGGCATCCAAGTGTGATAGACATTTCTCCCTTATGAGGGAGGTGACAGACTGAGAGAACAGCACTGGCCTTCAGTATATATGAAGTGCTGCTAGAAGACACTTGATTTCCTGGGTCCTTCCTGCAGTGAATAGAAGAGCTACAAGAAGCACCTACAGACTTGAACTCCTAAGTGCCACCAGAATTTATGAAAAGGGAATTAGGATCCACCAGTGGTGGCAAGGAAAACAGCAGTGACAATAAACAAAGTACTACCTGAATAAACATACAAACACCTTGAGCTCTCTAACCTCCTTTTTATCTAATAGACTTTTTAAATGTACATAAAAATTTAAAAAGAATATATTTGTCAGATAAAATCATGATATTATTGTTGAACTCAACAAAATATTTTCCTTAAATCTGTGATTTCTGAATCTTTTTTTAATCATTTGTGTTTATTCTTCATAAAGACTTTCTTTTAGTATGATGTTTATATCTTTGGACCTTTTTAGTGCTAATTCAATGACACATTACTACACTGGGTACCTCTAAAGGATTATTTGAGTTCCTAGAGATTTAAGAAGCATGACCAAGCAATGTATATCTATCCAAACTTTGGTATCCCTTTGTGCCATTTCCTTTTGTGAAATCAAAAGCGTATTGACATGGCTAGCTAATTGGCAGGGAGTCAGGAAAATGCAAGTTGCCAAGAGCTCTGATATTTTTTAATGAATTTTTTAAGGTTATACATATGCTATCTTTTAAAAGAAAATAAAAGCGAAAAAAAAGTAAAGAAAAAGAAAAGCAATAATGACCCCTAAGTAGTTCTAGGCACTTTTAGTAAATCATTTGCAAGATGATTTTAATGGACTAGAATTAAGTTGAGATATATTCTAAGATGTAGATCTACAACTGTAAACCTGCTGAGACACAGCAATGAATGGACAAGTGATTGTAGGAGTGTCTCAGAGTATGGGTTCAGTTCTCCAGTGTTACCTAAACCATTTAATCTGAGCACATCACTTTTTTTTTTTTTCAGTACTCTGCATTAGCAAATCTAAGAGAAATAGCTGGTGTATATTTTCTATGAGTTTAAGCCGTATGCAGTCCAGCTGTCAGAATAAGGACATAGCTTTTATATGAGAACTGTAGAGCATGAGACACGGGGCAGTTCAAAATTTTTAATTTTTTTACAAGCTTTTGCTGCTCTGAATGAACATGTTTGTGCGTGGTCACACAGACACAACAGTTGTTCATCAGGAACAGAGATGCAAAGGTAGTTGCTCAATGGAATATCTTTTTACACCACTTACTTATATATAAATTTTGTTTCATTAAAATATTTAATTACCGTAAGCAATAATGAACAGAGTCTTTATAGATACTGCAACAATGTACATGAACCAGAGAGAAATGCTTTTAAAAAAATCTGAAAATTGTGAACTACCCCAGCAATGAAATGCTGTACTTCCAAAGAGAATTGGGCTGCTTCTATTGATTTTGTTAGAGAAAGATCCCAGGGATCAGTCATAAATTGGTCTGGTTTGATAATGTGGGCATCCACACAAAAAAAATAAAAACAAAAGAAAAACCTTGTAAATGTTCCTTTGTAAAACTTGTAAATTTTATTTATACTGTCTTGTTTTGTACACACATTTATGTGTAGTGAGCTCTGAATACATTGAAAATGCACTATATTTTTCTATTTTACTTGCAGAGCATCACAAACATGTATATTCAGTGCTACATAATGTGTTTTCCCACATTTAGGACCAAAGATAGTTATCAAAAACTTAAATGCATCATTTGACCCCCCCTCCTTTTTTCTCCCCCTTTTTAGATCACTGTACAGTGTTATATTTGTCATTTTATTTATTTGTTTCACTAGAAAAATCAGTTTCATTATGCTAATTTTTTGTCCCCACCCACTTCTGTTGAAGAAAGTCTGTAAAAAGCTTTTAACTACCATAATCCCGATACATAGACACTTCCATTTGTAATCTTTGTAATAGACTGTAAATATATTTTTGGAACTATAATGCAATGTGCATAAGGGTTATTTTTCAGTGTCCATATATGATTGTTTATACAATTCACAGCACTTTACAGTCATGCTGAGAAGCCTAATTTATTGCCTGGATTTGGGCAGAGTAAGGAAAAAAGGTGACTATTCTTATTTCGTATTAGATTGTCATTCAGTAGTAACAGAGTTATTTTCACGTATGCAGCTCAAGCTGTTTTTTTAACTATTAAAATCAATTTTCTAAAAAATCCATAGGAGTAAGATGCAGAGTAGACTGCATGCCCAATATGCATATTGAAATTAATGCACACAAGCACTCGGCCAAGGCACTTCAAGTAGCCATTGGAACACAATTAATAAATACACAATTAATAAACATCCGTTTTGTGTTATAGCAAATGCTGAGTGCCTCACTACTAGGGTGAGCATCTGTGGGCAGCTGGGCAGGGTGCTTGTCAGTCTTACTGCTGTTTAGGCACTCAGCTAAGAATTTAGGAGTCTTAAGTTCAGACACCCGCTTCCTTATAAATCTCGGCTATTGTTTCTAAGGGCTTGGCCATCAAAGGTGCGATGCAGCAATGGTGGTATTGCTGAGAACCTACAAACCCTAAATGCAAAAAATTGAGTCCAGGCTTCACCTTTAGGACTTGTTCAGTGTTCTGAAGCACAGAGGCCTCAAAGCATGTGTGGTGACTTGGGCTCATACATGTACAGCTGAGGGCCCTAATGGTATTTCTTCCTTAATTTTCCTCGTTTTGTTTAAGCCATCTTCTTAGAATAGTAAAAATATTTTAGCATTCATCTATATGCCTTGACTGCCTTAATGTTGCCACAGATTTTTAGACATTTGAAAGTGGTAGAATAGACCCAGAAAGCACAATTGCGATCAACCGCAATCAATCAAATAACTTATCTACATGTTCAGATCATTACTGCAATTTAGAGCACATGCATGTAAATGGATTTGTAACTGGTAGAGCAGCAAAATATTGGCATTGGTTGCAGTTCTCCAGGTTTCAGAAAACACAGTCCAGGGTAAGAAAAATAAAGTGCCAGAGAAAGTTGATGTTCATGGGAGGAACTGAAGAAAAAGTTGGGTCACAGGGAGAATTAAAGGCTAAATGATTAAAAACAAAAATCAGTTCTGGCTTTATTTCAAAGAATTTGGACATTGTGCGTTGCTATTGACAGATTATCAGGCTGTCAGTGAGACTGATCTTTCTTGACTTTATTCATCTGCAAGCATCTAGAAGAGAGATGCCTAAAAAAAAAGTATGAATCTCCCTCTGGAAATGCTCATCATTAGATGTAGAGGGAAGCCAGATGATCAGCTTAAATTGGGCATCTAATATCTATATAGCTAAAGTTAGGTAAAGTGATTCCTGCCCTATCTGTCCTTGGCTGCTACAGTTTTCCTTGTAAGCCGAGTGTCATAGAAAAACAGCTCCTCCACCACTGGTATATCCCAGAATGTATTTAAACTGGGCTTTATTACAGAGAAAGGTGATTTTTTTTTATTATCATTATTCAGAGATTTGTAATAGGCCATCTGAATGCTTTTTGTATGTGGATATCAATTCTTAATTTTTGTGATTGTTCTGAGGAAGACTTGCCTAGTAAATTACAGTTATTTAATATTTTAAATAATCAGAAATATTTGCTGACATACTGCTTTAGTCCAGAGGTTATGTGATCAGATATGATAGTTGCTGTTTGCAAAACCATGTTTATCTAAAGCCTTGTCATGTAAAATCTCCAGGAGGCAAGATGCTTAAATGTATCTCAAATTGAATGTTGCCCTTAATATCTCAGTAATTGAGCTCTGTCTGTATTATTTTCAATTTAAAATGAGGGGTTTTTTATATTTGCTTAAGTTTGAATTATCTGGCATCCACTGAGGGAGTTTGAAAAAGTGATTTTAAATTAAATTTGTTTTTCTCCACTAATAGTAATATAAGATAAATAGTTTCCACTGTTTTGAATGTTACAAAAACTATTGCTTTAATGTGGGGGATGAACGGGGTTTATTTTTGTTTTGTTGTTGGTATTTTTTACATTTATTGGTTAGTAGTTGAAATAAAAAAAAATAATTTGTCCTTAACTTTCTAAGTAATTCATATATAGCAATTCTGAGAATTATTTAAATTCCATGATCTTTGGGTTACTGCTGGGAGGGTGATCGTGCCAGTACAGCCGTAATGCCAGGCCATACAGAGACACCCTGCAAGAAGGGCAGGTTTTGCCAACATTCTGTTGCCCAGTAATGGCATGAAACAGTCCACTGGTTGTGTGAAAGGAATGAAGGGCAACTCAGCCAAAAAATGGTCATTTCACCTTTTAAAAGTATGTTTGTGACATATTAGAGCTAAAACATCCTTTATTCATCGCCTCCCTGCATGTGGTTTAAAACTGATGTGCTCATGGTATGCATTTGGTTTTTGTTGGGTTTTGTTTGTTGGCTGGACTGTTTCTTTTATTTGTTTTATTTTAAACGAGTGACATTTGAGGTTCTCATGGAAGAGAACAGATCTCATACAGAATGATAAGTGCTGTTTTAGACAAGTACAATACAAATTCGTGTTCAGGAGCCATTATGGTAGCAGGTGCTGCAGGGGTATTCAGTGTTGGTGCTACGATTTGCTGAGCAACTATAAAAACAGGTTTGCTCCATCTTCAGACGGGGGGTTGTTAGGATTGCACTTCTGATCAATTAACTGGTATATGGATACAGGTGAATTTTTTCCCCACTAACTTGTACTGGACCTGCATATGGTAGATTTGAGATTTGCAAGACTACTCAAAAGTCTTAGTCTAAACAAATTCCTAGTAGAACAAAAAAATCCTGAGCTGCAGCCAATATTTTTTCTTGTATTCTCTTAAGGGTTTCAAATGTAGCCAACAATTACTCTTTTAAAAAGAGATCTTTATTGCTTGCATAGTGCAGCCCTCTATTTACTTGGAAATAGGCAGTTCTGCAGTTAAAGTTCCTGCAAAAATGAACTGGGGAGTGAATACTGGGCTCCCCATTTTTGTAACACATTCCATATAGGGATTTGAAAAATATAAAGGGTTAAATCATTGGCATAAGATCTGCAATACCCTGATGGAAGAGTAGTTATGGCAGAATGCAAGTTACTTTTGGGAGAGTTTTTCCTCTGGATTTGTTTTTTTGAGACTTTTAAGTTACAATAATTGACACATGCATTTAGAGCCAAATCTGTTGGGACAGGCTAGGGAATAAAATTAGCGTGTCTATAATATCCATTAAATTCTCAGAGCACTTTCAAGGTGGATAAAGGTTAGGTAGTTTGAGAGTGGAAGGAGTGATGCGTACATCCTGTAGGTTACATCCAGCAAGATTATGAAAGGTTAGAAATTATGGATGAAAACCCTCACTTTGGTATGTGGTGAGAAGTCAGAAGATAAGAGGAAGTGGATGGGAGGGAGTGGAAAGAGAACACTGTGAAGTCACTCACAGTGTCTAAGTTGTAGGGCTCCACAAGACATTGCTGGCAGGGGAGTTAAGGACTGTGAAGATTTTTTAAGTAGAGACACTAATATAATATACTTAATACTGTAATATGGGGTGGTTTCAGTACTCTGATTTTTCCTCAGGCCAGATTGGAATTTGTCAAAGAGACTAAATTGAGACAGATGGGAAAGCAACTGGTAATACACAACTCATTCAAGCAATCGAATCGAGACATGAAAGAAGAATTTTACAATAAAAGCCTGAAAATAACACATGAACTATGATGATATTTACTCAGATGATTTTACAGTAGTTCTCCTTAAGTCTTGTATAATGATAGCAGATTTTAGCACTTATACCATACAAATTGGGTGAAATTAATGCCTAATTAGAGTGACCAAAAAAGAACCACAAGTTAAAAAATAACTGATGTCTTGATAGACTATGAAAAAAAAGATGTGATAGAGCCAGGCAAAATTTGTATAGCCAGCCAAATGAATTTTGGACAAAACAAGACATAATGCCTGGTGCCAGAAGAGCTAAATCAGGAATAGAAAATCTATTCATCCATGGACCAAGGCTTCTGCGTTTAATTGAACCAAATAACCAATTGTAGAACTGTGCTGCTAATAATAATTAATAATTAAAAACTACAACTTAGAGGTTATCTGATGAATCATAACGTGGCTAACACTGAAAAAACACATTTTGAGCCACAGCTATGCCCGAAGACTTATGTGTGATACTGGTACTAGAATTCCTTGACTCTGTGTCTGTCAAGTCATTTATAAACTGAAGATATTATAGCCCCAAGTCCATAACTAATGCCTTCCTCTTTTGTGCCAAAACAAAACAGAAGGAATGATGAGAGTCTGTAGGATTGATTGAGTGCAATACAAATTATCTTGTTATTTTATTGCCCAGAGATGTAGTGTCTCCTTCACTGGAGATATTCAGGAACCATCTGGATGCAATCCTGTTCCATGTGCTCTAGGACAACCCCGCTTGAGCAATGAGGTTGGGCCAGATGACCCAGTGTGGTCTCTTCCAACCCTGACCCATTCTGTGATTACTTCCTTCGAATTATAAAGAAAAAGCATGAATTTACATTAAGGACCAAACTTCCTGATCCAAGGATACTGTCTCATTGAGAAGAAAAATCATCCATTATTTTTACTCTAACATTCAAACCTGGCTTGCAAGAGGCTAGACCAAACTATTAGATAGATAGATAGATAGATAGATAGATAGATAGATAGATAGATAGATAGAATCCATATTGATCCCTCTCATTTCATGTTTGTAGAAACATTACTCAGGCAATTTCTTGACTGTTCTACCTGTGTTACTATGCCAACTTCCAGTGGCTTCCTGAAGGGCTGCCTGTCCATTTATAAAACTGCGGTAAAACATTTTAATTTCCTTTTCTCAGGGACAAACAGCCTATGCCAAGAATACATGTGTAGCTTAACAGCAAGAAGGTGCAGGAATCTCAGATCTGTTCTCTCCAGCATGTTCTTTTCAGTCATAAACTAAATGTGTTATTCCCCTGATGTTTCACATAGTACACTGCATAAGAAATCTGATTTGCCTAGAAGAAACTTAGTATAGTCACCCAGATACCTCCTGAAGGCCACTCAGAAATGGCATTTTTTTTAAGTGATTGAGTGTTTAGGATTTTGTTCAGAAAGCAAAAGTGTTGCAGAGGCTCTTGCCCTCAGGCCATTTCATTCCAGGTCTCTCCTGGTTTGTTTACTGGAGTAACCCATAAGTCATACCTTATATTAATCTATACAAAATAGCAGTGTCTCCTTTGCCAGTAGACAATATTTGTACTTTCATGGGCTGCTGGAGAAAAAGACAGGGTTAGATTCAAATCCAAGAAAATATGCCTACCTGAAGAAATTGGGCCAGCAAGGCACTGAGAGGTATTCCTAATGAGGATTCTCCTCTAATATTACCAGGCCTTAACCACTTAATGCTGTGGAGGAATGATTCATTGCTGTTGTGGAGGGAAAGGGGCTGCTCTTTACTACATAGCTTTCCTATTCTTCAGTTCATCCACTGCCAACAGCAGGGATGGGGGCAAGGAAGTGAAAAAAAAAAAAAAAAAAAAAAAGCAGCTTTCAGGCATTTCTTTGTAGTGCTCTTTTAAAGAGAAATAATCGTCTCAATGCCTATATTACCTAAATTTGTGCAAGAGGTGCATCCTCTTTTATGCCTTCTACTTGCTGGCAATAGCCTCCCAATTAGGCTGTGTGCTCTTTGTTGCAAGTCTCAGCCACGAGCTGCCTCCTATCCCATGAAACTGCTTTCCTAGCAGCAGGGTGACTCCCAGACAATACCTTTCTTGCAATAGTTACTTGAGAATCCCAGCACCAAATTCCTTCCGCATTTGTCCATGTTTGTTTCCTTGCACAGAGCTGCCTTTGAGAGATATTTTCCCAGGAAATGGGGTAGGAAGCTATTTGCAGCACTATGCTCTACTTCATTTTCTCCCCAGCTGGCGTCAGTCATTAATACTTACCTAGCAGCACCTGTGTTTCCCTGCAGGGTAAGTAGATGGTTGTGGGGAAGGAATATTAACTATCCCAGCAACAACAAAAGCAATGTCTATCTACAACCAACAAACTAAGAGTCAGGGAGAAGACTCTTCTTAAGTGCAGAAGTCATTAATGTTGGTCAAAGCAAATCAAAACACACAAGAAAAACAAGTGTGCTTTCAGTGGGAGAGTTGTTGAATACAGAAGAGCAGAATGTCAGGTTTATGTGGACTGCCCAGTTAACACCAGTGCTACAAGCTGATGGAGTGTATTTAAAATAATGTCATAATCTTTCTGTTGGCTGTGCAATCTAAGGAGGAACTGAATGTCAGGGAAAAAAAACAAACACTAGGTAAAGGGATTATGTCAGGGGAGCAGGAGAAAAAATTTACCTTTTGTGATATTACACTCCTCATAATGAATGGGGAGAAAGTTTCTTCACATTTATTTGTACTGTTATAAACATTTCTTATGGATTTTATGACATTAATATAGCTGGATTGTTGAAAATCATATGAAAACTAATGCTTGACCTGTGTCATCTGCTTTTGAATTATTTGCTGAAAAAGCAAGAAGAAAATATATCTTAGAAATATTACCTTCTTTAAATATAGCAAAGCATCTTAATAATTATTGAAAAGGGAAGAAATATCTGCATAAAATAAGCCTTTAACGTAGCTAAAACCATTTTTACACTTGTGTATATGTAATAGGATTGTGCAAAGCTGAATTTATCTTGTTTTCTTTAACATCAGATGCTGTCAAGTTATTTACATTTAAGTTTATATCTATATATATGTGTATATATATATATATATATATATATGTAAGGTTGAATTTTCAGGTCTAATTTAAGACTGAGTTAAGGGTCTTGGTTAAGACCCTTAGGCTACCACAGAAACAGAAACCAGATATGTTAGCAAAGACTTCTGTATGTGCAAATGTGTCATTGAACCACTGCAGCATACTTTTGTAAAACAGGACATTATATTTGGCAGTGCTTATACCGTAAGTTCTGTTGTATTGTTGCTATTGTTTTTAATTTAAAGCCTTTTGGTGTTGGAAGTCCTTGTTAGCTAAGGTCAGTGAGCATTAGTAAGCAGATGAATATAGCGTAAATTGGTGGAAGCCATTTGCTGCAAGTAGGGAGAGAGCTCACAGAGATGACATCCAGGTGTTACTGGGCTCACTCTCTCTCCTTTTTAGCATAAATTCCAGAACAAGACAGCAGACTGACTCCCCTCATGCTTATTGATAGCTGAGTCATGACTATCCATGAATTAGGATGCTGATGGATGTACATGTAATACCTGTCTGTCATCCTTATGGATAAGGCTCACCTTATTTTTATGACTTGATGAATGGCCTGTTTTTCAAGAACTTGTGGAAATGTTACGTATCTCTTGGGTGAGAAAGGCATAGAAGGACTAAAACTGACTCTATAGTACTGGGCTGTGGGAAGGTATTGCAAAAAGGCCAACATGATATTTTCAACCTCTTTGTGGGAGAGATTTGTATATTGGTGTTCATATGTTGCCAGCCACTTTGAGCTGCAGCTGCTTGCCTGAGAAAAGGTTGGTTAGGGTAAGCCTAGTCCAAAATTACCTCTGAAGTTACTTCCTGCACTGTACAATCCCTTCCCTTCCTGATGAACCTTTCCTTTTCAGAAATCCCCTCCTTCTTCGTCTGAAAATCTTGTTTATGACACTTCTGTGGGAAAGAGGAGACTGTTGTTCTGAGTAAAATGGAGATTTTTCTTGGAAGACGAGTGGCCTTCTTTTCCCTGAAGAGCTATTATCTCAATCTGCAGGCACCACACTTCGCTGTATCATTCTGACACTGTTCAACTATTAGATAAAGTACATGTGATCTCTTTGATCCTTCTTTGCATGTATCTCCTGTAGATTAATTTAGGGATCTAATTTCAGAGGTTAGGGACTGTGAATCCCTGGCACATCCTGATTTACTGTTGAGATACATGATGGCTTAGCCACAACACTCGGAGAGCTAGCTCTCATGGGGTTTCCTTTATGTGGAAGTTGCAGTGTGGGTAGTAACTTTTGCACATTTTCTCTCGCTGTTGATTTCAGATATGGCCTTGGCATGTACCAGAGACTGGATAAATAGGTACTAAATTAACCATACAGATGTAGCAACCAAGAACTGAAGGCCTGTTCTCACTTCAGAGGTTTTATCTACTGTCTTTGACTGGCCTTCAGTTCCTCCAAACCATTTTGGGATTCCATCTCTTTCCAGGAAGATAGACTGTCTAATTCAAATCTGGAATGATATGGGACAGCATGGCAGCTAGAAATGAACCATTATGATAATGAGTAGCCGGGTCATAGTGATACAAGGAAATTATCTCATTGATTTGCCATGTGTTGCACAGGAATCCTCATCTCCCATTTGTTGATGTTTCATATTTGCTAGCTTGCACCTGGGCTTTGCTCTGGTGAAACTAGTACTTGGGTACTGAAATCTAGTGGCCGCTCAGAGTAAAGCTGAGCCACAGTCCAGGGTGGCCCTGTACCCTATCTCATTAATCTCTTGATCTGGAGGCCCTCATTCTGGTACAAACTAAAAGGTATCAGGAGAGAGACAGCCAATACAAATGTAAATTGAGGTTTTAAATGCCTATGAATCAAAGTGCCATTTTTGACTACCATTTACCTTTAGCTTTGAGTAATTCACATGTCAATCATTTTTACTAACTCAAAGGCTTACTTGTCTTCAAAATACTGACAGGACCTATCAGAGTAAAAAAGTTCTTCCTTTTAGAAAAGATTGCTCCTCAGAGTGCCTTTTTGATGAATTCTTTTCTCATGCATTCCATAGATTACTAGGGCTTCAAAGGGCAGGTGCAAAAAAACTTAATTGAAATAAGGTTTAGCTTAGTTAATACCTTCCCTTCATGTAAAATTAGTCCCTAGGACTAGAGACAGGAGAAAACTTTCTGTCCCTCCATCAGATTGCTTCCTCTAGCTCTTCTTTTTGTTTGTTAAGCCTCAGATATTATGGCTATTAATAGTATCAGATCCTCTTCTCGGTTTATCATGAAACATCTGCTCCCATTTTTTCCAGTTTAGTGACAGAGATGTATGGCATGCAATGATGTGTTAATATCACACTTCTCTTGAATGAATCTATTCCCTCTGATTCACACTGTTAAATAATCTAATCCATGTGTTGGAATGACAAATACTATAAGAATATTGGTTGGTATAGTAGGGGGACATTCCTCCCCTGGTTTATTTTTCTTTAGTGTTAGAGTTACATTGGCTCGTCTCAATGTCTATAACAAATTGCTTTCCTCCCAGGAATTTGCAAATAATTTAGTTAAGAGATTTCTAGCCATATGTAAAATAATTTCCATTTAGTCCTGGCCTACATCCATTAATGCTAAAGCTATATTGTTTAGAGATTTCATATGACTAGTCTGTCAGTAAATGTAGAGTAAAATCCACATCGTATTATTTCCCTTTCTTTTTTAAGCTCTTGGTTTGTTTTGTTAGAGCTTTTTTAGAAGCACAAGTAACAGAAACATTGTCTTCAGGTGCCTAATATCATGAAATGACAGAGATGAGTCAATTAAACTGTTTTGTAAGATTCTTCAGCCATACTAAGAGCTTCTGATAATATTGGGCTAAGGGAGAGTCTACTTCCATTAGCTTACATGCTAGAATTTATCTACCTTTGTATGCTTTTTTAATTAAGCAGAGTTAAATTGAACACACCCATTCCACCCTTGTCCTGCTTCTCTGTGTTAAACAGTTATTTACATCTTCTCCCAGTACTTACTTTTATACCCTAATCCCCATCTGAAAAACTGCACCTCATTCATTTATTTCCTTTGTTTCCAATACTGAAATTGTCAAGTATAATCCTGTGGCTCATTGAGATCCAGCGTGAAACACAACTACATTTCCTTCGTGTTAGAGGTGTTTGCTTGGGAATTTTTGAGTTTATTGATGTTTACCTAGCCAATCAATGAGAAATTTTGTCAAATAGTGGTGTATACATGGCAATGAAAATGATAGTGTAATTTGCCTCTATTACTTCCTGATATCCGGATTCTGCTGCACTGCAAATTTCATATCTGTTGTTATTATTTGTTTGACAGAATCAAAAACATGCCAGGTGCTTTGCAAAACAGAGAACAAGAAAAATCCCTTTCCAGAAGAGATGACAGCCTGAATAGAAATGGCATAATGGCAGGAGACAAAGGAAGCAGAAAGGGGAAGCAAAACAAGAGTTATAACCATAAGATCATGAGATTGGTTTGGAGGCACAGTGAACGCTATGAGGCATTTTTTTAAAGCCCATAAGGACTGTAGTTGGGATTAGAGAATGGAAATGTAGAAAAGAAGCATGGAAAGGAATGGAGAAGAAGGGAGGAACAGACTGGCAACAGGAGGAAGAGTAAACAGAGGTGTATGGGAGAGGCCAGAACACACATCTGACAAACTGAGGATTATGACTAATGACAAGAATGAAAGACCACATCTGAAGAGCATGATGATTGCAGGAGGATGGCGAAGCAGGACATGGCGATGCTGCTGGGGAGAGAAGAGCCAGCAAAGCTGCCCTGGAAGCCTGCCCTGGAAGCTCCTCACACTAACATAACCCTGCTTCCCCATCTTCTTTCTAGCTCCCCTCTTATACATAAAATATGTATATAGAAGAGCAAAGGAGAAGGAGAAGCAGCTAAATAAACTTTTACAAAGATCCTGCTGGGGAAGAAGTTAAAGCTGGGATGATACAGATTTACTCCTACTGATATTGCTCATAGTAGCAAGAGGCAGAGAGCATTCTCTTAATCATACTCCTGCAAATGAATCTATATGAGTCTTTGCCTCTGCTTACAAATAGACGTTGTTGAGAAATACTCAGCAAAATTACAACGCTCCAGCCAATCTGGGACGTTTTAAAATGTCCTTTCATTCTAGAACAGAAAGAAGCAGAAATTATACCACTCACAGTGAAATGGAAACAGGAAAGAAAAATATTTTAACAGATTTTTTTTTAATGCTGAAAATAATAATTTCAGTATTACAGAAAAATATAAGGGGGATTTTGCTCATTGTGAGAAAATAAATACATTTTATAACTTTTCATGAAATTTCTGATAAAATTGGGAATTTTTTTATTATATAGGACTGATTTTTCTGTTCTTTTTGTTTGTTTGTTTGTTTGTTGGGGTTTTTTTGTTTGTTTGTTTTTAAGAAAATCGGTATTTTTAGAAGGAAACAGGAAAATTACCATGTTCGGTCTGTCAGACATTTTAAAATACCCTGATTTCCAAGGTAAGAATTCTTCAGGAGTAAGAAAGCTGAAAAGTGGCCAGTCTAATCTCTTCCTCACTTTCTTCTCCTCTGCTTCTGTGATCAGACGTGTCTAACGATTAGTCTGCAAAAGAGCAAAGCCAATTTCTATGTCTCCCAGAGAAAAGGCATTTTGCCAACTACTTTAAGAATTTTTAACTGGATCTACTTACAGGAAGTCGGTTTTTTTTTTGCTGCAGACTGTCTCCATCTAAAACCTCCTCAAAGCTCTTCCATTTTGCCTGGAAAGGTTTATCAGAAAGCATGCTGGAAAGGCTCAGATCTTTCCATCTCCAGTGAAACTGTTTCTGAACATAGTTATAGCTTAGCAGATGTACTGGTATAACAGTTGAGAGACTACTGCTGTTAATGAAGTATTCTATTACCTTGGCATATATAGACACTTTTCACTTGGTACTTCTGGCTGCAAAGTATTGATGTTTAGGCTATTATAAGTATTTGTGCATTATATTTTTTTTTTTTGTGAGTTTTAGAGGACAGAACTGGGTAAATTTTTCTTCTCCTTCAGGGTAACACAGCTTTTCATGAGTCATTCATCTTGAATGTACACCAGAGTGATATCAAGTTGGTTGTTGTGACACCTTATCAATGTGATGCCCATTTTTAGTTTCTTCTAGCAATGGAATGATTGAAGTATTGTCTCATGGAAACAATGGCCTCATTTAAGAAAATCTTGGTGACTCTGGATAAGATTCAAATAATTTGTTTGAGTGAGGAGGAGGCAACTGAAAGTCATAGCTGAAATATTACCAAAAAATCCTTAACTGGTTGGATTTGTCCATCATTTGCTTGAAGATTTTGGTAAATCATTGCTTACTGGGTTCTCAAATGCCAGCAATGGCCAAGCACTTTCTTTTCATTTTCTTCAATTTGAACTTTGCTTAAGTTAATTAAACTTTTGTCATCTCAGGGTACCATTTTAGCAATGAGGTTTACAAGACCTTCTCTGTCAATGTAAAAACTTCGTCTACTAAAGAACATACAAGGTATAGAGAGTAAACTCAGTTCTCAACAGTGCTTGAAGAATGATTCCCGCCTCAATAATTCCTCTTCACTCTTATTGAAATATTGGATTTAAATCCTATAGCCATGGTGTCAATTTACCAAAATCTTCCCTGCCTAAATTATTCTTCAATTAAATGTAGCTCAAAGTTTTATAACAATCCACCTATCATTAAAACAATGGGATTGCAAAGTAGTGTCATAGTATCACCCCATAATACAGATTTTTTACATATAATTTTTACATATGTGGAAGAACTCCATTAATTCAGTTGCATGCAACTTCTTGCAATAAGAGACACAACATAAAGCAATATCAAAGCACAGGTAATATTTCTACTAATTTTATTTAGGTACACTCCAGATTTTGCATAATTTTGCCACTACTTCTGGCATGATAGCAGATATGGAGTTTATCCATATCTACCTTTTGGTTCTGAGAGAAGATTCAGCTGTGTGGCACCTTACCACCCTCTGCTACCAAAAAGAATAATTAAAAAAACTTCCACTGGGAAATGTGGCATACCTCTGGTAAATGTTGTTTGACCTACCTTCTGGGTTCAGACACTGTACTGGATGCATGATTTGGGAAGGGATTTAATATCAGCTACCTCAGTAGCCACAAGGTGTTATAGGAAAAAGATTTAAAAAAAAAAAAAAACAAAAAACCAAACTATTATAATGCATCCTGAGACTGAAGGACAGCATGGTTATTTTGCCTATATGTTAATTTCAAACCTTGCCTATACTTCTCCTCACAATCCTTCCCTGATATTGTCTGTCAGCTCTTTCAAGAAGACACTTTGTTGTGCATAAAGTAAGAGCAGCTGCACCGACTCGAGCCACAAGCCCACATGGCCAGCCGTGTGTCCCTGCCTGTGTGCCTTGGCAGGGATACAATCCTGTCATAAGGCCTCCACTGATCCCTACACGTTAGGGACACCTTCAGCTGTGGACTTCCAGACATCTTCAGGGCTCTATATCCAATATGTACAGTCCAAATGCTTCCCAAATCAGGGTGGTGCACTATGATGAGTAGTCTGGATTTGTCCTGTATTCTGTGAATTCACTTCCTTCTTCTGTCAATCTCTGTCTTGCACTTCTTTCTCCTGAAGTAGAATGACCAGGGCTGCATGAATTATTCAACATAAGAGTGTATGATGTATTTATACAGTGATATAGCGATACAGTGTATTTATACAGTGATATATATATATATATATATATATATGTTTTCTATTTTGTTTACAATTTCTTTCTTAATCATCCAAATATCCTGTTTCACATTTTTACTTGATGCTGGGTGCTTGACTGGATATTTTCAGAGATGTCTGATGTTAATTCCTTATTTTTTCTTCTCAAGCAATAGTTAATTTGCAGTCCCTGCCTGTGTGTGTACAGTTAGACTTATTTACCCCTTGTTCAGTTCTTTCTGTTTTATCAGATTTCATCCCTCCTTCATCGCCAAGGGCATTGAAGATTGTGAAATCATTTTGCAGTTCTTTCCAGGCAGTTCCTTACTGATTTAACTTATAAAAAACATTTTGTATCAAACTTTCTCATCTGACAGTTCTTAGATATCACATTTCCCTTTACTACTAATAAAAGTACTTTTGCTTAAATCCTTTGGGTTTTTTTCATGCTTCAGTCTAGGAATCTTTGCATACATTTAAGTACCCAACTGCTATAATTCACTTCTATGTTTTTAAGTTTGGGGGAGGGAGGACTTCAAACTATTGTCATTTATGTTTTATTAACTGGAAACCTTAAAAGTAGATTTTAGACCATCTTATTGCCTTCTGGTTCTGACAGAGTGGTTATACAACTTCCAGAGTGACAAATTGCTACAGGCTGTGTTCATAAAACTGCATCTAGGCATGCCTTTAGCCTCTTATATGTCCTGTCTCCTTGCAAAAGCTGTAAACCCAAATTAGCCACATTCCTCTACACTAAAAGAGAAAATAGGTGTGTTCAGCAACAACCTCCACCAATACTTTCCTACTGAGCAGGGTACAGTCTGAGTGAACAGAAGAAACATCCAGATGGGGTAAATTAAACCAGGGAGAGGTGTACTGATATTGGTATATTTTTCAACACTGCCTTACTCATGGGTCTGTAAGGTGCTGGGAGGTAAGACCTTCTGCATCTCTCCCACAGCAGCTGTTTATCTTATTGATCCCACTATTTCCTGCAGTGAGCTCTAGAACCAAACGACGATGCAGAGGTCACAATTCGTCTTTCTCCCCAGCCCAGTGAGTGTTGAATTTTTAGGATTAGGCAACAACTGAGTGGACTTTAGGGAACTACCCTGTCAACATGAGCACTCAAAACTGTGTTTAGCCACTTCTGGTTTAGTGCAAGCCTAAGCTGGGGTCTAAGTTACAACACCAGTGAAAGCAGCGCCAAGAATTTGAATCCCGTCTTTGCAGACCTGTTAAACTTGCTTGTGAGAAAAGACTCACTCTATATAACCCATACCTTACCTTCATTCAAATAGCAGTCTTGCAATTCTCCAAAACCTATGCTTGGGCTACACAAGTGTTGTGCCATGACCCGTGTTACCATGTGAATACTGACAGTATGTAAATGTAGACAGGTGAGTAGACCCTATGAGTCATAACATACCAAAAATCTTACATAGTGGGGAAAAGGAGTGAACAACATAAGTGAACTATGACTGACATTGTGTTTCTCAAGCTAAGTTGTGTGCTGAACATTTGACAGAAAGAACTGTGAGCATATTTATTTATTTATTTATTTATTTATTTATGTTTTAGAAACATCTCCACTTGCCAATATTAAAAAAAACCCCAAAACAAAGAAACTAACGCCCCCCCCCCCCCCCCAAGAAACGCACCAAACAAACACGCCATAGTTACGTACTGTGCTTATTTTTCTGTAGTTAGAAAAGTAATTCTATTAAAACATACAGCTATACTAATCTAGCCAGTGACAAAAGTGAACCAGCTGCCAGAGGAGGTTTGGGATAACAAATTTTCATCTTTTCCATTACATCTTAGGCTCCTGTAAATCTTTCTCTGAAACAGTAGAACTTTGAGAACTAATAAGCCAAAAATCTGCAAACTATCAAATCAATCTGCCCTGTGATTTTTTAAAAAAGAACAAGCTCTGAATGAGTGCTACCTCTGTCATTTATATCTATGTATCTATATTAATACAGGCTAGTTCACACATTTGTAATTATTTTTTTACTTTCTCAGTTTATTGGATTTATATGTTGCCAAAGCCTCTCCAGTGCTTCAGCATTTTTTCTTTTGCCGATATTTAAATTAATAGGTTCTACTTTTTAATTAATAGTTATTAATTGAGTAATAATGTCAGGTAGCAATAAATAAAAGACGATGAACAGAGGCCTGGAAATAAGGGAAAATTCATAGCAAATCCCAGGTCAGCCTGTCTTTCCTGATGTGTACTGGGCAGGCACAACACTTTTTGAATATAATGCCAAGATGGCAAAGAAAATTAATTTTTATGCATTGACACCAAATAACAGTAAAGCTCTTTCTAGGCCTCATATACTTAGAGGCATGAAGGAACTTGTAGAAGGCTCTGTATTTAAACTTGTCCAAAAAGATCTAAGTGATATAACTTTGTGCCAGTTCTGCTATTGTATGTTCACACCAGATCCTAGAAAAATTCCTCTTCCTTGTTCACAGCCCATGTCACCAGCCCTTTCTAGATCTTTTGTTTCTATGTAGTACACAACTGAAGACTTCATTGGTTGTTGGTGGCAGGCTTACTCATGAAAAATGTCTTTTTACTTGCATTTTGACTGTAAACTACGCTTATATTATTGACCTGTTTCAATCTTTTTTTCTATTCCAAAACCTAGGTTTAGGAAGTGATAAATGACTGATTGATTCTTCAGGGAAAAAAAAAAAATCTCTTCTACTTCTCTTACAGAAAAACATTTCCTGTAACATAACTTTGCTCTAAGGTTTCCAAAAGTTTGGGATCTCAATTTGAAGCCATTTATGGGACTCTTAACTTTTTCAAAGTACTGACTTCCAAACCTCTGAAATACCAGAATTCTCAATTTATTACACACTAAAGAAATATAAAAACGTATCTTTAAAAATAAAAGGAAAAACTTTAGTAAGTAAATTTTCTTTGACATTTTAGAGCCTTCATTTATTTTATGCTCTAGTTTTTTTTTTTCTTATAAATACTTACACATATGTTTGTACTTTCACAGAAAAAAGTCATAGAATGAGAATCATTTAGTTTGGTAAAGGGTTAGATTGAGCCTAGCCCTTAACCTAGTACTGCCAATTCCACCACTAGATTATGTTCTTAAGCACCACATCAACACAACTTCCAGGGATGATGAATCCACCACTTCCCTGAGGAAGCCTTTTCAAATGATTGAGAACCTTTTCCATGAAGAAATTTTTCCCAGTACCCAACCTAAACCTTCTCTGGTACCACTAGAAGCCATTTCATCTTGTCCTACCACTTGTTACCCAGGAAAGAGACCAGCCTCCTGTCACTACAACCTTTTTTCAGGTAGTTGTAGAGAGCAATGAGGTCCCCCTGAGCCTTCTTTTTCCCAGGCTAGACAAGCCCAGCTCCCTCACCTGCTCTTCATTAGAATAGTTCTCTCAACTCTGACCAGCTTAATTTCTATTCTGTGGATCCACTCCAGGTCCTCAATGTGCTGGTGCTGAGGCACCCAGAACTGGACACAGTACTCGGGGTGTCACCTCACAAATGACAGATGCAGGAGGACAATCACTGCCATAGTCCCACTGGCCACACTACTTTTGATAAAAGCCAGGATGCCATTGTCTTCTTGGTCACCTGGGTCCACATCTGGCTCATGATCAACACCTTCCTGTCCTTTTCTTCTGGGCACCTTGCCTGACACTCCGCCCCAGTCTCTAGCTCTGCATGGGTTAGTTGTGACTGAAGTGCAGGACCCAGAACTTTGCCTTGTTGAACCTCATACAGCTGGCCTTGGAAAATTGATCCACTCTGTCCAGATCCCTCTGTAGAGCCTTCTTATTCCCCAGCAGATCAACAATCTTGCCCAACTTTGTGTGATTTTCAAAGTGACTGACAGTGCACTCAATGTCCTCATTGAGATAATTGATAAAGATTAAAGAGAACTGGCCCTAACACTGAGCCCTGGGAAATGCCACTAATAACTGTCTACCAATGGAATTTAACTCCATTCACCATCACTTTCTGAGCCAGCCATCCAGTCAATTTACTCTGCAAATACCATCTACACCATGAGCAGCCAGTTGCCCCAAGAGAATCCTGTGGGAAATTGTGTAAAAGGCTTTGCTAATGTGCCAGTAGATTCCATCCACAGCCTTTCCTTAAACCACTAAACTGGTCACCCTGTCAGAGAAGGTAATCAAGCTAGACCTGGTCAAGCTAGACCTGCCTTTCCTAAACCCCTGCTGACTGGGCCTGATCCATTGGTTGTCTTGCACATGCCATGTGATCTTGCTCCAGCTGATCTGTTCCAAGACCTTCCCCAGTATTGAGGTCAGCCCTTCTTGTAGATGGGTGTCCCATTTGTTAATCTCTAGTCATTTGGGGCTTCCCTGGTGAACCAGGACTGTTGAAAAATGATGGAAACCTTAGTGAATTCTTCCAGCAGCTCCCTCCATACCCTTAGGTGGATCCCATCCAGGCCCTGTAACACTTGTGTGCACCAAGTGGTGCGGCAGGTCACTGAAAAATTTTCCCCTGTATTAAGGGGGCTTCATTCTGCTCCCCATCCCTTTCTTTCATCTCAGAGGGCTCGTAACCAATCAGCATCTTAACAATTACTATTATTATTAAAGACTGAAGCACTACCTCCAACTTTTCCTCATCCTCTGTTACTATATTCCCCTTGCACCATTAAAAGATGGAAATTCTCCGCAGCCTTCTTTTTGTTGTTGATGTGTTTATAGAAACATTTTATATTGCCTTTTTTTTTGGCAGGAGACAAATTAAGTTATAACTGGGCTTCTGCCCTTCAAATTTTCCTCTTGCATATCCTCGTGACATCCTTGTAGTCTTCTTGAATGGCCTCCCCCTTCTTCTAAATATCATAAACTCTCTTCCACTCAAAGCTTTCTGTTAAGCCAGAGTGGCCTTCTTCCTCACCTCCAAAATTTATGGCAGGCTGCCAGTACAGTCTGCTCCTGTACTTTTAAGGTTTCCCTCTTAAAGCACAGGGAATCCAGCCTTCCTGTATTCCCTTCTCCTTCAGGACTGCCTCCCAAGGGACTGAGTCAGCCAGGCTCCTAAGAAGGCCAAAGTCTGCCCTCCAGAAGGCCAGGCTCTGCTGATCCCTTGCCTTACTTCTCCAAGAATTGCAAACTCTATTATTTCATTATTTCTGCACCAAATAAGCCCTCTGACCATCACATCACCCCAAAGTCCTTCTCTGTTCACAATCAACAGGTCCAACAGGACCCCTTTTTGGTCCTTCAGAACTTGTGTCAGGAGACTATCTTCCAAACACTCCAGTAACCTCCTAGACCATCTTCTGTCCTGTGTGTCTGTATTTCCAGCAGACATGGTAAGTTGAAGTCTCTCATGACAACAAATGCCAGTGAATGTGAGACTTCTCCTAGTTGCTTGCAGACTATTTCGTACACCTCTTCATCTTAGATAGGCGTTTTCTAAGAGATTCCCATGATATATTTCCTGTTGGCTTTTCTTTTGATCCTTACTCGTAAAAACTCAACCCTGATATCACCATCATTACATTCTAGGTGATCAAAACACTCCCACCCTTGTCGACCCCTTCTGAAGAGTTTTTTGCCATCCATTGGAGTATTCCAGTTGTATGGGTCTTCCCGCCATATTTCTGCAATGGCAATTATGTCATAGTTTTCCTGCTGCACCACAACTTCCAGCTCTTGTTTGTTGCTAAGGCTGCATGCCTTGGTGTAGATGAATAGCCAGGGAAGTCTCTCAACAATAATATTACAAATGAACTTTTAACTAGTGGACAGCAATTCTAATCAAAGCTGAAGTATTGAGGAAAACAAATTGAGATGGTCAGTTTGGAGGCAGGTTTTTCTAATAAATACAAGGAGTTGGTTATATGCATCATTAAATATTTCAGCTAAGTGAAACTTAGAAAATGCATTGTTGTCAACCATAATTAATACCAATTTGGACAAGAATATTTCAAACAGTACTAGAGTAGGTCTTGGTTGCTAGAGCCAGCAGAAATTTCTTTAGGCAGTTCAAGATATACAGTTTTATATTATAAATTTCTTATTATTTATATTGTCAAGAGTTTGCCAATTAACAGTAAAAAAATATGTGGAGCATGTTCTTTCTGAAAACTTAATGCTTTAGTGTTTTCTAATGTATGTTGAAAACACAACTTATAGCTGTTGCTTCTAACTTATAGAAAAAGTAGACAAGGCTCACTGAAAAATATAAGTGCAGGCTTTTGTATATTATTCAAATTAAGTTTAAAGCTAGTTAAACATATTAATATTATTAATCTCAGCCAAATAAAATGTAGGCATTGTCACATTAGTCCATTCAGAATTATATTTTATCTATGCAGTTATGAAAACTGTACATTCATTTTGATGGTGAATAGAAAATGAAGGATTTGGATATTTGTGCAATTGTATTTTAATTATCACCAGAGCTGTGCATAATTCTTAATATACAACTAGGCAAAATTCTTGGGCAAAAGCTTAAAATCTCTGTCTCTAAGTTTACGAGAAATTGTATTTATCTACTCATGGGTGCACACAGATATTCAAGCACACATTCACAAATAGATGTAGAGAAGCCTGTCAAAAGGTCTTATCTTTGTTTCTTTTTCACAGAAACTAGAGATATGTTAAGAATAAAATAATTTAAGGAAGCCTTTGCCTTTGTGCTATATCTGAATCAAAATTTCAAAGAAACCTTCCTGTATATAAAGATGAAATTTTATGAAATCCAACAAAAACAAACACTGAGAGATGTAATTAGCGTTCTTACTTGCCTTTTTGTGTCTATCCTTGGCTTTTGTTTTGGTGATGGCTTTATTTTTCCACCTCTTCATTTTTGTGCTTTTGGAGAAGATTAACAGAACTGCTGACTAACTGCATTCCCACAAGGGATCTAAGAAATAACCTCAAAATTATACAATGTGTGCTTTAAAGTAATGAAATAGCCCCTCTGTCACCCTTGAGAATAGCAGGCACTAGTTTTGCCACTTCATTCCCTCCAGACTTCTCTCGTATGCATTTTATAGTGAAGTATTCCCCTGGAAAAAAAACAATGCACAAGTTCTGAAACTTTTTCTATTATTATTTTTATAATTACCAGATGGAATAGAAATAGTGAGGTGAATGTAACCACAATTTTAAAATATCAAGTGCCATTAGGTGACGTTGAATGTAATGAAATCTCAAGGTCAACTTAATTTCCTGCATCTCCTTATCTCTTTGACACATAGTACTGTATCTCAGTAGCTGCCACCAACAGCTACCATCAGTGTGCTTGGCTAATTGTTCATCAGTCATGTCACTTGGTGTGATCTCATCCAGTCTGACTATTGAACTTGAGTGCAACAACAAAAAAAGGAAATTGAAAACCCTTAGCAGATATGTGTTTAGTCCACATATTTTCAGAACTATTATATGCCTGCAGTTCAAGCTTTCATTATACTACGCTAATAGACATGTTTGAATTTGATGGTTGTGGGAGTTATTCATATAGGAAATAACCCCATCAAATGCTGAAAGATAAGATTTCTTAGTAGTTCAACAGCATTAAGATAGGGAGAGAGCATTTAAATAAAATTCCTACTCACATATCCTTTCTCATCATTAACCTTTTCAGCATGGGGTATACCCATCACTGCTGAATGAAACCAGAGAGCATCTCATTGCTGGGATGTGATCCAGCAAAGTGCTTAAGTATAGCTAGGACATAAGGACAAGAATATCCCATCAAAGTTACTATATGATGACCCACATGATTAAAATTGGACAGAATTGTAAGTAGGTGCTTTTCTGGATTAAGGTCTAAGGAATGAGGCATTTAAAATCACCCTTTAATGTGCTAAAAAACATTTACAAATCTTTTTAAGAGATAACATATAAAGAAAAATTACTATCTTGCCTTTGACTGCTAAAGTCAGGACAACTTCATATGTGAAAATCCTGCACATTAAGTGATCTCTTTATTCCCAAACTAAGCAGTTGTCTGAAATGGCAAGCATAAAGTGCTAATCTCTGTTAGTAATAAACAAAAGTAAATCATGGCAGAAAACTCGTGTATGTGCAGTAATCTTCAGAAGATTAGCATTTCAAGGGATCAGATTTCTTAAACTCCTCTTTCCTGATAACAACCTCTGCTGTGAGGTGACACACCAATAGGCATAAATTATCTAGAGCTGCAGATAAGCAGAGGCCATTTGGGGGTTCGAAGTGCAATATAAATAGATGCAAAGCAGTAGGGGAACTGGTGCTCATCACAAACCTCAGAAGGATTAGCAGTTCAAGCTCTGATTTCCTTGCTGTTTTTAGCTGTGATTTATCATCAGACAGTGCCTGAGCGTCTGTCTTATCTGTGATAATTTAATGGCTTAATGGCAGTCCCTTTATCTGCGGGTCATAATTAAGCTTGTTTGATCAGTTTTCTTACAAGCACCTCCTCTGTATTTTTAGCTATGCCTATTTTTTCCCTGTGTGTAGTAGCATTTTTGCTAATTAGTATTAACAATATTATTGTTAATGATTACTGGTAATGACAACAATCTCTTAAAAGGTTAGCATTTATCTGGAGGAGAAATGCAAGCCAAAAAGGATGCAAGACTTTGAATCTAAATACGTTTATAGGACATTATAACTGTAGTGTCTCATCATCTCTCTGGTTTGTCAGATTCAAATCTAACTCAAATACATAACTGAATAAAATAATTTTCAATTGAAGCATATTTCTCTTGTGCAAAATTAACATCAATTTGAAAATAAAGATGACTCCAATCCTACAGTGCATTTACTGTCCCTCCCTATCTTCCCACTAATAAGCTGTTTCTTCCACTCTCATGAGAATTTTTTCAATAAAAGATGAATTTTAAAACCGTATTATGGCTGTTTTAAAACACAGGTGTCATCAAAATGACATTTTAGCTATTAAAAACCACTATTAAAAGAAGCAAATATTTTTTTTAAAATGTAATGAATAATGAATATTTGAAAGGAAACATTTCTAAAATTTTATTTTTTAATACAATGCAGTGACAGGCAAACAAATGCATTAAATGTGGTTGTTTGGGTTTGGGTTGTTTTGGATTTTTTTAAAGAAGATCAAATTTTTTAAAAACACAGATTCAGGTTGGCCACAGTATTTCTTAACTATTGATGTAATTTTCTTAATGAAGTACCTTGGAGGCCACAGGCAGATGCGACTAGATTATGTAGTGGTATTTAAGGAAGCAGAATTACTGGCTTTAGAAAAACATCTAAGGTACCTGACCACTTGTATATAGAGGCAAGAGTTATGGTAGTAATATGTGTATAAATCTATGCATATCTGAATTTGTGTGAATTTGCACATCTATATATAGGGTTTTGTATTATGTATTTCATGTTATGTACATTTTAGTCATATGCATAAATTTATGCATTCACAGATTGATTAAAATTTGGCTTTAAAATAGGTCTTATTTGACTTTTGAAGAAAAAATTAGTAATGGGACAGAGAATATATATGCCCAACCTAAATGAATTATTTAGATACTGTAATTAATTCAGAGAGACAAGGTTCATTGAAAAGTGAGTCATTCCTCTTACCTGACTCGCTTATTTTAGAATTAGATTCATTGCTTTTCTTTCTCCAGGCTATAGATAAACTCCAGGTGATGTGGCTGAGCTTGCAGCTGGTTTAGGCTTAGCTGAGACCATACTGCATAAATGAAATAAATAGTAAATTTCAGAATGAGATTTCCAATTTAATTTCTTATGAAGTTACTTCCCTGTTCTTAGCAAATGGAAGAACTGTCACAAAAGTATTATATATGTGTGCATATAAATATATTTTCTGCCTCGTGTAAAAAAAGGCTCACCTGAGAATCCTGAATAAACCAACCTTTTCCTCTGCATATTGTCAAATAACCTATAGTAACATTGATTAAATAGGCAAAGATTTGCAGCCAATCATAAAGATAAACAAAATGAAAAAACAACACATCTGTTAGTTCTCCTCTACTAATAATATAATTTTACTGACTTTTGCTGAGTTTTGCAGGTGGATCAGGAATGGCCTGTGTTCCGTTGTTTGGGCTTGGAAATAAGGAATTTGATTTTAAGCTTGCTATCTGGCCAAGAGTATGGCAGAAGAATTTACTTGGAGTATTACAGACTGTAGTCTCAAAGGAGCTTTTTTCCACACAAAACTGTTAGTCCGGTTCTTGATGAAATCGGTGAGAAGCTTTTCACTGACTGCAGTGGGATCAGAGAGAAGGTGCCAGCCACATCGCAGCTGCAGCTGGCAGTTGCCGGGGAAGCTGGAATTTTACTGAGCTATGAAAAGAGCAAAATGTGTGAAAGATAGAAATGACAAGGTGTAAGGGAGATTGCAATGTAACACACAGAAATCCTTACCCAGTATCAGCAGCTAAGGCCAGTGACACTTGGGTGCTGAGCTGGCTCTGGGAGGCCTCGATGAGATAAACCCACGCAGTCGCCGGGACGTGGGCTTTACACGTCCGACTTCCAAAACTAACAAGACAGAAACATTCCTGGATGAATACTACTTTTGTTGTTGCCAGTGTGTGTGACAAGTTCAGGGGATTTTTTTTTTTTTCCACCGCTAGAACAAATTGTTAAGGATATATAAAAGAGGAATCTCTGCCCAGCTCACAGTGAGAACAGAGACAGCATCATGCAGTCACCGCTGTGTTATGTTGTTAATTGCTCACCAGCTAGTGCCAGATATAATATAGCCAAATAAATCTCCAAGAACAAAAACATCATGAACCTTTTGAAGTGCTGAAACCTTTGTTTTAAGTTCACCAAAGGTTTCAGTGGATCTTACTGTTGTCAGTATAGAAAACAATAAATATCCTAAATACATCTCATTGTCTTAACTTTGGCCGTTACTTGCCATTGCTTGCAGAAATAATGCTCATTCTAAAAAAGAAATCACAGATATTACAGAGCAGCTGCTCATGTGTCTGAAACCTGATATAAGTCTTCAGTTAATAATGTAACATTGTTTTCTGTATCTGTGTTCATGGTTAAGATTGGAACTGGATTAAATTTGTTGGTTTTATTTTGTGTAGTTTTGCATGAAAATTATCATGGTCTGGTAACATATTTGGTGTCACTCTTCCTCCTGCATTTTTTAGCTTTAATGATGTGATTTTATTTGCTATAGGTATATATAAAAATGAACATATTGGTATACATATACATATATACCAGTATATAAAACCATAAATTCTCGCTCATTCTTTGATGTGGAAACAATTTTCAAGGATCTATTTTCACCTACAAACAGGCATGTTATTACTGGAAAACAGTCCCAAGTGTGATTTGAATACTTCCATCACAAAGCTAAATTTTGTTTCCACTGGAATATAAATGTAGTTTTCATTGGATTGCATCCAATTATATATCTATAACAAACAATCTCTGTGATATTTAAGACATTTTTTATTGCATTATGAAAATTTTGCATAATATGGTCTTCTCATCCAAACCTCAAATTCTGCTTTCAGCTCTTCCATTGATTTACTATTTTATAATAGAGAAGCCCTTTAATCTCCCTGAACTTCATTTTATTCATTTGAAGTAGATGAGGAGACAAGTGTGATCTAATTGATGTTTACAAAGCTTTTTGAGACCTTATAATGAAAAATAAGTCAGAAGTGACAAATATTCTTAAAGGTGCACTTGCTTTCTTTGCTTCAGTTTTTGCCAAAAATCTGTGTTATTGCTAAACTTAGTATTGGCTGTCTTATTCATACTCTTTTCACAGTCAGAATTATTAAAAATGTTACAGCATTATGTATTTTCATACTCAAGTCACCATTTTCCTATCAAAAATGTAAAATATTTTGGACATTATACAGTTCTGAAAGGACTAATTTTTCATTTACTATTACCTATAATTTCACAATGCTCTTATTAAATTCCAAAATCTGCAATTCCATGTGCAATGGGAGTCTGCTGTAGACATATAAAAACCCAAGCAGTATATGGGTTAAAGTGTCCAGTGGAGAAATATACTCAAAATTTGGATGTTAGGGGACAATGCAGTAAGAATGAGCCTGATAATAACATAAACCAGTATCCTGTGATCTGTGTTCCCAAGAATAAATATTTATTTATATATATGTGTATATATATATAAACTAATATTTGTAACAACCTATGTAAAACTAAGTTTGTCTTTTCCTTAAAACAAAAGTAATAATCAGGTTTCAATGTGCAAATATGCTTATATCTATTTACGAAGAAAAATTATTCAACATAGCAAATTGGTAGTGAATTAGAAATATCAATTTGAGCTTTCCTTTGGATTTTTTTGTCTTCAGAAAAGCAGAGCAGACATTGACATATTTTCAGGTCTGGTCATTCTGTCCTGGAGGGACAGGAAGTATTGGGTCTGTTCCAGGCCTATTTTGATCTCTGGAATACAATATCCCCCACAAAAACATAATTGCATGGTTGCAGAATACCACAGCCATTGGAGCTAATACTAATATTGTAACTTAAGAACTGGCAGGTAAGTGAGATCAAGACCTGGTCTCTTCTTATATATGGTCCATAAAAGCTGCTTCCTTGGGGAAAAATATGTAAAGTTCTATAATCATTCTTCAGACCCAGTGGGGGCCCTAACAAGGTAAGGGGGCAGAAATATTAACTCATTTTATGATCAGAGCTATTTCTTGGACTCCAAGCATTAACTTGCTGTTAAGGAACACAACACATCCACATCTCTATTGCTATTTCCTTGCATTTTCTATTGTGCTGATGGGGGTAGCAGTATCACTCTCAGGGATTGAGGGAGATGACAATTTGGAGAGGGTTATTAATTGCCAGTTACTATTCATGGGCTTTCTGTTTAAATGTGCAGGAATATGAGATTTGGATGTGAAATCAAGCTCATATCTCCCAGGCAGCTGTGCTGCACTAGAAATACATAATTTAGAGCACTTCTAACTTCAAGCTCTTGCATGTCATTTTAATGGCTCATTGACAAAATGATGTGGGGGGAATAGCAAAAAAAATAACTCCTCCCTGATAATAATCAAAAAGAGAGATCATTCCTCTATTGATAACATTGTATGGGAATGCTGTTTTGGGGAAAAAAAATAAAGAAGATGGAAATTACAAGTTGTAGGCATTAAGCAAAAAATATAAGACACTATGGTTACCTTGGTAGATGTCAGCTGTATTGTGTAGCACAGAAACTAAACTGATATTTAGTTCCAGAGCAGAGTGGAAAAAGTCAGCAGCAGCTGCTCGCCTGCTTACAAATCTGGACTACCACTGGCGAAGAGAATCTCTCTATATTATTTCTGTGACAATGGAAATAATTTTCATGTCTTCCCCACTGCAATTTCAATATGTAGGAAATATTTTTCACATTGCAAATCTTCACATTTTGCTTAGAAAAGGTCCTGCCAGGGACAGCATGTGAAGCATTACAGTTTACATTTTGGAAAAGAAGCCAGGTCCTCAGGGAGAAGTGATGGAACTTCACTCTCATCAAGATTCTTCCCCAAACACAGGAGAACTGATATGCTGCTTTGAAGAACCATGGCTAAAAGTTAAAAGCAGGCCACCACAAAGGGTCAAAAAACCAATGTGCAGAGGCCAAATGCTTGCTGTTACTGAAAGTAGTTATGACTTTATCAAGGCACAAGGTATCAGCAGAGTTGGCATAAAAACAAAAGGTTTCTCATGCTGTAAAAAGATTATAAAAAGATTAGACTATACTGTGAAGCCTCCCTGTGTGTAGTACTGTGGAAAAACCCAAACAACTCCCTTATAATTCAACTTTAGTTATCTCATTGACTCTTTTCTCAGCGGTTTTCTGGCTTTTTTTTCCCTAATTTGACAGATATCTCAAGCTCAATACTATTATTTAATTAATGATAACTAAGCTTCAGGATCCCCAAGTAGACCTGTTCTTTACCTCCTTTGAATACGGTTTCTTTGCAAGAAGATAAGTCAGTTAGTGACATAGCACATTCATTTAAGCCTAAATTTACCCTTTTTTGTGGCCAAAATAGCTCACAAGGAACATCAGAATTCATATCCATATGCAATTTGTCTTGCATTCATTGACTGAAAAACATGATTACCTGTGGGCAAAAGGAGGTCATGATAACATTTTTTTTCCCAAAACCCAAAGGTCTCAGAAACTAAATATCTATTGGTTGCCCATATTTGTTCATTGCTTTCTCTACATGTATGTAAGGTTGGAGAATCATTTTCAGATTCCTAACAGAGAGGAAAAAAATCTGAAATTTTTGAAGCCTGGTGATAATAACTGGTGTGAAGAATAAATACTGAAATCTACAAGCTTCTTTATTTTCTTTTCCAAATGAAACAAGTAGTTGATTCCTACAGAATTTGGACAAAACCTCATTTTAATGACAGCACTTTCCTCTCCTCTGAAGGAAAGGAATGATTCATACTAAATGGTGTGAGTTGGCTGTGGAGTTCTCTACAATTTCTTCTCAGGCCATATACTTCAGTGA
Organism: Cinclus cinclus; assembly: GCF_963662255.1. Classification (NCBI taxonomy): domain Eukaryota; kingdom Metazoa; phylum Chordata; class Aves; order Passeriformes; family Cinclidae; genus Cinclus; species Cinclus cinclus. Next base: position 37,589,949 of record NC_085048.1, on the reverse strand, counting down.
CAATTTCATCCACACAGAGACCATAGCATCAAATACAGGAGAACAAACCTTCTGGTCAGATTTTGAAGTCAGTGTTGGTGCATATGCTTCTGTTAAAATGTAGAAACACTTTCACACTCTTTCTTTCCTTTCTGTGTTTTTATTACCAGATGGCATGACCAAAAATAGAATAAACTTGATCTGTACCAGAAAGTTCTATAATTTGAACAGCTTCCAAAGAGGTTAAAAGAGAATATATTTTTGGTCTACTGAGTATTGGTTGGTTGAAATTCTCCTCCATGTTCTATTGCAATTAATTAGGGATTTTAATTTAATTTGATTAAGGTCATTCTTCCTCTTGAAGGGAAGGGAAGGGAAGGGAAGGGAAGGGAAGGGAAGGGAAGGGAAGGGAAGGGAAGGGAAGGGAAGGGAAGGGAAGGGAAGGGAAGGGAAGGGAAGGGAAGGGAAGGGAAGGGAAGGGAAGGGAAGGGAAGGGAAGGGAAGGGAAGGGAAGGGAAGGGAAGGGAATGGGGATGCTTTGATCATTTAAAATATCCATCAAATACCATCAAAATAAAGAGACACAGATGACTTGTAGAATGGCCTAATTTTTGTAAATTACATGATTGGATTCATTCAGTGACACTGATCTCTTCAGATACATGTGTAGGTCTATTGATCACAAATCTGCCTCACTGTTATACTAACAGATGTACAGTTATTAATCCTGGAAAGAATCCACATCCCCTTTTCAGAAAGATCAGAGAAGCTAATTAAGGATGACATGGCATCTTGTGTGGAGGAACTGCACAGCCCTTCCTATAAATGGGCAAAAATTGTGCCAGAATGCCAGAACCTATGAAACAAATAACAGGAAAAATCATTGTGCTATACTTTTTTTTTTTTTTTTTTATTCCTCTCTGCCCTTTCAAGCCAATATATTTGCCAGATTACATGTTCAATGTAGCAAGTGCAGCTCTGCAAGCAAATGCATGACACCTGCTAACTGTTTTTCCATTCTCAAACTTCTCATTTACCAACCTTTGTTAAGTGCTCCAGCAGGTTGACGCAGCAAAATTCATGCCAAAACTTCTCTCTACAAGGGCACTAATAGCTCAGCAGTATGAGCCAGGGTTATTAAACAACATCCTGAACAGTGTCTGGGCTATTTGGAAATATAAATAAATAATGAGGAAAATACAAGAAATCTGCGCTAAGAAGAGATTTGTATTCAGATTGTTGGAGTTCAGTTACTGCCAGGAGTATATGATGTACAAAATGTAGTATATTCATTTTGCAAGATAAAATCTTAGACCTATTAGCAGACTTGCCTTGGTGAACAATAATGAACCAAATCAAAGATCATATCGATTCTTGGCTGCTTTTGAGATTCTGGCCTAGCCTGTTCAAGCAGGTCATAATTTTATTTTTTTTTTACCATGCTTAAACCTGTTGAAACGTTTTCATATATGATTCATATGCTTCTTTGGAAATGAGTCCTCCTATCAAGACAAGATTTTATCATCAAAATAAATATATTTTTACTGAATAAGCAACAAAATGCCTTAGAGAAGAAATGTAGGGGCAGCTTGTGCAATTATTTGGGCCATTCAAATGTTAATAGTATTCACATTAATTTTTTTTCCCCTTTTTCTCTGATAACTAATACTAACTTTAAAATGAAGGTAGGTGATGTCCTGGACTTTCAAAAATTAGGGATACTCCTTCCATTAGCATCCTCTTTCTCTGTAGGATATCTAAAGGATCTTGCTCCTCCTTCTTAGCAGGATAAGGATTTCAAATGATCCAACATGTATTCAGAGGTCAAAGAGTCATTATATAAATTATTCTTGTGACATAACTGCTGTAATAAAATTTTTAGAATGACAAGAGTGTGATACATTGCTTTTTCAATTACTAAGCTTATGAAATTCCTTGGACATTCATGATATTTGTATGGTAGAGGCTTTAAGATATCTGAATGTGTGGTTAAGTACATAAATAGATGAAGTTTAGCACCTACAACGTTGGTGTCCTCAACTGGGGAGGTAAAAAACACAGTAGGGTAGAAAAGATATAATCACAATATTGGAGATCAGGATTGTAAAGCGGGTTCTCAGAAAGAAGAATAGAAGAATTGCAGATATTAAAGGATAAATTAGGGTTTTGCTTCTCAATTTAACTGAAGGTCTTCATTTGCCTAAGGCTGATTATGTTAAACTTAATTCAGAATAATCTAAAATAATGGGAAAGGAGCAAGGGACTATGGCTACGGCAGAATACCAGCTTGGGTGCACTCAACCCTGAAGAGTATGGTAAGTGACTTTTCCCATAGAATCCATGTTCCTACTTCAGCTGTTTTACTTAGCTCAAAAGATTATAAATTCTCAGAGCAGTTTGTTTTGTTTTGCTGGGCAGTAGAAAGAAAATAGCAAGAAGTAAAGGCAAGGAAACATGTAAGGCAAGATTGATTTTGGAGTCTGTAATGGCAGGTTTATTGATTCTGACTCATGAAGTATGAAGTTATAGATTTGTGTGATGTTACAAAGCCAGCTAAAACAGCTACATAATGTCACACACTACCCAAGTATTGGTCAATTAAATTCTTGCTTTATATCTTTTGGCTGTTTAATGTACACTGTAGACATGATTTAACATCTGTATCAACCATTCAACCTCTTTTTAGGTTACCAATTTTTTAGTAGCAAATAGTATAGTGTACTCTAAAAAATTAGGGCATGAGAGCTATATGATTCTCCTAAAAAATAAGATTTTACATCAAGAATAAGAAGAGAGATGTTGGTGGCATTTGCATATTTTAAACATGTCTAGTTAAATGCAAATTATTCTGTATTGAATAAAATTTTTCTTTACTAAAAATAAAAAAATAAATGTACTGTTATTTATTGTGCATATTCGTGCTTTGTCTGTGAGGATAAGTTTAAACAAAACTCAAAAAGACCTTATGCAGGAAAAAAAGGTTTCATAAGGTGGTATTTAGTCTTCCAGAGGTATTCCAGTTAAGCATCATGATGATAGATTTCCAGGAAAAAAGTCTTTCAGCTTGGCTTATCTACTTACTTTGGAGCCAATGGAAAGAACAAGTGTGGTATTAAGTTAGAGTCCCAAAGTAAGCTGTTTTCTGTTTGTGAAATTTAGGTTTTACGTGTTTTTCTTTATACTGACAGTAGCTGGCCAGGTATGCAAGTATTAGCCAAGATGATCCAAAATTCTCATTCTCAATTTGACCTGGGGTGAAAAAACATCTGTAATGTTTATATCTGCACCTCTAGAAGGTGGTATGAATACAGTGATTTACTATTTTTTAAGTGTGATGGCTGTATGGAAAAATGCTTTAGAAAACAAACTACAATAAAGAATCTTCAAAAGATATATTTCTTCTACTGTTTTTGTGCAAAGCAAAGATGAACACTATTAAAAGAGTTCCACCACCATGTAAAGATGAATCTTTACAAGGCCTTTTAGAAATCTATGTGCATGACTGAGCACCGCTGCACTAGTCTTTGCCCTGTTCAGCTTGTTAACATGGATCTAGCTAATGCAGCCAGAGTAGCAACAGCCTGCACATAAGCACTTTTTACAGCTGGAAAAAAATTATTTGTTTCTTTTACTAGTAAATATTTATCTCTATTTCTATTTCTAAAAATGTATACTGCAGTATTTTTTCTTCTATCTCCATGCATGTGCATGTACACCCACAAACACATGCACACTCCTCTGAATACAAAAACCTTAAGGTAACAGTTTAGGTACAGAGAAAACCTGAAACTGAGAGAAAGCTTTTAGTGTTATTGCTATTTCTGAATTGAACTTAGAGACATGAATATATTACTGTTACTTAAAAGATGTTCCACAGCAAATCTGAACAATTAGAACTAACACTTCTATGCCAGTCTGGTGGATTGGAGATTTTCACTGATCTCTACATTATGGGAAAAATCATGGAAACCTTCCTGATGGATCAGACTGTTTGTCTCTGAGGACCTACTTAGAGCATGCCAAGACCTTGTATATCCAGGTTTCTTTCTTGCAACAGACAGAATACAGAAAGTGGATGTGGACATGGCCAGAACCTGTGCCATGAGCTCAGAAAAACTTGTGAATCTCCCAGTCCAGACACTGTCAAAAATGATCAGTTATGGGTTCTGCATCTGTCCTATTCATGCTCTAGCACAATAAAAATTATATTTTTAGGGAAATGAGGTTGCATCAGTATAATTACATTAAAACTACTACTTGACATACAGGTCACAAAAAATAGGTTTGTTTACAAATATATTCCAGAGACATTTCATTTAGCTCTGTAAACTCCATGGTGCTCAATGTGCTCTCTACATGCAAATTGTTCTCTATTCCAACAGATTTGTGTAAAGATTCATACCCATATGTATTGATTCCTTGTCTGGTGAAGTTCCCTTTCCAGGAAAGTTTTGCCTCTATAGTAAATTGAAGAAATGCTAAGATTTTGTAGAGCAATCATGTGTATATGTTGATTAATTTGGAACAACAGATTTTCTATTTGTCTTAATTTCAATATGACAGAGTAAGTGGAACACAAAAGAAGCCTAGAACCTTCAAAGATATATTTTTCAAATGAGGTCTGGACAGATACCTATTTTCTCTTCTTCAGTTTGTCTCAAGAAAACATGGATTAGAATTTATGAATTCCTATCTCTGTATCTTATATATACTTCATTCGGCTTCACTGCTCCAGAGCAAGAAGGATCTGCTTCTGCAAGTGTTCCTTTTAATTGGATCCAAAACACAGTGAGTGGTTTGTGAGTAAATTTAATACATTCAGTTCTTCAGCTAATGAATTTGAAGTTGCCCCTGCATTTCACTGCCAAATGCACAAACCGCTCACTGCAATTTAATAAAGATATTGTCATGTTATTGTCATATAACCTTTATGCAGAAGCAATGCAAAAACAATACTTACACAATGTTTCACATAATAAAATTTGCTCATACCAACTTTTGGGCTTGTGTCAAGCTGTTAGCTACTGCAACATAGACTACTATAGAAAAAAACATAACTTTTCATTACATGGGGAAAAAATGGATGATTGGATGACAAACATTTTATTAAAGGTGATTTGTGATATTTATGGTATCCCATTGGAGATGAGTTAGTTGAAGTAAAAAAACATATATCCAATTATTAATGTATTTATTTTTCAGAAAACAAAGTGTGATTTTCCACTATCTCTGTAGCCCACCTAATACGGATTTCCCTGGTTTTGCCATTAAATTATGATAATTAAAGACACAGTAACCATGAAAGCAAAATTGGAAATAGAGTCAAAAATCTAGGAACATGAAGGGAACTTAACCCTGTTTTGCTATTTCCCTCCAAAATGTCTATGAAAATGATCCTTCAATTTCAATAGAATCTGAAAACAAGAAAACCCACAAAAGCCAAAGAACGGTCAGGATCAAATTCTCCTTTTTCAACTGATTTTTATATGCTATTTCTGGTCCTGGTTCTCAATTAGTGATATATGATGAGAGCATGTTGAAGTTGAGGATGTTACTATGTCTTATTCATTTACTGATGCTGCACCTCCAAAGTGTATAGATTGCATAGTTATCTATATTGCTCTTTTCCTGCTGAACCTGATAGGTCTTGGGAGAGGCCAGGTTGCTTTATGTGAAATGGAAGAACAATCACAGCAGTGATTCTCTTCTCGTATTCCTTAGCTGAAACCACTGAGCCAAGTCACAGTGGAAGCATAGGTATGCAGTGTTGAGCCTCACCAGTAATAAGGATTAACTGCTTGGATGTAAAGGAAAATGGAGAAGGAATGGAGTCCATGAACATATATTGTCTCCAGGGGCTGGGGTGGGAGTAGGCACACTCTTCACACACAGTCATGCCTAAATTCAGATTCCATTCCTTTGCAATCTTGCATCTCTTGGATTTCATCAGTTTAGTGTTGGTTACCATGAACCACAACTGTATCTTACACTTAAAGGCAAAAAGAAAAAAAAAAATTAGAGAAAGAAAGCTTTTTCTTTCTTTCTGGTTTCTGTTGTTCTGAATTGGTTTTTTTTAAAAAAAAAACTTTAATAAGTTAAATAAATGTCATAGATCAGACCAACAGCTTGCGTAAATCAGCTCCACTCCATTGGTTTCAGTTCAACTGAGAATCTGGCCCAGTAATTTTTAAGTTAAACAACATAATCTGATTTGCATGAAATGTTACATGCAAGAATGAACTGGGAAACATTATGTGGGATCCCTTTACTCAGCTTTTTAATTACTTTTACATAATTCTACAAGGCAGAGATTATTACATTCCGAGGACAATGTTTGATCCCCTTTGGTTAATTTAAATCTCATTTAAAAGTTCCTATGGGATGGTTTTGACAGAATTTTCAGAATGTTTGACACCACAACCGTGTTTACACCAATGGCAGTAAGAGCCTTCAAAATACACAGGACAAAATTAACAAATCCTGTTTAAAAATCAAAATATTATTCAAAAGCAAGCTACACACATGCATTTACTTATTTTCCTTATGCAACTCTTATGTGGTAAATAAATGCTTTACTCCAAATTACATATAGGAAAACTCAGAGTAACAAAGTGAATTACTGCTACAGCAAAGTTATTTTCTAGTTTGAACTTGGGGGTGTTTTGGCTATTAGATGCTGTATCCCTCTTCCTGATATTTAGGGGTGTGGGTATCTTTTGTTTGATTTTTCTTACCTAGCAAAAGAAAAGGAAAAAAAAAATCCTCTGTTCTTTTGGTTTCCAACATTTCTAAATTTCTTCCTCTACACATAATTCTTTGGTTGCCTTTCTGTTTCTGTGGATTCATTTTTCTCATTTGTATCTTCTGCCTTTTCTACTCCACACAAAAATTATTTCTTATGACCTATTTTCAAAAATAAAGGAGATCTTTTCCTTCTTATTTACAGATAGGCAACAAAAAGATAAGACTTTATATTTGTGCAAAGAAAAGTAGGATAAGTAGGATTATTGTTTAAAATGTTTAAGTGTTCTTTAGATGGTGTATTTTATGGCACATGGGTTTTTTTTTTTCTTTATTTTTTTTTTAAGACTATATACTGGAGTAGGAGCATGGACACCTTAGAATGAATAATATTTGCTCTAAGATATGTGAAGATATATTCCTAACTACTCAACTTCTTTCAAACTTTCAGGCTCTCCCATCTCACACTTTACATCCACTCTAGCCTTATTTTTTTTACATAGTTCTTTGCTTCCAAATTTCTATAACCACATTACATTTTATTTTGAAATTGAGGATGGCCAGAAAAGTTCCTTATAATATATGAGATGAGTGAATAATATAAGACTTTAACATTCTGTCAGCTGCATTCTCCCAAGTAGTTTTAGATATATAATTTTAGAATTAGTCAGATTTCCATCATGCTCTGGCATGTCTTGAGAATAATTAGAGGTCAAACTTCTATAAAATATTATCTGAATAATGGAAGCATAAAAGTAGTTTGAAAGCAGCCCCAATACACAAGGTAAAGCTCAGAAGAGATTATGAAATGACAGTAAAAACGGAAAAAATGAAACCTCTGGAAATACTTTTAATACTTGTAAAAATACTATAAAAATATGAACAGTATTTTTGAGAGCAATTTGACGTTTACTAAACGTTGCCACAGCTGATAATTTTACACACAGTATTTTAAAAAAATCATAACAATATATTGAGCAATTAAGCTAGCATGGCTCGTGCCCAGGAACCCATTGCGAGATCCTTTGAGTTCATGCATGTCCTGGTGTTCAACCAAGAAAAGATTCACACAGGGCAGCCAAGAACTCTATTACCCAGCAAATTTGGAGATTGCACAGAAACCTTAGGTGGTCAGCTAAACAGAAAATGCTGTGCAGAGCAGCTCTGCCAGCAGCCAGCAGGGAATGCTGCATAGGGGATCTCTATAAATAACACCTTTTCTTTTATCACAATTCAACAATGAGGATGAGATAAACAGTCTGTATCTGTTTGAGTATCGTGTGGTAGGTATGCCATACCACCATTTAGTCGAGAAAAAGCCTCCTTGGGTGGGATTCAGTTTGACACCAAGGCACTTAAGTCTGGGTTTCTATCTTAAGGTCTCTATCACTCACTGCACATCTTGTCAGTGCACTAAGTGGAGATGAATGGTTCTGCTAAGTTTAGATTCAATTTCTAGGTATGTTTTTTAACACAGGTGTCCAGAGAGACTTTAGGAGCACTGCAATACCTAGTATCCATCCAGGTAGATGATAATCCATAGGTCTCATGTCACAGCTGCCAGCACATTTGAATGCATTAGACATGTAGTGCACTGTTACTCTCTGAAGATTGAGACATTTGCACAAACTGACACACCTAACACAGGGTCTGTGGAAGATGTGCATTCCTGCATCAATGAATGGAAGCCAGATAGAAGCAAAAACACGGATTGTCTAATGGTTCTGGTTGCTTTTCTACAGGAAAGTATCCTGGACTATTTTTGAATTTTTCAGTTTTGCATCTGTCACCATGTACAATGATATTCCCACAAACAGGGCCAGCAGTGCAGTCTGGTGGAGGCAGTGCAATGTGACTCTGTGTTTCTGTCTTTTTCCATCACAACCCCTTCCCTATTTACACATTTCCTTTTAGGGGTAAGTCGTTCTTCCCAGTCCATATAAAATACATCAGAAAATCATTCTTCTCTAGGTCACCCTTCCAGTCTCCCTCCTAGAAGAGAGAGCTGACTCATTAAAAAAATCCTTCGCCCTTTTTTATAACCCATAATTCATCTATAAGAGTAAGAATAACTAGATAACTTAAAACTGCATTGAGCTTTACAACTATCAGCTAACCAGTCTTCCTGATACCCCAGTGGAGATATAACTGAAAAGCTTACAACCTACGTACAAGGGTACTTCTTATTCTAAATATCAAGAGCACCTTCTAGTTTCTGCAAGTTAATATTTTTTTTTGGTTGATTTTATTTTTATATAATTATTCATATTTTTTAAAGGTGAAAGACAACAGAGTTTTAAGAACTTGTTTCTTTGTTAGTGGGAAGCTTAGCAGGTTGAAAAACAACTTAGATTTCATGAGAGACATTGAAAAATTGAAGAAGCAAAATTGGAAGACTGTTGTAAATGTGTTCCTTTTTGTCTTTTTTCCCCAAAGTACAAAACCAACTAACTGAAAATATATTATTAAAAAAAAAAAAAAGCTCCAATTAAAAAACAGAAGAACACATAGTAAAAAAAATGTGAGATCTGAAAAAAGGTTTTTGCTTTAGGATCATATAAAATAACTCAAGTCTCAATGTGAGATTTTTTTCCCTCAATTCTTCTTATTCAAATATGAGAGAAAGATAATTAAGGTGAAAATTGGGTGCTAAATACTTAGTGAAGTATGAAAAAATGCAATAAAACTACCTATTTAGACTTAAATGAAGCACAATTTTACCTTTCCAGCCAAGGATATGAAAAATACATAAGTGAAAGAAAAACATATTAAGAATGAAAACAATTTTTCTACCTAAAATTAGCAGCTGGAGAGTTAGAACTTGGCTTAGTATTAGCAAATTGTTTATTGGTTGTAACACTAGTGATAGTCCCAGAGCAACAACTGTAATCAGAGAACTGTTTGAAAAGCTAATTCATTCAATTTATTCATTTCTTCCTCTTCTCATGAAAATAAAAGCTTTCTCTATCACTGCTCCTAGGTCTTAACTTCCATAAAAATGTGATTGTGAGGAAAAAAATCCCAACAAATATCATAGACTTTTAGACTGGGTAAATTTCAGTAAAAAACTTACAGCTGACAAATATTTGCAAGTCTGAAGGGACTTAAGAATATTATTCCATTATAAGTTCACTAGAGAAGTACTGGGGGAAAAAATGCAATTTCATAACACAAAAAAACCAATCAGGTAGCATTGTAAGAATAAGTATTTCCACATTCTGTATCCACTCTGTGCCCTTATCACAGTTTTTACTGCTTGTATGGTCAGGGATTCATAAGCTCAGTCTTTACAAGAGCTGCAAGAGCTGGTATGTTATATTATCAGAAGACATCATCTGAAAATATCTGTCCAACAGGCAGGAAGGGAAAAGAAAGTTAGCAGCAGGAAACTGGATTAAGGCCAATGGCACAAATAATGAACAAGGATATCCCATATACAGGCATCAAGCAGCTTTTAACCTATCAAGTGAGTTGTGAAGGCAGCCTTACAAACGTGTGTGACACACTTATCATCTAAGCCCAAAATGCATAGCTGTACCATGTCTTGCAGTGAAACAAGAAACTATAGCACTTTCCCCTGCAGACTTACCCACGTTTGTCTGATTCCAGGCTGGAAAGCAGAAGCTGTAGATCTCCAGCTTCCTTAATCCCCAGCCTCTAGTAAACAAAGCCAAGGGCAGAAGGATGGCATGTGGGCTGGTGAGGGGAGCACTGTGTGCTGACCGATTTGCTTGAAATATTGGCTTCAAATCTTCTCACCTGGTTGGCAGCAGAGACCAAGTTTTATCTCCACTGAAAGTACCAGTGTGCTTTCAGATAATGCTTTTGATAAATCCTTTTCTCTCTGTATTTGCACAAACAAGATCTTTAAAGCAAGCCTGTAGTACCTTTGGAATTCACCAAAATCTATCCAAGCTCAGCAGTTTAAGGTGAGGCAGGCAGAGGGGCAGTTCAGTGTGATACCTCCCCCAAGTTACACATATATAACTATATACACCATACATACATACTTACACATATAGTATGTATGTATATATGTAACCTTCAAAGTTAGAGGGCAGCTTTTTCTTATTTTGCAGATCAATTTCTGCATTCTATGGCCAAGGCGAGTCTGTCAGATTAAAGGAGGAATAATTCACAGCCTTTTAGCTGGTCTTACAGGGGATTTCTTACTTCCATTTGAATGTCTAGTGATCGGTGAACAAGCCTCTGCAGCTCAGCAGAGAATCCTCAAGGGGCTTCTGGTGTTATTTTGATGGTATTAAGACAATGGTGCATAGCATATGTCGGGCTTTTTTATCTGAATTCTTTTTTTTTTACTTCTGAAGGTATGCTCATGCTTTCTAAATCGGAATAAGTCTTTTAACTTGGAGTAGAATGTGTCAAAAGGATTCTCTTTAATTTTTTCAGCTTTGAAACTAAGTGCATTAAATGGAATTGTAGTATTCTTCTGTGATTGAAGATTTGGGATTATGCATTTTTCTTTCAGAAAGCAAAACGCTTTTCATCAAAAGCATTTTCAGAGTAGTGAAATTGAACACAATGTGATATTAAACACAAAATTGGACTATTTGTTTGAAGTAATTCAACTATTTGCAGATTTGACTGCATAACAATGTTCAATAACAAAACCAGAGATGGTCAGCAATATCTTTTTGTAAATAAATATGTAAGACAGCATGCTATTCATGTAGGATAAAAGAATTATGGGACTTGAAATAAAAAAGGTAAATGTGTTTAATTAATTAAAATAAAGGGTTTAAAACACAAACTAAAAAATCACTTTAGTCAACATTCCTAGTAATACAGTAATGTAAATGTAAGGGAAGATACATATTCTTTCCTTACAGCTGCGGGCAACATTTTCACAAGGTAAGACATACAAAGGGCTGTAAAGTGGGAATGGTGTTTCTAGGTTCAAATTTATGATCCTGAAAATATATATTTAACTGATTGTAGGAGTGCCAAAGCATATAGACTTGTTAGCAGTTGAAATGAACATTCCTCAGGTAGCCAGTATACTTTCTATTTTAATGTGCCAGAACAGCTTTAAATCTCCCAATCAAAATCTTGAAAGCAATTTTTACTCCAGTTTAGTCCACTGTACACTTATATTAGACAACCAGCACTACAGAGAGCACAGAAGTCGCTGTCATTTCCTTTTAAAATCCAACAACAGGAGGAGAAAACCAGGGAGGTTACCCTTTTACAACAAAGTGTAGCCAAAGTGAAAACCTAGACATGACTGTGAAAACATTAAAGATACCACTCTAGCGGGTGAAGGAAGGAAAGTTAAGACTTAAAATTTAGGGAATTTAAGGAATTAATTATTTAAGAAATAATTATTTTCTTTGCATTATGACTCATTCTTTAAAGTAAATACATGTTCTTTAGAAATGGATTGGAGTCCAGGTATCCATAAACTGGGGGAATTTCCTTAAAGTTTAGAGAGATTTCAGGCACACTTTTTCTTGCTTTCTAAATCACCAATTTAACCCAGAGGAGCTCAAGCTGCTCCTGTCCAGCTGGTTATTTGGTGCTTATATTCCCCTCCTGGTTGCAGGCTGCATAGCTCGGACACCCCTTACAGTGGTGAAGCTCTAGCATCTGCATCCTTATCCCTCAGTGTGAGCATTTGAATTATCAGAATTAACTGCAGTGAGATTCTTCATCTGGCTGTAGATTTTAATTAAAATTCTAGGCTGTCTGAGTGCATTGTCTTGCTAAGATCATATTTTACATATTGGGAATTCCAAATTAGTTGTTGCTTCCCAGCCCATCTGTGAATCATAAAGTGGTTTAGGTGGGAACCAGGTGCTACTTTCAAACATATGTTACAGCTTAGATTTAAGCATATTACGAACTTTATCTTCCAAACCAAAGGTGTCCAGATTTTCATGCCACTGTCTCAGGTGAAAAGGATCAGTCTGAGACATAAATTATTTAAATTCTATCTGAATATCAGGTTAAATAAAATTAGGCAGTCTGAGTGTCAACCTGCATGATAAAGGACTTTTTCCTTACAGCTTAAAATTTCATCACACAAGAGGAATACTTTTCCTTTTGAATCACTTTCAGGATTCTATTTTCAAAACTTTGTCTCTGACAACAGCAAAAAAAACCCAAACAAGCAAACAAAAAAACACAAAAAAAACCCACAGAAAAACCCCTTTCTTATTAATGCATTCCTAAATCAGTTGCAGACTTCTCTAATCAGCTGCACATTTAAAGAAAGAGGTGGAAATTGTAAAGAGAGTTTAGATGGTAGCAAAAAAATCTGCAATCCTCCTCACCCGTGAACTTAAAACCCAGAAAAAATCGTGTACAACTCTTTCCCCCATTGTGAGTAAAAACTTAAAAATAGTAAAGAAGAATCTATATTAATTTTTTTAACCACATTTATCCCACCTGTGAGTGGGTGTTGGTTAAGTCTAGAAAGAGCACTAACTTAGCCCTGATCCAACCCCATGTTTGGGAGGCTGCTTTCAGGTACATTACTTTGCTTATTGTGTTTAAAATTGATTTAATGGAGGGCTGAGTACATTCCTGCTTCTAAAAAAGATTAACCTTCTTCATTAGAAGTGACATTATCCATAATTATTTGGATTTTTTTAACTGTAGCATTATTATATTTATGTGACAACATATCATAAAAAGGTGGCATAATACAATCTATGTGAATAGCCAGACAATGTTTCTTTTCTATAGTAAACTGAAGCTCATGCTCATGACAGAGAAACTGAATATACAAATGAAGGGTTTGTTTCCCAGTGACTGTACCATAAATACTTCTCTGGGAATGTTAAATGTCAACAGACACACATTTTCTATAGAATTATTGTTTCATTTATATGGAAGACAAATTCTCCTCTAAGTTTTCCTAAAATTGTCACAGTGTGTCTTCTTACTTCCTTTTTTGATGCTGTTTTATCTTGCATACAACTACATTTGTGAAAGATGCAAATTATATTAATAAAAGATTATGAGACTTCACCGTAATAGTGTAAGTTTACATCATGCTCTTTCTCCCTCTCTTCCTCTCTATACACATACCACACACACACATGTATATACAAAGATAAAGATGTTATAAATACAAGATAAAAGCAAGATATAAGCATGTATAAACAGGGTACTGGTAACAATTCCTAGAAGTACTGCTTGTATCTATATTGATATGCCATAAAACTGTGAGTCTGCTTTCAGGTTTCAAGTGCATTAAATTTATGTCCACACTATGTATCTTACTGTCAAAAGAGTAGATGTTTTTCTATTGATCACAACAACTCCATGTCAGGTTGAATGCACTATGATGCACCTTCCTGATTAAGTCAACTTTGTCTTCACCATGAAGTGTCAAAAAAAAAAATATTTCCAAGTCTATGAAATTGCATTCCCCTTCAAAAAGCAAGCAAAACGATTTTAAAGTATGGTCAAATAAGGTTCAACATTTTATTTTCATTAGTTGTTATGCTAAATATTTTTCTTTATTATGTTCTTGGATATGATTTGTAGTATCTCAATAAGTGAGAGTATGCTGTCTTTCTAGGAGTCTCTTGGAAAGTTTATGAACACAGGAAGCTCCAGTTTGCCTGGCTGCTGTCAGCAGGTGTACTTGCCAATGAAACAAGAATGAGTAATGAGTTGCCATTAAATATCATCAGTTTGGACATGTGTCCAAAGAGAGGTTTTAGGAAAGGGATCGCTTTTACATTGTTAAGACTGAGCAAAGATGATGGGGACTAATGGCAAAATAATTTGTTTATTAAAATTTGGCTTCTAAAAGTTATGTGCAAGCAAGTAATTGAGTGGGAGATGTTTCTGGTCTGGTCTGACTCTTGGCACCTTTTTACCTACATATGGTATGATTAGCAAAAGAGGACTGTCTGCCAGCATTCCTGGAGAGCTTGAAGTGAGTTTGAGGTTTTTGTGTTAGGACACAGATCATATACAGGTCTTTAGGATGGGTTAAGTTTTCTCCAGGCAAAATGCTGAAATGGATAGAGACAACCAGAAACTCATCAGATGAGCACACTAGTAATAGTAATAAGAAATATCTTGGAAATCAGATTGTCTTCCCCTCTGCCTAATTCCCTCTAATCCCCTCGTTAGAATCACAGAATCTTAGAAGAGTTTGGGCAGGAGGGGACCTTTAAGATAATTTAGTTTCAATCGCCCTTCAACAGACCAGGTTGCTCAAAGCCCCTTCCAGCCAGGGCGTGAACACTTCAAGGATGAGGCATCCACAATTTCTCTGGGCACCTGTTTCAGTGCTTCACTGCCTTCCCTGTAAAGAATTTCTTCCTAATATCTAATCTAAGCCTACCCTCTTCCAGTTTAAAGCCATTCCACCATGTCCTATCACTACTCTTTTAGCCCATCTTCACAGTAGAGCTGCTCTAACCCTGCTATCATCTTTGGGAAATTCATTCATTCATTCATTCATTCATTCATTCATTCATTCATTCATTCATTCATTTTTGATTCTCCAAATCTACCAGGAATATGATGTGCAACCTGCCTGCATGGTTTTATTCAGATTTTAATTATCCTGGTCCTCATCTTGCTCTTAAAAGGCCAATTATGTTAACCGAAAGCCAAACAATAAAAATGCATTCTCCAATAGCCTGAAAGCTTTGATGTCATGTTTGAAAGGTCATGCAGAACAGGAGAGATGCCTAAGATTGGGGAAAGACTGTCATTCCAATCTTCAAAAAGGGCAAGAAGTAGGCCCCAAGGAATTACAGGCCATTCAGCTCCACCTTCATCCCTCTTAAAATTGTCCTGGAGGTCTTCACCAAGCTCACAAAAGAAAAATAGGTTACCAGAAGTAGTCAACACTGATTTAAGCAAGGGGAAATCATACTTCACCAGTACAATAGCCTTCTGCAATGAAACAACTGGCTGAATAGATGAGCAAACAGCAGTGGATGTTCTCTATCTTGAAATCTGCAAGGCTTTTTGTCACTGTCTCCCATAACATCCTCATAGGTAAGGTCAGGATTTTTGGGTTAGATGAGGAAACAGTGAGGTGGATTGTGATCAGTGGTACAGAACCTAATGGGTGACTTTTAGACAGTAGAGTTCCCCATGGGTCAGGTTTGGGTCAAGTCTTGTTCAACTTGTTTATCAATGACCTGGGTGAAGAAAGAGAATGTATCCTCAGCAAACTTGCTGCAGATAAAAAAGGGGGAGGACTGGCTGCCATGAAGGCTGTGCTGCCATTTGTTGAGACCGGAACAGACTGGAGAGCTGAACAGAGAAGAACTTTATGCAGCTCAGCAAAGAAAAACGATGGGTACTACACCTGGGGAAGAATAATCCCAAGAACCAGTACAGGCTGGGGGCTGACCTGTTGCAAAGAATCTCTGCTGAGTAGGACCTGGAGGTCCCGGTGGACAACAAGTTGCCCATGAGCCGACAGTGTGGCCTGGTGTCCAAGAAGGCCAATGATACCCAAAGATGTATCGGGAAGAGCATTGCCAGCAGATCAAGGGAAATGATCCTACCTCTCTACTCAGCCCTGGTGAGGTCACATCTGGAGTGCTGTGTCCAGTTCTGGGTTATCCAGTACAGGAGACATGGAGCTCCTGGAATGAGTCTAGCAAAGGGCAGCAAAGTTGATTAGGGGACTGAAGCATCTCTCTTATGAGGAAAGGTTGAGGGACCTGGGCCTGCTCAGCCTTGAGTGGAAATTACTGATTGGGGACTTTATCGCTGTCTACAAATATCTGAAAGGAGGGTGCCAAGAGGATGGACCCAGACTCTGTTTGATAATGCCAAGCAACAGGGCAAGAGGCATCGGGCAGAAATGGGAACAGAACAAGTTCAAGTTGATTATGAGGAAGAAATTCTTTAGTGTAAAGGTAATTGAGCACAGGGAAAGGCTGCCTTTCTCAGGAAATATTCAAAATACTCCTGGACACAATCTAGTGCAACCGGCTCTGGGTGAAGCTGCTTGAGCATGGGCATAGGACTATGTTCTCCAGAGGTCTCTACCAACCCCAAACGTTCTGTGACTTTAGGATTTAATCTTGACTGACAAACAGGTACTTATGTGATAGAAGTAACTACTTGTTCTAGGTTGGTAACACAGAAGAATGAAGTATTAGGTATGATTTAACTACATTTTCTGATTAGTGGATTTACATTTACTTCCAAACATTTTGTTTTGTTTAAGGTATTTTTTAACATTCAGTATTAATTTTCTAATGAGATTCAAAAATAGAAAATATATCCATTACTATGGAACAAGAAGAATAATTTCAAAACCTACTGACTTTAGTAAGTTTTAGGCCAGAGATGTCAATGAAACAATGGGAGAAGACCAGTGAAGAAAGCTCATTTAGAATTGTGTGAGGAAATTCTGTTCTAACAGTGAAAGATATTTTTCATGCCAAAAATCTCTCACTTTTTTTTCCCATGTGTATATTCTCAACCAGAAGCAGAATAAAATATGTTTATACACATTCCCAAGTATTGTCCATCCATCAAACACAATTGAAGTGCAGGTATTCTAACAATGCTTTTAGAGATAAAAGCCTAGGAATGGTGTATTACAACATGGAAATGCTAATCTGAAGGTTTTTTTCAATATACCAACCTATAGGTTTGATATAGAATCAGGCCCACAGGGGAAATAAAGAAGACTTGAAAAATAGATTACAAGTATTACTACTGTTCTACAGGAAAAGATAAACATAGCAATATTTTATAACTGTCTTCATGCCCTATCTTTGAACAGCCACAGTACCCATATCCCCAGCATGTGGTTATGTAATTACATCATTTTGTGGTGCTTTTCTTGTAGGAATAGCAAGCTGGGATGTCAGAAACTAGAATTTTTAATGCAGTCACATCTGTAGCAGAGTTACTCTTTCTGATTAGAAATATGTGTACAGAGGAGTAGGCAATTTAACAAATCAAAGATCTGTGTAAGAAATGTTTGCACATATAGCACTATTTGAACAAAAAAAAAATAGTGTGATGATTTTCTGAGATCAAGACCTAGTAAGACTTAATTTGATGAGCAGCTTGAAGGGAAAAGAAGTTTTAAATGTCTAACCTCATAATTCCTTAAAAATAAAATCACTTTTCTAAAAGAGGTACAATAAACTAGTGCCATAATTTATTTTCCTGTGGAAACAGTTCTTGTGTGAATTGTTTGTAGTTTTCATTATATAAATAAAGATCTATAAGCAACTTAAAAAAAAACAGTTGTGAATTTTCAGCATGCCTGTGTTTAGGTTGCTATCAGCACATTGTATTTCTTCTCATTTGATATGTCTGCGGCTTTTGCAGTGTATTGGGTATCCATGGACAGGTTTTAGTAGCAGGGGGCAGCTACAGGGGTGGCTTCTGTGAGAAGCTGCCAGAAGCTTCCCCAAGTCCAGCAGAGCCAAGGCCAGCTGGCTCCAGGGTGGACTCACCGCTGGCCAAGGCTGAGACATTTAGAAAATGCAGTAATGCTTCTCTGATATAATATTTCAGAAGAAGTTACAAAAAAAAATGTTATGCAAATCCTACTGGAACCAGAGAAGAGAGGAGGGAGAAAATGTGAAAAGAACAATCCTGCAGACACCAAGGTCAGTGGAGAAGGAGGGGGAGGAGGTATTTGAGATTCTGGAGCTGAGATTCCCCTGCAAGTCATGCTGCAGACCCTGGTGAGGCAGCTGTACCCTGGCAGCCCATGGAGAACCACAGGGATGCAGAGGTTCCCCTGCAGCCTATGGAGTAGACTCCTGCTGGAGGAGGTAGATGCCTGAAAGGAGGTTGTGAACCCAAGGTGGGAAGTATGGGTTATAAAATCAAGCAGGTTATCACAAACATTTATCATCCTGGAAAACCTAACACTGTTCAGAAGTCTTTGTTGCCTTCCTTGCTTAAAAAGTATGAGTTATTCTTTACACTGGTAAATTACTATATTTCTAAATACAATTAACATGAAGCCAATGCATTGCAAGTTATAAATCTGAAGATTAAATGCTCCTACAAAGAAGTGGAATGATTAATATTAAATGATTTCAATGTTGCATGATGGAATACCATTTCAATCATATTTCTGTAAGTCTAATACAATAAAAAAAAAACAGAACTAATTTCTTATGCCCACATATATGTTTGGTAAAACCTTAATTTGTCAGATACCACTAATACTAATTTTAGTGAGATTTCTGATGGAGAGCATTACTGGATATGGTGTTTTTGTTCCTGCACATACCTTTGAAAAAAAAAAGACAATGGTGAATGCTATTTAGATGTCTTTATTTTTCACTTGGTATTTTATTGTTCCACAGATTTTATGTATGAGGTTAATTTGTTATGAACACTGGCGAGCCTTGTGCAGATTCAGTTGGGGTTGTCCACTTGCACAGAAGTGCCTGTGTTTGCATAAGGGCTGGACTGCCAACATTTTGAATCAGGATATGTGAGAACATTGCTTATTCATTTTCAACAAAGATATTAAGACAAAGTTTCCTTATTCAGCAACATTAAAATTGAATGTCATGTTATACTCAGAATATTATTGGACATGAAGCATTCTGGTAAACAGCTGGCATATTCCTGGATTGCACATCTGGTAGGTGTGGATGGAACTCATTAGAATAAGTCTCCCATAAATAATGTGCCAAAGCTTTGATATAACAAGTGCTTATGCCTGATGGCAGCCATTTACTGTTTGCCAGTTCAAATGTGCTTCCAGTGTTGGAATTCATCCACAGTGGTACTTTAAATATTGAGAATGAGCTCACTACATTTTGGAGGTGAAAAAGGGAGCCATATACTCAACTCCTGTGAGCTGTAGCAGCTCTGGGGTAGTGAGCAGAAGCACTTTACTTAGCAGTTGAGATTTTTGCCTGCATGCTTTCACTTTCAGCCAGCTTAGCACTATTTTAGGGCATTTAGTTATGGGGCACATCATTCTAGAGCAGTGACCTTGAATAGAGACATCCCCTTAAAGAACAGCCTGAAACAAGAGAGGATGGACTTACGTGTTATCGTAGAACAATAGAGGATAGATCTGGAAGGAACCTTGAGGAGTCACCTATGTTATCTTGCTGCTCCAAATGTACTTACCCCATTCCCGATGGGGGCTCAACTAATCTTTTATTTCATTAATCATTTATCATTCATCTCAGCCCAACATCATCAACAAAAAAGTAGCATACATATCTCCCTTGTGTCCCTTACCCCAGACTCTGGGAAATGTTTGATATTTTTTCTCTTGATAGGGCGTGTAAGCAAATGATTATTTTCCTTTCGGTTTGCAGATGCAAGAGAAGTGTTGAGCTGAAGTGCTGATGAGAGATTTAAATATTTAAATCTTCTCATGATTCCAGTGAAAAAGGAACACAGAATAACAATTCAGATATTTTTATTTGTGATTCAGAGCTTAGCCTTTTGAGCAATACTGCATAAAAAGAAGCCTCTTTCCCTACAGAAATTTTCTTATAGTATATTCTTACTATTTTAATTTTATTTTAAACTTGCCTTTTCTTAAAAATAAAAAAAAACAATTCTCTTATACTGACACATATATATATATATAAACTGATTTCCAAGTACTATTAAATGTCTCTTATATTTGCCCTGATAGTCACCAAAGGTTTACAGAATTCAGTACTTGGTTGTCAGTATGGACATAGTAAAGAAAAAGCTGAATTGAAATGCATAACAAATACAGAAAGGGCTCTGGATACCCCTGGATAATGTTTACAGAGTCCTGGGGGTTGTTTAGTAACAACACCACAAAGAGATTTAGGCTTATAGGTGATTTTGGCACCTCTAAAAATTTAATTTCACAGAAAAATCTTGAGAGAAAACTTTGGCCTTTAAATGAAATACTTAAATTAGATTTTAGATGAATCATAATCAATGATCAAGACCTTGCCCAACTAATTTCTCTTCCTAAATAGATTGCACATTATCTATTTCTCTGCAGACTAATTTCTTTTTATGCTTTTATGCCCTATTGAACCATAATTGATCAGGATATCTTCACCTGTGTAAGTGAACTGTAAAACACTAAAATTTCACCCTTCATTACACTTTAAAAACAGATATGAGCAGCTCTTTTATTACTTTTTTTTGCTTCTTGTTGTTTCATTTTTGTTGTTATTGATACAGATTTTGTATGTATTTTCTTCTTAAATTTCTCATTTTTGTATCACAGTCCTAATCAGTATTACCTGGGATCAGAACTGACGTAAAAGGCAAACATTCATTTAGCAAGATGAGTGCAGCAAAAAGCATGTTCACCAACACAGAACAAATTTTACTCATTGCTAATAACTGCTTCTTATTAAATTTGGCAAGACTGATGAATCAACTGAATTTTACTGGGACACAACAAAATAAATATAGGAGCACAGGAAAAAATGTCTGACCTAGAAAGCAGGTGAAAGCCAGAGCTATGGGATATAGTAAGCTTCTAGTAAGAGTTATCTATAACCCATTTGAGAGGAATGGGACAATGTTCATCTCTTGACTAGTATCATCAGTTATTAACTGTCTTTAAAAGCATTAGGATTTCTTGCCATGGTGACAAGTTTCCATGTTATTATCTCCCCTGTTCACTGTATATTAGAACAATAGAGAGAAAAGAAAAATAGTAAGGAGTTTTTGAATTAATGGTGTTAATGTCTCAGTCTTCCTCTACCTAAAACTCAGCTGAAAGGGAAACACTCTTCTACATTCTTCTGAAATAAGGTTTCAGGCTCAGAGAGGCAGTGTGAAATTATAAGCTTACATATATGCTTGCCAATTTATCAGTAGTCTCTAGTTCCTTCCAATAAATGTTCTCATTTACAATTACTCATAGTTTCCCTCTAATACATTGTTGTCATTTAATACTCTGCAGTTCAAAGATAAGAATGATACTGCAGAGTTGCAGTTTAAGATTATTACAAGCATTCAACATTGGCCTGAAGATACTGTCTGTGAAATGAGGACCACAGCTTGAATTGATTTCCATGGTTAGGCCAATGCCAAAATGTACTTCAGAAAAACAAGGCCATCATACCTTGTCTTCACCTTTTGAATCCTCCACATGAGCCTGCAAACCTAATGATGTGCCAAGTGCTGTTACAGGAGAAAGAGTACCAGTATGGGCGTAGCCAAACCCTGTATTTCACACCCATCTGCATTATTCCTGCTGAACTCTTAATGTTGGGTCATTTGCAACAGCTGTGAGCTCCCTGTAGTGTTCTCTTCACCTGACAACTACACTCAGACTAAGGGAGGTCTTCTCTGTCAATGGGCCATCAAGGACTCCCCAAAATATCCTATGATACAAAGGATTACATGATTTTTTTTTTTTGTGGAACTCCCTGCCCTGGGGGAGACACTGAATATTCCTGCCTGGACTTTGGGGGTATGTAACCTGGGGGCTTGGAGACTTGGACAACCACCACCACTGGACATCCAGAGGGGAGCCCAAATTTCCACAGGAGCGCCCCTTTTGACAAGACCAGAACCACCACTTCAACAAGCACTGCATCCACTGCTTAATTGGACTGGGACCACCATCCCTGACCAACAGGGGACAGGTTGCACTCTGACTTTGTCAGTTTAAGCCAATGTTTCTATAATAGCACCTTTACTGTAATTTTCCTATTGAATTGTGACTCCCACTTGAAATCTCTCACAAGGTGTTTGTGTGGCATTACTTTCCCCCTGCTGGTTTACCTTCAAACCAGTACAGGAAAGTCAGCAGTAGCTCAAACTGTAACCTGATATTGAACACACTTCTGCACTGGAAGGCTTGCGCAATAGGGAGAGCAGACACCTAGCATTTCACAAAATATAGAAATCCCCCCCAACCTTGCTTGAATTTTTTTTGCCTTTATTGTTACAGGCAATGGTTGTCCATAAATTTCAGATAAAAGACACTATGGGTCAGCAAAGAGTTGCTGGATTTTCTGATTTTGGTTTGAGGAAATAAAAACTGAGTTTTATTCTGTTTCACTTGCTGAAATAAAGTGCACATGCATATTTTCAAAACGACCTAAGAAAAATATGTTCATCTAGTTTAAGATCATACTCACAATAAAAGAAAAAAATGAATGATTTCTATATGCAGATCTCAGTCTTTTTATTTTCTTTTTGTTGAACACATATTTACGTGAATAAGAGGTTAATAAAAACAGTGTTCCAGGGATAACACTGGATTACCCAGCCTTACTCATTTATAGGACATAAAATTTCACCAAGTATGGAAGCCAAGAGTCCTTGTTTGACTAAAACTGGCCTTGTATTTAGGAAAAGCATCCTGTTTTGATTTGAAGATGTTGAGAGACAGAGAATTAATTTATTAGCTGGGCTTTTCCATTCGTTAATCAGGCCCACTTGTTTTAAAAGAGTGCTCTATTGCTAATCTGAAATCTGCCTTCTTGCAGCCATAAATCTTGTTATGGCTTTCTTTATTAGACTTTAAAATCTTTTCTCTTCCATCTATGATGGCAATGATAAGTTTAAAGCCATTAGAAAAAAAATCAACACATGAAAGTCTTTACATCTCTCACTCTAAGACATTTTTTTCTAGCCTGGAAATAATGTCTATGGATTTAGTTACCTCATCTCCTCACATCTTATCCTCCTTTCAAGGTTGTGAATGCTGAAACTTTAAAAATTTTTCTAATATCAGCCTTACCTAAATGTATGTGGCTATTGACCCTTAGGCAGCTGCATCTTCTATTTAATTGTTTTTATACCACTAAAAAAAAAAATCCTCTAAAAATATTAGTCCATTCACCAGTTTAGTGTTTTAGTATTATGCAACATAAAACTCAAATCCTTATGAAATTTTCCTCAGCAAATAAGTAGAAAACATCAAAATAGTCACAAAAGTCCACCTTATTATTTGCAGAAATCTGTTTAGAAGCACGGTTTAGTTCCTGCAGATTTTGGGAGACAGGCAAGAGCTTTAAGGAGAGGCTAGGCTCATGACTCCATGGCTGCCACAGCTGCCTAGTTCAGATATGCCTGCTCTGAGATTGCAGTAGCTGCCAGAAGAACAGAGAGAAATCCTTTGGGTTAAGTTCCCTACTTTTCTCAGAGATGCAACTTCCCAGTCAGAGAGGGGATAAAAAAAAAAAAAAAGAACTGGGCTTTGACAGGAATTGAGTGCATATTTTTCTTGGAATAATTTAAGCAACACAATCATATTTTAGATGCTTTTCAGTCAATTTCAGAGGATAGGATGGATAACCCAACAGATTTCATGACTGAGGGTCTTAGAACAAAGTATCAACATTTATTATGAGGTCAGAGGAAACATTTTCCTTTGAAGTTCTGACAGGGATGCTGAAACCGGCCTGAAGGGACAACTTCAGGAAACTAACATTAAGATCTATTTTTAAAAATTATTAAACTCCAGTATTTCTATTATCAAGGTACATAGATACACCTCTGTAACCAATAGTTTGGGATTCATGCAGGTTTGACCAGATTTTATCAAGTGACAAAGACAGAAGCTCTTTGTAATGTTTTAAAATTCTATAAGGACTGATTCAATTTAATTAAATGGAAAGAAAAAAGCAATTCTTCAACCTATTCTCTTCCTCTTACGTCCTGTTACATATCTATGGTGAGGCACTAATGACATAATTCACAGCCATGAGCCTGCTGCAATAAACCAGACACATCTTTTCAGTGTGGCAATGTATAGCATCTCTCTTCTTATTAACATCAGCTCTTTTTCTTGTTTCATCACAGGGAAAAAATCTCCCCTGCTAAAGAACTGCTGTAAGACTTGAAAATAACTGACTTCAAACTGAGAGAAGCTTAGCACAGCTATTAGTGGCAGGCTCCCTTTTGACTCACTTGGTAAACCTGCTTTCTATACACCCCCAGGGTTCTGGTTCAAGGACTGGCTGAGTGCACACACAGCAAGTTCACTTACCAGATTTAATCTGTCAGATGCAAACAGCTGTCATATCCATCTGTGGGACATGCTGAAAGGGTGGAGAGATCAAAACCTGAGATTCCCTGTGAGTTTCCAGGATTAACAGTCCCTGAAACACCAGTGATCTAAATGAAAAAATCTAAATGAGCACAGGGTGAACTCAGGTAATTTGGCAGGTCTGAGATAGGCTCATGGCAGGAAATATTGCAGGGCAAGAGGAACATTTACATTTTTATCTCAAAAGTGAGTGTCAAATATATTCAGTTTCCTCTTGTGCTTTCTGTTCACCTTTAGCAACTGGCCAGGCAGTTGTCTGGGTGTCACTGCTGTTGTGCTGCGCCATCCGTAGGAATGCTCCTTGGCAGCATTCCTTTGACCCTCTCTGACATTTTTGTCATAAAGCATGCCCAATCCCTCCCTACTGTTGCTAAGCAAATTCATGCAGGACAGTTAAGACTAAGGCTTATCCTTTGCCTCCTTTCCCTCATATCTGACTCCTGACTTTCAGCCCATCTTGCCAATATCTCAGCTTGACTGAGTTGCTATCTTAGAATTTTTACTGTGGGGAAGAAGGTGTGCATTGACATTCGTTAAGATTTACATTCAGATGGACAAATATTTGTTTAATTTAATTTTTTTTCTGTCTTCAGATATGGTTCATTTATTGCAGAAAGTTTTGAAAAGTGAGTCAGAACATTTTTTTAAGTTGTTGAAGATCTCAAGTCTGCAAAGAAGCGATAATACTAAAGAGTTTCTAGTAACTGAAGATAGTTAAAGCTAGTTAAACTTGTATTTGGAGAGAAAGATCAACACAGTTTGCTTGTATAGCTGAGTTGAAGTTTCTTTGTAACTACTGACGACATTTCAATTACAGTCTTTGCAAAAGGTGAGAAATACATGTAGCCTGTCTTATTTGAGATAGTTGTCTCATGTACTTATGCAAACAAAAAAAAAAATTAGAAGAATTTACTTTATATTTGTGAACAAAATATTTTAAAGATACATTCTTCAATGCATCTAAGACACTAGACATCACATTATTAATGCAGTCCCAATAATATCATTCTTTGTAAAGGCAAGAAGCATACTTGGACTTAACTGCAGGCCAATAAGTAAAAAAAGAGAGAGAAAAAAGCCTCTAAGCAAGGTCAAACACTTCAACTGAGTAACTTCTAATAAATCAAAGCCATAATGTTTTAATTTTCAAGTATGCACTGTTAGTTATTTGCAATCTTAATCAGTCTTTCTTTTCAAGAACTTTTGAAAGTTTTGAACAATGACACAAAATTAGGGCTGTGATGAGCAGTTCCCGAGAGTTTTGAGTTTTGTGCAGGAAGTCCTTCAAAACTTGCAAACTAATTAGAGTTCCTAAGCAAGCAGCATTCTTTTGTGGATAGTAATTGGACTGTCAGTCAGAAAAAGCAAGGGTATTATGTTATAAGCATAATCAAGTTTGCTTTTAACAGGGCAGGGCAGGCATCTTTAACAGTTTAACCATGGCATTAAAGAAGCAATTGTGAGCTTACAGTCATGATTTAAGGGTGGTTTTGAAGCCCACACTCATCTAATGCTTTAACCAGTTTTAAACTAGTAAGTGAATATGGACTAGATCTTACTGTGGCTAACACTTCAGATGTGGTCTTGAATTATTCTCTTTGGTCTACCACTGGAATTTGAGAAATAACTGCTTTTCTCCATGAATCTCCATGCCTTTCTACTCTAGAACCAATAGTAGCTGCTATAAAATAGCTTTAAATGTTGTGCTTCAAACTATGATAGAATATTATCAGAATAACTGAGGGGAAAATTAAGATTTTTTAGCAGAAGGAACAAACACAACTGGGTCTGGTCTATGTTCTGTGCATGAATTTCAACCAGTCACTGGTTAGCTCCCTATCTGATCTGCCTTCTTGTTTTAATTAAGCCTTGTTGAGAATAACATAAAGTGTTCTTTAAATATTCAAGGAATTTTAGACAGTTTAATTTCTCCAGTGTATAGAACATGTCCGATGTATAAAGCAATCGCCTCTCAGCCAAAAGATATTAACAAAAATTATGAAAACCCTTTATGACTACAATGAGTTCTGAATCAGTCCTGTAAAACCATGTTAATAACACATGAAGTCATATGTAACCTGTGCTTTCCCTACATACATGTTGCAAAGGAGTCACAAAAAGCAAATACAGAAAACATAGCACGTGTCAAGCAAGAATCTTGCTCATTTTCATTGGCTTGCTATCCAAGATTTTCTTCTCTTCTCTTCTCTCATCTGCTCTCAAGCAATGTAAACAAAAGGACAGACTAATATTTACGTTCCTCAGAGGATCAAACAGACGAAACAAAACCTCCCAACCACCCTTCTGCAGTAATTTTATAGAGCACAACAGATGTCCAAAACAGCTGACAAGACAGGAAAATGTTAACACTAAGACTGTAACAAGTCCAGTAGAATTTTGCTGGTCACAGGCTGCTCAGCAAGCGAGTTCAGGGAGTTAACAGCAAAACTGCTGCATATATTTAAACCTTGTGCTGTAGGTCATGTAAACATTCCTTTCGTGGAAACTGTGCTGGGAATGTAGAAACTCTCTGACCCTGCTGTGTCTTCTCTATAAGGTTTATCATAATGCTGTGACACAACTACATACTGTATCTGTCAAAAAAAGATGGCATCTTGCTGTTTAAGAAAACCAAGCTTGTGTTTATCAGTGGAATCTGGAGAAAAGCAATAACACAGTCCTACGCCACTGGAAATGTTTCCATTGATCTTGACATTTTTTAAAACAAATTGTGGTTTGAAAGTGAATGTAAACAGTAAGAGGGTAACTGCTCTTTTCTAACAGTAATAAAAGCAGTATGGAATTGAATAGGCATACATGGTCATGAGGAGTTTAAATCTCAAAGTTCTCAGACGGAGTACTAGTGCTTCCACAGATATTCAGGAAAAGAAATGGTAACGTTTAATGGTATGTACCATTTCTTTGCCTTTCTCATATTGTTCAGAGGCAAGGAATCTGGAGATTATGCTACAGCATTCTAGTAATTTCATGGCAGTCCTAAAGCAATATGTCATTGTCAGACACTTTATCTGTCACTTGTACTCTTGCCTGTAGACAGCAG
Organism: Cinclus cinclus; assembly: GCF_963662255.1. Lineage (NCBI taxonomy): Eukaryota > Metazoa > Chordata > Aves > Passeriformes > Cinclidae > Cinclus > Cinclus cinclus. The sequence continues at coordinate 37,562,206 of NC_085048.1, read as the reverse complement.
TAGCCTTCCGGGAGATTTCATGGTGACTTTTTTTTTTCCAGGCTGCAGCAGGTGTGAAGTCACCACAGCTCTATTAGCTCCACTGTGGCAATGAAAGAGCATTATTATAATAGAATTGGATGTCTACTCATTACTAGGGAAGCAACTTGCTCCAGGACTTGCCCTTTTTCTATATAAGGCCACACTTTCCTGCCAGCTCTTTTTCAGAAGAGGCCTCAAAAATGAAGACATCAAACACTCAGCTGGAATCCAACTGCATTCCACCCTGCCATCCTCACAGACTGGACCTGAAAAGCCTGTCTTCTCTTATTTCAGTCTTGACAAAGGCAGGACAATGGGTGGCTATTGGTAAAGTCTTTTTCTTGCAGTTAAGAGCCAAAAGCATTATCCCAGGAATCTCCATTCACATGAAGATAATGCACAGTCACTCTCTCCTTATTTAGATTACAGCTCAGCCTATCTCAGACCACCTCTTATTTTCTTTCTTGCTTTTTAATCCTCGGCTTTACATACTGAGCCATCCTGAACAAACTAAATAGGAAAATAATTGTGGTAAGTCTAAGAGCATCGAAGCCTTAGAGACAGATGCCTTGCCTTTCCCCCCTCAGCCCCTAAGTGATATTGGTGGGAAGGAACTTCCAAACAGACATAAGACCACTGAATGAGCTTCTGGAACCTAGAAGGGGTCAATGTATTCTGTGGAGGATCATCTATCCTTCAAGGGTAAATGGAGTTGATCACAAATCTTCTAAGCACTCAGCCTCTAAATGGGCTTTCTGTCCACAGGTCTACATTTACACGAGGTTATTTCTATAACAAAATCCTTCTGTATTGTTTAAGAATTCCAACTCCTAATGGGTTGGTTTTGTTTGTTTGTGGTTGGGAGTTTTGTTGTTTTCTTATTTGTTTAATAAGAAAAAAAGAAAACATAGTTAGGAGCTTCAGAAGAAAACATTTCTTTTGCTGACAGTCTCTTTAAAAGGGCAAAAAATAAGGCATGATTATGACTAAAGAATACTTGAATAACATCATTCTTCTTTAACAAAAATATAAACTATGTGGAGTATACATGAAAGCTAATTCTTTAGATATATCTTCATATCTTTAAATCAAATATTTCAGTTAGTAATGTTTTCCTTTACTGATTCCTCTTCTCCTTCCAGTCTCTATCCTGTCACCAATAAAAGGAATGAACAAGTACTAAAAGGTTTGAAGTTTCATTTCATATAACAGTTTGGATCCTGTAGAGATTTATTTCCTTCCTCTGCCCCATTCTCTGAGTTTCCATGCCTTATGTATGCATTGCTTTGACAGTTTTCTCTTTGACTGCCATATGCACTAGACTAACTCCTGTCCTCTTATTCAAACTTGAAATGATCTAGGACCTACAATTTTTCCAAAAGTATCCTCAGGATTCAATAGTTGATGTAACAATTAACTTTTTGAAAGATTACCCAGTATCCTCTGTGATCCTAACTCCACCAATCAGTCAGACCCATCCAGAGAATTATTGTTATACATGCCCGTACTTAGCAATGTACAAATATATTTGCCAGATATGCTCGATTCAGATCACTGCTCAGTGCAAACTGTTACAGTTGTAACCTACTACTCAGACTTTGTTCAAAAACTCAGAAACTGCTCTAACAGTAGTGTTAGAAATTGTTTCACCATTTGCCTCTCAAGACCCAAATATGTAGGAACACATTTCCTGTTTAGTAAGTATATTATCACTCTGCTTATTTATGTTAAGATAGCGAAGATTGAAGAAGCGGCTTTTCTTTCCCACGGGAAGTTGTTCTAGTAAACTCTTTTTGAAGAATAATTACAGTGATTAACATGGTCAACTTTGTTAAAGTCATGTCTCTCTAGGAGAGGAGAATTTTCTCTTTGGAGATTTTTGTCAGGACATGAGGATTACAGTTGTCAGGAGTGATGTGCCTCTTGAAGAATAGCTATCCTGGATGCAGACCATTTAATGTTTTAAAGGTATGAATGGAAGGCAAGATCCAAAACAAGATTTAGATCTCTAAGTCTGTTAAACCAACACTTATCCTGTTCAGGGAGTGTATTTTTGCCTCACAAATTGCTCAGGCACTTAAGATTCTGCTACAAATCAGACCCTGAAGCATTTGCCTCTTATCTGATGTGAGCACCTAGGTGTTCACCAGCTGCTTAAGCTGCCTAAGAGCTACAAGTTCTTCAGCCTTGTGCCCAGCACAGGCTCTGGGTTAGCAGGACTAACTCCAGCAACACAAAATGAAACTGCAATGCTCAATTTCACCAAAAGGACAAGTCCAGAGGAGGAAGCCTGTTGCCAGTGTAGGACTTCTGTGTACCTGCCTAGCAGCTTACATGATCCTCTGGGATGCAAGAATAATTCCAATCCTTCCTTGGCACATGGGGTTGCAAATTCTCAACTTTCAAAATAGTGCAAAAATGACATTATAAAGAGTTACCAATACCCAATTTTAAAGACATTCCAAGCCCAGCTCGTGTTTGACAGCTGTTTCACTTAAAGTATAATGTAGTCCAAATGTGCTCCCCATGAGCACCTGTGGAGCCTGGGGACTCCCCAGGAAAAACCACCAGGACCTGCCCCACCACTCCAGCCAGGAGAAAGGAAGCTGATGGCACCAAAACGGTCACAGACATGGTCACCAGCCATTACCTGAGGTCAGGGTGGGCCAAGAATGGCTAGGGCTGAGGGACTGAAGATGCTGATGGTGATGATGGTGATGGTGAAGATGGTGATGGTGATGATGGTGATGGTGAAGATAGTGACTGGCTCAGCAGGGCCTGTGGCTGGGCAGGGAAAGTCTGTGGGGAGCTGGAGACCAGTCTTGTTGTGGCATTTCAGGGCTAGGGGCTGACAGTCCAGGCTGGCTGAAGTGGGCTTCTGGGTCATGAGTAGGGTGGGACAGCCCTTGAGACAGGTTAGGAAGGGACAGTCCTTCCCACCTTTAGTGCCTTTGCCTTGACATACCTGCAGCACAGCACGTGTGTTGTGAAGACATGTCTTCTTCAGCTCAGGCTTTATCAGTGAAGCAATATTTCTGGCAAATCTGAGGGTTTTCCCATCTCTATTGTAAAAGTCCTGATTATGGGATGTAGAGCTAGCTATGTGCTCCCTGCTCTCTCCTGCGACCCTTCCTTCCTTGACTGAAGATTTTTAGTTGGCAGTGTGGAGGGCACGGCAAACTAGATAGCATATGCTAAATTATCCTTCTGCAGCTGGTTTCATATCCTCAGGCCAAGCAGCATGGAATATTGTAACTCCCTACTTTCACCAAGAGTTTTCTCAATATTTATCTATCAGGCTGTAGTTGTCACTCCTTTTCTCATATTGTTTTTCCAAAAGAAGTACGTGTTGGCTGATTCTGCTCAGGGGCATGATTTAAATGTCTGAGCTGAGACGAGACCTGCATTTTCAGAAGGGATTTTCAGTTTCCCACGGGTGTCTTGTTGAAGGCTACCACTACGGAAGAGTGCAGAAAGGACAGAGTCATAGATGCGGCTTTTTTGTCTCACTTGTTCATTTCTCTGCTAAATGTATAATCAGCTGCATGTTTCGCTCTTGGGCACCCAGCAACAATCCTACAACATATAGGTGGCTTGAAACCCTAACCCAGTGCTTATAATTTGAAGCTTTTAACTATTCCATGTCCAAACACTTTTGGATAGTCAATATTCAAACCTGACAACAGATGGGTTAAATTTTGTTGTTTGTGTAGCTGTCTTTCCATTTTTATTCTAGTAATATGTTTACTGTTGACAGACAAGAGCAAAAGAAAACTCCTGTTGCTACTTGCTTATGGGCAAATTGCATTCATATTTCAAGATACTATAGAATAAGCAAAATCCTCTCAAATTTAAAAAATAGAAAGGACAATTACCATGGGACATCATAGAATATGAGTATGTCATTAGGAACAATACAAAAGCAGAAAGGGAAAACAGTTGAATAAACAGGACTCAAAACTGGGGTTCTAGATTCTATTCTAGGTGTCCATTTAATGGTTTGTTATCTTAGGGTCCTAATTCTACAATAAATGTGGCTAATTGCACTAAAACAGATGTTCAATATTAGACTAACATTTTACAGCAGTTTTAGTTCTGTCTTTGGAAACCAAATCCCTGTAGCCCTGGCTGAATATTGACAGACGTTTTTCACTGATGTATGAATGCCTACAATTGCTCCCTTTCATTTAGTATTTTTTCATCTTTGCACTATGTTAACCATGGTAATTAACAGACACTTTAGGTGATCTGGTTTTATCAGATTTTTATGTTGCGTCAGAGACACAGTATATAAGCAAGGTAGACAGCAAAACAGTAAGCTACCAGATATTTCCAACTGAGTGAATTTGTACTGGTTAAAACTAGTGGATTTAAAAAATATCAGTAATTTGTAAAATAAGTTTAAAAATGTGAAAGATAAATGTGAGAAAACCTTGACAAGTTTCTCATGTTCTTCTATCTTTTTTCAGATACACAAAAGATGAAAATTCTGCTAGAGATTTGAAAGTAAAGTTTGAATTAATTGCAACTGATATCAGCCTTTTATGAATAAATGAAATATTTTGATTAATTTATTAAATTTAGCATAAGAAATATGGCAGGCAAATCTATGAAGGATTTATAACTGAATAACCTCAGAAATTATGTGTATATCCTAAAGGCCACTGATGATTCTACTCTATGTCTCAGCAGAGTCCCAAGGAAATGAACCTGAGGTCTTCATCCATAAAGATATGCCAGCAACCTTGTGAGCAAAGGCACTGCTCTTTTCTACTTTAGTTCTTGTACTGGAACTACTTGGGATTTATTTCACTTGGTGGCATGAGCTGCATAGGCAGAGAAAGGTGAAAAACACAACTTCCAACAAAGTAGGTGTGTTACTTCAACTAGAAATACTCTTCTTCCTTCAACATAATCTGGGCAGGGTGGAATGATTTATGGCATGGTAGCCCCCTCACAGAGAAGGAAATCACCTGTTTAAGAAATGCTATTCAAATCCTAGTAGCAGCTGGAATTAAAACCCTGCAAATAACAATAGTCTGTTACCAAATATTTCTATAAAATCGAATATTCAGGAATATTTCTGTCCCCATCTTCCCAGGTTATTTTTTCATCCTTATTGTTGTTAATTTATCTACTTTCTTCTCCTGTTTATAGTTCTTAATTATTTACCTCTCTATTTCTCTTTATTTTTTTGTTTTAAATTATTTTATTAGGGCTTAGTTTATTCTCTCTGAGTTTTGGGTGGAAAAAACATTTGCATAATAATATTTGCATAATAATATTTACCATTATAAAGGACATACATATGGAAAGAAAGCAAAATATAAAAGCAAAGAAGTAGTAGAAGTTTATTAATTTTCAAATAAGAGCCAGGCTGCTGTTTTCTAATATGGTCCATTACTCTGGATACACTAAATCAGAGAAATAAGGCAATTTTAATTTTAATGAAATTGCATGAGCATTAAAAATTTTTGTGTTAACATCTTCTTAACTTTTAATATTTCTTAATGATTTTTTAACGTTTTTTTAACGTTACCTGAATTATGACTAACACCTGGATCTAAAGCTAACTAACATAATAATCCAATAAATATATCAGAGAAGAAATGGAAAGCTTCACTAAAGAAACTGCTTAATTAATCTACTCACCCATAGAAGTGCTATGGACATTTTCAGGCTCCAATGGATACAGTTCTGTCATAGGCAAAGAACCATTCAAAGCATTCATGTGGATCTGGGCTACTTTTTGCAATTTTCATCTTGCCCTCCTTCAGATTATTGGCTACTAGGGTAAGCAAATTATCTGTTTAAATCAATGAAATCACATAACAGTGGCAGAATGACCGAGTTACCGTCAAGCGTATGCGTAACAAAGATTACTTATATATACTTCCTTTTAGAAGAAAAAATTCTTAATACATATATGCTTTTAGTAGATGTTTGCATGTCCCCATGATGTTAATCTGTGAAGACTTTAGTATAAAGTGACTTATCTTTAGAGTTCCTTTGTTTGAAGTTAATAATTTCTTAATAATTATGTCATTTAAGAGCACAGATGTACCTAAATCCACACCTAAAATGAAAAATATTTTGCGGAATAAAAAAAGTGTCTTAGGAAGATGTACAATATTTTCAGCAATAAACGATATTAATAACAGAATATTAATAACAATCTGTTTGAAAAGTTTGTTTTTAATTTGTTTGCAACTGATTAGAAATTCATTTCCTCATACTATTTTTTAAAATAAAAACCCTGAATTAATTTCAGAAACTGAATGAATTTTAACAGCATTAACACTCAGAGTCCTAAAGTACACATGAGAAATATATACTTGTTTAAGCAGTCAGAACTACAATTGTGTGAAAAATTAAAAGTAGACTTTTTTCTATTCATTGCAGTTCCTCTTGGAAGTGCAAATACAATACTGTCATCACCTGAAGATCTGTTTCAAATTCACATTACTGCATATTCTTCATGTTTGTATAGATATTTAAAAAAGGTAGAAGTAACACCCTTCAGGTTATTTCTTGAATGCCACACTGGGAAGAATACGATTTACTTGGACACGGGACATATTTTGCAAACAATTTCTGCAGTGCACTTTACATGTAGTTTTTCACCATTTAATTGATGACAAAAATATGTGCTGCAGTTTGCAGAACTTTGTCATCTTCACAGCATTTCTTGAAGCTCAGCCATCCTGTGATAAAAAATCTGATATGAAGCCAGAGGTGGCTGCAGCTCAATGTTCCCCACAGTTATTTGTGTAACACACAGAGAACAAATGAGTATGCAGAATTATCTGCTTCATATATTTTACATTTAAATATACATTTACATTTAAATTTATATTTTCACCTTCAGACACCTTCCTTTGCAACGAAGAAAATTAGGTACAACTGTGTTTTTCCACTAGTATTTTCTATCTAAATATTGGTGGAAATTTAGGTTATAAATGTTGGAAAAAAATTAAAAAAAAATATTTTTCAGAGAGAAAATATCAACCACATACTTCCCAGGGATCTTACAGTGTCTTCTAAAGTAATTCTGCTATTATGAGTAGAATTTTCTGTTTTCAATTCTGTTCTAACATTAGACGAAATGGCCTCAAATATTTAGCAATAAAGCCTTTCAGACTGTGCTTCCTTACACAGCACATTTCCTATCCAAAACACATTTCTCTCTAGTACTCATTGTCTCTACTTTGATTTGGAAAGAAAACCTTGAAGGATGAATCTTCCTGACCTTAAATCCCTTCCTCACCTTATAATTCCCAGTAACATGGAAAGGCTCATTTTGTTAATGTTCAGCAAATCAGTTGCTGACTGAAGGTACTCTCCACCCTTTTGTTAATATCATCAGGAATGTATAATACTTCTTCCCAATGCTACCTGAGAGTATCAGGCTCTATCTGACAAAGCCTGCACTTCTTCTTGTGATAAACTGACAATATCAGACATTCTGAATTAATTAATATCACGTAAATTGTCTTTATGTAAATTTTACATGCATGCACACACACATAGATAATAGCTAGGCAGCCAGTTTGCTGGGTATGCATCACTGCTTATCATGCTGATTATAATCATCTCATTGCTACCTTATTCTTCCTCCATCTGTTTGTTGCATCCATCTGGTGTCTATCGTCTTATAATGAGATTGCACGTTCTTTGTGTTGGGGAGAATTTCCTTGTTATTTGTTTGTATGCAGTTAGGAAGAATGGTTTGATGCTATTCAAAGTGTTTGTGGTTTAGATGATAGTAATAAGAATGATCTAAAGAACTTTTTTCCCCCCACTCAGTTTGTAGGAAAGATTCAGACAGCCATTTTAATATTGGTGTGGTAACATGACTAAGGATGAATTTATTTTAGGAAATATTTATTTGGAAAACATACCATTTAAAATAATTTTTCTCATCTTTTCAAGTTCATGGACTTTCTAGAAAAAAGGAAAATTTAGTATGCAAATAAAGCATTTAAAATTCTTTGACTTCAGAGTCTGTGCAACAGATGTCTACTCAGATGATGCAATGAACGTTCAAGGCCAGGCTGGATGGGGCTTTCAGCAATCTGGTGTAGTGGAATGTGTCCCTGCCTATGGAAAGAAGATTGGAGCTAGATGATCTCTAACATGGCTGTTAGATTGGAAGACAGCTTCCAATTTGAGCCATTCTATGAATCTATGAGTTAAAGAGAAGCTCAAAAACATTTATTATGTTGCTTAAAACAAATTTGTCAGTTAGGATGACCTTTTATATTATGATGATTTTATTCTCTTACAGTGGTCTGTAATGAAAAATGAGCTTTGACTTAAGGACATCTTGAAGAAAAAAAAATTTCTGGAAAATTTTTACTTAATTTGTTTTCTTTAAATCTGTATGTTTTTAACTGCAGTTGTGGAAATCACTGCAAGGAAGTGAAACTCGTAAGAATTGGACTGTTTCTTTCATACATTTCCCATATTCTCTGTCCTTTTCCTTTCTCAAACACAAAATGTAGTGAATGAGAATCAAGTCAGGCAGAATTAAACATTTCCCTGAAAACACCTGTGAAGCCAGGAGAGGACAGATAACTTACAGTCTTCATTTAACTTATTGCTTTGATCCAGTCATAGTTCCCATTAAATTTGCTGTATCAAACTAACATGTAGATCATTTCCCCTTTAAAATTTGTTTTCCCACACCAAGTGGTATATGAGGATTAAAAAATCAACACTATATAAATGCCAGGACTGCATTTTAAACCACACAGCAAACTTAAACGTTGTAGGTTATCAAGTGACAAAACCTTTTAAACTTTTAAATATCATTATGAATAAGCTGTTTCAGACTTCGCAAACTTTTCATTTGGTTTTAGGATTAATTGTTCACTGGCAAAAGGACATTTTTCTCATGTTAGAGTAACTGCCTGCTTCTGATACTGATGAATTTTTTAAGAAATTTGAAACTCCTGCATAATTAGTCAATAAGATCCTATTAACTGCCATTCACATTAGCTCATGAAATAAAACCTTACTATTTATTTCTTATCTTTCATGATTTATTTAAGAGATCAAGAGTTTGGGTTAAAAAAATAAAGTGAAAAGTATAAAAATAATCTCTGAAAGTAAAATTTCAGGTATCATACCCAATCTTTGTTCTTATAAATAGAAATTTGTGATGAAGAAGTGGGTGGATCGATAGATGGAATGGGTAGATACAGATTTTCCATACAACTTTGCCATTACATAGATCTGAACTTTTAATGTATTGATCTATAAAAATCCCCATTATTTTATCTAGTATTACCTTACTACAGAAATGAGGAGTAGCTGAAAAATGCATGCAGCATAGCAAAATGTCCATGGATATAGTGTCTACACCGAGGACAAAATTCTTACAAGAGAATAGTCTTTGGCATTGGTTTTTCATATGGTTGTTACATTGATCCAGCCTGCTGCTGAGCCAACAACAATTTCAAAGTGTAGCTGGGGAAACTGGAGCCCACATGGGGAGTGTAAGAGAGAGAGGCACAGACTGCATGTGTACAGGTGTGTGTGTTCAGTTTGCATACAGGGGATACAGCTCCTGAGAGGGAGGAATACAGGAAGTGATGGGGAAAGGGAGCCATTCTTTGCTGTCCAATCAGGAACAATTAATGATTTTACTCACCAAAATTACCTGTTCCAGCATAGCCTCGATGTCAACGATAAACCTGTGATCTGCAGATCACAAATGACACAGCTGCCTGCCTCAGCGTGCTGGGTACAAGTAGGGACAGCTCAGTCAAGATGTCCACACTGCTTGAGTGACACTTCTTGTGACACTTGTTATTGGCCTGTTCTATGTCAAAGAGAGATTATCACACTTGAAAGAGTGACCAAACTGACCTCCACCTTTAATGAAACTTCATTTTGTCTGAGTTAAAGCCTTTTCCTTCTGTACTGGTTCTTGTAATATAAAGTTACAATACAGCAGCAGGACCACTAAAGTATTGAGGCTGGTCAGTTGTGCCAGAGGAGGCTACAGGTAGGTGGGAGCAGCAGGAAGAAATCAGAGGAGGTGTAATTTGTGTGAAGCTGGTTACTATTTAGGCAGGTTTACAAGGAGAGCTGAAGAGATACTGGTGTCTTGAGCACAGGGGGGTGAATTTTCAGGGGGCTGCAGTAGACTAAGGTGTATACTGCAGTTGTGCTTTTGGGCTGTTCCCTCTTCTCAGGTCTCTAATCAATTTCTTGGATTTTTGGGCTCTTTTTTTAATTTTATTTTTTAAAAAGCATTTTTGTAGAGTTGTTCTTATTAAAACAAAACAAAAAACAAAACAAAACAAACAACAAAAAAACCCCACCAAACCAAACCCAACAACAAAACCCCAAACCTCAACATTTGCTTAAATATGACTGGATTTTGTTTCCTTGTTTTTTTTCTAAGTGAAGTTTGAGTTCATGGAACGTTTTAACCTGTGCTCTTACAGCTTGCCTTTGATCTTCCAGAAAGGTTACAAAAGAGAACAGAAATGAGTCCATGGGATTAAAATAGGCATCCTTGTGTGTGACCTGGTATGCTGCTCTGGTGTTGCTCTTATGTCTATAGTTTCTGTCTCATTCACACAAGAATAATAGTTAAGTAAGCAAAATTTTAAATATATATAAATCCATTCTGTACACAGATGAATACAAAAATGTGATTAATATTTGATTCTACTAATGCTGGTTGCTTCTGGAAGAAAATCATACTGAGAGTAATTGCACCTTAATTTCTGCCTTTGTGAGTATGTTCAAACATCCACCACACACTAACGTTTGCTGCTAACCCTAAGCTGGTAAATGTCCTATGGCTCATAACTATGTTATTACAATTCATAAAATTGAAGTTAATAGTTTCCATGAAGTTTGACCATCTGGTAATTCGTTCAGCCATGGTCACATTAAACAGCCAGTTTATTTTTACTTTGAAATCTAAAATACCCTTTGACCGTAGTAAGACTTAAAGGGTGAGATTCAACAGGATATTCAGGTACAACTGATGTTTGAAACAAAAATTGTTTTCAGACATTTAAATTCAGGCAGCTCCTTGCAGAAACATGTTAGAACTTCACCAGTAAGATCATATACATAATTTATTTTATTTTTATTACTGTTGTGAAAGAACAATTCAGAATAAAAAGAGAAAACTGTTCTTCAATTTATCACTACAGCCAAGGTAGCTGATACACAAGAATTTAATTCACAGTGGAAGGAAACATTTTTAGTTTGCAAAATAATAATTATTTGTTTGATATTTATGAATATTTGGTTTAATAATACATTTTGTTTAATGGTGTCTATTATTCATGGGAAATTGAGAACTGCATTAAAAATTGTATAAATTAATAGAGCTGTAAAATCTCAAGTACATTTTTTGTGTGTTTTTAATCAGTAAGAGCAAAAGTCTCACTGAAAAATGAATATATGACAATAAATAGAAAAGCTTGACTTTCAGTAGCATTTTGATACACATTTTCACATGACCTCTTCAGCACAGAGCTACAAACGAAGGAGTTTTACAAACAAGGCAAACTAAGGAGACATGTGCAGGAGTAAAGCAGAAGTATAAACATGAGTGCAAATGAGAAGAAGACATTTGAATCTGAATGGTCAGTTAATGATTCAATCAGTTTTTCACTATGTTGAAGTATGGTAATCCTTCTCTTCTAGGTCTCCATATTGAAGCCTGTTGAACAAAAGAATGTAAAGTATCTTCAGAAAATTCTAAGAAAAAAGATTATATCGTTTTTGTAAATCACTGCTGCTTTTCAACAAAATGCTCCTTATGAACAATAATGTGGATGCCAGACAGATATCTCACAGAGTCTAAAATGTGGAACAGGCTTGCTCTGAATAAAAGCCATCAATCTGAAGTGATTCCCTTAGTTACGCAGGCTGATTGAAGTGCAAGCCTGGATTCAGGATTGGTGATAACCTAGCAAATCATACATACTGTGACTTATCTCTTCATCCTTTCCTATTCTGATCACTTGATATTTATCTTTCCCCCATGCACTTTATTTTTCCATTTTCCATTATTTCTCCCCTCCCTAACTTGGAAGTTTCCTTAATACCTTCTCAATTTCTCAATATTGCAGAGATATGGAAATAGAGCTTTCAAAATTGCACATACAAATACACATATCTGTATGTACAGATACATGTATATGAGTATTTTACCATCTGAAGGCTCTTTGAAAATTACTTTCTGATTTGTGTTTTCTGAAGGGCAGATGATCAGATAGGTGACTGAGACTGCTTATTACAACTGGTGCTAGCGTGTACAAAAGACTGATTAAAATATACAATGATTGACATTTGGCAACGGGGCAGCACAAACTCCCAGCTCTTTGTGTTGTGATGAAATTAAGCAATGGTTACATGGAGTCAAATAGCTGTTAAGTAATGACTTACATTAATGGATTATTTTAAAATCCTGAGAAGTTATCTGATTACTTCACAGGCTAACAAATAAAGCTGTTTACTCAACTACTTTTCTTGGCAGTCCTGTCATTCCCAGCCCCAGCATGAATGGTTATAAATGAATGATATTATGGTAGCCATGGTGTTCAGTGTGGCCTCAGTTTCACCACATAATTTGAATGCCTCATGCAAACAGTTAGACACTCGTGATCTATTGCTTTTATGAGAAAGTAATCATGAACAGACAATTGATTACCACTTTTCGGTCCCATAATTTGTCTCAACCACTTTCAGTAGGAAACCAGGTGATGTCTACACATAATATCTTTGAGCAAGGATAAATGTTTGTTCTGGTATAGTATAAGACTTCTGCAGATTTCATGAGCTCCTTAAATTGACCTGAATGAGAATTTATTCTGGTAAGAGTTAGACTAAAATGATAATATCTGCCTCATTTATATTACCTAGTCAATGTATTTTAAACTGACTTATGTTAATTGCCTGCAAGATTGCTATATAAACCAGGGATAGAAAAGAAAAGGTGGGTGCAAATTTCCTCTTCAAGGGCATGGACTGAGCAGGCAGTGATATGGGAGCTTCAGTCCCTCTCACCTCCTGTGTGGATGAAGTGGCTTTCCTCCTGTTGAGCCTCGCACACGGGCACAGGTTTCCCTATCACCGTGTTTCTCCTGCCATGGCCATGGTTGCCCCATAGGCCCATCCTCCTTCCCTCCTCTAAGTTTCTCCTTGGGCTGTTGCAACAAAATCTGACTCTTCTTTAGATGGGAGAGTCACACAAGCCACACAAAATGCCTGCTAATGATTCTAGATTATAATGAAAATATTTTTCACCTGTAAATCACATATGCCCCTGTATATATATATATATATGTATATATATATATATGAAGGGATGGAAAGAAAACTAGGACAAGAACATTGTAAATAAATTAGGATGAAAGCTAATATTGGAACAAAGCACCATGCAACCCTCTCTTTAACACTTAAAAAACATAATAAAAGATGTGTGTGGGTGTTCTGCATCGGCTTGAATTTCACATTTTAAAAATTCCAAATGTTGGTTAAAGCTATAATTATGTTTCAAAATACTTTTTTTTTTTAACATGATGCTTTGTGTTTTTAATACCATGTATCAAACATCCTCAATTAAATAAAAAATGTGTTATGCAATTGCTATTATTATGAAAGCTGCTGGGTACATTCCAGTACCCTCTGTAGGAAGAAACACTTTTCTTTAAAACAATAAACACAACTTGCCAGTTCCTTCAACTTTACAAGTTAATGAGATGCATTTTGTCTGAAGAAGTTAAACTTCCCTTTTAACCACTGAAGGGACATATTTTTAAAATTAATCAATGCAATAAATACAAATCACTGCACTATTGCAAAATTGATAGTGCTTAAATATAAGATTAATTCTGGTTTTCATTTAGTCTTGTTATTTGACTCATTGCATTGTTTTTTTTTAAATCTTGAGTTAGCAAATTTTTCTTCAAGTAAGACAGACCATTTCTGACTAGGGATGATTGCAAGCCCTTAAGTCAATTCTGAGAAGATGACTGTAGTCTTTAAATTTCCCAGTAATGAGAAAGACCTCAGTTCCTCTCATCCTAGTTTTGGTTTGTGCATGTGTGAAAGGAACATTGCTACAGATGAGTAAAGATGCATATGCAGTTATATATACATACCTACATTTGAAAACTTTATAAACCTGCTTAAAAGAAAAATATATCTAATGATATATTGAAGAAGTTATATAGAAATAAATATATGTGTGCTAAAGACTTTAAAACTAAAAACAAAAAAAACTCCAAAAAACAACAACAACAACAACAAAAACCAACCAAACAAAAAAACCCCAACCAAATAAACAACAAACCAAACCACAAAAACAAGGGAATGCGAGGCAGCAGAAGGAAGTCAGAAAGTACAGCTATAGCAAATTTTACCTAATTCCAGGGCCTCTGACTTTTGGAAGACACCAGAAATCTGCAAAACAAATAGCCTATTTCCTACCTAAATTACTCAGCAAAGTTTCTTCTAATGTCTTGGTTGTTCAAATACTAATGTGTGGTAGCACTTCTTAGGTACACAGAAACACTATCTCAAAGAGTAAAAAAGAAAAAAGAAAAGTCCATTGTGAAAACATTTTAAAATTAAAACTTCAGTTTTGTTTTGATAATAACTTCAATCTATTCCCTACCATGCTTGTGCTACATTATGCAGTAAAACAACTATAACAACAAATAAAAGGAGTGCAGGAAAATACCAACTAGCTATTTCAGAAGGTCATCTCTGACACTGTTTCAGCCGAATTTCAAAATACCAAATAAGATCACAGAAAACAAGTATTCTTTTCCATCCTTCTCTTTCTTTATTATTCATTTGTCTGATAGAATTCACAGCAATGGTTTACATGCAAATTGCAGATTTAAAGTGTTATAAAATAAAACTCAAGCCTTTTATTTTCTCAATGCCTTTTGGTGCATTATAGCATAGATAATTTAGACTCAAGCTGTTCTAAGTGCATACAATTACATTTTATTTAGGTCAGTCAACCTACTACAGGCCAACTGATATTTTCATTTTAAATCCAAGTGGAATTTTCCCAGTGCTAAAGATTTCAGAATGTGTAGAATATAACCCTTATGGGTAGGGTTCATAGATATCTTGGCTGTACATATTTTCCTAGAAACTGACAAATTTCAGCATTTTCTTCTGGAGTGCTTCTATGATTAAGATTTTTTCTTTCCTTCTTTCCCTTCTCTATAATCTTTCAGACAAATCCTCAGGATTCCTATTACTACTAACTTGCTTAAGATCCTGTTTCCAGATGAGATCAAAAACTAAAAAGCATTTGAATGCAAAGGTAACCAAGAAGATATTTTCTTTTCAGATGAAGAAATGACGAAGCTTAAACAGGTAGAAAAATGGGACAAACAAAATTTGATAACAATTGCACACTTGTATTATTGTGGGTAAATAAATAGGAGCTCTCGATTGCTTTATATGTAAGCAGTAAGTCTTTAAAGTACTATCTTGTGCCTCTATGTAGAACTACTCTATTTTTAACTATTTCTTTTCCACAAGAAAGTAGGTATGAGATTTCATGAACCTGGGAGTTCAGTTTATTTACTGTCATTAGCAGAGTACAAAGAAAGACTAGACTGCTTTAATGCTTTAATGGCAAAGCAGTCTTTGGTCTAAGACAAAAATCAGCTGAAAATTACAGTCCGAACATCATAAGTGTAAAGCCAAGAGAGCTGAATTTTTTCAGGCCCCAAAACAGGCTACTTGATCTACTGAGGTTCTCAAAAAGTTAAATGTTTTTCCTTTCCCTCTCTTTCAGCTGTACTCCAAAATACTTGACAATTAAGTATGTACAGACACCATATTTGCTATACCAGATGCAAAGTTTACAGTTATTTCACTGAAAATGATCAATTGTGAGCTTACATTGACCATTCATTCTAACACCTCATGGTTTCCTTTTAGCCAACATAAGGCAAAGCCAAGAACAGCCATAAATATATTCCAAAGTCATAATCAGTGGAGGGTAAAGCCCAACAATATAAAATGTTTTCTAGAAAATGTAGTAGATATAGCCATCTCTTTTTTCTTGCTCTCTGGAACATAAAATTTGTATCCCAAGGCAAACATTTATAGCATATTGTAAAATAAAGAAATTAAATAAATCTATCTAAAATACTGAATACTTAAAGTCCGAATTTCCATCACACATTTCAACTCTACTGGCATGCACACACATGAAAGTACTAATGACATAAAAAGTATTCACCTAAATAGAGACAAATTTTCAAATATTGGGTTTTCCCACTACTTTTCAACCGTTGGATTACTACAATTTCTTAATCTAAATTTCTGCTGCATTTCTCTGAAATGATATACTTTAAACATAAACAAAGTGTTTGCAGCACTTTTTTAGGTGCCATGGTCAGGTCACTCAGATAACTGAGTGATGGATTCATACCACTGGACATGAAAGAACACAATTTTTAAAGTAAAGTGTAATATTAAGAAAGCTCCACACAGACATTAGGAAGATAAACATTACAAGAAAGGAAGAAATAACAAGAGCAGAAAAACCCTCTGATTTCTTAAAGTTGCTGCTACAAGCAAGGAAAATTGTGATTCATTGGCACAAAGAAGCAAGAAACACCAAAGTTGTCTTCACAGAAAATGATAAATCCTCAAATTAGAGGCATATTTTAAAAGCAGAATTCTTTAATAGGATCTTTAACAGGTTTAATTTTGTAATAAAGCCACAGAGGTTATAATTTTTATTAATAAAGCATTTTTACGGCCCAGAAGTCCAGTGGCACTGCCTGACTATTTAGGTTGCTGGGCAGTGTGTGCAAACTGCTTCTTTGGGACTGACTGTTCCTACTCCTTGCTGCTTTCTGGAAGGTGTCTGGAAACAGGTTGGGTGATCTAGCTGTCTTAGAACAGAAACAGACTAGTTATCCCTTCACAAAAGTAATGGAGCAAATGACAAGATGTTCATATGATTCCAAAGGTGGGGAATGCTTCCCAGTACATTTTAATTTGCTGTCAAGATCCAGCCATGATGAAAGCAGTGAAGAAGTAATAAACTCAGGATCAGGGCATATGAAGACTCTGTCAAGCTTTTACTGGGCTTTTCTGGTATCTTTTCCTCCTCTACTGTATGATATCCATTCAGCATCTCTGTCAGAGTAATCAGTACAAATCCCCTACTGAATGGGAGATTACACAGGATTAAGGCACTGCCTATTCAGCTGGCTATGGCCTCAGTTTCTTTATTCTTTTATTTTTCCTCAGTTGGCTATTGAACAAAATAATAGTAATAAAAATATTTCCTCTGGTTCATATAAGATGTCTAGTATGGATTTTATCATGGGTAGTTTTGGTACTTTATTATAAAAAGAACTTTCCTTCTATGTTTTAAGAGAGAAGTACTGAAAAGAGAAAGTTTCAGATATTTCTGGAAAATATACTTTATAGTGGAAGAGAAGAGATACCTGGATTTTTAAAGGTCACTCTAAACATCCCATTTTCAGCTTTTTGTTTAAAATATTGTAAATTCTAAGCAAACAATTTAACTCTTTGGGCCTTGACTTTTGGTCCACAAAATGTGAACAATAAAGAAGATCATCTCACCTGTGTCTGTCTTTGAATTTTTCAAGAGCAAAAATACAGTCTCTGATTTCAAAAAATGTGTGTATATTTACAAAGGGATTGATGCTTCAATAAATTTAATAAATTCCAGTGGAAGTGTTTTCCTTAAATAATGCACACCATAGCAAAGAAATTATAGGATATATGGAAGGGCAATGACCTATAAAACTTCCAGATTTCCAATTCTAAAGTTGATTTGCAGGTGAAGATTTCTGGGTTAATATGTGCATTTCTTCTTGAATTGTCCAAGTGTATAAGTGTCTTTTCAGCTTCACCTCACAATGCATAAAATGAAGAACAGAAAGCATAGAATGTTTATCCTTCCTTTTCTCTGTTTTAAAACTTTAAAAATTAAAACACAAAATCCCTTGGATACAGACTTCATCAGCTGCACACAAAGGCTATTTATATCTGCTCAAAATATTCCCTAAGAGGCATGTCTGCCTCACATAGTGAAGTGTTGTGCAAAGATCTCTGTGATGTCTTTTGAGCAAGTTGGTGCATCTGCCCAGCAGCAAAGAGCTGAGAGATTGCCAGTGGGTGGGACAACGTCATCGGAGCATTACTTAGTGCAGGCATGCCCTGGGTTTGCTGTGCTGCTCTCCTTTGGCTCTTGCCTCACTGTGCAAACACCTCCACCCGCCTACACTGCTGATTTCTGCAACAAAAGGTCTCAAATTGACAGCAAACCTGAATTAAAACCTGAAAATCGCCTTCCTTTAGGATGTGGAAAGTTTAAGTTCAGACCCAGTGTTTCTGCTTGACTTGGGTTGCTTTATCCATAACCAAAGCTAATTCTTGGACTGGCCATATGCAGGTGCAATGCACATTTGGATTTGCATCTAGGATTTAATGATTTTTATGACTGGTGATACCATTCATTGAGTTCACAGGCCTAGTATAATTTGAAATCTTTTGGGGAATATCTAATTGCCTAAATCAGATTAAGTGACTGACTCAGGTATTAAATATGTTGCATGACAGAGGTAAAGCTGATCCTCAATCTTCAGCTTATTCATCAGAGAGAGGAGGGAGAAGCAGAGTTGGTCCAGTTGTCCACACAGAGGCATACAGTGATATTTGGGATACCTGCAGCTACTTGTCTAGGTCTCTAGTCTCCCATAAGTTTTATGTCATATCTGCCCCTTTTGTGTAGATGTCTCAGATACCCTCAGAAATCTCAAAGGACACTACATGCTTGTGTATGATCATCACAGACAATTGAATTATGGCCTAAGTGTTTACAATAAACATCTATCATACTTGTAGACAACTGCAAAGATAAAATTAAATTCGAAATCAAGACACCAAAATTTAGGTATCCACATGCATTTATTTCAAATGACATCTAGCATTTATGTGTAGAGAACTCAGCCAAACTTTCACTTGTTTTGTATCTGTAATTTCCATGGGAGGTCTGCTCTGATTCTCAGTATCCTGAATGTCGCAATTGGTGTGCACAATTTTAGCACTTTTAATAGTCTAAACTTGGAACAAACAAAAGGATAATGATATCTTTAAAATGTTAATCAAGTTTTTCTTCCTCTTGTGAAATAATGCTCTCAGTCCCACTCACTCCTTTGTTGAGGTGAAAACCAACTTGTGTATTTAGGTAGATTTCCTCTTTCAGAATGAGTGTGTGAATATGTGTGTAGGGTTTTGGATAGAGGGGGCAGTCAGACAGTCAGCAGAGCTGAAACACACCTTCATTAAGACAAAATGTCAATGAAATACATTGTTCCACTCCATACCAGTCTTAAAGGCAAAGATTAAAAAAGAAAATGATCATAAAATAAATAGACCAGATGTTTTTTACCATACTCTGTGAAAGTAGCTAAAATGGATAACAGATAGTTCAGGTTCTGCAGAATTCCTTAGGAACTAACTCCTCTCCTCTCCTCTCCTCTCCTCTCCTCTCCTCTCCTCTCCTCTCCTCTCCTCTCCTCTCCTCTCCTCTCCTCTCCTCTCCTCTCCTCTCCTCTCCTCTCCTCTCCTCTCCTCTCCTCTCCTCTCCTCTCCTCTCCTCTCCTCTCCTCTCCTCTCCTCTCCTCTCCTCTCCTCTCCTCTCCTCTCCTCTCCTCTCCTTCTCTCCCTTTTCCTTTCCCCTTCCATTAATATTAAGTTAAAAAACAGAGATATGTGAAAGAAGCATTGCTCTGTTCTGTGCTATATGTGCTCTTTAACAGAGTTGACTTTTCTGCTTTTCTTGCTTTTCCTCTGTGGAAGCTGCTCCTTGTTGAAGGTAAGGAGAGAGGCCAAAGAACTCATCTGAGTTTCTTACAGATCAGCTGATAGATTTCACATGATTACAAGGCTGCACCACCCCCCAGTAACTGGGGGAGTGATTGTGTGTGCCTCTGTGAGGCCTTCCTGTCATGATCCTTGTTTCCAGGTTTTAATTTCCTTTGTGCTTTCCAGTGCAAATGTGGATCAGACCAAGGTGTGTGCACTGACTTTCAGTTTGCGCTGGGATCACAATATACGCCCATTTTTGACTAATTTCTGTCTCAAAAAGACTTTGAGCCTATTACTTTTATGGTTATTCTCCATACTTTTCCATACACATATCTCCTCATATTTTGAATTACATAAAATCCTGTTGCAAATAAAATGGAATGAGAACATGTGCAATTCACCCTATGCTCTATTTAAAACTTTGTTACCTGCATGATTTACCTCTTTAGTGTAGAGACATGAGCATAAGGATCAGATCAGAAGCACAGCTCTTTTCAAGCCTTACTCTGGTTCACTTCTCAGCAGAGTTCAAGGTAATGACTTCCTGTAGCCTTATTAATTTAAAATAAGTTTTTTGGATTCCATTCACCTTGTGTCAAGATGTGATGATTTTGGCTGGGATAGAATTAATTTTTCTCATAGCAGCTAGTATGGGCTATGCTTTCAATTTGTGCTGAAAGCAGTGTTGATAACACAGGAATGTTTTCATTATTGCTGAGCAATGCTTGCACAGAGTCAAGGCATTTTCTGCTTCTCACCCCACTTCACCAGTGAGGAAGCTGAGGATGCACAAGGAGTTGGGAGGGGACACAGCTGGGACATCTGACCTCAACTGACCAAAGGGTCATTCCATATGGCATCATGCTCAGCACATAAAGCTGGGTGAAGAAGAAGGAAAGAGTGAGCATTTATAGTGATGGTGTTTTGTCTTCCAAATAACCTTCGTGCATGATGGAGACCCTGCTTTCCTGGAAATGGCTGAACACCAGCCCACCCATGGGAAGTGGTCAGTGATGAGGCAAAACAGAAGTCTGAATGGATATTGCTAAAAATAAATAATATCTAGGAATAACTAGTGCATATGTTGCACTTGTGGTTTATGCATTGAAAAGGTCTCATCCAAATCTTCAGTTGTGTTGAATAATTTCATGTAAGCAGACACTAGTCACCAGATTCTTAAACAGTGTGCTAACCACTGCAACTATGCCTGGGCTGAAGATCTGCCCTCAAGAATGTTATCATCTCCAGTCGGTTCTTTTTGTGTTTCTAGAAGCTGCTGCTTGTTGAATGCTCCTCCTCACTGAAAGAAAGCAGACATCACTCAGAAGAGAAACATGGAGTGTCAGTAACTGCTACATTGAGGGGAACAAAAGACATTCTGTATGTTCTGTAGGAAGAGACAAAAAAAGTGTTAGGGAAGCTGCTTGTTTCTGAGCCTTCTTTTTAATCTTAGAAACCCTCCTACTCATTAAGCATTGGCCCATTTACAAAATATTATGCTAATCATACTGAAAGCAGTTGGGTTACTGTTAATGATCATGGAGGAAGCATTGAGACTGAATTATATTGAGAACAGTTTGAAGTATGACTGTCATCTACCTCTGCTCTCTACCCAGACTGTTAATGAACGACAGTGTTTACTGTCAGAAACTGACAGTATATGCAACATGTAAGTCATGTAGAAACATGAGGGAAATTATTTACATTTTTAATTCATTCTTTGGAAGTCAAAATGCCTGATCTCAACCCACACAAGGAATTTTTTCACACATATCTCAAACTTCTCTTGTGAATTAGGGTGTTGTTCACAAAGAGACTGTACCCATCCAGAAAATTCCCAGAGAGGTTCTCAAATAATATATTGAGTTTACTTAGTTCAGTAGAGACTTTAAAAGTGGATTCAGGTAGACTAAAGTTTTTATCTAGTGAGTCTCTGGGGTCC